>NC_080196.1:112373083-112973083 GCF_030028045.1 Hippopotamus amphibius kiboko
TTTGCTGAAGATGATATTAACTGGGAAGAGAAAATTATGTCTTAAGGTTCTGATTATACAGAAGATTTTAGGGTCCTAAAAAACCTCACTAGGAACTGGTGGAGCAGAGAGAGTGGCTTTCACGCTGAAAGAGGATGGGATGAAGGATGATTTGGATGGAGAGCTCCCGGCCCACAGAGACTCGCCCTCGCGGCTGGTGGCCCAGCAGGCGGTTTGACTTACGGGAATGAATGTTTCCAGCCATGAAAACCCAGGAATTGAATGCTCATCATCGTACGTGTTTAAAGCACTGGTTTACAATTGCAGAATTTGAATAAGCTTCTCAAAACTCCTTCCTTGGGGGACATCCCCATTTAAAAATGCCTACAGCTGCAGAAAGGTGAACGTGATCCTGAAATGTAGTATTTTAGACATCTGCTCACCACCGATGATGTTATCACCAGACAAAGGGTGGGGGCCCAAAGCCGGGCCAATCCCTTGCTCCTGCCCTCAAGAACAGCCTCACAAGGCGCCCCACCGAGCCTCTGAGAAACAGGCAACAAGCCCAGGGCGTCTCAGATGAGGGGGACCCCTGCACAGACAGGAACGATGCAGAAAGTAACTGACCTTTGTAAGCTCTGCCTGGAAAGCTTTTTCTCAAGAAAAAAACACAAAGAAGCCCATTTTCAGGAGCCTCACATTTGACTTGCAGTGTGTTACTGAACTTTTAAAGGGACTAGACAGCTGGACCCGGGGTTCAATCAGTGAACGCCTCCTCTAGCAGCAGTGAGATTCCAACAGGAGGAGAACTGTTTGCAGACCACCCTCCTGCTGGCTCCAGCTGGCTCTGGCTCTGTGTGGGAGGTGGCTCAGGAAGGAGGAAGTCTCATAAAGAAGATGGGGGCCGGAGCAAAGGGGACCTGGCAGCCTCGGCTCTGCCCACCCCCCGGAAGCTCCTGCTGACTGTGACGCCAGGACAGCTCTCGTTTTGCATTTGCCAGCCCTCATATGGCCAAGCGTCCCACCTGAAAGGCCCTTCCTGGCCCCATCCCGTTCTCTATCCCTGCTCAGCCACGTGGCCATGCGTCCTGGCCAGTTAGGAATCTTTGTGTCGATTCTGGGAGGTTGGTGGGTGCTGCGGAACCTCAAGGAAAGATGGGAGGGTGCTCATTCCTGAGGCCTGTTTTCCGTATCATGGGAGGCATTCCTGCTCCGAACGGATGAAAAAGTCCCTGCTGTTGGGGATTCCGTGAGTAGCATCTTGACAAGAGAGACTCTAACATGTCAGGTTCAAGAAAACACACACGGCATTAAAATCCTTGCTGCTCTGTGAAAATTGGAGAATATTCGGTAAATAACCCTCATGTTACGATACTTCAGTATCACCCTTCTTTCAGGTTACTAAATATGCTAAAATGTCTTCCTTCTCTTATCTCAATGCTAACTCCCCCCAGTATGATCCATTTGTTTATCCTAGGACATCGCTTAGCTGGTGTTCCTCTCCATCTGTCTGCATAAAATCTCTCATCAGCTCTGGATCATCTCGTCTTCTTAGACATCTACTTCCTGATTCTTCTCCTAAAAATCTGCTGTGGATAAACACTCTTCCTGGAAGACAGCGAGGTTCTCCGACTTGAGGGCGGTGAAGAATTACCCAGAGATCACAGAAAAATGCGTAGGTATGGGCTCCGGGGGAGGGTCTAGGAATTCATATTTTTCCCGGGTGACCTGTGATTTTGAGGTGGCAGTCCACCAATCATGGAACGATGACGCTCAGAAGTGGTCATGTTTGCCCCCCCATGATCTGTCAAGCTCAATGTCTAGGAGTTGACTCATCGAAGAGACAGTCAATTCAAGGTGAATCCCCCAGTTGGTGATGTCCGTGACCTCTCTGGAATTTTGAGACATTCTATTTCTTGCACCCTGGGTGGTGAGGAAGCATCTATGACAAGGCATGACCTTGAAGTGCCCCTTACCAGTTCTGGGTCAGTCACATCTCATGCTGGCTCAGGACCTGAATTCTCAGGTAACCGGATACCTGGACACAAACCCTGTGGTCTGCACACATTTGGTAGTGGTAGAGATGCGCAGTGTTAGATAAAATTTCACGCACACATGTAAGGTAATAAGCCGCATTTCATTCAAACTGGCAATTTAAAATATGACGTGAAGGAAACTTAACTTTTGACGAGAGAGAGTCTTTTCGTTGTTATTTTACTCTATTCTAGATGATATCATCCCCAAAGGAAAGTCAAGAGATGTAAGGAAAATGTCCGCAGAAAGATGGAATTCTATTTTTTCACACATATGTAAGTGAAGCTTTCTTATAGAATGTGCCTGCCCTGATTTTATAGGTATTGAGGACTCACTAGCACAGCGAATTCGTTGTAAAAATAAGTCACATTAACGGTGCTCAGTTAAAAGCCAGGCACCAGGAGAGCACCTGAAACCACTCCATATTAACCTCCACTGCTTTGCATTACGGTGAAATGCCCTCTTCAACATATTTTTGGATTATATTTGAGATGGAATGAAATCAACAAGCTGCAGACCTCAGGGTACAAATCAGAACTATCTCCTCCTCTAGGGGCAACTGCACTGACCCACTTACTCACCCGGCGCTGTCCCTTTGAGCTGAGGTTAAACAGATAGACAGGGGTTCTACCCAAGGGTGCGTGTAAGCAAGGGAAAGAATTGGGAACAGAGATTTCAAGCGCGTTCAGGTAAGCAGTTTCCTCTTCCCCTCGGAGAGTTTCGGCATCCTCTCAGAAACCATTGAAGGGGGGCCGGGAAAGGCTGCTTTGTGTATGGCTGCAATTTCCAGAAAACATTAACTTTGTAAAGCACAGATTCCAGCTTTTGGATCTTTTGACAATCTCCATAGGGGTAAAGATCAAGGATTTCCCTACCGGCAATATGCAAGTGCGGCTCTAAGCTTTTTCTTTCGGAAGAGATGAGGGAAACAGCTCAGTAAAATTCCTTCCAAAAGAAAACAATAGGTAGCTCTACTGACGATAGGGCTCATTTGAGTTTCAGAGAATTAGCGAACTATTTTTCTAGGTATTATTTCTGAAATACTCTTTACCTCCCTTCCCCCATCTCATGTATGTATTTATTTGTATCTTTCTCTGTCTTTCTGTCTTTTTGATTCTGTTTGTACTGCAGCTTCGCATGTAAAGCCAAGTCTTGTTTATTTCCTGCTGTGCAGCTATCCCAAGATCATGAGCCTGTTTGGAGGTTTTTGGTTTTTTTTTTTTAATTTGGAAGACATCCTGTTCTGTAGTATTTCAAATTTAGAATTCCATTTAGCTGCAAAATGAAAACAAAGAGATAAAGTGCAGTCTTGTGTGTTTCAAGTTCGGATGAATCTCAGCCACATTCCATAGATTATTTTGATTTAGTTTTAACAAAATACCACATTAAATCACTCTAATGAGCTGTTTCTGTTCCCCTCTCAGTACAAGGTCATTAGGTACAAGACAGCATCTTTCTGCACTGTCTTCACTATTTCATGTGCTGCATGTCAAAAGAGACTTTGATGGTTTTCCATAGTGGAGACTAGGACACAACGCTTCCTCCAGGAAGGGGTTTGTACCAGAGCAGGGAAGCGATTTGTCAGGCCTCCCCAGGACTGATCCCGAGCCCTGCAAGCACATGCTGGGTCCTGGGAGGAAGGCTCACCGACTCTCCTCTGCTACTTGCTCAGAAATCAGCTGTCTCATAGATTCCATTACAATGGCATCTCTTCTCCAAGTTACACTTTCTTGGGAGAAAAAGAAAAGCCTGAAATTAGCATACGCATTTAAAATATCTGTCACTCAATGAATTGTGCTTTTTTTTTTCAGGGTAACAGCTGTCTTTTTAATTAATGAGAGTTGCAGATACATGACGCTCACAAAATATTGCACCACACATTCTGTTCCCTGCCGGCAGGCCCGGCGCTCCCTTACACTTTGCGATGGAATAGACAGCAAGGTGAGAGCAGGCAGGTAGCTGAACGTGACTGGCTTAAAGTTACGTGTGAGATGCTAATTATAGAGGAACAGCTTCTGTTCCGGCTTCCGATTAGGGGTCTGAACAACCTCGTCAGTACTTTCCGCGGTTGTTAGCGTGTCTAATTATTTATCTCCCGGTGTAATTCCTGTGAAAGCTGGTATTCGGGTGAACGGTGTAGTGGGCGGGTTCCCATCCAATGCTAGATGCACTGAAACTGGCCTGGCGGTGAGGCTGTGGACAGCCCGCAGTCTGGGCTGATGGTCAGCAAAGTTCTCCCAGGTGGAAGGGAGCCCCACGGAGGCCGCCTTGTTGGAAGGAGGGCCAGGTCTCCCCTCCAATAACCACGTGAGCCCTGGCCCTCCTCCAGGCCCTTTCCTGAAAGTGGACAGAACCAGCCACCACTCCCTCAAAAGTACCAGAAAAGAATGTTCGCCTTCGCTGCAGGCGTGGTTTCAGAAGTGTTCAGATTAGGTGTAAGCCTACTCACCAAACCTGAGCAAATGTAGCAGCTGCTTTTCTGGTCATCTATCATTGTCTAGCTATTTTCTCATCAAAGTCTAAAGACCTAAACCATGAATGATTGAGAATAAACCTGGCAATGAGTCTCATTATTAAACAATGTTTTATTGCTTGGAGAGTCTTTACAAAGTCATGTCAGTATAATTCTTACTGTGTATCAGTATAATTCTTAAGTAATATATACTTACGGTGTATGTTACATATTGTGTATATATGTGGTGTATTCATGCATGGTATAAAATATATATATATTTAAATTTTGTGGCTACTATTTCTTAACCAACCAACATTTGTGCACACTGGGGCGTTGGTAAATAGAAGGTGTATTTGCCATCCGTGACCAAACTTTAGAGGCATTTCTACCAAAATCAAAGATAAGATTCTGCCCAACGAGATTGTGGGGGGAGACTTACTAACACACAAAGGTGCTGAGTAACTGCGTGGAACTGGGTCTGTGGGGGAAGTTGTTTTAACGTGATACGCCACGTTCATCTGAGGTTCAACAGAGACATTCTAGAGGAAGACAAGCCGAGTGCAACATCAGAGAAGATCAGCATCCCTTCTGTCTGTACACACTCCACAGGGCTTTGCTGTGTTTGCCATCGGATCCTTGGGACAAGCCTGGGAGAAGGGCAGGAAGGCTGCTACCTCTCTGATGTCACAGAAAATGTTTACGGTTGAACAGAGCCTGTGCTCGTAGGAACAGTGAGTGTGTTCATCACGAGAAGGCGGTAAGGGAATGAGGAATGGAAAGGCCCCAGCGCAGATCCACGGGGGGCTGTGGTATAACACAGGGAGGCTGCACGGGGATGCCTTTCAAGACCCTTGGCCTCAGCCTTCCCTCTGAGAATTCAACACCCAATCAACACAGCACAGTCCGAGCCTAGCAAGACAGAGTCCCATCAGCAAGACAGATCACTCTCACGTCCATCAGGAATCCATAGCACCTTCATCAAACGCCCTGCCACTGCCAGGGTGGCGAGAGAAACCTCGTTATGAGAAGGAGGTCCAAACTGGAAGCACGGTGAGGAGAGTCAAACAGGCAAGGTTTTGCGCGACTCAGCTGAGTACTGATCTGGGGAGTGGGCCCCTGTCCGCTGGACTCGGTGTCCACTCTGATTAACAGGTGCATGGTATCATGTCGCTGGCCACTGGAAGAATCACACTCAGTGCTCTTGTTCTGACGGCCCGCTCCCCAGGCACCCTTCTGATTGTTTGACTTCCCAAGCAGCCTGCCTACTGGGAGAGAGTGTGTCGGTCAGGACGAAGTGAACATCTGGTCTACCTGACAGTTCTATTACTCACTGTAAATTAATGCACTGGCTCTCTGGTTTCCTCTGTCTGTCTCCTGTGAAATGTGTTCACGTGAGTCAGCGTCCTTGAACTACGGGACCCTGAAAAATCTGAGCCTGCACATGGGAGGACCTGACCCAAGCCAGGTCAGAGGACCACTCTGTAAAGTGTCTGAAGCTCTCAGTTAAGTTAAAATATCCATGACGATCAACACCTAAACAATTATTTCTTCAACTGAAAATCGGCCCTGAAGTTTTGAGACAGTGTGATGTGATCCAGAGACACTGGCTCAGCCCTGGGCTAAGCTAGAGACCTGGCAGGAACTAGTAGTTGATACCCTGGACAAGATGCTGGGGCAGGAGTAGGTGACCACCGAGCCCTGGGGGCCTTAACCTGCCATGTTGAGGCAGGAAACGGGCTGGAGCATTTTTAATAATGAGAGATGATCCTGTAAGTGTTGAGGGATTAAGAATCAATGTAAGGGAGACCCCTGGAAGAACTTTTGAAGCAGCTGCAGAGCTTTTCCCCAGCTGACATTTTCTTATGTGATAATGGTGACAATGTGACAATAAGGAACGTGTCATAAAAGAGCAACACAGACCTTAGACTGTCTCTCTGGGATGAAGCCACTGTTTATATAAGCAGAGGAGCATATGCACACAGAGCAGGGTTGCCTGCGGTCCCAGGTAGCAGCGCTTGTAGGTCACTTGGTGTCTCCGTGTCTTATTACAAACCACAGCCCAAGGCGTGCATGCGGTGGACGCACACGTTATGAGCAATCCCATGGAAAGCGCAGATTGAAAGTCTAGTGGGAGAGGGTTTTGCGGGTCTCTAACAACTTTGATTCAGTGTGGATTTGCAGCAAGGCCACTCAGATGTGGCAGTGCCCGGCCAACACCCCAGGGGCTCCAGTTCCAGAGCACCCTGATGCAGAAAACAGCCAGCCCTTGGAACTGCGCAAAGTGGTGGCCCCGGGCCAGAGAATGGTCAGCACACACCTTTCCCATGAACATCTTGAATCACAGAGTAAAGCCCGCAGGCATGGAAGTACAGGCAATAAGGCAGCCGTGCGCTCTCCACTGCCCCAGTTCCCATTTTCAGATCCATTACCTCCCCTGGATGGATTCATTTCTACTGTAAAACATCTCAGAAAAATGGCAAATGTGGTTCTCTCTGGCTGCTGGGTGGCTACTTCCCTGTGCTATTTAGTTTACCGCCATCGGGTTACCCGTTCCGAATTGCATACATTTTCTTCATCAGGAGTAACTCGGGTGAATGATGGCTGCCCTTCAGTTTCAGAGACGTGGGGACCAGTCAGTGCCGGCCACATCCCCGCATCGTTCAGACAGTGGTGTATTTGGGAGAGCTGACGTAAATCACAGCCACAGATAATAGCACAGTAGGGACAGTGCCCGGGGGAGGAGGAAAGAATAATACCTGGGCCATTTCATGTGCTATTTTCAGGAATAGAATATGTGGAAATTTCAAAGACATTTGATAATTCTAAACAGCTCGTTAAATTACCCTGCACACTCTGAAAGAGAAAAGCTTCCAAATCTGCATTCATATTGCTGAGGGGGGAAAAGCAATACGGATAACTCCTGCACAGATTTTTGGCGAGAATCAGGGTGCTTTTTTTCTAAAGACATTCTCTCTATTGCCTGCTGCTTGCTGCTTCATAACACTTGACAAATTCACCGTTCTTAAAAGCCCCCATAAATGTTTTGTAAATTTCTCCATTTTATCAGGCAGTTCTCAGAGCCTGGTCCCTGATATTCACCCTGTTTTCATTCCCCACTCCTTGTTTATCTCTATTTTGATGCCCTTTCCAACATCAAAAGGCTGTCATTATTAGTATCAGTGATCTCATTATTACCACCAAGACGTTAGCCGCAGAAAAGATCTGCCTTCTGCGAGCTGGAAATTCCCACCGTCTTTAAGAGCCTCCTCTCCTCCTGACAAGCTCATAAAAATAAATAAATAAAGCCACCCCAAGAAGCATTGGAAGGCATCTTAAGTCCTTATGTGGCTTCAGGAAAGATACACATGCCCAGCTCCACTTCGCCGAGGAATGTTTTCAGCTAAACAGGACTCCGCACGTGACTCCACCAGCGATACTGAGAAATCCTTCCTAGCATGCCACTTAGCCAGCAGGAGAAAGTGAAAGGCGTGTGGCTGGGATGGGGCTGGCGGAGGGGAGTGGGAGAGTGTGTGATGGAACATGGCCAGGAGGGGACGAGGGGACCGGGTGGAGCGGGGAAGTTAGTAAAATTGCACTGGAGACCTAAAATTACAGACCTGTTTGGAATATGAATCCCCACAGCTGCGAGAAGGAGGCCAGCCGATTGAAACTTGTTTGGAATACTTTCCTGGACAAGTTCTATTAAAAATGAGATAGTGTACAGTAAATATCGGATCATGTGTTCAAGCATTTTGTCAGTCCTCCAGCTCCTGATTCATTCCCAAAAGCACAATCGACTGGATATTATACTGGGACTGTACGAAGCAGCCGGCACGTGTTTCCATCACTCGGAATTGCTCCCTTTTTAAACACAGGCATGTAAATGAAATATTTTCCCCAGGCAAGCCCGCCTCGGGCAGGTACCAAGCACACATTGCTGTGATGCAGTGGGAGTCCGTGTTCACGGTGTGCATCCGTTCCCCCCACCCCATCTGGCAGTCACACGAGAGAGAACGTAATACCAAGGAGAAGTCGGGTCCTCCCAAAGGCACCCACGTTAAAAGAGAAAGAAATCCAACCAGAAATCAATTTTTCTTGAGCAGCTGCTTGATGTTTAATTTCTACCCTGCAAGTCCACTTTTCAGAGATTATCTAAATTGCCACAGTGCATGGGCTCTGCAGAAATACATAAATAAACTCTCCCCTTCCCCAATCCTTGCAGCCTGCAGTCACGGTGATCACTCAGATATTTCACAGTACTTCTGAAGGCGCCTAGACTTTTGGGGGGCTCGCGGGGGGTGTCAGGAGATATCCTTCCCCAAAGGACACAGAGCGGGGGCCCTCCACTTCCAGCCCATCCACTCATCTCGGGGCCACCCAGGGAAATCTTGGAGCTGTTCTCTGAATTCCTCACTCATTTCCGGGATGGCCCCATCTGACTCGGGCGGCATTAGCATTAAATCACAGCCTGAGAGGGAGTGAAGCCCAACTGGCTGGGAAGGAATAGCTTCCTGGGCACTGTCCTGTCTAGAGCAGCAGGGAGGGGAGGGTGGTTACTAAGGAAAACACGTGCCTGCCCGCGAAGGTGGGGCTCCCAGCCAGCAGGGTGGGGGCCCTGTTGGCAGCTAAGGGCAGCTGAAATACTCTCGCGGCCAAAGTCACTTCCTCCCCAGCCCCTCCAGCTTTAATTCATTTCAGGACATCTTAGGACTTGGAAGGATACGCGGGTGGAGCCAACATAAAATCCAGGGCTGCTGTGTCCCATCTGCCTACCGTCTCCTCTTTCAGTAAAATCGAAGGGAAGCTGGAGAAGGGATGGAGAGGAAGGTATTTTCACAACAAAGAATGAGGGGCAGCACTCAGAGGTGGAGCGTTTGCTGGCACGAGGTTCTTCAAAATGGGATGTAGCAGAAGAAAATAAAAGATGGTCAGGAAGGCGGGATGGGAGGTGACTAGATTCACACCCAGCCTCTTTTGCAGGTGACCTTACAACCGGCCTTGGGTCCACCGTACACAGAACACGTGCCTACACACACGAATGTAGCTGTGTTTCGGCGGGGGGGGAGTCCCTGGTGGGGAGGCTTTAATTTTTAAGGCCTCCTGGTCGTTGTTCCTCCTCAACCCCTCCTTCCCTCCCCTCCCACCCCCCGCCTGCAACCCTTGCCCTCTGACAGCCAGAGGGCTCTCACGAGGGAGGCGGCGTCAGGGCAGGACCCGCGCGATGAGCACAAGGTGTCTTGCGGTCACTGGACCTGGCTCATATCCTGTGCAAGTCCCTGGGACACGCTGCAGAGTTATTACCAGGCTGTAAATCCAGGAGTTTAACATTTACAAAGCACAGGCAACTGCTGAAACCAAGCGCAGTTTCGGAAACCGTCGCTGATGAAACTGTTTGGAAATGGCCTCATTTCCTGGTAAGTCATCTGCGGGTGGGTTTCCCACCGCCCGAAGGGGGCAGCTTCCCCTCTGGGGGCTGTTGGCCTCTGTAGCCCAGCGAGCCCGGATGGAAGCGGGGCCGGGAGCCCACTGCGCACCTTCTGAAACTCAGTTACCACGTGCAGTGGCTTGAACGGCGGCCCCCAAAGGGATACGTCCACGGCCACGGCCACGGCCACATCCTAAGCCCCAGACAGACAGACGCGGAAAAGGGCCCTTTTTTGGAAAATGGAGTCACTCCCCAACCCCTCCACCCCCAGCCCCCACGACCACTAATCTGTCTCTGTGAATTTACCTGATCTGGAGGTTCCACATAAATGGAATCACGCAACGTGACCTTCTACATCTGGCTTCTTTGGCTTAGAGTGATGTTCTCACGCTGCAGCGTGCCTCTGCCCTGGGTTCCTCTCTGTGGCTGAATTACACTCCCCAACACGGGGAAAGCGCGCTTTGCTCTGCCGCCGTCCGCGTTGGAGGCTATCGGGGTTGTCCTCTGCAGGCTGCTGTGTGGCTAGCTGGGACAGCGCTGCTGGGACAGCGCTGCCATGAAGCCGCACGCGTGTTTATCCGCCTGAGCCCCTGTGTCGGACTCTCAGCGCGTGGACCCGAGAGCGGCGCTGCCGGGCGGCCGGGTGGATTTCCACGGCGGCCGCGCCATCCCCGCCCCGGCCGGCGGAGCGCACGGTTCCAGCTCTCTGCAGCCTGGGCAGCGCTTGCCGTCTCTGTCTGTGACTCGCGTTGCTGTGGTTGGCACCCTGGTGAGCGGGACGCGGGGTGTCGCCCTGGCCGCCACTTGCCTTTCTCTAACGACTGACAGCGTGGCGCGTCTCTGCGGGTGCTTGCGGACCCCTTGCATTTCTTCTTTGGAGAGATGACATCCGGGGCCCTTTGGGTAAGTTTTTTGTAGCTGGTCTTTTCTTCTGCCCCTTATATGCAGGGTTCTTTCCTAAACAAACTTCTTTCTCTGATTTTTCAGTTAGATTCAAAGTTGACCTCATAACCTCAAGCCTTCATGTAATATTTGATGTACTATCTTCATGGAATTGTTACCTACTTCCCCAGGGGAGCCTACAGCAGCACAGACTCACAGGCCCGAGAGCAGGTTCACCGCCTACCTCCCCAACCCGTCGTTTCCATTTCGCTGTTTCTCTTAACACCACAAAACCCTCCCGACACCAAATCTGATGCAGGAGAGTCATCTCTGACCTCAGGCTTTGCCCGCAACGGGGAGTCGGGATTGGAACTCTCCGCCCTGACTTGTGTTCCAGCCTTTCTTTCCCACCAGTTCTTTAGCAGACATCTTGACTCAGATCCCCACCATTATCGTTCTGGAAAATCACAGAGGCTTCCTGCGGGCTGCGGTGGCTTCTTATAATTGCAGCCTCGGTGGCACCTCTCTCACCACGTTTGTCCACTGACGTTGCCATGTAGTGGGCGCTGTTCTCAGCAAGATGTGGGGTCTACCTCGCTGCCCCCTAGATTGCAGGCTGGCTCTGTGACTTGGTCTGATGAATACAGTGGGCAACAAGGATGCTTTCAGAGCCAAGTTCAGAACAATTTCCACTCTCCCCACTTAAAACACTCCTCAGAGACTCCGTGCAAAGCAGGTAGTCTAGTTCCTGGAGGATGAGACATCACGTGGAGGAGAAGAGAGGCACCAGCTGGGACCCACGTCTAACCACGAAGTGGGGCATCCTGGACCCTCCAGCCCAAGTGGCCAGGAGGAGACCGCAGTCCCGACCCCCTCACAACATGCAGCTCAGACCTTCAAAGCCGGCAGGAAACTCTCTCCGTCCCACCTGCTCAGATAGAGCCTGGTACGACGGGATCTAGTCGAGGGAATGGCATCCCATCAGCTTGGCCATGTTGTCTTGGCTAGAACCAAGTCCCGGTTATCACCACCCTCCAGATGGGCTTCGTACAAGAGCATGCCGCCCTGGGTGTCACCTTCGGGTGTGCTCACCACGGGGCGGGAATGGGTAAACAGTAATAATGATCACTGCAGGGGTAACGACATCGATGTGTGGGGGGTGCGTATCCAGAAGGCATACATCATGAGCATGAACGTTAGTGTACAAAATCACACATCACTCAGTTACGCCAAACTCCATTCCCAATCACCAACCCTCCAAACCGTGGTGCCGAGCTACGACGGTCCTCACGCTCTGACCTGGTAATCCCGCTCTGAGACATTGGCACTAAGTTAGCGATTCCACAGAAGAACTGCCCCCTGCATGAGAAGCTCTCAGCCTACCGAGCGGGCCCAGACACACTCTTCTCTCCATGACCCCAGCGAGAGCTGGCTCTTCTGCTTGTAGGATGTTGCCGCAGAGCCTGTGGCAGTATCAGGCCTGCTTCATGGAGGAGGTGGGACCTATGTTAGCCTTGAAAATGCGAAAACTGTGTAGAGAGGGGAGGAAAAGTCGTCCAGGTCAGAAAAATCTAATATGTTTTAGGCATGTTCAAAAATAAGGGCACAGATCTTCTGGCTACATTAGAGGGTGCATGGGAGCAAAAATTAGGAAGATTATGTAACCCATGCATCCCAGACTCCTGCACGACCAGGAGGTATATTTCCTTTTATTTTATAGACAACAACAATGAAGTCTCCATACCTGACCCCAAGGTAAGGCAGATTTTCCAGGCTTATTCTTCTGGTGCCTCTGGGAACCACTCGCAGTTCCTCTGTGAAGTGTGCTCACTGGCTGCACTGTCTGTGCCTCTGGACCTCTGCAACTCTTTTGGACTTTGGGAGAACTGGTGCAGCCTCTAGGAGAAGAACCAGCAGAAACACAACTCCATCCACAATGAAAACAACATAATACAATATCATATCAAGCAGTATAATTCCCCAAATTTTTGAAACTCCTGTATTTAAAAAGCAGAAACTTTACGTGACCAAAAGATGTCCTAAAATATCTTCACCAAAACAAAGATGTAGAAACAGAAATGCTATAGCCACATTTAATTAGCCAGCTTTTTTTTTTTTTAAGCATTTGACATCAGGGCTTAAAAATTATTAGAGCTCAGTGTCAATTCAAGTACATTGGGCTGAAGTCAGTGTAAGTCAGGGCAAAATGTAGCCCTTGAAATCTAAGCAAAGAGTTTGAATATTATCTCATGAGCAGGAAAAGGCCTTTTATTAAGGGGATGATATGATGAAAGCGTTAAATGAAGATTAATCTGGCCACAGTGTGTAGAATACACTGAGAACTGGAAACTTTGGGCCTGATTGCGGGTAGTGCTTGTGGATTTAATGTTAGAAACACTGATAAAGAAGAATTAGTGTGAATTGAAGTTGTTTGCCTGTTGGGAGAAAGAGAGAAAGGTGGTAAGGTTGATTCAAGGTGCCGAGCAAGGCCAATGGGCGAAGAAGGCTGCGTCCAGCACAGCGGAGGTCTGGGTGAGCTGTGAGACCCAGCCAGGAGGAAGGAAGAAACAAAGACTCAGCCTTTCCAGCGCTTGGATTTCTGAGTCATTCGGAGCTCTGTGAAAATGTGCAGTGAGTAGTTATACGGGGCTGTCCACACACGGGCTTCCACGTCACTCCAAGCCTTGCTCACCACAGGTGCCCAATACGTGTTTTGGGGTGAAAGCTTGAAATGTATCACCTCTGGTGGAAAGACATGAAAGTGAATACGTTTAACATCACATGTGACGAGGCAACGTCCACGGCTCTTCAAACAGCCGCATCTCCTCTCAGCCCATAACGCAGCCCCAAGCAACTCACGAGCTCTGCCTGTGAACATGCATGGTGGACAGACTAGGAAGGAGAAAACAGTGACCTTCCTCCTTCCAGGGCCCAGTTAGAAATGTGTCATTAAAAGGCACAAATAAACAAAGAATTTAGAAAAAAATGTCCTGGTAAAAGGACTTGAAATAGGAAAGCTAAATTCAGACAAGTCCCCGAAAGACTGATTCTCACTAGATGCTTATGTGAGGGTCTGAAGGCTTAAATATCTGTGCTTTCAGTTTCTCTTCTGATCCCACCGGCTAGGCTGGGAGCATTTGGAAATACTACATGAGTGGAAACATTCTTGGGGAGAATTAATTTAGACTTGAATTAATAGGTAGGTGAAGATTCCAAATAATGTTGATTTGTGGGCAGAACCTCAAGATGTTAAAATGTATTAAATGCTCACTTCGCCATTTGAAATTGACTTGGTCACACAAAGGGATCCAGAAAACCTTCTCGTGCGGGCATTTGTCCCAGCCTGCCCTCTTGTTTCTCTCATATAACTATTTATCCATCCATCTCTCCTTTCATGAAATCAGTAAGCCGTTCTTAAACAACTATGTTAGGAAAAGTCCTGAGACACTAATAGGGAAAGAAAAAGACATCCTGGCATGTGGTCTCAGTGGACCACCTAGAAGACCTAGCACAATCCTACATGGCTACGTCCACTTTCATTCTTCACAGAATAGATAATTGGCTAAAATTATTCCATCAAATTGCTGTTTCCAACAGAGCTGGATTAAACTATTGAGAAACATTGTACTGAAGTACAGTCCCATCTTCTCGTGCCATAAATTGATGCAAAGGATGTTTAATTTCCTATTTATGATACTCAGATCCCAAAAGTTAGAGAGAGAATAAAAGTTAGGGAGTCTCTTAGACAAACATATACCAATTAACGAACAATATTCTAGAGGTGATGCGTTTGAAGAGCTGTTAGGTCTGTATTTAAAAAAAAAAAGAAAGAAAGAAAAATAAATCAATCCCAGCAACAACCCCAGGCTGCCCAGTTTCTCCACCAGAAAGGCCCTGATGTGCTCCTTAAGCTGTGTGCTGGGGAAACAGGCAGAAGCTGAGGTGCCTTGAAGCCAATGGCTCCTTGAAGAAGGAATTCTGTCCACTTCTTCTGGTCAGTTTGGAAGTCAGTGAGTTGTGATGGTATACATATAACCAGGTGCTGTCCTTAACTAGGTATCATTCTACCCCATTGCTCAGATCAATCTAAACGGTGCCTTACAGGCAGGGCGACGTGGCTGCAGAAACACTGACCAAGGAGCCTACCATTAAGCCGCCCGAGACTCTAGGATCCGTAAAGTTTGACAGCACAGAGACAAATACATATTAGCAGTGCTGCTGAATCCACATTTCAAGGGCAGAATTTGAAACCATGCTTTCATACCAGGCAGGCTGGGTTCCCTAGAAGGAAATGGCCATAAAGAACAGCCAAGCCCACACCCGGAGGGACACCCCTTGCCTTTGTCAGTTCACAAAGGGCAAAGCGTATCTCTTAAGACAGAAGGTACACAGCTCTGAGATGAAGAACAGAAAAATGAAAAATAATAATAAAACATTTTTTTCAAAGGAGTGATCAGATGAAGCCCCTTGGTCTTCATTCCCAGTGGAACGCCTTTATTTGGGAAAACGCAATGATCTCAGACTATGGAAATGTCTGCTTAAGACTGAAGGTCCAAGGCAGTCAGAAGTCAGGGTCTACACCCTGGCACATCTGTGACCTGTGCACTCATACTCACGCCTCTGTTCACACACAGGCTGTGATGCTCCTGCACCGAAAGTACAAAGGAAGAAAGACAATGTGTAGCCACCGTTCAGCCTAAACTCAAAGGACATGATGAGACTTGGTAAAGGCGTAAAGCGTGAAGTCATCAACAGCACATATCTTCCCTTCACTTACTTCTTTTTCCCTCCAAGCCAACATTTTACAGCCCTGGCTTTTTTCAACTTTCTCTTTGGCACAAAGTTTGGCATAATCAATTCCTAATGGGTGTTTCCCAAAGGACGGGCAGAGGCTTTCCGGTTGGTAACACAGACTACATTTCGTTGTTTCCTTGTTGCAGTTCTTCCCCCAGATTTGGGCAAACCATCTTGAAGGTGCTGGCTTCGGTGGAGTTTCTACTTGTTTCCATGTAGGACTAGAGCAGAGGAAACCCAGACCAAGCTGCTGCTTCCTGGGAGACGAGGGACCACCACACGGCGCCACATTTCTGTTTCTGTGCATCAATTAGAAACTTCACTTTCTCATCCCCTAATCTTTCGGCAAACAGGCAGACTGACACATTGGTAATGAACTGTTTTTCAAAGTCAGAGTTCACAGGGGTATTGAGAAGATTCTGTCTGCAGAGCAAGATGGGAAATGTTGACAAGCATCTTAGCACACGAAGTCAGGCGAAGGAAAGCAAGCTTTGACAGCCTCGTGTATCAGGGATGAGATCTGGTCAGCACTGTGTCTGCATATTTGCGTAGGGTTTAAACGTTCCCCCTACCTGCAATTTCAGTTCACTTTGGTTCCAAAATCACCTGTTGAGTGCCTCTTAGACACCGGGCATGGAAGCCCTGAGCCGGAGGACGTGGAACGAGGAGTGAGACACAGGGCTTCCCAGGCAGAGGGATGACAGACACGGGCAGGGGGCTTTGCGGTGGTAAGCGATCAAGACGGCCTGCTGAGAGAACCCGCTGGTTGAGCCCAACGTCTCGACTCACAGCCACCTGAGGTGTGCTGGACGCAGGGGCCCCGGTGGTCCTGAAGGTCCAGCTTCCTGCAGCACCACGGCCTCAGGTGTGGACGAGGAAGGAGGGTGCCCCCCGTTCTTCATCATTCCTCTGCTGCTTGAGTGGCGCCTACGAGGAAACGCTTTCATGGAATTCGTCCCCAGAGCATGTGGTTCTGGGTCTTCAGGCCACAAAATGTGCTTGGTCAAGTGACTTAGCAGCATTGGAAAAGTGAGAATCTAATAATATATTAAAAATATGTTTTTTTCTTTTTCTTCCTCCCCTCCCCACCTTCTTCCATTCTCCCTCCTCCTTCCCTACCCCCTCCCCTCTGCCCTCCTTTCCTCTCCCTCTTCCTCTCCCATCCCTCCCCCACCCCCCTGCTGATCTACAGGTGGGCTGAGGATTTCCCAGGGAAATCAGTGGGCACCCAACTTGGCTCCAGGTGCTGCCAGCTGTCCTATGTGGCCCAGCTGCCAAGCACACCCGCGTCCCTCCAGCCCCTGCACCGGGGACCGAGCAGCTCTGAGAGCCTGGTGCCCAGCGGCGGGCTGCCCTCCGCTGATAGCAGTGAGTGATGACAGCAGAGCAGCAGAGCCGGCTGCAGCCAAGGCCAGTGGCAGAGCTGGGCCATCACGCTGCCATGCAGGCAACCATGCTGACAGGTGACTGACGGCCCCTGGTCCTGCAGCCAGCCGCTGGACCCAGGCGGCAGGATGCGGGATGCAGGATGTAGGAGGCAGGACGGGCCTGCCACAGGCCTCTCCATCCTGCCTGCTCCACTGACAGCTGGCACGGCTTCCCCTGGCAGCCCGTGCAGTTGCAGAAACAGCGGGCCAAAACAAGGACGAGGACTCCCCCGGCATCCTGGGATATGGGCAGGAGAGCCCTGCATGAGCAAACCTGGGGCAGGTCTCATAACGCTCTCTTCCCTCCCCTAGCTCGCGCTCATCCTCAGGAAGATTCAGTGAAGAAGCAGTTTCGGTCTGTGAGACGTAGCCTGATTGCACAAGGAAAGCTCTCCGGGTGCTGTGTCCCCTCGTGGGTCCCATGGAAACTTTCGGTCAGCATCACCACCACTGCTTTTCCAGCACCTCGGCCACCTTCACAACACTCCCAGAGTTAGGGGTAGATGTGCTCCCTCAGGAACAGAGAAAGAATACAAAATGACAAGGGACACAGGCCTGGGAGCCATGGGGTCTTTGGGATCGGTCACGGCGGAGCAGAGGCCGCTGCCCCAGGGACCCTCCCCGTCAGCATCCGTCCTTCCCCTCAGCTGTGTTTGTAGCTTTTTTTAGGGGCTCCGTGGAGCAACAGCATCAGCCCTGGAGGAGGGCTCAGCTGGTGCATTTCATGCCACTTTCATGACTGTTCTGCTGGTCTCATCCCCCGCACACCAGCAGCCACACATTTGCCTCTGGACTAACAACACCTCTCTCCTCGTGACCAAGGTAAGGCATGGCCATGAAGCAGCATCAACAAAGGAGGCATCCCTGAAGGTCAACAAGAAGCGCAGGTGAGTTGCAGGCACCTGGGGGTGCGCTGAGCCGTCCCCTGCCCTGCTGGGGAGGGCCCGAGTCTCCCATGCAGCTGCACAACATGGAACACAGCGTGCTGGAACACTGGGTACAGAAGTGACGCCTGAATGTTGCCATGATTTCTGACACATATAAAGGAGGAAAGGCTGCCCTTGGCTTCCTTCTCCCTGTTTTGCAGATGCACTTGAGAGAAACCCTTGCAGAAGAGCCAAACATTTGGGAAGATGAGATCAAGTCTGCTCAGAAGGCAGAAGATGAAGAAAATGACCTCTACAGGTCCTTCCGGTGTATGTTTCTAGGAAACGAACAGAATTTCTTGTTAAGTATGTGTGAAAGATTGCAGACAAGTATCACTTAAGATACAGTTCAATTAATACCAACTAAGCTGATGACACTTCATTTCCAAAGAGGCTTGATTTCACAAAGATCCTTTGAACACTGGAAATTGGAAGGCTCTATTCAGGAGGCCCGTATCTTGATCTCAAGAAGGTAAAACCTAGAAAGACCCTGTATCAATAATCAAAATGTCACCATTTCCTAAAAAGGTGGCCGGTGGCTCCTCTGACCTGGGATTAGCACTGAAACGACTGCTCGTGAGTGGGATGTTTTCATGACTTTACGTAGACTCTTCACTGCTCTGTAGATCTTAGGGGTGCCTGTAGAGATATTTTATTTCTATCTAGATTCAAAAGGAATTGTTTAAACAAACAAAAAACTCAAACGAAAACAAGGAATCATGTGTTTTGTTAGAGATGGTTACAAGAAAAAAACCTGAACCTTGTGAGAGCCTTTGAATACACAGAGAACAGAGCCAGGAAGGGAACCCAGGCTGGCCTACGCAGGTGTCTGTGGGCATCAGGTCTAGAGTCTGTGGTCAGCCTGTGAACAAACAACTGTTTCTGCAGCAGACTGGACAAGGTTTTCTCCAGCAAATTCCTCTCCACAGAAAATCATGGTGGGTCCCCTTTTTTCATATGGGTGAAATACATATGCTATTTTTGGAAACTGCAAACTAATTAAAATCGTATGTCCCTCATAACTCTGCTAACTCCATTATCAATGAACAGGTTACAGATGTTTTATCATCAACTCAGCAATTCTTGTCAAGACCAGTAGCATCCTTTCCACCAGCTCACAGCCAGCCTGTAGTCAGGTGCTTCACTCACTTGGAGAAAAACGCATCCATCCATCATCTATGTTACTACTTTTCCCATCATCCCTCTGTTGAGTTTGGCTTGCTAATAAGCCACCCAAGAAGTAGGAAGGAAGAGAGGAAACTGGGGTTAGGGGGTGTTGAATAAGAAAAGAGTCATATTATTCTTTCCTCCATGGGTTTAATTACGTTAACTAACACGGAAAGCCTGGAGAAGCCACAGACACTTTATTTTCCTTCACAGCAAGATTGGCAATATCTCCACGGGGTCTTAACTCTACAGTTTTCACCATTTTTCATAACCCAACCATCAATATACTTGTAACTGAGAAAACAACATCCAGTGCTACACTAGCTTCTGTTGGTCCAAATGACATCTCAAGTTCATCTAATTCTCCGCACCTCTGCGACTGCAGCCCTGACGACCTCCTAGCTGGGACCTTCCTCTCCTGTTCCCTCCAGTCCATCCTACACACAAGCTGAAAGAGCCTAATGCAAGTTCCACACATCGAACGTCAGGCGGGCGTGAGATACTAGATATCAGTTCTGTCTCTATCTCAGTTCAGTTTCTTTTCTTCCGTAAGACCTCATCATCTTGGTCACCCCACTCTGTTGTAATTCTCTGAATGATACTGATTCATCGTCTGTCTTCCCAAACCGAATAAATTAAGACGTTTTCTTCTGAATACCTCACAAGTTAGTGAAGGAAGAAGATGCATAAATAAAAGTTCAGTCAAAGTAGACTATGATAGGTGATACTATGGAAGGAAAAACGAAATCCTATGAAATATATTCATGAAGGCGAGAACCACTTCGACAAGAATTTGTCATCTAATTTGTCATCACTATTTAACTCCTGACTCTGGGTCAACTTGCAAATTTAATAAATATGAATTCACGTCTCATTCAGGTCAATGACTAAACATTGAGAGGCCAGAGTGAGGGGCAAAGATGTTCTCGGGAAGAACTCATTAATCAATCCTCTTTAAGTAAAATAATTTAATTGTTTAGGTTTTTAAAAGATATTAGAAAGTGCTCAGAGTAGTTTAGGGAAGAATCAAGGAGTTTTATGTGGGTCTCCTCAAGTATCCTGACAAAGTGAGGAGTGAGATGCAATCAGGCTTCATTTGCATGCAAAGAAGCAGGCTCAAGTAGTTAAATACCAGACAAGTGTTGGTGTCAGAATGTGAACTTGAGAGTTCAAGTCCAGTGCTCACATCTTCAACCACTGTGCTCTGAGATGTAAATCAGGAAGGATGCAGAAGAATGGAAATCCAAGGTTAAGCGATATGAGAATATAAAACCACCCATTCTCTGAATGAGATGCCACCTCATCCCTTATGAGGTTTTCTCCACCTCGATCCCAAAGATCTAAAACCCGAGGCTCTGCTAATTTAAGTAAAAATCCATGCCTACATCATAACTAGAAGACAGATAATGTCCAAAAGTCAAAGTACCCGAAGGTAAAAAAAATCCACCCTCCCCCCCACCCCCCGCCGCCCCAGTGCAATATCTTACACTCCACTGCATGTTTTTGTGGAGAACGAGGGAAGTCCAAGGGCAACATCATGGGAGAGAAAGAGGGTAGCTAGCTGTGGTCCAGAGACCGTCCCCAAATCCCCCAAGACAGAGAAAACCCATTATGGTCACAAGATAAAAGGGGTCCTGAAGGATCAGAAGCTACAAAAAGGGACTGATGAATGCAACCTATTCGAGATGGTGGTCTTTGAAAGACGTTGCTTCTGTGGGAAAAAGAGTGTACAAAGGACTCGGAGGGTGGGGGGTGGCACACTGTGAATAGAGGGTGTAAAAGGCAAAGGAAACAAAACAGGAAAAGTAATGGCCCTGTGAGAACACCTCCACGGATGAAAATTCTGCTAAAAGAAACAACAGTGCAAAAGAAAACTACAGCACAACACTCCAAGCAGACTAATATCGTAGCAAGCATTTGGGGAAATGAAAGACCATCTTGTGTCAGAATATCACCATTCGGCAACCATAGTAATGGTTCCACCACCAGTGGTTACACCCAACAGGTGCCAAAACCTGGGGGTGAATGTTCAATAAGGAACAGGATAATTACACGGTCTCAAAATACCTCCCTAAAAGCACTGACGAATTACAAAGGTACAAGCAGTACCTTGAAAGTGATTTTGCTTAGAAAACAGTGACTTCATGGTGGAGAAACTGCAGAGAGCTCATTAACTGGGTAGTCGAATGGGACTTTCAACACCACAGTCTCCTGCTATCATATGCTGTGAAAAACACATCATTCTTGTGATCGCGAAAAATACAGTGTCAGAATGTAATGGTGAGAAACGCCAGACAAATCCAAATCAAGGTTCGTTCTATACGTAAATGATTGGTGCGCAGTAAAAACTTCAAGATCGTGAAAGACAAGGAAAAACTGATGGACACTCTGGATTAGAAGATGCTAAGAGCCGTGATAAGGGAATACAACTTTTGGTCCCAGACATTTTTCCCTATAAAGGACATTATTAGGAAAATTGGTGGTTTGAATACGATCTGTAGATTAGCTAATAGTACAAAATTTCTTGACTTTTATTTTTGTACCAAAAAAGAAATTCTTTGCTTTTAGTAAGTGACCATTGAAGTATTTAAGGGTAAACGGGAATAATATCTGTCATTTACTCTCAAACAGTTTAGAAAAAGAAGTAAATATGGAAAAAGATAAAGATACAGAGAGAGAGAAAATAATAAAGCCAATTGTGACAAAATATTAACGTTTGAGGAATCTGGGTTGCGGGGAGGTCTGCAGGTATTCATTGAATCATTTGTATAACTTTTCTGCGTGTCTAAAATTATGTCGAAATTTAATTAAAAAATACATGAATTGGAACTTGTCACTTCCCTGATAAAAGAGCCCAGTCCAGTGATTTCCCACTGATTTTTCCATTGAAATAAATTTCTCATTAAAATAAAGTCTATAAGATTATTTCAAAAGTATGCACAGGACACACTCTAAAATGCATACCATTTTTGTGTAAAATTGCACATATTAAACAGTTATTTCATTACCATGTTGTTTTAGACCAATACCAAAGTCACTGATGCTCCGTGTTTGTTCTTCCTCTATATTTCCACTTCTAAAATTCTTCAGTTTTCCTAACGAACAATAGTTTGATTTTTGTTTTAGTTTTTTAACTATTTTCTATAATCATTTCCAACATCTTTAAAACCAGTTGAACACTTACCGGTCTTTATTCAGATCATTAATGTCTCTTAATTAAGTACCATCTGTAAACTTCATGAATTTTTTGCTTTATCTCCATCTATTGGATCATAAATTAAGAAATAAATTGAAGGGAGTCCAAATAGCAAATGCAGAAATAGGCCAGGAATGCTCCTTGCTAGTGAATACAAGATCGTTTTTGATTGTCCCATGTTTATAGCCTCTCTGAGCTTTTATTCTAATTATTTATGCAAGACCACTTGAGTCATTATGGGATGTGTTTGCATCTTCCATGAGAAGGTATTTGGTGCTTCCCCAAAGTACTGCATGTAGAATCACACCAAATCTCTTAATATCTTTGCTTTATACTCTGATGCAAAAAAGAAAAAAGAAAAGAAAGAAAAAGAAAGAAAGGAGAAAGAAAGAAAGAAAGAAAGAGAGAGAGAGAGAAGAAAGAGAGAAGAAAGAAAAAGAAAGAAAGAAAGAAAGAAAGAAAGAAAGAAAGAAGAAAAGAAAGAAAAGAAAGAAAGAAAAGAAAGAAAGAAAGAAAGAAAGAAAGAAAGAAAGAAAGAAAGAAAGAAAGAAAGAAAAAGAAAGAAAAGAAAGAGAACAATGCATCTATCAGTACTTCACAGTTGGCTTTTATAATATTAAACTGTTCACCAACTCTCTTCTTCTGGAAATGGGATTACAAATTCTCTCCCTACAACATCCAATCCAACTAGTTTATTCATCACACGTGCTTATGAAGTATCTACCACGTTCAAGTCATCTTGCTTGGTACAAAAACTGAATGAAAACTGTATAAGACATCATTTCTGCCCTCCCAGAACATTGTTTGGCTCCACATGTTGGATGTATCTCTTTCACAGCATTTATCACATTCCTTTATGAGAGTTTATTTCCATTCCTGACTTTCCCATTTAATGGACATGTGCAGATTTTGGTCTTTTATCTCGATATCAAAATGGTCCTTTATGGCTAGTCAATGCCTCATTCCAGCATTAGAAAAATTAGTTTAAAATTTAATGAAATAAATGCAAGAGGGTTCTTCTTGGCTGGATGGAAGGTAAGAGATCAAAAGGGATGGTGCAGAGAGTCTGCTCGTGTGAAAATGGAAAGGCTATGAGGGCACAAGTGTTTGCGGGGCAGAAGCAGCAGAGACAGCACGATTTCTCTGACCCACCTTCCACCCCACCCCTCCAGCAGGAATCAGAGACGGGCCTCTGCAGGGTGTGTAGGGCAAACACACCTCTGGAGGGGAAGAAGTGGAGCCCAAGACTCAACAATTAAGGGTCTGGTCTCAAAAGTTGAGTATCTCTGTTCCGGACAGGTGTGGATTGAGGAGGGGATGGTGGGTGTTGTGCAGGGAGGGGCACCCGGCAGTTGAAAAGCACAACTTCTCCTTCTTCTTCAGAACCTCCTCCCACCCTCCACCATCCCCCTTAGGATAAAACAGAAGAAACAGAGACTCCCTAAGAGAAATGCAACCGTCTAAAGTAGGTGGAGAGAGCCGGGTTTTATGTTCTGTTTTAAAGGAATGGTGTGGATAGTGCATAGGGATGGTTGGTCAGAGAAAGAGAAGGTCCTGGACACCAGAAAATATTTTTTAAATGCTTACTTCACTCAGAGTTTCTGGGAAGAAAGACTGAATCCTATATCATCAGCAATTAACTCTCATCTGGCCACGTGGGTCTCCACTGTGACCCACTGAAATCAAGACTCTTTACTTATATCTGGGTAAAAATATAATTAAGTTTCATAATCAATATGCCTCCTTTTCCATTAAGACATTAAGACATCTTGATACATTTGATTTTTTAAACAAGCAAATCACATATGTGATTATAGCCCATGTTTCATGGGAAAGTCTTAGAAAGTATCAGTAAGTGTGACCCCAATCTATAATAAAATTTAAATATATTAATTGATTTATTTATTCCACAAGTATGTATGAAGTGCTCATTGTGTACAAGGTAGTCTGTTTGCAACTAGGAAAACAGAAATGAATAAGAACATATAATTGAATTTAAACCTCACCTATTCTCTTGTATTTGAAGGAGCAGAAGAAGGTTATAAATTAGCACTGAAGTTTTAAGTTAAATATATTTGTTAAAAAGAATATAGCAGTATATACTCTAGTGTCTGTACAGTGTATGACAACTTTAAAGTGGTAAAGGAAAAAACTAAAAGAAAAAAAAATCTAAGTCAAAACAACAATAAAACCAGAACAGAAAAAAGAAAAGGAAAAAAAAAAGCAGGGAAAGTAAAAAAACTAAAGTACAATAGTGGAAATAGAAAAAAATGCATGACTCAAAAGCAACACAAATGGATTAATATCTCCAGGAAATGATAATCAATATATAGGAGAATGGATTAAATAATTCCAACTATATTCAGCTTACATGAGATGTACTTAACATAGGATACTGAAAGTTTGAAAATAAAAGTATTTTAAAAACGTATCAGGGGCTTCCTAGGTGGCGCAGTGGTTAAGAATCCACCTGCCAATGCGGGGGACACGGGTTGGATCCCTGCTCCAGGAAGATCCCACATGCCTCGGAGCAACTAAGCCCGTGCATCACAACTATTGAGCCTACGCTTTAGAGCCCATGAGCCACAACTATTGAGCCCATGTGCTGCAACTACTGAAGCCCACGTGCCTAGAGCCCATGCTCCGCAACAAGAGAAGCCATGGCAGTGAGGAGCCCGTGCACCACAACAAAGAGTAGCCCCCACTCACCACAAGTAAAAAGAAAGCCTGCGCAGAGCAAAAAAAAAAGACCCAAAACAGCCAATAAAATAAATAAATAAATTTATTTTTTTAAAAAAAGTATCAGCAAAATAGCAAAGTCAGTATAGTTTTATTAATATTAGACAAGATAGATGATAAAAAAAAATCACTAGATATTTCAATTTACTGGATAGGTAAAAAATATTTCTAAGTTCATATGCCTCTAATAACATTGCTTTAAAACTCATAAGACAAAGTTGTTTAACACCATTACAAGAAGAGATTTACAAATCTACCATCATAATGGCAGTTTTAATATCTCTCTCTTAGTATATCCATCAGGCAACAATTTCAGGACCTAGAATATCTGCACAGTAAAATTAACAAATCTAATCTAATGAACATATGTCAAAAACCACAGCCAAGCAGTGGTTGAGAATCCACCTGCCAATACAGGGGACACGGGTTGGATCCCTGCTCCAGGAAGATCCCACATGCCGCGGAGCAACTAAGCCCGTGTGCTACAACTATTCAGCCTGTGCTTTAGGGCCCATGAGCCACAACTATTGAGCCCATGTGCTGCAACTACTGAAGCCCAAGCGCCTAGAGCCCGAGCTCCGCAACAAGAGAAGCCACAGCAATGAGGAACCCATGCACCACAACGAAGAGCAGCCCCCACTCACCGCAACCAAAAAGAAAGCCCGGGCACAGCAAAAAAGACCCAACACAGCCAATAAAATAATAAATAAATAAATTTATAAAAAAAAAACAACAACCACAGCCATCATCAGAAGACTGGATATTATTTTCAGCAATATATCAAACATTTAGAAAAATTAACTATGTATTAATTTATAAGACTTGGAATACAAGAGAACTTTCTTAACATTGACAAAGGGTTTATGAAAACCACTACTGAGTGCCATTTAAAACCATAAAAAGTATTAGAAGAATTTCCTTTAAATCAAGAATAAGACAGAGATGCCCATATCTCCTATTTAACATTATTTTGGCGATCCTAGGCTGCCCAATAAGTTCAGAAAGAGAAAGTAAACATATAAGGAAAGAAAACTTATTGTTCTTAGATTATTTCCTACACAGAATACTACTGAAATCTATAGATTCATTTTTTGAATTAATAGGATGATTTAGTAAAACTGTTGAACAACAACAACAAATTACAAAAGTAAGTTGTATTTCTACACATGAGCAAAGTTCCAGGTGTGCAGTTTAGAAAATGTCACCATGACGTCAACAAGAATATAGGAATTCTAGAAACACATCAAGCAAAAATTATTCAAGATTTGAGGGAGAAGATTATTAAAGGTATTGACAATTACCTAAATAAATAGACGTACCACATTTATGAGGAGGAGAACTGAGCGCAGGCCATTCTCACTTTTTTTTCTCTCACTTTTAATGTTTCTTGTACACACAGATTTTCATGACTACAGTTTAGTTCAAAAGCACCCATCCACCAGCATCACAGTTTGAATGTCCTTTTCCACCGTCTATTTTCTGTGAGTAACTGAGTAGACACAAACTTTGCTGCTAGGTCTTCAGTCCACACATCACGACATAAATAACAGATGTGCGTTGTGGTCAATGACCAATCACATTGCTTCATCCAAAGTCTGTTAGCGGTTAGTCACTGCACATCTGTCACTCAGTTCACACACAGAGAGCAAAGCTCACCTTGTGTTGTCTCCTTGGCTCCCAGTAATAAACCCACATGTCGTTTTACAAAAATGGGTAATTGAAGGAGGAAATTGTCCAACAAAGATGAAAAAGTGCAGTATCTTCATTTCCTATTGCTGCTGCAACAAATTGCCACAAATTCTGTGGCTTAAAACAACGGGAACTTATCCTCTTGTGGTTCTGGAGGTCAGAAGTCTGGGATGAATCTTACTGGGCTAACATGAAGAGGTTAGCAGAGCTGGTTCTTTCGGGAAGCTGCAGGGAAACATCTATTCCCTGCCTCTTCCAGCTTCCACAGGCTGCCTTGCTACCTACCCCCCGGCTCAAAGCCACATCGCTTCAGTCTCTTCTGTCTTCACATCACCTTCTCTCTCTAGTCTCCTGTCTCCCACGAGCCATCGGGTCCACCTGGATAATGCAGAGTAGTCTCCTCACCTCGGGACCCTTCACTTAATCTCATCTGCAGAAGCCCTTTTGCCATAGAAGGTGATTCACGAATGCTGGGGCTTAGGACGTGGGTAGCCAGCCTGCCATGCAGCAAAGAAACAAAGAGTGATAATGTGTAGCTGGATGTGATTAGAAGATAGCTGAACATGAGAATATTGACACCCGTCACTTTCTGAGAGATTCTGGATAGGCAGCCAGAGGAACTTAGTGGAGGCAGGTTATCAACGCAAATGAGGAAATGGCTGTGACAATGTCCCAGGGGGAGTGATAGACCTCTCGGGGATGCTCCACAACAATGAGAGTGCTCAGAGAGGAATGTTGGACACCTACCCAGACTTAGAAAGGAGGATGACAGTCCCTCAGGGCATGGACGAGATGCTTCCTCCAAATCCATGACGAGAAGTAAGCACACATGGTCCCAACTATTAAGTTTTTTACGAAAAATATAAAACATTAATTCTCAATGTTTCTCCTGTTTTTAATTACTGTGCACTAAATAATCATTAATTTTACAAGTTTTTGACTTTCTATGTATTTACAACTGACAATAAAAGAAGTCTTAATGTTTTGACAGAAAGTTTTAAAGATCACAGAACCGTCATGGTTACCAAGACGGTTTTGCACGTTTCAGCTGACACCCCCCACATTTTACATCCCCCAAAGCCCTGCAAAGTCAGGGCTGGAAGAAGTGTAAATGCCAACCAGAAGTAGAAGACCACAGGAGAGGCTGGCACTGCTCAAAATCAATCTTAGTTTAAGTTACAGCAAACAAGATGGCGTGGTTTTGGCAGAGGGATAACTAGAGGTCTTGAACAGACCTCACATGAATGGAAACTGATATTCATATCTCCTAAGAAAGGAGAAATTATTCCAGATGGAAAAAATACCTAGACTTGAAAAGCAAACCTTAAACTTTCAGAAAAAATGGATAAAAGACGTCATTATAACGAAGATAGGAAATGGTTTCTTCATAAAGCCCTAAGGGAAAACATTGATATATTGCACTTAATTAAAATTAAAAATTTCTATTAATCAAAAATCACAATAAGAAGAGTGAAAAGACAAGCTACAGAATGAATCTATACGCAGCAGACACAACTTGAAAAGTCTTATTACCCAGAGTACATAAAGAACTTCTATACAATAGAGAAAGAATAGCCACTCGAAAGAAAGTTGTACGAAAGGCACCAACTGACAGTTCGCAGAAAAAGAAAACTGAACAGACAATAAACATATGCAATCAAGAAAATATGCCTTAATACGGCATCATCCAAAGTGGCAAAAACTGTAAGTTCTAATAACAGTTGACAAGGAGCGAAAGCAATGAGGACCCTCAGGTACTGCTGATGACAGTGTAAATATATATGAAAGAACTTTGGGGAAAATTTGACATTAGCTTAGAATTTTATTATCTGCTTACTTCATGATCTGGCAATTACATTTGCAGCTATACACCCTAGAGAATGTCACCCAAAGGTACACCAGGGGACAAACAGAATAAACAGAGATCCCCACTGGTATTCAGAGAGAGAGAACCCAGCGTCCACGCAGAGATGGAGAAAATAAACATGGATGCATCCATGCAACAGGCCGGAGACAGGAAAGGATGGCGTCATGGCTAAGGGTGCCCCGGTGCATGAATCGTGAAACAGAGACCAAAAGGGCGAGTCAAAGAGAATACCTGTGCGATTCCATTCTATAAGGTCCCAGAGTGGGCAAAGCTGAAGTGTGTGTTGCTTAAAAAGTTGTACACACGCACACACACACGCACACACACACAGTGAAACTCAAAAAAGAAAAACAAACTTAAAATTTAGAGTGGTGGTCCCTGGAAGGAATATAAGAGTGAAAGGCTTCAGAAGAGGTGCACAGTGGGTTCAGAGGTATTGCTGATGTGGGCACGGAGAGGCGTGTTTCTTTCATGTAATATATATATGCATTTTTATATGTAGCATAAATATATGCATGTATATGGATAGGTTATATATATACTTTTATATGTGAACATTTTCATACCAAAAAATTTTAACACTTTGAATGCTTAATAAGTCATTCTGCTTAGAAGTCTCCCTACATATGATAATAATAATTAATAATAAGCACAGGGTTTTGTGGAGACTTCAAAACTGTTGTCGCTAAGTTTCTTTTCATTTTTTCTAGAATGTTCTAAAGGCCTTTGCAGATTGTTCCGCATTAGCTAACAGCCAGTAGTGACAGATCTCTTTCATTAGAGAAAAGACAATTCCAGAGAGACAGTTCCTACAAAAAAGAAAATCCTGGCTTGTTGTTTTTGTGTGTTTGTATGTGTGTGAAGCATAATTACATTAAAAACGATATTGCTTGGTTAATCGCATTTGTGGTAAATCTCACCCATTCAAATGATAAAGTCCTAAGGAGCCACCTTGAAGATGCTCCCCAGCCAGTGTCCCTGTCACTCTGGGACAAAGGGTGGCAGTGGATTATAACCACAGGACAAAATAAAGACCCGTGAGTTCATAGCCATGCAAATAATCACATCAATAAATAAGCGGAGGAGAAGGAACAGACCTCCCTTAGAGCGCAGCCCCTGTGAATTAACAGAAGAGGAACAAAGCAAGTGGAACGTCACCGCTAGGCAAACACCACGTGGCAGGCACACTGGACGTTACGACTACAGGGTGAGAGTGTCATGAGTAGTAGGGTGGTGGCCTAGTCCCCAGATATCTGCTCAGGGGCTATTTATTAACACTAGCTGTACAGTGGCGACACCTGGCAGAGATCAGAATTCCCATCACCGATGGTAAGAAGCATCAACTCAGGTGCCCTGGATACCCCCGGGAGGACACAGCACCTCCCTGCCATCCTCCCCAGAAGAACCTCCATCTCGTCTTGAGAAAACCCAAATGGGGGACATTCTACCAAAAAAAAACAACTGGCCAGTGCTCTTCAAGGATCAAAGGGTGAGGCAAAGCAGCATGAAGGGTCACTCATAGAGCAGAGCAGACAGGGAGATGTGAGGACTGCACAAAAGGGAGGGTCCTAGATTAGGTCCTGGACTAGAAAAAGGAAACTGATGGGAAAATGCAAAAATCCCAATAGTATTTCATCAGTGTTAAATACCTGACTTGAATAATTGTACACTCTCTTCATGTAAGATGTTTACATGAAGGAAGCTTTACAACTTTCATGTAATTCTAAAATTATTTAAAATTAAAAACAAAACCTCTTAATGGGATACAAAAAAAAAGGCAAAACAACAGTAACAGAAAGAGATGCCAGATCATGTCAGTCCCTTTAAGCCTTGGTGAGAACTTTGGACTTTACCCTGAGGATTGAAAGGAAGCACAAAAAACTTACACTGGTCAGAGGACCACAGACACGCTCAGATTTCCATTTTGTAACTCATTGTAACTCCAGGGTGGAAATTGGATGGGGAAGAGGGGCTAAGGGGAGGCAGGAAGAGAAGTCCCTTGGAATCCAGGCAGGAAAAGAGGGAGGTGTGATCTCGAGATGCTCGGGGGTGGAAGGGAAGAGCGGACAGGAGCGACCTTCAGAGGGCAGAGATGCAGGACTTGGTGACTCGGGTGGAAGAGGGGCAGGAGAAAGGCGGCCAAGTCCAAGAAGACACCGAGTTTCATACTTGAGCTCCTGGGTAAATGCTATGCAGGAAACCTCAGAGGAGGAGCGAAGTCTGAAGAGGAGAATTCAGAACCGAATTTGGACGCTGCAGGCGTCCACAGAGACAGCGCCTTGGCCTGCCGTGCTTTTCCTGATGTCAAAGAAACATGCTCCACACTTTGCATAAGGAAGTCCAGCTCCTCAAGAGTTAGGCTGGCCACAACTGGGCAGAACACGGAACCGAGCCGGGCACCAGGAACAGCCATCCCTCTGCCATCTCGCGAGATGGTTCCTGCCTGCGACCTTGCCCTCCCGGGTCCGAGCCAACCTGCTGGAAGAGAGGTTTGTGTGCTCCATAATTTAGAAGCCGCTCATGTTGCAAGTTGGGCTGTTTTTGTAACCCAACAGATGCAGCTGTCGCAAACATCGCATTCTCCAGAGCGTGTTAGTCCACTGAGAAAACGTATAATTGATTTTTCGGTGAAACATGCAACAGAGCCTGCCTGGTTTCGAACCACAGGGCTGTGCGTTCACGATCGCAGGGCTGGGACCTTAACTAGCGTGACCTTAACTAGTCCAGGTCTTACATTGAGACCACTTAAAGGCGAGTTTGAAGTTCTGTTTTGATCGGCCACGTGGAATGATCTTGTCTTGACCACGGAACCACCAGCTGTCCCACGAGATCAGGTGAAATGAGACTTCAGCGAAAACCACTGGCGGGTCCTTTGAGCGAAACTCCTACGCATTTCCTTGAGCTGCTACATGGGTTTTTAATGCATAGATCTGTTCAAGACTTTGCCAAAAAATTTTTTTTTTTTGCTGAATGCAATGATTGGACTTCCATGTGGAAATTTTACTCAAAACACAGATGCTGAGTCTGGAGTCCGTTTGAGTGAACACTACAGATGCATGCCCTTGAAAATGACACCAGCCTCCTCCTTTATGTGAAACCGTTTCTCTGCTACCTTTTAAAACACAGCAACTGCAGCTGGCACCATCTCCTCGCTGTCAGCTCCCACTGCCTCTACCCCATGGTGAGCGGACCCTGCACAGCACAGCCTTATACGTTTACTCTTGTTCCTTAGAGCCGCCACATCTGTGAGCCTGTGCCCCTGATAGGACTGAACACTGGGGAATGTAAATCAGGCTAAAGGATAGCGGCTTCCAGGAAAAGTCCTTCCGATTAAGAGGCACGTGCCCTTCTGAACTCCCTGCACCATAAAGCATGCAGAATCGCAGAGTTGATCTGCCGCGCCTGATGCGCAAGGCTGGGGTGGGCGAGGGTGATGAACGCAGCCCCAGCTGCACAGACGCGCCTGCAGCACAGTTAAGGCTGACGACCCCAGGCCAGAGGGCCAGTGGCCGCAGCCTCTCAGACTGGCTCATCATTCACTTCCCTACCCCTCGTTTCCTTTCCCTCCACCTGTGTTTCTTCATCCCTAGAGTGGAGGTGACCACGCCTGTGTCACAGCATCAAGTGCAACATGCATGTGTGTGTACATGTGTATACACGCATGCCCATGCGTGTGTGTGCTCGTGCATGTGCTCGTGTGTGTGCATGTGTATACACACATGCCCATGTGTGTGTGTGCTGGTGTGTGTGCGCGTGTGTGTGCATGCGTGTGTCCTTCCGCGTGTGTTAGGGTGGGTGCTGTTGCTTTCTGTTGTTATCACACCTGCTCTGCTCCTTTGAACATCACGCAGACGCCAAAGCAATCTGAAAATTCACGTTTGGTACAAAGCCTCTGGATAAATGCTTTTACTTAATACATTCTTGACTGTTTCTCTAGAGCCTAGCACAATATTTGACAGACAGGAGTCCCTCGATGAATGTGTTTGAAAGGATGTCTTTATACACATAGAAAACACACGCACGCACACAGGTGCCATCATTCTAGAGATTCGATAAATAGATGTTCTGCAAGGAGGTGGCAGAATGAATTGCATGAACAACTAAATTCCCCATCCACAGACCCTGACGTGTTCCCGACATGCACCTTCACACCCTTGTTGACATATACGCATCTCCATAGCATTTTCAATTTCAAAAACTATGACCCAGTCAGAAAAGAATGATCGGTTCTTGGTTCTGAGCATCACGAGTTTTCTTCTACTGTTCAGGAAGATATTTTGTGCCTTACCTTTTCATTTTCCAAATCTGTCTCATGTAGAAAATCCTTGCTTGGGCTGGCAGGCACACAGAGCAGCCCCCTTCTTGGTTTCATTCCCGCCCTTACACTTTTATGCTGCTTTTTAATTAAAAGAAAAGTTTAAGATGTACTTCAACGTGTCAGAAGAAAAAAAAAAGGAGAAAAGATCCATGAGATGGGAAAAGAAAGTCCCATATTTGCAGATTTTTAATGAAGAGGTTTTTAAAATATTTCCTTATACACACAAAGTTAATGCTTCGGTAGGTGAGTTGTAAACGCTTCTTTTCGTTCCGTAATTATAAGTGAAATGCTCTTTAATGTGCAGTAATACTGTTCAAGCTGTGCTATTTTGCAGCTAATAATTACACACAACAGCGTGGGGCACGGTGGCGAACGGAAAGAGTTCCTTCTCGGTGTGCTACCCTCATCTCTGCTCTCCCTGGTCCTGCCTTATTTGCAGTGACTACACTTTTTAATCCACTCTTTATTCTAGGAATAGAAGCACTAGTTAGTTACTTTCTTAAGGGAAGAATGTGAGGCAAGACTGCTGACGGGGGAAAATCGCTCCCTTACAAAATGAAGTCTATAATAGGCTTGCTTTAAAAAAAGAAAAGATTGAGAGAGAGAGAGAGAAATACACACTCAAACTCCAGCTAAGCTTAAAATGCGCTTGCTTAAATTCTCAGTATTAAAAGGTCAGGAGTTTGCTGTATGGTTTAACACAGGGTTACTGAAACAAGACTCGAAGTTGGCAGTGGAAGCGGAGGTCGTCAAGTCCTGGCCCAGGTATCAATTTCTTCGCAGATGGAGAAATAAATTTATCACTGCACACCCACATTTGTTCTTGTGGACATGCACCATTTCCGAGATATCTTGAGGTTAGCCAGCTGTGTACCCCAGTCAGCTTCTCCATTAGCTCTTCAACCACAATGTTTCCTTGAAATTGCCAAATACATTTTGTAATTTTCCTTGAAAAAGGAAAGAAAAGAAAAAAAGAAAGAAAGAAAGAAAGAAAGAAAGAAAGAAAGAAAGAAAGAAAGAAAGACACCGCATGTATGAAGAAAAGACATACCAGATAAAATGAGATCTGATGGCAGACATTTGAGGACGCCAACTTTCCTTAGATTGAGTGTTCTAAATAGTTTAGATGAATTAATTTCTACATAAATTTGAAGAACCATACAAGGAATGTAACCCAGATACAGGAATTGATTCAACAGAAGGAAGCATTCCCGGCTTTCTGTATACCCAGCGCTCGTTTGGACAGCTGCCTGGACTTCTTCAGCTCACATGCAGCTCATTTCCAGCTGCTCTAAACATACCTCCTTCTTAATGGTTCACAATAAACTGACCATATGGGTTAATCCTGGGTCCATCCTTTATTTTCCTGTGCTCTTATGAGCTATGAAAGAGGATTCTTTGGCATAAACTTGTGGATATGATCAGCCATAACCCAAACAGATTATTGGCAAAAGTATAAATTTTACTTAGTATTACCGGGCAATTAGGAACGCAGGTGAGAAGGCCAGCTGTGTTGCACAGGACATGGGGTCATTACAGATGAGAGGCTGTAAATGTGTATCTGCCTTATTACAGAATTTAGAGATTACTCCTGTTTCTTATTGGTAGATATAACCAGGATTTTCCAGAAGCTTCCATAAGTTTATAGCACAGTTGAACTATTTCACAACTTGAAATACTAGGATAATATAAAGTTAGAACTTGGTGGGAACTTTGATATCAAGTACTCTCTCCCTCATTTCAAAGCTGAAGAGCACTGTGATTCAGAGGATGTTTTGCCCAAGGCTGATACAAGGCTGATTTAATTGTGACATTTGTCACCCCAAGAATCACTAAAATAGTCTCCAATGTCTAGACAAATTCTCAATTATTCTTAATTATTTCTCTGTGTGCGTGCTCAGCTCGGTGTGTGCTTTGTGGAAGGGCAAGACTTGGACTCCACTTCAGGTAGGTTATTTGGATCAACCCACGCACAACAGAACACAAAATGGTACACAATGTGTGTAAGCATCAAAGAGCTAATAGAACAAGGAAGATGGACACCTCAGAGGCAACAGGAATACAGGTCTGTTTTTGCTCTGGTATCATGTGCTAAACTGGAAGGCACATGTGAGGATCTGAGCTGAGTTTTTGGTGACTACACAACACTCCTGGGACAAATCTTAGCGTCTGGGGCAGACCCTTGGTAAAGGCCCTGATATACTAACCCCACCGTGGCCTAGAACTCAAAAAAACTGCTCCCCGAGAGTTGGAATACACCGCAAGTAAGCCATCCCATTCATTCACACACCGCGGGTCAGACTGAAACCATCTGGATGGCCCAAAGCCCTTCAAATAACCCCAGAGAGTGATTCCCAAAAGTTGTTGGAAGCGAATGAACGTGTCCAGAGGAAGATAATGTTATCTTATGCCTCGTATTATTTCTCTCAATAACTTGTAAACAAAATGTGTCGCCTAAACTCGGAGATGACTGGGCACATGGGGAGACGAGGCGTCGTGAGGAAGAGCTGTTGGGACCCACGGGCGACAGAGGCAGCCCCGAGGACGCAGACCTCAGACATGCCAAAGACTCTGGAGCCACCGTGCGGGCTCTGTTCAAGAGGACAAGAGCTGGAAACTATAAAAAGTAACATCAGATTTTTAAATGAACTGACTATAAATTTTAGAAATGAAATATAAAATAATTGAAATGAAGAACTCGAGACAAATTTAACTGCAGGTGAGACAGAGCTGAAAAATGGTTGAAAATAAAATGTGGTAACAGTGGAACAGAAAATATAGAAAAGAGAAGCTTCAACCAGGAAAACAGAAATCACTCAACTATTTTTTAAGAAAGTTGATGTAGGGAATTGGTTACACTGTGAGAAAAAGCTGAGAGTCCAAGCAGGAAATGTGAGACAACTCAGAGATTAGCCATAGAGAAAAGCCAGTAATCTTCCCCCAAGCCAGACGATCAAAGGAAAGATGTGGGTTCCTGGACCGCAGGGGCCCTGGGTGGAAGCACAGCACGCCTTCCCAGCAGGAGCCAGAGTCAAAGAGCAAGTGCAGTCGTTGCCAGAGATGTGCCCTAAGGAAGGTGGGAAGAACCTACGCACATCACCCATGCTTTCACCCTCATTTGCCCAAACCAGCCAAATCTACCCAGAAGTTAATTGTCCCTGGAATTTGGGATCTGCAGCTTGCATGGTCAGCAACCTCGTGAGACAGAACAGAGCAAGGAAAGACCAAGGAACAAATCTGTCAGCAAAAAGCCCAAGAACTGGCGGAGGAAAAACTACAGTCATAGAAGATTGGAATGGAGGGCACATCTAATCTATTTAATTGGCCAACAAAAGAAGAGAGAAGATGTGGTAGAGGCAATGTATTAAGAATAAGGACTGAAAATCAAGATCTGATACAAAACTCAATCCTCAAATTCAACAAACGCAACTAAAATCTTGAAGGAGGGGAAAAAGCATTACCTTTAATGTGTGACAGCTCGCTAACATGTGACATCCCTCTAATCAAAATAAAGCATAGGACTTTCCAAGGCGCTTTAACCTTTATGTGTATTAGTGTCCACTCTGATCAATGCAGCGCTGGGTTTAGAGAGCTGTGCTTCTCAGCCTTGGCTACATGTTAGCATCTACTGAGAACCTTTAAAAAAAGAACATACCAAGCCCACACACATGCCAATTACATCCGGATCTCTGGGGAAGACCTATGTGTTTGTTTTTGTGATATTTACTGGATATTTGTTTTAAATCTCTGCAGCTGATTACAATGTGAAAATGAAGCCTGAGAAGCACTGTTATAGAGGTATTCTGATATAGATCTAGGAGAGAGTGAGGCGCAGGGTAAATAAAGACAGTGACGCAAAGGAATTAAGAGCACCATAGATTCTCCATTTATTTCTGCATCAAACTCTTTTGTGTTAGTTACACTGATTTACAACAGTGTAGAGTTGTGGCTCTCATTATCTCCTGAGTGGGCCCTATCCAATCAACTGAAGGCCTAAGAAGAAAACTGGGGTTTCCCTAAGAAGAAGAAATTCCACTTGTGGACTGAAGTGTCAGCTCCTGCCTGAGAATTTTCCATCTGCTGGTCTGCTCTAGAGATTTCAGACTTGCCTAGCCAACACCTTTAATCATATAAGCCAATTTCAGGTGATAAATCTCCTTCTCTCTCTGTCTCTCCCTGTCTATCTATCTATCTATCTATCTATCTATCTATTTATCTATCTATCATCTATATCCTACTGGTTCTGGTAGGCCCCTGACTACTGATGTAGCCCCATCAGTAGAATCATTTCTTTGCGTAGGACAGCAAAGGTAGACAGATTTAGGATTTTAGGATTGCACTACTCAGATGCTCATGGATAATCTGTAATGTAAGTTACATCTTTAGGAAATCTTGGCTTCTCCAAAAAGAATTTGGGTATTAGATTATTAAATTATAAACTATTTAGGAAGAAATGGGTTACAGATAGAAATATATTGGTAGGAAGTGCAGTTGATCTGCACAGGAACAAGCTATACATGAGACAACAGGGAATGGAATTTGGAAAGCAGACCCTGAGCTACAGGAGGAACCAAGGTCTAAATCCTAGACAGTGGGTACCAAGGAGTACCAAAGGATATGGCTTAGCAAAACAGGGGAGGGAGGGCCACTTTGGTACATAGCCTTTGTTCATAATCACCCCTCCTTCCCCACTCTTGGCAGGTGTCTCCATCCCATTAACTTTGGGTTTGGTGTTATGACATGCTTTGAACTATGGGGTGTGAGCAAATATGGTTCCAAGGCTGAGCAGAAGCTTTAAACTTGATTGCACTTTATGACTATGACTCTCTTGTTCCTATACTCTATCATAAGAAGACAAGATATAAGAGATGCAGGTTCTCATTCCATCTGCTTCCTAAAATAAAAGCCAACATGTAATAGCCTGGAACAGAGCTACAAAAGCACAGAGCACAGACTAAGAATTAGCTGCCATGAGATATGTAACATGGGCAACAAACAAACCTTACTGTTATAAGGCACTAAGATTTGGGGGGAGGGATGTATTTCTTATGCAGCATTACCACAGTAAAAACTGACTGATACATCTTCTTCACCATTTGCCTTAGGATTCTCTATTCACAATTTTATTCCTCGTAAGTGGTTGAATAAAGTCATCTTGAAAGTTGCATGTTTACACAAATGTACTATTAACATTTTTATGATCTTTTAGCCTTAAGAGAGTCTTAAGTTTGAGGAAACAAGACAGTTCCTCACTTAAGAGCAGCTGTGTTAAACATATTGACCAAATTCTACTCAAGGAATAATGATAAATGTAGCATTAATATTTCAAATTGGCCCTGCTGAAAGGTTAGTCTTCCAACACCCTTCCAGCTTCCCAATATCCTGCAGGGAAATTAAAGGAAGGTTGGACTAAGCAGGACTGGACAGAATGAAATATCTTTAAAATACTTTTTAAAAGATGTGACAGACTACATGCAGCTGAGCAGTTAAAACAACAACACAGCCATAATACAATAAAGGGCTGGAGAGCGAAACTCTTCCAAAAAGGTTTCATGGCAAGAACTTTATGATTAAAGATGTCATTTGATCCTCCCCTCATGGTTTTGAATAACCCCAGTTTGATGTTTGAAACTAAAAGCTCAACTTCAACCCCATTTGTACTGTCGAGATGAGTAAACGAAAGAGCAGATGCGTCTGGGGAGGCAGTGAACGTGCGGGCTCATCACAGACCTGGTGGAAAGAGCAAGAACGCTCACACAGAAAGAAATGCTCAAGGATGTTGAAATAACTATAGGGAGTGAAATAATTTTATTAGGTGTTAACTGTATTTTGGTATAATTTCAAATTCACAGAATAGTTTCAGGAATAATAGAAGGAACTCCTACATATTCTTTAGCCTGAAACAATTGATTTACCATCCTCTCTCTCTCCCCCTCCCCATGTATGTGTGCATAGGTGGAGTTACATCTGTATGAATGTACGCATCCAAGTATGTATGCCTATGTGGATGGATGGATAGATGGAGAGAGAGAGACAGATAGATGATGTATGTGCAGTGTTACGGAGCATTAGAAAACAAAGTTATACAGTTTTCCTAAGTGAAAGTGACGGAAAGTTGTGGAACGGGATTGAGATATGCCACAGGACCCAACCAGTTGGAAGCATTGATTCAAGACACCGCTCTGATAACAGAGAACTCGCCCTGAAAACCAGAGGGCCCTATCATGCCCCCATCGCCGTCTCATGATGAGCAGAAGATGTGATGGAAATAGCGCACCCAAGCCGAGGACTTAATGAAGACTCAGAAATTTGTCATCTCCAAAGAGTGCAGGTGTCACCTGGACCAAGTGTTCCAGTCAACTCAACCTTCATAAACTGCGTCTGGTCTCACCGTGTCCCCCACCCACCGTGTCACTCTGGCGATGTGAAACCCATGATGAAGTCAAGGGAGATTTAGGTCTTGGTCGGTGATTAGTGTCTGGAGAAATCTTGCTTCCAACAAGGAAGGGTACCCTCCTGTACCTTTAGTCACCTGAACTCACTGTCAGGCTGCTGCTCCTTCAAGTTCAAAGGGCAAAATGACATGTCTTTAAAGAGGGATGTTTGCTTCCTTTAAATACCAATGACTGTTGAATATATTCTTTAAATATTTGAATAGGCTTGTGTTTTGTGACACCTTAATGTGTTTCTGCATAGTGAATAACCTCTCCCATTCCACTCCTAGCTCGTGAACTGGGAACGCACAGGACAAGAGTCAGACCCCAAATGATTTCATGTCCTGAAGTTTCAGCTCTACAAGCCAAGAATAAAAAGATGCTGAAGAGAGAAATCACTCTTGACAACACATTTTACCTGGCCATCCAACATTGTTTATCAGCATAATAAAATGTGCCAATACTTATCACCACTCTAAAATACGCACTAATAATAAGTAGAGAGAGAGGGCATGATATGGTCAACGATGAGATGTGAATTTACATCTCTGGGGAAAGAATATGAGGGGCTCTCTCACGAAGGGCAGGATTGGGTGTGGATAAAACGGAGGGCTTTTCTCCTTTGATAAGCACCAGATGAAAAGGGCATTGATTTGATTTTTTCTTTTTGCTGTTGTTATAATTTTGTCAGACCAAGAAACAAACAAATATGCTTTTTGGCTCCACATCTTCCAGCTTCATCTCTGCACATCGTGTTGATGGTTAAAAGCTAATGGTTTTTATAAAATAGATAACCAACAAGGACCTACTGTATAGCACAAGGAGCTATACTCAATATCTTATAATAACCTATAATGGAAAAGAATCTTAAAAAGAATATATATATGTATATATGTATAACTGAATCACTTTGCTGTATACCCGAAACTAACACATTGTAAATGAACTATTATTTCAAGAAAAAAATTTTTAATGAATTTATAAAGCAATGTGTTCTGTTCCATGTCACTGATATGTTACTGGAAAGTTATACATATGTAATTTTTATGAAATGAATTAACCTTACTTGCTGAAGTCACATGCTAGGTAAAGGAAACTTCTTAAATAAATAAATAAATCAAATCATTGGGAAAAAAAACTAATGGTTTTATCTGCAGAACAGAGCCGCATGCTGTACATGCTAATCATTAATCTGACAGTCACCAGTTACCACACTGCTTTACCCAACTCCTCAACGCAAAAAGCAAAGGAAAGTCACTTCTCCTCTGTGGTTTTCTGTAACACCTGGATTCTCGGCATTCTCTGCAACTAAACATTCACTCTTATCTGAAGAGACCACAATCTAAAGGTTGCTCATCAGCTGCTGAGGACAGGACCACAGTCACAGTTCCTCTTTCTGCGTCCATGGCAAGTTGGAGCAGCCACATGAAAGTAAATAGATGACCTGACCACGCCGCTTGTGTGCAAGCGCTTCCACGTGATATTCAGGTTCTTTCGCGGCCTCTGTTGGAACTCAGGACTTAAATATTATTGTCCCATCTTCCTTTCCTCTTAACAACTTTCAACTCCGTTTTGAAGGTTGGAATACTGTTGTCTCCAGCTCTTTTTCTACACCATGTAAGCAGCAGGATCATTTCACATTTGACACTTTGTCTGTTTTCCTGTTACAGGTGAGTTAACTGCACCTGTATCCACTGAGCTGCATCTTGCTAAGTTTTTAGTTAGTCTTCCCCGTAAATGTCATTATGGAATACATTAGTTGTTATATCCCCTGATCCTAATATGGTGCAAAATGTTAGACAGGTAGATAAATTATTAGTCCTGTTGGCATCTTTGTACCTTGAGTAGTTTCCACACTTAAATTTACAATCATTGGTAAAGAGGTAAAATTGATCCAAACCCACCAACAACCAGGAGAGAACTAACTCCTTGCTAATGCGACTGTATTCATCGCCTTGTCTTCATTTCTCCCAGAACGAAAATGATGCCTTTCACAATGAAAAGTCATAGCAAACAGGGGAAATAGCTAATTTGGCTGCACGCTGAGTCTGCGTCAGGTACTCTGCTGAGCCTTGGGTACATGCTCCTCTTTAATTCTCAGTCAACCTAGGGGACGAATACTCAGTACATCCTCGCTCAGACTCTGCCGGTGACAATCTGTCGACCTCGAAGATGCTCACAGGACGCTGAGCTTCAGGCTCTTCTAATTAGGTGACGATCCTGCCCTCGGGAGGATGCTGCAGTGGGTGCGCAAAGACAAAGTCTCAAATATTGACTGGGAGAGATGCCCCAAAGAATTTAGGAGAAAACAGAGGAGTCAGAAAGCCGCCCTAAAGACTCACCCCCGAAGAGCAGCTGTAAATGCCCTTGAAGGGCTTGGAGGGGCTCTGTCGGACCTTAGGTGCGCCCACGGTCCCAGAGCTCGCCATTCAGAAAGAGGTGACAGGCTCCCCTGGGAGGAATAAAGGTGGTGCCCCCCGACCCCCCGCCCTAGAACGGGCCTCCTTTTCTGCAGAAAATGTGCGAATTCAGATACTGCGTTTGGGAGGTCTGGCAGCGACGCGAACGTCTGACCCGCTTGCCGGCGGGGGTCGGGAGGGGAGGGCTCCCCGTGTGTCCTCTCCTCTCCGGCGGGCTTGGGCCCGGCGGGTCCTGGAGCGTGGCTGCGAGGGACAAGGCAGGTGCTGAGCGCGGGCACCAGGGGCCGAGCTGAGCCCCGCGCGCAGGCCTCCGGGGCCGGGCTCAGCGGGGGCTGCCCGCCGCCAGGCCTGCTCCTGGCGGGAAACGGAGCCCAGGACCCTGGATCTCCCCCTGTTCAGATGTCCAGGGCGGAGGCACCCCCGTCGGCCTAGTTCCCCCAGGGCGCGGGGGGGGGGGGCGCTGCCGGCGGACCGGGCGGGGGGAGGGGGGTCCTGGGCGACCCCCCGAGGAAGAGCAGCGGGTGCGGCGGCGCCGGGTGCGCGCGGGCTTGGCAGCAGCGTCACGTGGTATCGCCGAAGTCTGCAGAGACTCAGCCCGCGACGGAAAGGACCGAAGGCAGCGGGAGGTGGAGAACAAACGTCTTCTCGGCGGAGCAAGCTGCGGGAGGCAGGATGGTGAGCCGGTACCAGAACCAGGCAGGCGCGTGGAGCTGTGCGCCCCTGCTCGTCTGCAACGGAGGCCCCGGGAGAGGCGACAGGACTCATTCAAGGTGACGGGACCCAGGCCAGGGCAATCACCCAGGTGCTCTGACTTCCCGGCTCCGCAAGCAAGGTGGGCTCATTCTAAACCAGCGAGGAGACAGAGCCTACTCTATTAATGACATCGAACCCTAGGGTGAGGTTTGCTGCTTCTAAAGGCGCGCATCCCTGGCTCCAGTGTTGGAAAATGCAAATAGTCCAATTGTATTCAGACTTCAAAAGAGACATGCACTTGAGTCAACAGACCCCGAGGCCTTCAGGACGAAGCCTGAGGGAAACTCCTGGGCAGCTTTCCTCAGGGCGATGCCCATTCGGAACAGCAAAGCAGCAGATGGGAGGATCTCTGTCACTTATTTTATCCCCAAAGAACTGGACGTCACCTCTGTCACCGTAGGAAAGAGTCACACCACAAATGAGGCGCCCTTTTCCGGGGGCCTGTGGACTCCGGAAAGCCCCCAGCCCCACTAAATTAAACGCCGAATTCTAGCTGTATGTAATGCGCCCTGTGTGAGGGTCGGGGCTGCAGCTCTTATTAATTTTTTAGAGGCGTTTGTAACCATAAGAAAAAAAAAAGTTCGCAGCCACCACCCAAAAGATTCTTACACCCTCACCATGCTTGCTTCTATTTATTTACAAAGGGATACATAGGGTCTCACTTTTCAAGCCCCATTGTTTATCCTATTACATTAATTTTTAAAAAATCAATGACAACTAAAGGTCTGGAAAAGACAATTTTTAATATAAAAATTAAGGCTATTCCTAGGGCATTACCACTTCAGGTACAAATATCCTGTGCATAATAGAACCATTGTCTCTGGTCACTGGGTATGAAGGAGGTAAGTGTCCCCAGCCTGGTGTGATGAAGGGCCAGGAACACTTTCCCACTGACCGAATACAGACTCGAAAATAAGTTGAGTCACTGGCTCATCTAAGTGGAGGGTAACCCCCCATGCAAGCCCCCAGGTCAGTTTGAATTGTTAAAGTTATCTCAGGGGCCCGGCTGTCGTCGTGTTTGTGCTCTTTCAGTCTTGCTAGCATGAGCTCAGCGAAAGGGGGTCGGAGATGACGGGAAAAAGCCAAGGAAGATCTGAAACTCCTACCTGGGCCTTTAGATGGTTAACGACTCAGTCATAAGGAATCCACCTAGACTGCGTCAAAGGCAATTTCCTGCTGAACAGCTTTACTGATACTTCTTATTTTTATTTTGACATTGACACACCAGAGAACTGTTGGTGCCCGAAGGCCATCAGTTCACAGGTGAGGAGGAAGGGTGAGGCGGGGTGAGGTGTGGTCCTTCATGGGATGCTTCCCACATTCGAGGAGGTCGGCACGGCCCTGTTTCAGGTCTCATGTGTCCTCACTGTTCTGCTTTCCTGTGCCCCTTGACTGGATGCTTTCCAACTTAAATTTCTGTGCCCGTGTGCTGAGGGCTTCAATATGTCCTTCTGGGGAACACCATGTAATAGATCCTAGGAATCCCCACTGTGCGTTTCTGCTGAGAGAAGCCCTGCTCCCTGGAAAAACAGCCCAGAGAACTCTGACCCAGCAGCGAGCTTTACAGGACCAAGCCTGGGACATACCATCTGTCCTAACCCTAACCCTAACCCTAACCCTCACCCACAACAGGCTTTTGTTTCTGATATGCCAGTCGGCTTGGATCAGAATCAGGGGTGCTGTAGCCTCTCAGAACCCGTGGAAGTTGAGAGAGAAAAGTATCTTAAGAAGTTGTACTCCGACTTCTCTGGCGGTCCAGTGGTTACGACTTCACCTTCCAATGCAAGGGCTGCAAGTTCAATCCCTGATTAGGGAGCTAAGATTCCACATGCCTCAAGGCCAGAAAACCAAGACATAAAACAGAAGCAAAATTTTAACAAATTCAATAAAGACTTTAAAAATGGCCCACATCACAAAAAAAAAAAAAAATCTTTATAAAACAACCAAAAAAAGAAGTTGTACTGATTTCATGGCATTCAGGAAAGTACAGAGAAATGCCAGGCCCCGTTTGAGTTCTTGAAGAAGCAAATGTTCTTAAAGATTTTGGAAATCCTGAGACCATGTGGTGTTTTCTCTCCTCAAGGAAACTCACTCCCGTGGCTATAAGCGCCATCTCTACATCATGTCTGCCGAAATTTTGTCTTCAGCCTAAGCTTTCACATCTGCAGATCCCCCGGCTCAGGTGACCGTCGGTCTCGAAGCCGCCCAGTGCCCCTGAGTACCCAGACTGACTCAGGTCTCCTGCAGTGTCACCCCTGGTCTGCTCCAGGAACCCAGTTCCATGCATCAGAGCCCCGCCATCTACACAAAGGCCCCGAAGTTACCCTGGAAGTCTCCCTCACCCCTGCAGTGGGTTGCATAATGTCCCCCCAAAATTCATGTCCACGTCCATTCAGAACCTCAGAATGTGGTCTTATTTGGAAACAGACTGTTTGCTGATGTGATTTGTTCAGGACCGAGATGAGGTCCCACTGGATCAGGATGAGCCCTGAATCGACTCGTGTCCTTGTAAGAAGAGGAGACACTTGTAAAGGAGGTGGAGGAGGCCATGTGAAGACAGAGGCAGAGGCTGGGGTGGTGCTGCCACAGACCAAGGGACACGAGATGCCGGGAGAGGACAAGGAAGAGTCCTCGCCTAGAGCTGCACAAGCCTCCGACCCAGCCAAAAGCCTGGTTTTGGACTTCCAGCCTCCTGAATTATGGGATTCAATTTCTTTTCTTTTTAGGAAGTTCCTGGTACCAGCTTGTGGTATTTTCCTGTGGCAGGACCTTCCTATGCTCTCACACTCCATCAAGTCCATATGCAGGTTCTATCCTTTCTACCCTAAAGTGGATTTCAGATACATGTTTTAGAACATGGCCTCTCCGTTGCCATGGCCACTGTGACATGCAAGCCTCAGGCAGTTCCTCCCAGCAGGTCCTCCTGCAGCTACCCAGGGATCCCACACCTACCCTTGCCTCTGCCCATCTGGTCTCTGCAGAGCAGATGCGTGATGGCGGGAACCACAGATTGGATCATGTCACTTTCCTGTTTGCATCACTTGGTGGTGTTGTGTGGCTCTCACAATAGATTTCAAGATTCTTAGCACGGTCTCCAGGCTCCACATGTTCTGAGCCTTCCTCCCCAGCCTCATCTGCCTCCCTTCATGAAGCCGCAAACCCAGTGGCCTTCCTCCCATGTCTGATCCCACTAGGAAGTCTTTTTTCCACTCTTGCCTCTGACAGAAACGCCTACCCCACTCCTCATGCGGTCAATCTCCACATCCCTCAGTCTCAGGATAACCACCGTCCTCACTCACCTCTCCATGTGGACAAACATGACATCCCTGTCACACTTTCTTAGTCCTCTGTCGTCCTGCTTTCCATACTTTTTCAGAATTCTTGTCATACATTTGTCTCGACAGTGACTTGGCTGGCATCCCCACACCCTATCAGGCTGCCCACTCCAGGACAGCAGGGACCTCGCGCTGTGTGTCCAGTCTGTAGCACAGTGCCGGGAATGCACGTAGTGTTTGCTCCATAGACTTTGTTGAATGGATGTTTGTATAAAACTTAAGTCCTGATTCAATTCCATCCATTTTCCAGCTTATACCCCTCCCAGCAGAAGGGGAAATGTTTGCTACTTTCTTTCTAATGTCTGAAGTCTACAGCACCACTGGGGACTTCCACCTACAGCTCCACGATTGTGCACACCCCCAGGACTCCTGCAGCGTATACTCTAGGCACAGACGAGGTGGTCTGACCACCACTGATGTCCTGGGCCCCAACCATGCTAGATATTTGGTGCTCTTCTACTTAATTCACGTAGGACATGTCATTGAAAACCTCAGGTGACCTAATCACAGCTGGGAGACCATGCATATCAAGTGCCAAAGGAAACAGATGTGTGTACGTAGAAGTGACATTTTAAGCAATTAACTAGAATCAAAGAACTGCCATTGTGTAAACACCAGGCACTTTAGCCTATTCTACTTTGAAAGTATAATATTGTATATTTGATTTGAAGATTTCAGAAGTGTCAAAGGAGAGACATTTTATCATTTTCTGCCCCTGAGCACAAATGAGGGCCAGGTGGTGACTACAAGTTCTCCTTAATCAACATTCCTAACAAAACTACACACCTAATAAAATTGAATAGTTTTATACTTGTATAATTAAACAATTCTAGCCTATATTCACTCATTCACAAATATAACTTGTTTTGTTTCTTAATTTGGGGAGTTTTTTCTGTCTTGTCTTTGCAAATATTTCTTAAGTACCACTATGAACCAGGTATGTAACTGGCATCTGGTTATGTAAAAGGAAAGGAGTGAAAGAGATGGTGAAGTATTGAATAAATCTGTTGGTGCTGAGGGTGCTATTTTATAAAGGATAGTCACGGCTGAAAAGGTCATGATTGATCTGAGACCTGAAGGAAGAGCAAGAACTACCAACAAGACCATCTGGTGATGTGGTTTCAGGCAGAGGGAAGAGCCAGGCCCTGAGGAAGAAGCAATTTGCCACCAGGAAGAGCAGGAGCCATTGTGTCCAAGAAACAGGAAGGAAGGAGCAGAGCCAGGGGAGTGAGATTGGAGGAGCCGCTGGGAACGTATCCCTAGGGCCCCTTGTGCTGTGATAAGAATCTTGAATTATTAACATGAGTGGGGACAAGCAATTGGAAGAAATGAAAGACGTGATGTAGTGTTTAAAGGATCTCTGAGCTGCTGCACAGGACAGGCTACAGGGAGCAACTAGTCAGGTAATTAGTGCAATAGCCCAGGTCAAACGATGCACTGGGGTAGCAGCAGTAGATTATGAGAAGTGATTTAATTTTCATTCTTTCAGTGTCTTTATAATACTGATTTAAAATCTTTGTCTAATAAGTCCAACATCTGGGCCCCCTCAGGGCACTTTTCTATTGACTGCTTTTTTTCCCTGTGTACAAGCCATGCTTTCCTGTTTCTCTGTGTGTCATCATATTTTATTGAAGACTAGACATTTTGGATAATAGAATGCAGAAACTCCGGAAATCTGAGTGTGTCCCCTCCCCAGAGCTTGTCGTTAGGAGCTGTTTGTTTGTTTAATGCTATACAATCTGAATTTCCTGACATGGATGACTCCTGAAGTCTCTGCTTGGTTAGCTTGGTAAGTAGTTGGATAATAGCTGGTCAGAGATTTCCTGAAATGCCTGAGGCAGTGAGTCTTCCAGGAGCCAGTTAGCACCCTGTGTGAGTCAGGCACACCTTCAATGCTCAGGCCATTTACAAGTCTTCCTTAGAACTCCACTGCCTGCTAGTGCAGTCTCAAGGTCAACCAGGGGTGGGTCCCTGGGGACCTCTTCAGGTCCTTCCCGAGTGTGTGCACAGGCCTGTGCACGTATATGGCTTTCTAACCCCCCAGGAACATGCCAGAACTTTCCAAAGCCCCCCATGGACATCTTTTTTTGTTTGGTTTTGTTTGGTTGTTTTTGTTTGTTTTTATCTTTTTTTCAGTCTTTTTTAGATTCTATTCCCCTATAAGTCATTACAAAGTACTGAGTAGAGTTCCCCGTGCTGTACAGTAGGTCCTTATCTTTATCTGTTTTATATATAGTAGTGTGTGTATTCCCATGGACATCTTATTCCCCAGATATTTCTTTTAAATTTTTTGATGGGGCACTTGTTTTTCCCAATGGGTATTGTAACTTCAGGCAAGTGTGATGTTAAAAAAAAAAAATTCAGCTAATTACTTCTGACAAATGCCCTGGAGACAGGATTTCTCCCAAGGAGTTTTGAGTCAGGTCAATAGGACAATTCCTTGTGGGTGGGGCTTTTCCAGAGACCTCTGAGACAGATGGATTAGGGACAAGTCTTCGTGGATGGACCTTTCTGAGGAGCTCAGACCTACTCTGCTCCCTCCAAGCTACAATTTTTCATGGATGTTCTGATGTGAAGGCTGCTTGTTTTCAAGGCTACTGTGAACTGAAGAGAGAGGGCTGGAGGGCCCCAAGTTAAAACACCACACCCCAGCTGTTCCTACCAAAGGTCAGTAGTTTTTCTTGAATACATGCTCTTCAGGCTGTTGTAAGCCTTCCATTAATTTCTAGAGTTCTGAAAAAGGATGCTGTTGATAATTTTGCCAGTATTGTCATTACTTTCAGGGAGGGGTGGATTTATGGAAGTCTTCATGATGTCATTTTGAAAGCTGCACCTCCAAGAAGTGATTCGATTTTTTAAATGTATGTGAGACCAAGTCAGAAGGATTCCCCATAGATTTGGATGTGGGGAATGAGAGAAAGAAGGAGTTAGGATAATTTCAAGGTTTATGTCCTAAGAAACTAGAAAAATGGAGTTGCTATTTACTATGATGGATAAAAATGGGAGGAAAGCTGATTTTTGGAGGGAGATCAAGAGTGTTGTTTTGGGCATATTCAATTCTAAGTGCATATTAGTCATTCAAGTAGAGAGGCCAAGTGGGCTCCTGGATATGCAAGTCTGGAGGAGACCCCCATAAATGACGTTTACAACAATAGAATGGAATGTCAACCTAAACAAAGGCAGACTCTCTACACAGAGGTCCTACATCCCAGGGCATTGCTACAACCAGGAGTCAGGAAAACAAGTTTCCAGCAGAGGGAAGTCAGGAATGAGGCAGGAAAAGACCCAAGAGGGAGTGATGCCAGAATTGGTACAAGGAGAAGGATGTTATCAACCTTGTTAAAACTGCCGGTAGCTTGAGTGAGAGATAATCTAAGAACCGACCATTGGATTCCTCAACGTGGAGACTTTCAGTCACCTGACAAAGGATAGTTTCAGTGGAGCAGAGGGAAGAAGTCTCCGGATGGATTCAGGGGAGACTTGGAGGAGAGGAAATGGAGGCAGCTTTTTAAGAAGTTCTCTGTCCAGAGAGGCACAGAGGTGGGTGGCGTCCATATGGCGTTGCTCTGTGTGGTGGGTGAAGTGGACCCTCTGGGGCTTGGAGCTGAAGTGGACAGACTCTGTGGGGCTTGATCTGCACTTAAACTCCCAGCAGAAAGCAACTCTTCCTGCAAAGGGGAGTAGACTATAACACCCACGCCCCCCATCTTGAAGCAAGCATCTGTGCAGGATGAAGGTCTTCAGTAAGAAAGAAGGACAAGCAAACAGAGTAATAATCATGCCTGCGGACAGTACTGGTGCAGGGGAGGACACAGCCTCCGCAGAAACCAACCGCTACAGAGGAAACCCAAAGTGATCTTTCAGTGAACTTGGCACAGTCTAAAACCAGTAACAAGGCTCCGATGGAAGAATATTTCAGTATCAGGGCAGGCAACCCAGGACGGGTCTGGCAGGAGGGACCGAACAGGGGCAGCGGTAAGTGAGGTTTGAAAACTGATTCAGGTTGAACAAGAAGAGAAAGAGCCTTCAATAAGCCTTTCCAAACTCCCATGAAGGGTTGTGAGGGGTTTTTGGTGGATTTTGTTTGCTGTTTGTTTTTATGCATTTATGGGTTCTATACTCATTTATTTGGGGGGGAGGGGGTCTAGTTCCTTAGCAAAAAGGAACTGAAATTTATATCAGAACCCATGGCTCATTCTTTAGCGTTGCATGTATTTGTGGTTAATTCGTTATTTAGGTTATTCGTAAATAATGACCTAAAGATAATCCGCATTAGAGAGGCAAGCGTGGTCCCTCTGCCAAATACTGAGGTCATGCTAAAAAAAACGCTGAACTTACAACACCCCACATGCACCAGGAACGCTGAGTATGAATACTAGTACAGGTCCACCCCACGATTACAGTCAAATTCTGGCTCCTAAATTATGCAAACCAGGAAACTGGTCAGCCCTCCGGCCACTGTCTTAGCTCTTTTCCCTCTGGACATCCACACCTTACAATCCCCTCCTGCAAACAATCTCCCTGAGAGCACATGGTGAGTGTTTGCAATGTAGCTTCCTCCAAATGTGTTTGATGTAATGAACATTAAGATTTTTTTTAAACCTCAAATATTCTTAAGGGTATTTTTATTTCTCTCATCTCAGAAACTGAGTATCTAACCTGCTACCCACGTTTCAGGTTGCCTTTTCTCCTCTGCCGTAGACAGAACTGAAGCTTGTGAGCTCGGATGCCGCACCCCAGGTTTCTAATCCCCAAACACACCTCATTTACTGGGCAGGTAAACCCAATGGTTACAGCAGTTACCTAGGCAGGCCCTACCCTGGAGTTTAAAATTCCCTTCTACAATATATATATAGTTAGTCTTAATAAATAAATGACTTGGACCATGCATTATATATCACTCAAATCCACAAGGACACAAATTATGTGTAATACATCGGCTGTGTAATTTATTTATTAAGCAAAACGTGAATTCTCCCTGCTTGTGTTTGGAGGCACAGTTTGTCACACACAGCTAAATGATCTATTCCTATTAGTCCCACTCAATTACCAAGTCATCCCTCTGTGTGCGGTGTATTTGTTAATGATAGTGCCACAGCGCTGCGTCTACAATACCTGTGATTTTAGTGATTCATAACCGCTCGCTAGAATGGTGAAAATGATAAATTGACTGCTGTTGATTAAATGCCACCAGCAGTATGTTTCATATGTGTTTGTCGCAGTTAGGAGTTAAAGAAACGGCAATGCTCAAAAGCATTTAAATATCTAATTAAGCCCAAGCCCTCACTCGATATAAAGAACTCATCGGAATACAAGAGCGAAAAATAAAAGAAAGCTCGCTGGGGGAAGAGGGAGGAGACACGGCCCTCGCCACCAGGGCCTCGTGGATTCTCAGGAAGTTTCCATTGTCACAACTGGGAAGGGACAGCGCCCACATCTGAAAGGCCTGGGCGTGAGTCCCTTGGCTCAGCGGCGTGGCTGTCTCACGCCCTTGTCTTGTCTTTGGGATTAGTCTCGGACAGCAGTGGATTTCAACCACGTCTAAGGAAGCTCTGGGTGATGGCCTTTGAAGCGGGAACAAATTCACAGATGTGGGGAGGAGGGGGCTGTAAGGGTAGAGAAGGGGAGGGGGATTCTCGAGCAGTTTCAAACAGCATCCCTTTGGCTCTCACTGCAGTGAACGGGCTTTTTGATGCCTCCGCATGACAAATGGCAGCAGAAAGGAAAATATCATTTCAAACAAAGATTAATTATCTTTATGGCTTCAGCTAACTTTTTCTCCCCTTAGATGAATCCATACAGAGGTCTTACAGCTAATATTCAAAGCAGGGTAGAAGGAGCCCAAGCACAGGGGACATTCCTATGCCGACGCTGGGTTCCTGATTCAGGCTGCTGAAGTGAGGAGGCGGCGTCATAAAAACAGACACCCGGGGAAGCTTGGTAATCGTATTCAGACCAGCCAGGAGGTGTTCATTTTCTTTCTTTGCAATTTTGAAATCAATTGAGAAATGTAAGCGGAAAGTGCATGATTTCTTTCGGGAAATCAATCTTCCTAAATTAGACCATGTCTCCTGACTGAAACAGAGAGTCAAAGAAAAGTCAAAAAAATAAGTGGAAGATTTTGAATTTCAGAATTTTAGTGTCTTTCATTTGGGCTGAAGACACTTCCTTGTTATCTTTTTTTAAATAATTTTTATCGGAGTAAAGTTGATTTACAATGTAGTGTTACTTTCTGCTGTACAACAAAGTGAATCAGTTATATATACATCCACTCTTAGATCCTTTTCCCATATAGGCTATTACAGAGTATTGAGTAGAGTTCCCTGTGCTATACAGCAAGTCCTTATTAGTTATCTATTTTATGTATTGTGATATGTATATGTCATTCCCAATCTCCCAATTTATCTCTTTCCCCCAGCCCCCAAACCCCCAGTAACCATAAGTTTGTTTTCTACATCTGTGACTCTACTTCTGTTTTGTAAATAAATTCATTTATAAAGATAAAACTCTGGGCCATGTACCCGTGGTGGCTTTGCCTTAAAGTGTTATTTTAAAATCAAGGTGGAACATTGATCATTAGAATCTATAACTGACCATGAACAAAGCACCAAGTTTTCTATTGCCTTTGCAAAAGCCAATTTCACTCTTAAAAGCTGAAACTCAACAGCGGGTGAGATGCTGAAATCTTAGACCTTTGAATGGCTCATGATAACGGTCGTGGTATAAACTTTTACAGACGTAGCCAAGGTCTTTTTCAAATTCTAGACCAGAAAGAGCCTAACACACATGTATCAATTTAAACACACTTCGTCTAGGAAGTTGGGATGATTTCCTTGATGTCAAAAATCCCTAGGGTACTTTTAATGGCATTTAAAAATTTGGTTCCCACATCTGAAAGTGATTCCATGGTGTCCTGACGACGAGGATGTCAAGCATCTGTGTGAACCAGCACCCGTTCCTCCATCCTTAGGTGAGAGCCTCCTAGAGTCGCCAGTCAGGCACTTGCCTGTCTGTAGGGCTGTGTGTTTTGTTTTGTGCGCTTGCTTTTAACTTGCATTCACCCACAAAGTAAGATTATGAATTTGTTATCTGAGAAAAGAAACGCATGGACACGCAAGTTCACAGGACGGCAAGAGGACGCCCAGGTGTAGAAGAGCTTCTCCAAAGAGACATTCCCTCTAAGTTTCTCTGCAGTGAGAAGTGCAGGGACCAATGTCTTCACGCTTCTTCCTAATTAGCTGCATGGCTTTGGGTACCATTTTGATATTTCAAAAATGACAAAACTGGGCTTAAAGACAGTCCTAATTTCTTTATCTACCCTTCAGGATCCAGACCCTTCCACTGCTTTAGCAACACCAAAAACCCTGCTTTGCGCATCAGCATCCTCACAGCAGCTGCTGGTGCCACCCCCGCCCCCAGCTCTCATGTGTCAGCGTGGGGAGGGCGCGACTTAGGTGGCATTCCAGCTACACATCATTCTGGAAGCTCCTGACCCAGTGTGACTGATTCCCCGCCCAGCAGAACAGGTGCACCGTTCACAGCTCTCGGGGGCCCAGACTCCCCTTCCTTCTGTGGTCCCATCTCATCTGCTCCCTCCCCACACCTCTTCAGCAGGTACTCTTTGAACTGCTCTTCTTTGTCAGTGTGATTTCTTTAATGTCTAATATTTACAGGGATGTTCTCTTGATGGAGAGGAAGGCAGACCAGGCACAGTGGAGGCGTCCCGGGGAAGGACTACAGAAACACGAAGCTTCCTGCTACTCTTTTTCCCCCTCTGGACAAAATTGTAGCCATGTAGGCATTTTCTAGAAACTTCCTCATCAGCAATGCTGTGGACCAATCCCTCTCAGGTCTTCTGCTTTCTCTACCAAACTTATAGGAGAACTTTTCAATATAAAGTCAAGTAAAGGGGAAAAAACCCTGAATTCTATTAAACGAAAAATCCCTCAAGCAGGATGTAATGACATACAAGAGTGCTGTCGTTTTCCACAAATAAAGTTGTTAACTAGACCTCCTGTGAGACAATTTCTACAGTGAAATGGAAATGGAAAATGTCTTGAAAAATTGTTCAGTGGTGAAGAGTAGATCTGTGAAAAAAAATCCTTTTTTACCGCTCACGATAGCTATATAATTAGAAGGTATCTGTTTTACCTACCAGCTGTGCGGAGAAGCAAATAAAAGATGTGGAGCTCCTAGCATTACAAGTTGATTTTATAAGAATAATAATGTTTTTAAAAAGTCCTTTGGAACAATCATTTTGTTAGTCCTGCAGTAAAGTTCTCAGGCATCATTTTTAAGATAAGCTTTTGCTGGAGACCTCGGGTTTCAAAGTGAAGGGCAGAGAGCTGGAATGTTTCATTACTTCATAATGACCTAGAGTTGCCATGGAGAGGCGGACTTCCGTCCTTAGGGTCCCAGGAAGCTGTCTGAAGGGGCTCTGAGGCCATCTCCCACGTCTCACAGGTGTGGCGCCAACAAAGGCTGAAGGTCTGGAAGACTCATTGCAGGTGCTGCCTTTGTGACCTTGGTCCCACCAAGGGTTCAGCTCCCCACCAGCCAGGGTGGGACTGAGTCCACCTGCGGAGCAGAGGCACCCCAGAAAAGCAATCACTTTTATCATTTCTATAATACTGGGCAAAGTAACACAATATTATGCATCACAGATGCAAGAAAGAAAAGACAACACGGGTTAAGGGGAAGTGGGTGCAAGCATCAGAAGCCTTTTGAGTAAGCACCAGCCTGCACAGTAACAGGTTTTCTTTTACTTCTTTGTGAGTTAATATTAGAAGATATGGTGTTTTGGGGGCCCCTGGAGGGCAGCCATGGTGATGGTAATAACACTTTCCAGATGAAGCAATATAGACCCGTGTGCACGATGGAGTCAGTAAGATTGAAAATTAAAAGGAGATTGTGTAAGAAGATCTGAGTTACATAATGATGGCACGTCTTGTATAACTTGCACCTTTTCTTCTTATGAGCATTTATAAAACCGCATCTAACTGGCTGAGTGAAGGATAACAGAAATATGAAAGTTATGATAAAGAGAAACAATAAGAGAATTTAAAAATGCAAACAGGAAGGAGAAAGAAAAGGAAAAAGGAAGAGAAGGAAAGGAAAAGAGAATCATTTTAAAAAGGGTGTTCTTGCTGCCATCAGCAGTGCCCTGAAGGGATACTGTCTGGGGTGTGGAAGGGAGCAGAGACCAAGAGCAAGTCATGAAATGCTGACCATGCGGATGAGAAGACAATCTTGGGCTTGAAACCTGCCAGGCAAGGAGGTCTGAAAATTCAACTGAAACGCCTGAAAGGTCCTTGGCAGAGAAGCAGTTTGGGACAACTGCACATCTCCATGCTTTGCTTCCAAGGCCCAGCAACATCTGTTCAGTGTGGAAACAAAACCGCTGGTGGTAAAATAAGCAAGAAGCACAAAATCGCTAATTTGGGAAGAGGGGAGAATCATATTTAAAGTGCCTTTAAACCCGATTTAGAGTAAAGATGTGGAGCCCAAACCACTGGTCTCCTGGGCCCAAGGGGGAGGCGTCTCCACCCCAGCGCTGGGCCGGTGGAGCCCGACGTCTGTGAGATACTCGTCTTAAGGAAGAGTGTCCTCCAGGGCAGTGGATCCAGGACGAGATCAGAGGATTAAGCCCTGCTTCATGGGTCCAAGGGCAGGCAGTGAGGCTCCAGAAAGAAGAGTCGGGGTTTTAGAGCTCTGCCAGGAAGCTGAGAGTAGAAAGAAAGGGGAAGATGGCGTGAAGCTGCGAGGGAGACGGCAGATCACTGAGGAAAGAATTGCCAGGGCAATAGTCCTGTTAGGAGAGAAGATGGTGAAAGGAGACCCAGGGGACGGGAAGGAGCTGGCATTCAGACCCTGCTTCCATCAGCTTCTGATGGCCATGGTCCTCAGAGACGGCAAGGCTGGAACCTGGGGGCATCAAGCAAGAACACAGAACAGACTGGGGGTAAAACCCGGCGAGGCAGCTTCTCCTGTTAAGGGCACGTAGCCTGTGCGCTCGATGAGCAACCCCAACCAGGACTCAGGGGTGTGTGGCTCACGGCTTCTCTGCAAGGATGGCGCCTTTGTCCTGAATGGCCACTTGGGGGCCAGGTCCATCCCCGACTCAGAGAGAACACCCAGCCTCCCCGTCACTCCTGAAGGGACGGTGCTGGGATTGACGTTCTTTCAGGAGTCTCGGGGCCTCTGCCCTGCGAGCGTGGCCACCGTCACCCTCCCATGTGTAGACGTGGGAAGGGGAAAGGAAACGGCGTGGGTTATAAGACGAGAAAAGTGAGACAGTAACTGCTCTAGTTCCTCCTGCCTCATGGCTCGAGCTTCTGTTCTGTAATGTGTGACAGCCCAAGGTGGCGGTAAAGCCTGCAGTCTCCCGGGGATGGTCAGGAAAACAGCACCAAGTCTGGGCTCCAGTCTCCAGCTAGACTGTAACTACTCACCTCTAACAATACCTGAGCTCCAGGTGGATTATGTAAGGCTCTTTCATCCCAATACCCTCACACAGCACGCATAGGACCTGTGATATTACGAAAGGGGTATAAGGCAGTGCCCGGCACTCCTCCTGGGTGAGTGGAAGAAGATGAAGCAAGGGAGAGGGCCCCGGTGGTGCTGGTGGAGGCCAGGGATACCTGGGTGATGGGAGGCCACCGGGACTGGTCCATGGATGGACAGCAGGGCTCCGGCCGCTGTGGTCTGAAGCACATGGTGATGGAACAGAATCAAAAACTTGGTGGAAGAACAAGCTGCTGTTGGAAATGCTTAGCTTCCCGCAGACCTTCTCGAATAATCAGCCAGAAGGAGGGCAGTTCCCTTCTCACAGCGTCCGTGCAGCAATTAGACGAAGTGGTAGGTGGACAAACACCTGGACACGAGGGAGAGCCCACAGCCAGGATGGAGGGCCATAGGACACCGTGCCACCCCCGGAGGAGCGATTCAGAGACCGCTGCACGCCCTGCACAGCTGTCTAAGACGTGCTCTGAAATCGCCCACCTCTGCGCCCCTCCGCGGGATCCCCACGCCCACCTCTCAGGGCCAAGGCTTTTCCAGGGGTTTCCGTGATCTCAGCATTTGTCAGACTGAGGCACTATTACAGAAGAATCAACATCAGTGGTCCACGGGGCTGGGGAGTAAGGCACACAGGCTAGCGGCACAACAGCCAGGCGGCCTCAGACCAAGTGCCAAGGGCACGTCAGGGGCGGGGGCCAAGGACCGGGACCAGGAGCCACGGCATCCTGGGAGAGCCATTTCTTGGGAGCTTCTGAAGAGGAATGAAGGTCTCACAAGTCTGTGAAATCTGACTTGATGGATCCCACCGCAACGTCAGGCAGCACAGCCCCGACCACACCACAGGCGATTACACTCTGCGCAGCCATGCAGCACCCTCCGACGGTGTAGAAAGCAACAACGTCAAAGACTGGTGGTCCAAATGTCACCACGTCAAGAGTGGGATGGGTGGGCTTCCCTGGTGGCGCAGTGGTTAAGAATCCGCCTGCCAACACAGGCGACACAGGTTCAAGCCCTGGTCCAGGAAGATCCCACATGCCTCGGAGCAGCTAAGCCCGTGCGCCACAACTACTGAGCCCATGCACCGCAACTACTGAAGCCCGCATGCCTAGAGCCTGTGCTCCACAAGAGAAGGCACTGCAATGAGAAGCCCGCACACCATAATGAAGAGTAGCCCCGGCTCTCCGCAACTACTGAAAGCCCGCGTGGAGCAACGAAGACCCAATGCAGCCAATAAATAAATAAATAAATTTTAAAATAAAATAGATAACAAGGACTTACTGAAAAAAAATTAAAAAAGAAAAAAGAATGGGCTATGTGCAGCCTGCCATAGAAGACATAGAGATTTGAAGAATTAGGCAAATATGTCTTTGGTGTGTTTTGTATTTTATCATCATCGTTGGAGAGAAAGAACACCACCATGAATATAACGCTGAGCACTGAGGATACCTCTTGTGCCGAGTCCCGTACCTGCACGTCTAATTTAATCTTTGAGTAAGCCTGCAACTGGGTACAATCATTACTACAAGTGGAGACACTGAGGGTTGCTAATGTTTGTGGAACTGTGCCCATGGTCACACGGCGAGTAGGGGCAGGGCCTCGATATTTATCTGTCCGACTCCAGCGGCGGAGTTTTTAATCACCATTTTATACTGACTTGTATTATTTGAATTTTTGTGTTAAAACCAAGTCTGTGCACAGCCGTCTGTGAAAGCCTGATCTTGTCCAGAATAACGTCCTGATCGTGCCTTCTGTCTTCGCTGCTGCCCAGTGTGGGCGACCGCCCCACAGAAGGCAAATCAGGGTGAGTCGCCAATGAGGTCAGACCAGACGTCACTGCATCAGCCTCTGAGCCAGACAGGAACAGGCCTGTGGTCCACGCCAAGGCCTCTGCAGGCGGCCCCCTCAGACACCGGGGAAGGATTCAGGGATGCCTCCCCTGCGCGAAATCCACCATCCACGATGGAGGTCCGGCACTGAGGAGGGGCAAGTGCCAGAGAGGACCAAAAACCTTCCTGTTGAAGGGACTCTTCGAAACATTGGGCACCTGCACGGCAATCCTGAGTCACAGAGCTTTACTCGTGTAGATGTTTTTGAATGTTCTTTTCCCCTTCGCATTGGGTAACCAGCCTCTTCCAGACGCGACCTCGGGACCTTGCCTGAAGGCAGAGCCAGGGCAGCTGGGGCAGTAAATGGTCCACGAGCATCGTCAGCAGCGTGCGGAGAGGATGCCCTCCCAGCGGGAGCCCCATCGCCTCCCCAGGCGCACCTGTCGCCCCAGGAAGGGCAGTTCCCGTTTCTCCTCCAATCCCCAGCTGCCATCCTCGGGGAACACGTATCTTCGAGAACTATTTACAGGAGTCCCGTTGACTCGCCCTTGTTTTTGGTAACACTGTGCACCAGGAACCAAGTGCCCTCCAGCCACCGGTACTGAGAAAGAGGAGCCCTAACTCTGGGTCTGTGGGCACCCGGGACGCGAGAGCCCTGGCCACGCCCAGCCACCCACCCCGGCCCCTTCGTGTGAGGTTATGTTGCCAACAGAGCCAAATGTCTCCTTCCTCGTTTCCCCTCTCACAGTCTTTTTTACCTTCCGAGAAGAGACTGAAAGGAAAGGAAAAAACCGCGGCGGGCGGCTCTGCTCTGCTCTGCGCCCCGGGCGTCCGCGGGGCCTGTCCTCCCAGTGTCCTTCCCCAGGCCCCGAGTCAGGCATCACTCATCTTGTCACATTGAACTCCAGATGCTCCTACCCTAGAGAATGCTCTGACTCCGGCCATTTTTCTTCATTCTCACTAACAATTTGGTAATGAAATATTGATTTTTAGTTAGATTCATATTGATGCTATTAGGTTTGCATTGATAAATCACGCTAGGCTGCTGTCTGGGCGGCTAGAGAGGGCTACACTGAGCCCTGGAGATTACAATCAGCTCATTGATGTGTTAATTTGATGGATTTTTCCTTCTCTTAGAAGGAGTGGGAGGTAAAGGAAGATTTTTCAGTGCGGCCGCTGTAAAGTTTTCACAGTGAAATCGGGGACAGGAATTGCAGGCTTCCCGGTGTACATTCGCCTCCAAAGAGTCCTCAGCCTGACTTGGCCAGAACTTGAAAAGCGGGAAAAGGGGTGGGGGCCGCGGGGCGGGCGTGGGAGGGTGGCCGAGGAGTGGGAAGGATGTGACACACCTTGTAAACACTGGCCTGGAGTCCCGCACAGGGAGGCGAGATCATTTTTAGGTAAAATCCTAATTGAACCATATAGAGGCCATCGTGAGAGAGCATCTCCCAACTCCAGGAGGTCTGTGACCCCAGAGAGTGGAGGTGCAGGCGGTGGGGGGCATCCTGCAGGCGGGCTCGGCCCTTCCCCCCTCCACCGCGGGCTGGCTGGGGGCCCCAGTGGTTTTGGGGGCATTTCCCAGGTTCTGTCCCTTGCAAAGTGCCACGTAGCCAGCCGCATCCTCGGCCTCTGCGGCCTATTTGGAACAGCCTCTCGGTTTGATTTATGATCGTGTGCAGACGTAATGCCTGTCATTAAGGGGCAGGGCTCGGCTGCATCAAAGGATCATGTTGTGATTTCCTTCCGAGACCCAGGGCTTAGTGGCTCCGGAAAGAAAGGGCTTTGAAAATAATGCTTAGGTAGAAATTCATTTTGGTTTGTTCCGTTTGTTTTGTTTTTTAAGCAAAACGATTTCGCATTCAAGCCCGACGTGCTCCCAGCCACTTCCCTCCGATGGGCACCAAAGAGCAATTCACGGCAACCAAGACCGTTCAGCCACATTGACGTGTGTGCACACGTGTGTGCGTATGTGCAAAGCAAACCTAAGGCCTGCTTTCTGAGCTAGATACACACACACACGCAGAGAAGGGACGCGTAGGCTCCAGAGCCCTGCTGTGTGTGGCGAGGGAGCTGCTGGCCTGGCCGAGGCTGATGGGAAGGAGGAAGGGAGGGTCGTCTCAGCATCTTAAAGAGCTCAAGTGACCAGCCGGTCCCCCTGTCTTAACACAAAAGCTGCTTGACCAACGGCCCAGCCCAAGGAGCCTGCCAACCCATCCTCGGAGTGTGGAGAGACCCTGTTGTTAAAGCTGGTGCGTGGGGTCCCTCCAAGGGCCACCCTGTGGGATCCGTGTGGGCCCTTTTCCAGCTTAAACACACGTGTCTATCCGTTTGTGCAGAGGGAGGAGGGGAGAGGGCTGTGGCTGGACGTCACACCTCCTTGTCACCCAAGGATAATTTTGGCAACCGTCTGTAAGGCTTGGGAGAGCAAGCACTTTATAAACCACAAATCCTTTCAAGATCACAGTCACAAATAACCACTTGACGTTTCCAACTATTGTGACCCACTCCTAAGCTCGCCAGGGTTCACGTTTTTAATCCTCTCCTTCCTTTTGAAGGTTGGTCTCCTGTCACTCTGGAAGGAACCAACTCTACTCACTGGGGCAAATCTCCATCACCCCAGGCTCCAAGCTTGACTCCAGGGCGGGGTCCTGAGCATAAAGACAGGCGAGGAAATCCTGCCTGGGAAAGCATTTAGTCAGTAATAAAACACCGGAAAACCCAAGATGCGGGCAAAACGGAACCCTTTCTGAAGCACCACCCCTGCCAGGACGTGCCGTTTTCCATTCTAGGCACCCAGACACCACCTGGGAGACCAGGTGTGAGCAGGTGGTGTCTCAGGTGGATGGGTGACCGGGAAGAATGGGGCTCACTTACTCCCATTGGGACCCTGAGAAACCTTGCAGGACTGTCCTGAGTCATCCATCTCAGTAATTTCCCATCAAGGTCACAGCCCTTCCCAGTCTCAACATATCTTCCCTTGAACCTGCGAGTGACTATGGTTATACCTCATCCTCACCTTCACAAATGCCACCAACGCCTGGCCCAGTGCCTCCTCCAGCCCAGCCCAGCCCCAAAGAACGCAGGGGTCCCCCTGGGGGGTCACTCAGCTCTGCTCACACTGGGACACTGCAAGTCCAGCTGGAAAGAAACTACAAAACCCTGGATAAGAAACTACACTCAACTCCAACTCCATGAGTCACATCGTCAAAGAGAACTCTCTACTCAACACTGTAAAAACCACCTTCATCCCGTATTTTCTGTCAATCTTAACAATTATGGTAAATACACACATGCACTAAATTTAGAGTCTGTTGGAGAAATCCACCATCTACATCAACAACTCTAATTTTAAAAAAAGGTCAACCCTACACTCCTCAGTTTGGCCATAAGTCCCCAAAGAGGAGGCACACGTCCACACCCACCTGCAAACCTGAGTCTCATGTCTGTCTCCTCACCAATGCACAGAGGTGCCCCTCACTTATAATTTTACACTGAAACCGCTCCACCTGGCTTTCAAAGTCCTCTGTGAGTCAGTTCCAACCCCAGCCAGCCGTTTTCTCAGCATCCCTCCATCATCAGATCAGGCACCTTTCTGTAAAGTGAATGTCCTCCGTCACCCTCATCCCCAGTGTACAGATCTCGACTTTGCTCTTTATTTCACTATGGGGCCTTGTACAAACTCATTAAGGAAACGAAGAGTCAAAGAATCTGTCTGCCAAATGTGCATCCCCCTTGTGTTATTGAGAGCACTGACGAGATTCTGCACATAAAATGCCTGCATATGTACCCAGTGGACTCTAAGCACTGCTGTAGCCTGGCCCCTTCTCTGACTCAGTCACCACTGGCAGAACCCCTTTTTCTTCTCAAGTTAGACAGACCTCTCCAATCCCATCCCTCCAAGAAGCCTTCTCCTCCCAGGGCACTCAAGCTCACTCGGACCTCGGGCTTCTCCAAGCTCTTGTTTTACTGAGAAGAGGCGGGGGAGCTTCCCGGGAGAGCAGCTGGGAACATGAGTGAGCCCGGGGTCTGCAAGGCATGTGTGATGCTAAAACTGGCAGTGGTGATGCTTCTCCTATAAACTGATGCTAATGGTAGAACCAAGGTGGCCACCCAGGGCTCCCGGACTTCATATGGTCCACTGTGCTTTGCTTCATATTTGATTTTGGATTTTTAGACAATTTCCAAAATGTGATGGGTTTCTCATGAATATTCATACCTGGCTTGGAGGAGGGTAGGGCTTAGAAGCAGAGGCTCTGCTGTCAGACTGCCTGGGTTCAACCCCCAGGGCTACCCAGTCCTCGCTGCACAATTTCAGGTGAGTTCCTTAGCTCCCCTGTGTTTTCCGTATGAACAGCATGAAGACCCTAAAACACATACCTTACAGAGCTGGTATGAGCATTAAATGAGTTAATACACATGAAGGACATAGACCAGTGCCTAGAACACAAAGGTCACAATCATCTCTGTGTCCGTTTTTTTTCTGGCAAGTTGGAGCCCTGTTCTTACTTAGGGGGAAATTTGGGGGGTGCAGATTCTGCCTCCTTTAGACTGAGCATGCCCACTCCTTATATCTGCTCAGGGTCCCTGAGGCATTGCTCGTCTGGCCTTCGTAGGCAGCAGAGTGTGCTGCCCTGGACATCAGATACGCGACTCGGGACAGCGCGGTCAGATGCAGCTCTGGCTGGGAACGTCACACCAGGTGTCGGTCCGCAGTCAAAGGAGCCGAGGAAGGAGGGGAGCTGCTGGGGGTTTGAGATCAGGAGATCAGGCCGTGGTGCTGTCTGTGAGTCAGCCAGCGCAGAAATGGGCAGACGAGCAGGGGCCCTGCAGAGGAGGAGGCGGCCGGGCAGCAGAGGCCCAGGAGCAAGACGGCCTCAGCTTTGTGCTGTCACAGAGGAGAAGGCAGGCAGTAGAGATGCAAGCCAGGGAGCCAATTTAGAGACCTGGAAACCGGGATGGACGAGGAGGTATCCAGAGAAAGAAAGCCAGCACAGCGCCAAGCCCGGCACAAAGGACCCCGCGAACAGGCCCACACCTCAGCCCAAAGACACCTGTGAGTAAATCACAGCAGAAGGTCAGCCTAGTGTTTTGACCACTCATCACAGACCGGGGGCGACCTGCCAACCCCCTGGTTTTATGATCCCTGATCCCAGAATAAGCTGGCCGGGAGTGCAGGCTGGAGCAGGCCACCCTCCCCCGACACGGGCCGCACACTGGGGTCACAGCATCAGGACCAGAGCTCACAGAGATTTACAGAAACCCACCTCTATGGTGGACATCACACAGATTAATCCACACATCCAAGCCACTTCTTAATCAGCCACGAACAATCGCCCAGGTATGGAATACCAGCTCCTTCTGTCACACAGAAACAATTCCAGCCCGAGCATTTTCTCAAAGCTAACGATGAGCCTCAAAGAAAATACACGTTGCTATTTGTCTTAGGGCTAAAGAGTAGCTCCCGTGATCACTGACCCCACTTAACAGAACAGGAAATTCTAAGTTCCAGAAAGTCATAGAAATTGCACATTATTTTGCTTTCAGGGCGAGGCAGTTTTTGGAGTCCCACTTCATGTTTTCCCCACACCCCATGAAGTTTTCAACCAGGCGAAAGAGGGCCAAGTATATCCAATACAACTTTTTCACTGAAAATCATGACCAAATGGCTTTCTTCTAAGATGCGCAGGCTTCGGAGCTAGAATCCCTTGTCCTTCTCCAGTTGTGACTGTCTGTAGCATTTCCCGGCAGGGGCAGGTCAAGGCGGCTGACAATGGTGGATCTGACTTCAAGGCCGGCTGACAATTTCTTATCTGACAAAAATAACTTCTTTCGTGGGGAATTTGAGAATCTGAAACTTGGCGAGCGTGCCAGCTCTGTGGGAGGCAAGCAGGAAGCAAAGGCTCCGACTGAGGAGGGGCCGTGACACGGGAGGAGCCCCTTGAATGTGCCTGGCCCCACCTCGGGGCCCTTCTGCAGGCAGCCACAATACAGAGCTTTGTCATCGAGAACAAGGGCTCTCCATGCAGAGGCTGTCCTGTATTTAGCCCAGCGCGCACCTGTCAGGACGTTGACACCGTTTCCAGTGAGGCTTTTTTCCTAATGCATCCCTCCCCTGGAGGGGACCCTCTCCTTGACATCTGTGACAGCCCCGTGGGGGATCGTTTTGTGAAACAGCCTTCAGCGTGCGCTTTTCTCTCTGATCCGACCTCCCCTGATCGTCTGTGTCTTCCGTGTCCCCGTCGTGCTGGGGCCACAGTGGCCCGTGAAGGCCCCCCGCGTGCACTCCAGGACGCAGGTGATTCGCATGCCTGTGCTTTCGCCTCGTTTCTTTGCCTCCAGGACCTAGGTTCAGGGTGTCAGTGAGCAACGCAAGCCCCTGTGCAACCTGGGTCCCGGTGGCCTCAGCAGGGAGCTCTTTACCTCCTTAATTTCACGGCGACGATGCATCCACCTTCTAGAAAATTCCAGGAGGGGAAATGTGGAAGTCGATGTCAGAGCTGTATGGTAAGGAATCCAAGAGCAGAAAAGACGCTGAGGCACGAAAGTCAAGGTCCTCTGCCGAGAACGCCATGCTCGACCTCCCTTCCTGGCTCCCGCCTCCCCCTCAGGACCCGGAGCAGACAGCCCAGGTCCCCACGAAGGCTGTGTGCCCCTCCCAGCAGGCTCCTTTCTCCCTGTCTGCCTGCCCAGCATCCCATCCCTGTGCCTAAGGGCTTGGACCAAGGGCTGCCTTTAGCAGAGGCCGTTCACCAGAGAGGGGGTGTTTCTACCTTGAGCCCTGACGGCATTGTCTCTGCGTGCTATCTCCACCTCTGCTTCTCCCATCCTCTCTTTCCATCGCTCCAATCAAGCTGTGCCTCACCAACCAGCACAGCTGCTGTGAGGTCCACGGAAGCCTGAGGAAGCCCATGGCCTGACGCAGCCCACCTCCCTCCCGACCGGGGAGCAGCAGTGGACGCGCGGCCCTCGCTCCTCGTCCGCCGGCCTCCTCCACTCGGCACCCAGCCCCCCGCGCTGTTTCATCTCCCTCTTCTCATCGGCCCTTCTCTGCAGGCTCCTTGGCCGATTCCCCTGTGTCTCCTCGAATTCCTAATGTTGACGTGCGCCGGATCCCTGAGCTTGGTCCCCTCACGTCCACACTACACCCTGGACCATCGGTCCCCATCTCACAGCTTGAAATGCTATCAAAAATGCCGGGGATTCCCAAATCTCTATCTCTAGCCTGACCGCTCTCCTTAACGCTAGCCCGATTTACCCTGTCACCTACTCTCCATAGCATCTGACCTTCTGGTCAATTATCCAAACCAAGCCTGCTACTCACACAGACTCTCCTATCGAAGTTGAAAGAAATTCAATTATTGAAGTTGCTCAGGAAAAAACATAATCTGTGCCTGAACTTGGACTCCTCTCTTTCCCACCCCTCCCCTAGTCCATAAGCAAATCCGGTTTTCTCTGTCTTCAAAGGCCCTCCCATCACTTCTGACAAACTCCACTACCACCACCCAGGACTCCCCCGCTCCCCGCCCTCCATCACTCCTCTCCTGCACCAGTGCGGTTGCCATCTCCCTGGTTTCTCACCTGCACCCTTGCCCGCTCCAAGCCCAAACACAGCACAGTAGGTAAAGGGACGGTAAATATTTAAGTCACACCTCATCTCTGCTCTGCTCTGATCGCACTCAGGAAAAACACCAAACCCTCCCAACGGCCAACAAACAAGACCCTCCTTGACGTGGCCTCAGGACGCCCTCAGGCCCTTCTCCACTGCGCCCTACTCATTCCCGTGCTCCAGCCACACCGGGCTCCTCGCAGTCTTTGAACACACCAGCTACACGCCCACCCGTGGGGCCGGGGCACTGGCTGCTCCTGCTGCCCGGGATGTCCTCCCCCGCCTTTCTCCGCCCCCAGCCAGGTGTTCACGGCGCACCACCTTCTTCTCTTCCTTCCTTCACCACTCAGAGACCTCCCCGCCCACCCCATTAGCAACGCCAGGCCCCCCCACCAGCACTCCTGACCCCTCACCCTGCTCTACTTCTTTCCTCCAAAGGCTTAGCACCTTCTAACATGCCCTGTATACTTAATTCTTGCATCTGCTATCCATAAACCTTCTCCCTTCCCTAGAATCAAAGTGCCCCCATGCCACGGGGCCTTTGTTCTTTTCATCCAAGCACCAGCAAGAGGCTTGACACACAGTAGATGGTTAAGAGAGCCTCGCTGAATGAGGGAACACCCTTCATCCTTTACATGTGAGCATCTCGCCCCTCAGTCCACCAGCCCCGTGAGGGCAGAGAGTGGGTCTCGTCTTGCGCTGTGTCTCTTGCCTTCAGTGTGGTGCCTGGCTCAGAACGGGCGGGCAGCAGGTGCTTGAGAAGCAAACACACGAATAAACAAGCCAGGAGGCCCATGTGCACATATTCTGTCCCGCACCGACCCTGTGCTCCTCCTCTCCTCACAGGCGAGGAAACTGCCCCGACTCCCTTTCTCTGATTAAAAGTGAACACCAGAATTCATACCCTTTTTCCCATGGGATGGAATATTGTTAAAAGGTTTGGACACAAACATCCAATTCCTTTTTAGGACCATGGAGGGGAACCACAGGAGACAGTCCATGACAGTGGAGATCTACTACAGGTCTTACTTTCTGATGGTTTGCAATGTCTTACAGGCTGAATTTTGTCCCCATCAAAACACAGATGTTGACGTTCTAACCTCCAGAACCTCTGAATATGAGCTTATTTGGAAATAGGCTCTTCAAAGAGGTAATTAAGTTGAAATGAGGTGGTTAGGGTGGTCCCTAATCCGATATAACAGACCGCCTTATAATAAGGGGGGTTGGGACAGAGACACAGGCAGAGGGAAGACCATGCGGGGACACAGGGAGAAGGTGGCGGTCTGCGAGCCAAGGAGAGAGGCCCCAGGGGAAACCAGCGCTGCCAGCACCCCAGGCTCGGCCTCCTAGCCTCCCAGACTGTGAGAAAATAAACATGTGTTGTTTGCGCTCCCCAGTCCGTTGTGCTTTGCTATGGCAGCCCAAGCAAACTCGTCCACGATGAGAACCACGGTAACCAGCCGTGCGTGATATTTCCAAATTAACCCACCGACAGCATCCAGAATCAGAGGGGCTCTCCCTCACCTGCACAAGGAAAGTGTCATGAAGGAGGAAATTCATGCCAGTAAAGGACATCTGCTCATTCCACGCCCAAGTCCAAACCCCAACCACAGCTGCTCTGCTCATCCTACAGCTGATCATTTGCTTCAGTAAAAGCAAATCTTCTACCATAAAATGGTTTAATCATAAATGGCAATTTCTCATCATAATTAATTAATCATTAGACAGCATTTTGCACTATACTGACTGCTGAAATTAGTTTATTCATTTTTTTATTCTTTGCTTTGCTACTTGTTTACTTCCCTCAAGAAGACAGGACATTTCTTGAGTTAGAATTCCTGACCTTTACATGACCCTTGCCAACTATTCAAACACAAAAAGCCATAAAAAAATTATTATGGGTCAATTTAACAGAAATTCAAAATTCTTTCTCTCTTTTTTTCTTAGCTACTGAAGAAATATCAGAAATGACATATATAAATTGGAAATCATTTCCCGCTTGCCAGCAAATCTTAAATTGATGTGGCCAAGAATATTCCTTGTAATTGTTAAATTAATTTAGATATTCCTGATGTATTGTTCTCCGTGTGAAAACCACTCATCATTCTTCTTTGACTATTTGCCTTTTTTCCTAAGAATAAAGTTGCATAGGACACACCAAAAAAGTGTCTCCCGCACACAGGGCATTGACTGAGGGCCACTTTTGACACGACCTCACCACTCAGGGGTGCCTTTATTACAAAGGTCATGTCACACCCCAAAGCACAACATTGAGATCTGTTCCTGGAATCTTCAAGTACAGGAGAGAGGTTGAATTTTCCTTAAAGGAAAATAAAGATAAGTAATTATGCCTTTTGGGGGAAAGGCCTCCTACAAAACCTCCTTAAAAAGTTTCAATATCTGCAGTTTCCCTGGCTAGCAAGTAATATTTAATATTTAACATTAGTATTAAATGTCAAGACAACCTACAAATATTTTAAAATCCTAATAAATCATCTCCGGATTAGTTTTACCTGAGAGTGTAGAATTATATTGGGCTTGCCTTAAATGTTATAAGAAAACTAGGATAATTCAAATGAAATCCAGCTCCACAGATTCCCTCATTTAAAAATTACAGTCGGAGTGATGCAGTGTTCTCATTGCTCTCTGCCTCAATGAATGCTGGGTGATTTCAAGTGATCTGTTGCCCTACTCTGTGTTGTAAGGAGTAAAATAGGGAAGGTAACTTTTTATAACTCTGTGTTCTCCTAAGCTTATCTAAAGAACATCCATTGTTTGTTAAAATAGCACATGGGTTTACATTTTTAAGCAATTTGATTCAGGCATTTTTATTTTTTGAACAAAATAGGGTTTCTATGACATGCTTCATGCAAACCATAAATAATCTGTGTTTCCTCTTTTGTATCCTAAAGCACCTTTGCAGGACTGTTGATATTCCAGTGCTGCATCGTGATGGGGGACATTGGGACCTTAAGCCTTGTGGGGCCATACCAACAGCTCACAAGTCATTCAAGCCTACCATCCAGTCTCGACCTGCTGACTGTCAGGTGTTTAGACTCTCACCCCACATGTGCATATGGGCGCATAGGATACAGATGCTCTCCCTTAAGAAATTTAGCTCATTGCATGGAAATAGCATCATCTCTTTCAACCAGCATCTCTGCATCTGCTGGGTTCGTGTCCCCACAGGACCCTGACCTCTCCCTGGTGGTCCGGCAGTCAGCATGCCATGTCGGAGGGCTGGCCATGCCCCACCTCCAGCTCCGGGTCTCAGGATTAGGGCAGAGGCCCCATTCACACACTAGGCACGGAGACAGGACCACGGCCCCTGATGTGGGTGTGGCAAAACTCCCCCATGAAGGGAGAACCCCTCCATAAGAGCAGAATCACTGAGTAAACCAGGGAAGAGCCGTATTTTTATCTGAAACCAGGTGCATTTTGACAGAGAAGTCTTGTAAACAAAGTGACAAAGCTCCCCTATGGAACAAAGATGAACAGGAGTGATTTAACCAACAGGAGTTACCAAACCCCAGGAAAGCCTCTGCACTCTTAGGAGCGGGGTGAGGAATGGGCCCCAGTCTCAGCATCTAATTACTCGGGGCGTCAGGACGCACTGTTAAAGCTGCACTACGTGCCTCTAAGGAGAAGGAGCTAAGTTACTGTGAATCATGAGTGCATGGTTTCTTGCCGAAGAATCCTGATGCGTTCAGCTAGCTAAATGTTCATGCTTACTCGAAAAATTAAATCATGCTACCTGCTTCCCTTCCATGGATCTTCTTACTATCTTAACTCTTCACCATATACTCTAAATATATATATATAAATTTATAAAATGTATGGTAGTATAAATATATACTTAATAATATGTAATACACATACATATACAGTCCCCAGCTTAGGATGGTTCAACGTATGATGCTTTGACTTTATGATGGTGTGAAAGCAGGACTCACTCAGTAGAAACTGTACATCTAACTTTGAATCTGGATCTTTTCCAAGGCTTGTGCTCTGTGGTCAGATCCTCTGTCGTGATGCTGAGGAGGGCAGCGAGTCACAGCTCCCGGGCGGCCCCGTGATCACGAGGGGGAACAACCGGCACGGAGACCACCATTCTGGTTTTGACTTTCAGTACAGTATTCAATAAATTGTATGAGACAGTCGATGCTTCATTATAAACTAGGCTTTGCGTTAGATGATTTTGCCCAAAAGTGTCCTGAGCACATTTAAGGCGGGCTGGGCTAGGCTGCGATGTCAGGAGGTTGGGAACATTAAACGCATTTTCCATTCATTACATTTTCAACTTATGAGGGATTTATCGGGAAGTAACCCCACTGTAAGTAGAAGAAGACCCATACAGTATAAACATTATACATATGACATTTACTCATAAATATTTATGTATGTGTGTGTGTATATATATGTGAGTATTTACTTATGGTCCAAGAAGAGTTGTGAACACCTTTTCATGTCCATGTGTGCTGGCGTCCAGGGGAGCTGGAGATGGACCTCAGTGAGCTCCACGTTCAACAGCTTCGTGCCCAGACACAAGCTCCAGGGCAGGACAATTCCAGCTACGCCCCGCCAGGCCCTCCCCTTGCTCACCTGTGCACAGGTGAGAGTCTGCACACGAGCACCACCTGCACGCACACCTGTGCTACATGGCACGTTCGCTCCCTGAGGGCCGGTACCCGAGGAGTGTTTCAAGTCGCAGTCCTTACCTCCATCCCTCACCCAATATGTCTGACTGCACCTGGGCTGCCTCTACTGTCTCTATTTCTGTAATTCTGCCTCTAAAAAAGGCACCGCTCCCTAGAACACAGCATGTTCATCAGAAGAAGAGCTACTATCTTTCTATTGTACATTTGCACCAGCTGATTTAACGGGGTTCAGTGTGAGGAGAAGGGAGGAGGCCGTGGCTGGAGGCCATCGAAGGGGAAACTGCCGCCGGGTTTGGCGTCTTCCACAAGGGGGGAGGGGCTGGGGTGCACGGTAATGGCAACTGCATTTTGTCTTTCTTTTCTTTTAGACCTGCACAGTGCTCCCACTTCAGAGAGCTCCCCTCCAGGGCCCATCTATTAAATGTCTTTTAAAACAGAACAGACGTGACTGAAGAGAGGTGTAACCCCAAGAAGAGGAAAGAAAATGGTGGAAATCTGTCAGGCCGGTTGGCCTGGGTTGTGTGTCTGCTTCAGAGGAAGCATCAGAGGATGCAGGGGAGGAAACCTGAAAGGTATTTATTTGATTTTCTTGGTCCCGTTGACTTGGGGAGTGGACAGGGAGGTCATTTTTGAGGTCAGGGGAGGATGGCAACTTGGACCGTGGGAGCCAGCGGACATCAGAGAGCGGGTGAAAATGCTCATGGCCCCAAAGTGCTGTGGAGCTCAGTGACCTCCTGGGGGCCTCCCTGGTGGCCTCTCTGCCCTGTGACTGGCAACAAGCGCGGACAGCGATTCACCCAGCAGAGCCTGGTCGAGGGCCTGGAACGGCCCAGGAAGAGGAACAGGGAATGCAGGTGCACAGCACAGAGGATTAAACAAGGACAGTGCCTGAAAAATGCTGACACTTGGCATTAAAACCCAGCTGAAATGTCCCCCTTACCCTGTCATCTATGCATTTTCTATCCCACCAACATATTCTTTGAGGGTGGACACTCTTTCATACCTTTTTCCTTTTTTTGGCATCCTCTCTGCATCTACGAAGTAGGCACTCAATAAATCTTCATTGCATTGAATTGGCGCTGAATTTTTAAAGGAGTCTGGAGATTATTGTTTTAAATAATATATCATCTTTTTTCCAAGAGACTCAAACACTATCCTTTCAAATAGCTTCATAGGTGCCCTAACAGTTTTTTGTATGCTTTAATGTAAAAAATGATGATATAGTATGAAAAGGATTAGTTCACACCACCTCTGTGGCTTACTCTTCAGTTCGAACATTTTGGTTTAATAAATAGTGAGAATAACAAAGAAAGCCTTACAGGTGCTCTTTTCTAAAGATTATGTAACTGTTGGCTTCTCAACGTCCATATTTGGAAGAAAATAGAAAAGTTCCTGAAATCAAGATGTTAAGAAAAAGCCAATCGGGAAGAGTAAGGAGAAAGGAGAAAGAGCCTTCCACCACTTATGGAAACAAACAATGCCTAAAAAATAAATTAAAGCTGGTTGTCAACAGTCCCTTCTCCCCAGGGATGGATATGTGTGTAATAAAGACCTCCAGAAGCATCCGCCCATATGGCTTGGTAAGGATGCTCTGAATAGGCTACTTTAAATTCTACTAGGGAGAGACTAAAGTGATTTCAAGTTTACGTTCCCGTTGTAAATGGGCATTTCACTCTCTGGGTAAGGTCATATGAGTCTCCTAGATTTACAGTTGCATCAACAGACAACAGTTCAAATGTACTAGTGAGATTTCTGGGGTGAAGTTTAAAATGTTAGGAATGTTAAAAATGTTCCAGTGTCAGGCTCATGTCTTTGAACACAGCCCTTGCTCCTAACAGCATGGGCTGTCATCACACAGGTTGGCTATAGCTGATGCAACAATTAGAGAACACGATTTGAATTACCGCAGACCTTTATTGATTATGAAGGACCCTATCCAGCGCCCAGCAGAGGAGGGAGAGGCTGCAGTCCCGCACGGAGGTGTGCCGGAGTGGCTGGTGCGTGTTACAAGGTGAAGGGAAGCCGTGAAAAACGCTGTGTTAACAAGGGTGCGGAAGAGCCTCAGGTCCTGAGTGAAGAGTCAGACTGTGCGTTAGGGAAAGGGCTGGAAGGGCATTTGTGACGAAGAATTAGGAAAAACAAGCGCACTCGTTTCGTGTGATGACGTTACTTAGAATCTGTTCTAAATATTCAGTGACAGTCATGTTTTGCAGCTTTACACTATGAATAAAAAAGTCTTGTTAATTGCAATTCCTACAGAATAAACAATTTTGTTGTCTGGGGCTTGAAATGCCAGCTCCTTTTCCAATAGAAATAAATGTTGTTGTGCGGGGATTTGTCTAGGGTTTTCTCAGGAAGGCAACTAATCAGTCACAAAAGTAAAAATTTAAATATAACAGATTTGACTGCTTCTGACTGAAGTGAACAGATGTCCTCATCGTAGTCGACGGAGTAAACATTTCCCACAAAAATCTATGTTCTTTCAGGGTGCTTGGCCACAGGCATCTATCTCCTCTCCCTGGCCTTGTGTCGGTCAACACTTTTAACCCGCAGAGCTGCATGTACCCGACCTCCCCCCCAAAAAAAAATAACTAGCCATTTTGTCTAATAATGAGCAACCCAAAGGCAGAACCTATGTGAGTTTAAATATCAAGATAAGTGACACCCAGACATAGAGATCAGACCTGTGGTTGCCAAGGGGGAGGAGATTGGTGGGGGGGATGGAGGGGGAGGTTGGGGTTCGCAGATGTAAGCTATTATACATAAAACGGATAAACAACAAGGTCCTACTGCAGAGCACAGGGAACTCTATTCAGTATCCTATGATAAACCATAACGGAAAAGAATATTAAAAAAAAGAATATATGTGTGTATACATAGTTATGCATGTATAACTGAATTGCTTTGCTGTACAACAGAAATTAACGCATTGTAAATTAAGTGTACTTCAATTTTAAATAAATAAATAGATAAATGAGATGAATATCCCTTGGTGCACTTGAGAGCTTCTGACTTTCACGGGAAGCTCTAGGAACTGGTCCCAGGTATCCAATCTGCGTGTCAGAAAAGAATGAATAATTACAGGTAGGGCGCTGGTGGAAGATGAGATACAGCTTCCAAAGGCAAGAAATAGCCATGAGCTCCCATGCTTTTCAGCCCCTGGAGATGGCGTGATCTGTTCTCTGATTTGTCATTTTGGAAATTACACCCACTTTTTTCCTACCACCACAGTGTCCCAGGAACCCCCTCATGCCCCACAAACTCCAGCACCCCTTCCAAGATTTCAGGCCACCCTCAACTCTGGAAGGCTTTTCACAGCAAAGTTCCCACAGATCTGTCTGGTAACATGAGCAGCTCAAAAGCTTACCCTCATGTTTTATTTCCAGATAATGAATGAATTCTAGAGAAATTTTAATGAAGAAAAAAGCAAAAATGTATCTTTAGTTGGCCAAGGACCATAAATTAATAGCAAACTTCATATTTGATAACCTTCAGTGGTAATGACACAACACCATCATTTTGGCAAGTAGAAGTAAGTGCAACCCAGAGAAGTTACATATTTTCACTAACTTTTATCGCTGTCACCTGAATCTGGTTACTTTCTGTAATTGCAAGTGGCAGGTATAAACTGCTTGAAATATAATAATTATCTTGGAATTCACTGTGTATTTACCCAGATTTCGTTTGAGGAAACCCCTTAGCCATCAATTCTTCTAAGTCCCTGTAGTATATAACAAACTAGAATGAATGATGAAGAGCCCAGGCCTGTTCTATCATTTGTTTTTCCTTCAAAAATAATGACTGAATTATTGACTAATGACGGAACGTGCCACCATCCCAGTTCTACTACTTATTCACTCTCTGATTGGGGGAAAGCCATTTCACTTTTTTTTGAACCTCACTTTTCTCGATTGTAGCACCGAAAATAGTATAATCTCCCCTGGTTGTGGTAGGAACGCAGTGAGATCCTGAATGTGAGCACGTGGTGTAGAGCAGGGCTCAGGAAACGCACCCGCTGTCTGAGCAGCTCCCAGAGAACTTTGTAGGGAATAGATTCTGCTTCCACACTAGGCAGAGTGTGGCTTCCTAGTCAATGTTGGAAGCACTTCACAGCCACTCTGCTTTCTGAGCCCTGATTCTAGCAGCTTTAAATAAGTCACTCATACATCTAGACTGAGGTGACAGAGAGCCTTTACATTCAAGCCAAAGAATTAAGGGCATAATATTATGAGACTGTGCCTCTGTGGTCTTGGGTTCAGGATGAGAAGCCCTTGCAAATCTTTGTCCTGGCCGAACAAACAGACAAGTGAAGGGGTGTCCCTAGTGGCTCAAGTCATGAGTTCTGTAGAGCAGGGGTCCCAAGCCCCAGGCCACAGGCCAGTACTGGTCCTGCACCTGTTGGGACCCAGGCCGCACGGCAGGAGGTGAGCAGCGGGTGAGCTAGAGAAATTTCATCTGCCGCCCCTCATCGCCCCCATCACTGGCCTGAACCAGCCCTCCCACCCCATCCATGGAAAAACTGTTCCACAAAACCGGTCCCTGGTGCCAAGAAGGTTGGGGATGACTGCTGTGGAAGAATCAGTGCTGATAAAGCGGGGGTTGGGGTGGACGGACAACAGGAAACCTAGACACAGGGACACACTTTCATCCCACACTCAGCTTATCAGATTACTGAGAGGAAAATACCCAAAAAAGAAAAAAAAAAAAAAGAGTGGGGGGAAATAATTTACTATTTTCCCTCGCATCCTGTCATGCACATACAAAGCGGCCATATGAGCTAAATCAATTGGGTAAAGTGTTTCTGAAACTGCTGACATAAAACTGGACGTTTTTGAAGGCCCAGGATTGCCTTTCCTTCTGTCTGTGTTAATCCACGCAGAGTTACACTCACAATCGTAAACTCACTGGTGAGTGAAACAGCACGAAAGCAGTAAAGTATTTCAGAGTCCGGTACGTGTAAAGCTGGGAAGGGCGTACCTGCCACCAGCTCATGACATTCCCATTCGTCTCAGCTCAACTATTCTACGGGACCCCCCGTACAACAGGACGACAATTACTACACCATGAATAATTGTATTAGTGTTAGTGTTGATCGAACACTGCAGGATGCCGGGAATTGTTCTACGTACTTTTCATGGATGAATTCGTGTATTCTTCCTCAACTCTTATAAAAGAGCTGGTCTTATCCCCACTCTACAGAATGCATAAACTGAAGCAAAGGGGTTTAATGTGCCCAGGGATGCAGGTTCTGCCTGGCAGTGCTGGGGCTTGGACCAGGACGCCAGCCTCAGGAGACTGCTGTAGCCCCATGAGATGCTCCGTGTAGGAACCAGCTGGGGAGGGACTGGACCCCCTTCAAAACGCATGGCTTATGCTACGTCAGAGGCTCCTCAGTGTCCAGCAAATGGGTACACACTGCCCCTTATCCTCCGGTCGCCTCTTCTCCACGCCAGGCAGCCCCAGCTCCATCCTTGTGTCCTGCTGTCAACACTCTCCCGGCCCCCCACGCCAGTAAGCTCATTTGTGTCAATGTGATTACGTCAAAGTGAGGTTCCTCATCTAAAGAGCTACTTTTCCACGCTGGTGTTTAATAGGGACTGGAGTGTGGTGGATTCAGGTTGGGTCAGAAGCAGGTACCATCTCTCTGTGGCCCGTCCTCTGGGAGAGACACAGGAGGTTCCATAGGAAAGGATGAAGGTATTGAAACTGAGGAAGAAATGGAAGTGAAAACAGATTGAAAATATAAATTGTCTACAGATGATGTGTTAATAGTGCTGAGAGAAAGGGCTGTGATCCCGGGGGAGGATGTGCGTGTGAGCTGAGCAGGACCAGGCGACGGTTCAGCACAGACTGGACATCGGCTTCTGGTGGGTTAGATACAAGAGCAGAATGAGAGATCTTAATACTCAGTGATCCATGGATTTCCAAAGTCCCTTGGTTTGGAAAGTTGTTTTGTGGGATGGAAACCCTGGGCCTTGAAATGCACAGACCTCGCTCCCTGTCACAGCTCCTCATGCCACGTGGTGGCTGGCAAGAGACCTGGCCTTTCTGAGCAGACAGCTTGCCAACTGGAAGGGACCAGCCCGAGGTGCCTGGAATCCCTGGGTCACTGAGAAGAGCAAGTCCACATAGAAGGAAAGAAGGGGGCAGGTTTCCCACGGGGTCTGCACAGGGCGTCTGGCTGAAGCAGCTAATGGAAGAGGCTGTACAAGTTCACACATGTGTACAGGCAGGTATATGACTCCCACACCAAGCCAAATGCCCAAATACTAAACTAAGGGTTCAAGATAAGAAAAGAACCCACCTTGGCCTAGACACGACACCGGGGCCCTAAGCCAATGCCCTAGTCTCCTCTGGAATCCTTCTAGAACAGGAAGAAGGAAGCCAGAGCTGGGCACAGGCAGAGGGCTGAGCAGGTGCTCAGGGCAGAGTCCAAGCTGCTGGTCGGCGGTGAGGACCTGGCACTAAAACTTGTTAAAATACGTCCAGGACACTCAGCCTGAAGAAACAGAAAGCACTTTAACTCCCATATGAAAGGATTTTAAAGGTATTTTCTAGGCTTAAATGTATGTGGAAGTTGTGTTTCTCCACATTTCCCAAAGCATTAGTATGGATGTTATGAACTCCCATGAGGTCTCAAGCTTTGTATCATAAACACATGGAGGCTGGGAGCAGCCAACCGTCCAGCAGGCAGGGCTGCGCTTCCCTCTCTGCAGCTACCCTAAAGTGTGCTTCATTCACAACACCCGGTCCCCCTCCTGAAAAGGTTATAAACTGAGCAGTGCCCTGATCTACCACTTCTCCAGCGTCCCTGGCACTACCTGCTATGAAATGGGGAATCAGAGCCTTGCTGTGCATCCGGTCCTGCGTGTTCTTTGAACCCTCTCTCTGCAGCCCGCGACACTGATATTGTAAGTGAAAGAGCAGTGAGTGGAAATTAGATTTTGCATCATGTGTAATCAGGATGCTGTTGAGTTGGCCTCTCGGATTGCATGGTGCCGTGCGAAGCTTGTCCACTTGCAGACCTACTGTGTGTCTGTGTCCTCTCTCGTGTGTGTGTGTAAACGTGTGTGTGTGTCTATGTATTTATGTGTGAGTATATATGTGCATAAATGTGTATGGATATGCATGTGTGTGTAGTGTGTGTATGTGCATATGTGTGTGTGTATATATATTGTGTGTATGTGTGTATATGTGTATACTCATGTGAGTTTGTGTGTATATCTGTGTATGTGTGTGTGTGCATTTATATGTACGTGTGCATGTGTGTATCTGTGTGTATTGTGTGTATGTGAATGTGTGTATGTACAGGTATTGCGTGTACGTGCACACATGCGTACGTATACATACATGTATCTTGACATCAGTCCTGTGAGATTGGCATTTTTCAACACTCTTGTGCCCCTAAGGAGTCAGGCGAGTGTCCCTCACTAAGTGACAAGACCATTTGCACCCGAGCCTATTTGATGCCAAAGCCCAGAGTTCTAATTGCAAACAGCAGTTGGGTCTAATATACATCTGAATGGGGTCAAATGGAGAGTGTAGACCACACAGTCAAGATAACAATAAAAATAAGCTTCAGAAATCCTTAGCAGCTGCCCGCAATGAGGACTCCCTGGCATCCTGGAGAGACGGGAACAACGGTCACCGCAGACCCAGCATGCGGCCTGTCTCCCCCGCACCCACGGCCTCCGCAGAGCGACGCTCGTGGTGGTGAATGACTCCTACAGCGTGTGCTCCTCTTTACAGACCCGGCTCTTTCAAACCAGTGCTTCCCTTCTTTTAATAAGGCTAAAAATAAGGTGACTGCTTTAGGGAAAAAAGAAGTTTCTCTGTATGTGCGTGCGAGCACACATAGGCAACACGCGTGGCCAACCAAGACAGTGTTCTTAATATTTAAGATTTTTACAGACTCATAACAAAAAGATGAACATAAAATGCAATAGAGAGCTATGTTCACAGACGATTCTCACACAGACCTGCAAAACAAGCCTCTAGCCAACCTAGGAAAAACACAAGCCTCATCATCAGAGAAGTAAAACAAATAATGAAATACCACTTTTCGTTTAACAAGCTGGGGTATGAGAATGAAATTAGAACACTTCCTAACACCATACACAAAAATAAACTCCAAATGGATTAAAGACCTACATGTAAGGCCAGACACTATAAAACTCCTAGAGGAAAACATAGGCAGAACACTCTATGACATCCATCAAAGCAACATCCTTTTTAACCCACCTCCTAGAATCATGGAAATAAAATCAAGAATAAACAAATGGGACCTCATGAAACTTAAAAGCTTTTGCACAGCGAAAGAAACCATAAACAAGACTAGAAGGCAACCCTCAGAATGGGAAAAAATAGTTGCCTATGAAACAACAGACAAAGGATTAACCTCCAAAATATACAAGCAGCTCATGCAGTTTAATACCAAAAAAGCTAAGAACACAATCCACAAATGGGCAGAAGACCTAAATAGACATTTCTCCAAAGAAGACATACAGATGGCCAACAAACACATGAAAAGATGCTCAACATCACTAACCATCAGAGAAATGCAAGTCAAAGCCACAATGAGGTATCACCTCACACTGATCAGAATGGCCATGATCACAAAATCTGGAAACAACAAATGTTGGAGAGGGTGTGGAGAAAAGGGAACACTCCTGCACTGTTGCTGGGAATGTAAGTTGTTACAGCCACTATGGAAAACAATCTGGAGGTTCCTTAAAAAACTACAAATAGAACTACCATATGATCCAGTAATCCCACTCCTGGGCATATACCCAAAGAAAACCATAATCCCAAAAGAAACATGTACCATAATGTTTATTGCAGCACTATTTGCAATAGCCAGGACATGGAAGCAACCTAAATGCCCATCAACAAATGAATGGATAAAGAAGATGTGGCATATATATACAATGGAATATTACTCAGCTATAAAAAGGGATGAGATGGAGCTATATATAATGAGGTGGATAGACCTAGAGTCTGTCATACAGAGTGAAGTAAGTCAGAAAGAGAAAGACAAATATTGTATGCTAACTCAAATATACGGAATCTAAAAATGGTACTGATGAACTCAGTGACAAGACAAGAACAAGGACACAGATGCGGAGAATGGACTGGAGAACTCGAGGTTTGCGGGGGCAGGGGGTGGAGGGGAAGCTGAGACGAAGTGAGAGAGTAGCATAGACATATATATACTACCAACTGTACAATAGATAGCCAGTGGGAAGTTGCTGTATAACAAAGGGAGTTCAACTCGAGGATGGAAGATGCCTTAGAGGACTGGGACGGGGAGGGTGGGGGGAGTCGAGGGTGGGAGGGAATACGGGGATATGTGTATAAAAACAGATGATTGAACTTGGTGAACCCCCCAAAAAATAATAAATAAATAAATAAAATTTTTAAAAAAAAGAAAAAAGAAAAAAAGCTGGGGTATGATGACTTTCATTTCTCTGTCACACTTTCTGTGTGTTTCAAAGTCATGACCATGGTACTGTTACTACCACCAGGAAAAAAAGTGCTGCTACTTTAGGAAAGTGTCGAGAAGAGGTAGCACTTCGGGTCCTACAAGATAGACTTAAAACTCTGTAGACGAACAAAGCTTTCTCCTTGCCACCCGGTGTCCAGGTGAGAACAGAGGAAGCGAGCCACCTTCCTCTAAGCGGCCTCCTAGATGGGTCCCTCCTGACAATCTCTTTGAAATTGCCAGCATTAAAGTCAAAATAGCTTCTACATCTGGGAACAGAGAGTTCTACCCGTGCTTTCAGTGTAGTCAGCCTGACAATTTCCCACCATCTTCCCCCAAGGGGTTTAAATTACAATTTCCTAAAGTAACCAAGATCAGAGCCAAGGTTACAAAATCTAAGAAGGGTTCTAGGCCGGCCCTCAGGGGCTGTTCTTCCTGGCACCGTGCCCTGAAGAGGCCGGGGCTCACGCAGGATTTCCTGCCTTCCCCAGGAATTGTCAGGCTTTTTTGAGTTGAATTCAGATGTTGCAGCTTTTTACTTAAAAAATAATTTGACACAACCGAATGGATTCAGCAGCCTACTTGCTTTCAAGGGGAAAAAAATGAGAGAGAGACAGAGACAGAGAGAGACCTCCTGCAGCAGCTGGGCTCAGCCCAAGCTCTTCACCCACCCATCACTCCCAAATAGCATAACCACATTGCTGCCTTCCTCAGACACAGCTTCCCTGTGCCCATGTCAGCGCCTTGCATGTTCTCTGCAGACCTCAGCCTCCTAGATGATGGTTGTGACTTAAAGCGGATAACTTGGCAAGCCTGTGGGATTCGTCTCATCTCGGGAAAAGTATAATAGCTTGCACATTTCCCCGGGTGTGTGCTCCCTAGACCTGGCATATCCTTATTTCCTGAAACATTCAGCTCAGTGAGTATAAGGACTTTTTGTGTTGTTAAGGCAATGGCTTCACCAGGATTAACGTTCCTTAATTCAAATCCCCAGAAGTGTAGAAATGTGCCTGGTGTCCTATTCACAGCTCTTAAGATAGGGCTTCATTAACTTATGACCACTGGTTCACATCTGCAGCCTTCTCAATGTCCGCGCAGGTTTTGAAACCATTAAAAGAAGGAGTGGAAAGCGGAAGGATGAGAGAGAAAAAGGAGGCGGGATTGAGGGGCTCCGCAAGGTGAGGGCGGCCAGCCTCCCAAAACAACCCCAGGCCGTGTCAAAGGCTGCTCCTCCCGTCACCCACCCTCACAACTGGCTCTCTTGTCCTCCTGCAACTCTGGTCCTTCCGTCTCTCTGGTCCTCCTGCATCTCTGCTCCCCCTGGGTCTCTGGTCCCCCTGAGTCTCTGGTCCCCCCGGGTCTATGGTTCCCCTGTGTCTCTGGTCCCCTCGGGTCTCTGGTCCCCCTGCTTCTATGGTCCCCCTGGGTCTCTGCTCCCCTGGGTCCCTAGTCCCCCTGGGTCTCTGATCCCCCTGCATCTCTGGTCCTCCTGTGTCTCTGGTCCCCCTGTGTTTCTGGTCCCCATGGATCTCTGATCCCCCTGTATCTCTGGTCCCCCTGTGTCTCTGGTCCTCCTGTATCTCTGGTCCTCCCGTATCTCTGGTCCTCCTGGGTCTCTAGTCCCCCTATGTTCAATAAGATCTCGAGAGAGACTCTGACACACACATCAGGAGTGGAGCATCTCTACTGAATTCAAGGTCCTCGCCACAGAAAGCTAAGGAGAGAGTTTCCAGTTTATCAAGTAAGTTGCCGGTAATGTTTTTCTAAGATAATCTCTGACTCGCGTCTTAGAATAAGCTCTTAGAAGTATTCTTATGGGAACAAGGTATATGAATGAAGATTTTTAGGGCTATTATTTTGTATCAGTACATTTCCCTCCAGAGACATACTTATCTACAGTCTTACCTTTGTATTTCACCTTTACCTTTACTTATATTCCCAGTATTTTAAACTTGAGGCCTTTAGTCATTATATTTAGTGGCAATATTTATGTTTTTTTAAAGAAAGTCATTATTCTTTTTCAATATTTGAATTAAATGTGACAATTGAAAGGAACTTCCAGGAGAATTAATGTTATGATTCCCAAAGTTATGACGGGTATCAACGTCAGCATAGGAGTCACTAAAATGAAATATGCTTTGGAAAGGATTGGCTATAAGCTCAGTGCAAGGAAGTCAAACCTAAAAGAGATTTGAGCAGCTTCCTGTGTTCCACGTTCATGGTTAGAATGTGGAGTTGTTGTAATAAAGCTTATACAAGAGACAATACATCACGCTGGCGTCGTTAAAAATGACCTACCATACATTTAATACATGAAAATCACATGTAAACCTGACCATATCTGAATGTTTTACATAAAGTACATAATCACATGTAACCTTGAACAAACCTGAATGTTTAAATTTCCCTGTATTTCAGTAACATTCACTCCCCTACCTTAGTCGGTCAACCACCATCACACGTATGTGTTGTTGGTGATTCTATGCTGTTGTTCGGTTCATGTGTCTCTTCTGCTTTGTTTCACCCACAATGTGAATGGCTCCAAATTCACAATCTTGAGTCCTCAATCTCTCTGCTCCCAATGCTACGTCTACACCAAAACGGCCTTTGTCCATCCAAACCTGAGGTAGCAACTTAGAATTCTTAACTTCAAGAAATTCAAAAATATGAGATTTCGGCACAAAAGAAAAGAAAAGAAAAGAAAGAGAGAGAGAGAGAAAGAAAGAAAGAAAGAAAGAAAGAAAGAAAGAAAGAAAGAAAGAAAGAGAGAAAGAAAGGAAGAAAGAAAAGATAAGAAAAATTCAAAATATGTTCTAAAGATGCTTAAATTTAATATGCCCAGTACTGGACTGACCACTTTACATCTGACCCCCACCATCTGCTGTCAGCACTGACTATCCCAGGTAATGGAACCCTGGTAGTTCACCTGGCTTCCTTTTGCTTTGTCTCTTGGTTTTTGTTCATCCATCTGGCTTCCAACCCACCTTCTCCACCATGACCATGTTGCCTTTGTTCATTTCCTTATCTCTTTCACCTCTTTCACCACCAGGTCTAAGCCCTCCCTCCCTCAAGAGCCACGGGGCAGCAGGAGTAAACGGGCTTCCACCCTAACGTGCGCAGGCATGGGAACCCTCTTCATCCCTGCAGGTCAGACTCTCCCCCCTACCTAGATACAGCAGGTTGCCCAGCCTGGGGAATCTCCTGGTACCCCCAGGCAGCACCAGGAGGAACCAGTCGGAACCCCAGCAACACAAGAGAAGCCAAGCAGACCAAAATGGCCCTGCACAGGGTCTGAGAAATTAGATGGTAGTTGGAACCACAGCCTATAAAACCAGGCTAGCACCTACATACAAAGCTTATATAGAGTGACCACCTTCTAAAATAAAATATTTAAAAGGTCCAGAGACTCCTAACAGAATATTCAAAATGTCCAGGATACAATTTTTAAAATCACCTATAATACCAAGAATCAGAAATCACAAGTTAAATGAGAAAAGTCTACCAACTGATATTAACACTAAGATGAATCAGATGTTAGAATTACTTGATGAGAATTTTGCAGCATCCATTATAAAAATGCTTCAGTAGACAATTACGATACATCTTGAAACAAATGAAAAAGCAGAGAAATACCAGCAAAGAAATAGAGGCCATAAAAAGAACCAAGTGGAAATAATAGAACTGAAAAATACAATAATAGAAATTTTTTAAATAGAAGAGTCTCCAATAGTAGAATGCAGAAGACAGAAGATAGAATCGGGGAACAGAAGGACAGATCAATAAAACTTACCCAGACTGAACAACAAAGAGCAGATAGACTACAAAAAAAAAAAAATTGAACCAAGGCTCAGAGACCTGGGGTCAATAACAAAAGACCAAACATTCATATCAGAGCCTCTCAGAAGGTGAGGAGAAAAACTGTGGAGCTAAAAGAGTATTTGAGGAAATAATGGATGAAAACTTCTCAAATTTGGTGAGCACCTTAAACGTACAGATTCAGCAAACTGAATAAAACTCAAACACAATAATTCCCAAGAAGTTTATGGTAAGTCATACCATAATTAAACTGCTGAAAACTAAGGACAGGAAAACTCTTGAAGACATCCAGAGAAAAATGATACATGACCTTTAGGGGAACATGAATTCAAGTGACAACAGATTTCTCAGTAGAAATCCTGGAGGCCAGAAGGAAGTGCCACAGTTTTTCAAGTGCTAAAAGAAGAGAATTGTCAACCTGTGAAGCTATCCTTCAGGAATGATGGAGAAATAAAAACACTCTTTTATGAAAGGAAAAAAGAGAAGAATTTCTGACTGGCAGGCCAGCTCTTAACCATGCTTAAAGTTAGTCCTTCAAATGTAAAGCAAATGAAAAGATGAAGAAATTTTGGAGCATTAGAAAAGAAAAAAGAGCAATGGACAGAGTAGAAGTATGAGAGTATGTCATCAATTATCCTTCTTCTTGTGAATTTTCTAAATAATATATAATGGTTGAAAGAAAGATGATAACACACTCAAAGTCATATTTAAATGTGGAGCAGGTGAAGGGACCCAAGTGGAAGCGAGGTGTACACACTTCACTCAAAGTGGTAAAATGTTGTTACCAGTAGACCGTAATACGTGTAACTGTAACACCAGAGCAAACACCAAGAAAACTACACAAAGAGATGCACTCAAAAATACAATAAACACATTAAGATGGAATCCTAAAATGTGTTCAAGTAACCCACAGGAAGGCAAGAAAACAGAAACTGAGAAACAAAAAGCAAGGAAAGCATCAGAAAACAAATGATAAAATGACAGACGTAAGTCTCATTATATCAAGAATCACTTTAGGTGTAAATGGTCTAAATACAGACAGTAAAAAGCAGAGACTGATGCAGCACATTAAAAAATGGGACCCAACTCTATGCTGCTGAAAAGAAATTCATTTCAAATTAAAACACATAGGTTGAAAGTAAAAGGAGGGGAAACGATATATCATGCAAATGTCATTCACGAAAAGCTGGAGTGGCAATATGAGTGTCTGATAAAGCAGACCACAGAGCAAAGGAAATTACTAGAGACGAAAAAGGACGTTACATAGTGATAAGAGGATCCACACAGCAGGAAAGTCACAATCCTGAATGTGTAGGGACCAGATAGCAGAACCTCCAAATATACGAAGCAAAGCCTTGAGGGCTTCCACACCACTTTCTACGTAAACAAGAGAACTACCAGACAGAAAATCAGCACAGGAGTACATCTGAGCAACAAGTCAAGCAACAGCACATAGAGAGGACGCTCCACCCAACAGGAGTAGGATATTCATCTGGGGGGCAGGGCGGACAGTTTCTAAGCACCCATGGAGCAGTTACCAAGAAAAAAAGACCATATGGTGATATTCTGGACCAGAAAACAAACCTTAAAAAATTGAAATAATACAGAGTATGTTCTCTGTCCATATGGAATCCATTCTTGATTTTTAAAAAAACTGTCAGAAAACTAGGAATACAAGGATGCTTTCTCAACTTAATAAAGAACATCTCCAAAAAACCTACATTCAACGTTATACTTAATGATGAAAGACTCAGTGTTATTCTCCTAAGACCAGGGATCAAGCAAGAATATCCATTCTCTCTTATTCAACATCCTCCTAGAAGTTCCAGGAACTGCAGTAAGGCAAGGAAAAAAAATTTTAAACATATAGATAGAAAGGGAGGAAATCAAATGATCCCTCTTGCAGATGACGTTATTTTCTACATTATTTCTATAAAATCCTAAAGAATCTGCAGGAAAACTGCTAGAACTAGAAGGTGAGTTCAGCAAGTCAGACTCTGACTGTAAAGAAACTTCTGGGGAATAGAGAAAGAAAGAGGGAGTAGAAAGAGAGGTGGGAGGAAGGAAGGGGGGAAGGGAGGGAGGGAGCAAGGAAGGATTGATGAGAGGGAGGGAGGGAGGATGGAGGTAAGAAGGGGAGGAAGGGAGGGAGGGAGGATGGAAGGAAAGGAAGGAAGGAAGGAAGGAAGGGGGGAGGGAGGGATGGAGGATAGGTGAGAGGAAGGGAGGAGGAAGGGAGGGAGGGAGGGAGGAAGGATGAAAGGAAAGGAGGAAGGGAGGGAGGATGGAAGGGAGGGGGAGAGAGGAAGGGAGGGAGGAATGGAGGAAAGGAGGGAGGAGGGGGAGGGAGGGAGGAAGGAAGGAAGGAAGCAAGCAAAGAGGAAAGGAAGGAAAGGAGGGAGGGAGGAAGGCAGGGAGGAAGAGAGGGAGGGAGGGAGAGAGGGAGGGAGGGAGGATGGAAGGGAAAGGTAAAGCCACGTAGAACAGCAATATATGAAAAACAGAGGTGAGGAAAAGGCCTCATGGATGAGAAGACACAGAGAGGGAGCAGGAAAAATCTAAGATCAAGTCTCACGTAGAAGCCAAGCTGGTCAAGAGCAGCAAACCTGCAGAGGTCAAGTGGGTAAAGAACACAGGGGCCCGTCATGCCAAAGTCACCGTCCTTGGCCGCACGGGGTGGGGATGGGACTGATAGGCAGTAGTTGAGGGTCTCGGTGGCTGTAAAGGCCAGAGAAATGGGGCAGAGACAGGGTGCTAAGGGAGGGTGGGACCGGAGGAAAGTCAATGCTGAGAGGACGGAGCATTGGATGGAGGGTGAGAAACGGAAAACAGCAGAAAGAAGCGAGCAAGACATTCCTCTGGAGTAACAGCCCCCAGGAGCGGGGGAAGGACCAGCTCACGCGCTAGAGGAGAGGGAGTTCACGGTGAGAGGCCGGGTTGACCTCAGATGCTCCGAGATGAACAGACTGGGGTGCACACATCAGGGAGTCAAGCTTTTCTCTGTAATCAGTTATTTGCTGAAAGATCTGGTCCAGGGCAGGTGGGATCCTCAACAGATGGACAAGGCTTTCAAGTCACAAGGCGAGTGAAGTAACTGGGGCGGGGAAGAAAGTTGCAGGAGTCGCAGGAAGTTGACCTGAAGTGACTGCGTGTACCTCCCAGCTGGGCCTTGACTTTCCCTCGGGCAGAGGTCAGTGGTCCAGGCAGGGAAGGAGAAGATGGGAGGGGCTTCAGAGTCTGCAGGACAGGCCCCTTCTGTGTTTGTTCTTCTGGGCTCTTAGATGTCAGCCAACGTCTCTCCAGACCCCATTTTGCTGCATTTCTGAGGCTACACAATGCCTTTTCCTCCAGTGTTTCTATAGTCTACTAACAAAGCTTATTCATCGTCCTAGCAGCAGAAAAGATTCCAAAATTCATCTTCTCCATAATTCAAACCCAAGTCAGCAGGATGGCAGGCTCGGGTAATCTGGCCAGTGCGCAGCCGCGATGCTCGTGTTGTAATCCATCATTATTATGAGCTGCATTCACAACATTTCTTTCTTTGGCATGAAGTGTAAAATGCAAAGGATCGTCAGGACAGAGAGAGATGAACCAATGAGATAGTGAGACCCAAATATGTGCTTTGTTAAAAATGAAAATGGAATACGCTTCCAGGGGAGAAAGGACTTTGTGGCAACATGGTCACACACTCCTTTCAAAACATGAAAAATAAATTCACCCTCAAGAAAAAGAAGACAAATGGATCTGACATGTTCATTCTCTCTGTCTGGAGGTTCCTCCTCCAAGCCCGTGCGTCAAACAGCAGCCCGAACAAGCAAGGCCGTGCCGTCAGGACGACAGCCTGGTTCCCGTTGTCACCCCGCCCCATCCTCTTCTCAGTGGTCACTGCTTTTTGACCCAAATGTGATTAAGTGGCTTGTCCCAGAAATGAAAAAAGTCAGCTTCCGGCCCAAACGCAAATCAGTGATACACTCGTGAGTACCGTTACCACTCCCAACAGCCACTACTGACTTGAGTGTTCAGACCCTTGATTGCATTTCTAACCCAAAAAGGGAAAACACATCCTTCCGTGGCTCCTTAATTACAGGTTCTCCCTTGTCGTCTTTGAATGTAGGGCAGAATGGTGCGTGTTGGACAGAGCAGGATTATAAAATGTGATCTGAGATTCCGAGGACGATCAGTCCCATTCCCTGATTTGATAGATGAGCCGCCTACAGACCAGGAAAGGAAGGCCCCACGGGTAGCTTTTCCACACCCGGGCACTTTTGACCCCATCAGATCACCCATCAGCTGTAACACACAGAAATGCAAGCACCATGATTTAACTGGCATACACCCGTCCTTGCTCACATCAGGGAGATCTTCTGCCTGCCTAAAGCTAGATGTGGCTAGGCTGTGCCCTGAACACAATACTCAATAAGTGTGTGTTCAATGCTTCCTGAAACAGATGCACATGAGAACGCCCTGGTACTTCTTGGACGTGCCAACCGTAAATGATTCTCGGACGTAAGGAGAATCTTGACAACGTCCCTGTGGAGGGTGGTACAGTTTGTCAATTTATTATAGAATCATCGTGACCATTTCTGAACCAAATCTTGGAATACTAAGTCTAACCATGGACTTTTTCTGAATTATGAACTAATTGATATAAATATTCATCATTTCATTATATGGTTAGTGAATCGCTTTAGTGGATACATTTTAAATTGCTCCAATGCAGACCTGTCTCAGAAAATCCAAAATAACTGTAAAGCGAGATCTCAGGGTCCCATCACCGATCCCAGCCAAACGACGTCAGTGCTGCGATGCTTGTTTTGGGAAGTCATCATCTGCGAAGGGACAGGATGTGATAAATTGCTCAGTCCCCACGATTATATAGCTCCCCACGCATGGACCAGGGGAGAGGTGTGATACGATGGTGGTAAGCCCGCTACCGTCTGCCATCATCGTTCTCTATCCACAAGCTAGTAACACTGCTTCATCTCTTCTTAAGAGTTTGTCATCTACAGATGCATTTTTGAGTGTTTATCTTGCCATCTGCCTGACTGCACAAAGACAGGGAGGTTTTTCTGAAGGCTTTCTCAGCCCCCTTCCTACCTACTAAAATCAAGTGTCGTGTTCAGCTATTGGTACTGAGATGGAACAGAAAATGGCCTGACAACCCTTAACAATTTTAGATAGATTCCCCAAGCCAAGACCGTATAAAGGTGATATAAAAAGGTTCAAGCTTTGTAAAGACATAATGAAATCACAACAGTCTCCTTGCCTTGGAAATACACAAATCAGCCACTTATCACTATGTCAAACTAGCTGTCCAGAAAGAGTGTATATCAAAATTAAAAAAACCAGTTACCATTATGTGAAAGTTACAGAAAAAAACATGACTAGTTGTGAAGAGGGGAGAAAAGCCCATTTCGAGTCTATTTTCCAAAAGAAAATCAAGGAGGAAGCATTTAGAAGAATTTGGTTTCATCCGACTTTGCTACTAACTTGTTATTAACCGGCTGCCTAAGTCAGCCGGTTAATAACACAGTTTCTCGTGAAGCAGGATGATAAACCCAAAAGCAAAATGAAGTTATTTGAATATCCCGGCTCCAATAATCTCTGATTGGCTACATTTCAAATGTAAGGTGAGACATGAAAACACGTTTTTTTCCTCTTTCCAAATCTCTGAGCCTCCTGGCGCATGAAGTGAAAACACACAACATCCGCTCCTGAGCTGCAAAGAAAACCGTCCTCAGCACACTGAGCAGAGATCTGAAAACACTTTTTAAAACAGGTGTTGGTAAAGGCAGAAAGTGACTGGCAAGATAGGCTCTCAATAACGCTGAAGGAAGGTGGAGAGTAGCTCCGACGGGCCCACGGATGAGGGCGCACAGCTGTACACGGGCCGCCGAGCGCCTCCCTCTCCGCACTCAGAGAAGGTGCAGGGTGTCTTTTTATCTGGGCTAAACTGACATGACATACATGAGCATTGACATATGTTTTCAATCTTTATTAGCAACGTATTAGCCTAAGACACTGCTGGAACTTTCCGCGGGACCCACGTTTCTGCATTGAGCGACATACTTTCTCCTTTTCAAAGTTTCTCTTCCTCTTTTCTGCCCCAACTTTCCCTTTTTTAATCTAGCTAGAGACAATAAAATGTTAATTTCAGCTCCACCTCTGCTGGGTCATCCTGGGGTCAGCAGATCAGAGACATGAGCAGAAGAAGAAAGACAGCGCCTCCAACGGCGGGCAGGGCGACCCAGCCACCAATCACGCTGGCATCTTTGAACAATGACAGTCATCTGTCAGGAGACGGGGGTGGCGCCTCATTCGCACGGGCTCACCTGCCCTGAGCGGCACCTGCTGATCAGAATATCCATCACGCACCTCCAAGGTGATGCTTTCTCTGCTTGATGAAATAACAGGCCCTCTATTTCCTCACACGGCCAAGCCGCCTGGAGAAGAGAGGAGGACGTGGCGGGGTGGGGCTGGGGCAGGACCAAGCAGCTCTGGAAGGGGAAGGGGACCATCGGGGCCAAAAGAGGTCGGTGGATGCGGCCACTGAGAGCTGAGCCACCCACAGCCCAGCCAGGGATGCGGGAGTTTGATCAAGATTCCCAGACACCCACCGCCTCTCCCCCATTGTCCTTAACAAAGGGGTCTCCTGGACAGAAATAGTCAAAGACCTCAAATTCATTTTTCCTTTTGTTTCTTGTAAATACATATAACTTGAAAATAAAGTAACCACAAAACTTTCGTGTTCTGAGCGTCAGAATCTACCACCATGAATCTCGACTAAATACCTGCACTTTTTCTTCCTGTGTCTGCCTCTAGCGTACAGCATTTAATTAATTTAGCCTAAGGAAACCTTGAAACGCTGCCCACAAAGAGAATTCTTGTAGAGAAAATTTTGTTGTGAAACTATATTTAATTATGTTCCCCAAAGGAGGCTGTCATCGCATTGGTTGCGCGGCAAACTTCACCGCCTCTACAACCCCAGGTTCTGGGCGGGGCAGGTGTGTGTTTCTTCAGTGCACCATAAATAGACTCTCTCACCAAGTTTAATGCGAAGCCCAGTTTAAACTTGGGCCACCATCCAGAGCTGCTGATAAGTACGAACGTTTGTTACTCTTCCACTGTAGGGGAGTTACACACACACACACACACACACACACACACACACACACATTCATGCACAGAGTTGGCCTTTCTCAATTCCAGGAAAAGGAAAATAATAACATGCCTTCTTTTTCCATGTTGGAAAAGTAACTAAAGGCCACTAAAGCGCAAAGTGGCTTATGGACAATAGGACCGAGGCCAGGAGTGAAGGAATGACCTTTCCGAGACCGTGCAAACCAGAGGGACACAGCCGGAGCGCCAGGGGCTGCCGGCTCACAGGCGACTGGAGATGCGCAAAAACCTGACTGTAGAGGCAGGAGTCGTGACAGAACAAGTCGATGGCCAGTGTGCCACGAACCCTCGGTGTTTAAGGGACCTCAGGATAGTGGTCACTTACACACAAGAGGCAGATGGACCTTGGGGACCAGGAGAGGAGGGGAGCTGGCTCTGAAGCCCCCAATGCCAGGGCAGGAGGCCAAGGGCAGCTTTCTCCCCCAGGGCAGCTGCAGGCCTTTAATTCAAAGTAGCAAGAGAAGCAGCTGCCAGCCAGCAGATGCAGGGACCACGGAACACAGTCCTTTGCAGGGTCCCCAGCCTGCAGCCAAGCTCCTCCTTCTTCTCTTGTCCTGGCCTCTGCTGGAGGTCACATGGTTGCAGACATGCTGCGGGGACAAAGTCACCTGCCAGCCTCTGTAGGGCCTGGTCGGGTGTGGCACTTCCGTGTCAGGCCACATCTCCTTAGCCACAGCAGAGTATTAAAAGCTTTTGTAGTAAAAGAGTGCAAGTGTGCAGTCCCTTATCTGCAATTACAAAATCCCAAAAGACTGGAAAACCAAAAATATTTTCGTAGCTCCTTTCACAATAAAATCTGATCTGACCTGAACTGACGTGAGGCTCTCCATAGTCTGTTTAACCCACGGAGAGTGAACACGCCTCGCTTGGCGGCATCTAGATTCGTGCGTCTGATTCTGGAGCTGCCTCCGAATTCCCCCCGACGTGCTGTTCCGTGCCCTCCACAGCCTTAAGACTCTGAATTCCAAACTCATCTGGCTCAGTGATCTGAATCAGGCGTTATGGAATTTGCTCTCCCCTCCGCCTCAAATATGGAAAGCGTTCTGCAAATTTCCATCCAGACGTCAGCTGACATCCCTGAGGCGGACAAAACAACTACCGAAAAACATACGTAGTTCATTTTGTTGTCTCTGGGAACCCCCATGTTGAAGCTGCCCATCAATTATTGTTTTCCCCTCATTTCTAGGTAACAAGTGAAGGCCGAGGTTAGTAACAGTTCTGCCAGGAACACTGTGTTCATAGCAGCTCGGATGGGAAATGCTCCCTGTGCCTGCGACACAGCTCCTAGCAGTGCAGCCGCAGGGGCTTACTTCCCTGGAAGCCGCCGGTCAACTTGCAGGGCCCCGTGGGGACAGCACCCCCAGAGGGACGGCCAGAAACCAGATGGACATCCGAGTCCTTCTCTGATTTGCAAAAGTCATTACCACGTTTTCTCTAAAGGGGGAAAATAAAATATAGGCCTCCCCGATTCTAATTCCCAAGAACTTAATCTATATCACACAGGATTAAAACATTGATTTTCCAGGAGGCTACCGGAAGATAAGAGGTGGATTTTGATGCAAGCGTCTTATGTGTAGCAGAATCCAAATTTCGCTTCTGGTGGCGATCGTCTTATTTACGGTGACGTTACTTTTCCCTGACACTTGCCCTACCTCCTTTTGTTTCACAGAAATTATTTTTAAAGCTTCATATTTTTAAATCCACCACCTGGCTGGCTGAGTAAGGTTTTTCCCGATCACAGGGCGATGATCTTTTCGAAAACACAATCCAGATTCATTATGCAGCTCTTTAGGTTTTCTTTCTTTATTAAAGACGTTGAAAACACACACACAACACACACATCTTATTTTTTTTAGTAGATCTCTTCCTCTCTCTCTCTTTCTCTCTCCCTCCCTCTGCCTTCCTCTCTCTCTCTTTCTTTCTCTCTTCGTCTCCCCCTCCTCTCTCTTTCTTCCCCACCCTCCCTAATTGTCCGGCCTTTACAAACCCAAGCTTGTGAAAGGAACACCCGTCTATTGCTCTGTCAGATGCGCCTGCCTGGGATGGCGATGGGGTTTATAGAAGAGACAAACATTTCAGGCGTGCCATTCTGGGGTAATGAAGCATGGCAACAGAATATACCTGTGCAACATTTGATAAAGATGGGCTGACACGCCAGTCCAAATAGGTTCTTTTGTGTGTCTGCACGTGTCTACCATCATGGCTTTCATCTGAACACAGGAAGGCAGCGGCGGCAGCTGGCAGGGACCAGAAGGAGAGCTGCTCACACAATTAAACGGCGTTTACCTCTGGCCTTGACTTCACTCCCACTATCCTTAATTTATGATATGTTTTCTCCCTTTCTATGCAAAAAAAAAGTGGCTCGATTTTTCTCTCTTTCTCCTGCTATCTAATTCCTGTTACGGGGCATCCGAGAAGACAATGAGTGTCCCCGGGTGGTTAGCACGGGGTCTTAAGTTAAAATGCTTCTTAGTGGGATTTTATGGCTTTTATTGTTGTTTGATTAATGCAAAGCAAAATTAAATCCTACAGTTACACATGGGGACATCAACCAGAGAGCAGACCAACTGTACTTCCTACTTTGGTTTACAGAAAACATCTTTTGTTGCTTAATCTTCAGACAGAGAGGGTGGGGGGTGGGGGGGAGAGAGAGAGAGACCGTAGACCAGCTAAAAAGTGATCCTGGAAGACACAGGAAATCTAGTGACCCAAATATGAGCTAGACAATCATTCTGATCACTCATCTGCGTTGGGTTTTTCGAGTTTCCATTTATTTCCCGGCTTGGGGACAGCCACGGTGGCCGGCCCAGGTGTCTCTGAACAGGTCCCTGGGGCTAGGATGACGCCGGGACGGCGGGAGGGATGCTGTCCTGCTTGCTTCCATTCTTTCTAAGGCTGACTTCACAAAGGCCTATACAGTATATTGCCTTTATGCTATTTATAGAGAGCACATCCTATTTATAAAAGCAATGCAGTGAAACTGAAAGGGGTATAATAGCCACTCTGTATTATAAAGCTCTTCTGTTGAGAGAGCCGGACAAAGTGCCTTGGGTGATTCGATTTCTCTCTGATGGCCGTCACAGTGCTTGGCTCTCGCACGGCCTCCCCAGGAACCAGACACGCACAGGTTTTACTTTTGTTCACTCATTTAATTACCAACCCTTCATTATACCCGTGCTCAGACACAGAAGCTCCAGTTAACCTTTACACTCAAATGGGACAGATCTTCAATTTGCCTCCGTCAGAGGAAGACACCTCTGAATCGTAATTTCTGTGCAAAGTCACCTGGGGTAATGATCCTTCTTTACTCCCCGAAGAGCTTGTGCAATTATACAATACAAACCTAGACTGGAGAGTAGACGGAGCAAGCACGTGGGGTTTGGTGTGAAAGGACCGGGTTCGAGCATTTGCCCAGCATCCTCTTAGTTGGGAGAAGTCTTAACTTCTGCATCCTCATCTATAAAGTTAGAATAGGAAGATGCCGGACCTACCATAGGAGAGCTGGAGAAAATCCAATAGACAATGTATATAAAACACTCTGTAAACTGCAAAACACTATACACAGGCTCATTTCTTTTATAAAATTTTAAGTAGTTTATCTAGATAAAAGCAAATTCCAGAAATAATAACGGAATAAAGTGTTAAATGTCAAAAACTTAGCGATAAAAAAGTGGGGAAAAAAGGCAATAAACCCCCAAATTGTAACATTTTTGGCCTTACAGAATCTATGTTTTATAAAATCCCCGTTATTTAAGGCTTCCATCTTGTCAAAGCCATTTCATTTATGTCATTCTTTTAATTTGCAAAGGAATGGTGAAAATATCCCTTGAGATTTACAGCAGTGAGAACTGCCTGATGGAAGTCACTTGGTGAGCTGACCATCGCTTTTTTGGTAATAGAAAACATACTCGTGACAGGAGATGTATTTTGGGGGAAACTGCATAAACTTATCACAAAATCAGCCCATTTCTTTTTGTTTAATTGACGTATAGTTGATTTACAATGTTGTGTTAATTTCTGCTGTACAGCAAAATGATTCAGTTATACATATACATACATTCTTTTTAACATTCTTTTGCATTATGGTTTACCTTAGAATATTGAATACAATTCCCTGTGCTCTACAGTAGGACCTTGTTGTGTATCCATCCTGTATATACCAGTTTATATCTGCTAACCCCAGTCTCCCAATCCATCCTTTCCCCACAGCCCCTCCTTGGCAACCACTGGTCTGTTTTCTATGTTTGTGAGTCTGTTTCTGTCCCGTAGATAAGTTCATTGTGTCCTATTTTAGCTTCCACACATAAGTGATGTCATATGGTGTTTGTCTTTCTCTGACCCCCTTCACTCAATATGACCATCTCTAGGTCCATCCATGTTGCTGCAAATGGCATTATTTCATTCTTTTTTATGGCTGAATAGTATTCCATTGTATTTATATAACACATCTTCTTTATCCGTTTATCTGCCAGTGGACATTTAAGTTGTTTCTTTGTCTTGGGTATCGTGAATAGTGCCGCTATGAACACATGGTGCATGTATGTTTTTGACTTATAGTTTTGTCTGGAAAATCAGCCTATTTCTTAAACACACAAAAATAATGGAGGGAATAAAACTCCTAAAGTACAGTAAAAGGTTCCTTTATTTCCTTGTGTGTCTGGTTTTAAGTCAGATTTATTGAGGTGTCATTTCACAGTGATCAAGTCTGATCAACACATGCAGTCATGGACCTAGCGTCAGAATCAGGATACACAACATCTCCTTTACCCTCATCCCATTCATAGCCAGTCTTCTCCCCGACCACTCTGGCCACCCCCACCGCGGTCCCTAGCAACCACTGACCCCTTTCATGTCTCCATGGTCCTGCCTTTTCCATACTTCATATAAATGGAATCAGAGTATGCCGCCTTTGAGTCTGGCCTCTTTCACGTTGAAGAATCCGCTGGGGAGTCTTCCATGCGTCGCGTGAATCAGTAGCTCCGTTCTTTTTACTTTTGAGTAGTATTGCTCAGGTATCCCACGGTCTGTTTACTTACCGGTTGACGGATGTTTGGATTGTTTCCAGATTTTGTCATTTATGAACAAAGCAGCACACCTTCACCTAAACCCTGCACATCTGCAGCCTCAGAGTAATCAGTGCCCTCAAACTGCACACAGGCAGCTTCTACAGATGTATGTTTTCATTCCTCTTAGACAGAAACCTGGAGGTGGGATGGTGGACATCTCCTCTCATGAGAATCTGTTACATTGTTTTCCAAAGTGGCTGCACCACGTTGCACCCCCATCAGCAGCGAGTGGGCCTCGAAGTGGCTCTGTGTCCTCACCAGCACTTGGGGAGGTTTTGTTGCCATGTGGCAGGTGTGTACCACTATCTCATCATGGTTGCCATGTGTATTTCTCTAGTGACTGACGAGAGTGGACAACCTTTCATGGGCTAATTTGCCATCCGTATGTCTTATCTGATGGCATCTCTTTCAAACCTTCCGCCCACATTTTCTCTTTACATGTTTCTCATATTATTGAGTCCTGAGAGGCTGTTATCTGGCCTAGACCCCAACACTCCATCAGGTACGTGTGTTAAGGATATTCTCGTCTAGTGTGTGGCTGGTCTTCTTTTTTTAACAGTGTCTTCTGAAGAGCAGATATTTTAAATTTTGATAAAGTCCAATTTATCAGTTTTTATGGCGTGACTCATTCTTGTTGAGAGGTTTTCCGGAGGTAAATTAATTAGAAAGACTCACTCACCAATGAAAGGATCCTCCTCAAACAAACGAACCTGACCGCGAGAATGCCTCTGCACCACATTTTCCCTTCTTTTTAACGAACTTGTGAAATTCAAAGACGCAGTGGGGCCTGGTCGGGCTCCAGTGGGGTAACTGGTGGTTTAGGGCCTAAGATTCAGAGGCTGAGGAGGACGTCAAGTGTTTGGAATTTGGTGAATTTAACAGTAAAATGACTGGTGACGACTAATTTTTCTGCTTCTCCAGTTCCTGACTAAGGTTTCTTAACGGACTTTGAAATGGAAGAGATTGATTATAAAGAATTTTTAAAACTCTATGAATGACTAACAGACATGTGCAAAGAAGAATTCGCTTATGTGCATACACAATCCCTTCATATACAGAACAAGCGTTTCTTTTTGTTTAACTGCTCTTTTTTATTTCGCTTTGGAATAGGCAGGTTATACAATTCTTAATGCGTGTGTCGAGATGATCTTTGAAACACAGACGGGCTGATCTGATCTCAGTGTGAGATGTTGTCTTTGGCATCTTCTATTTCTTGGGCTTCCCCTGCCCTCCCTGGCTTGATCGCGGCCTTTATCACTGGAATTTTCTAGAACCGTGTGGGTTGAAAGTTTTCGGCCTTTTGGCTTCAGATCTGTCTCCATCTCTGCAGTTGTTCCCATGCTGTTGCCCTTAGCATTTCCCTTGCGTATCTTTATGTTTTTCATGACACCTATAAGCAGACACTTTTCTCTGGTGGCTCAGAAAATAGAAGGAGTTTGTCTTCTAACCCATTAGCGATCCTGCCTTTTCAGCACCTGCACCAATCCTAGCTCCGCTCGGCTTCCTCGAGCCACAGCTCCCACGGGGCTCCGGGCCTCTGGTGTTTTCTCCAGTTTCTCCCGCCAGCCTTCTCACCAAGGGCTGAGCCGCACATATCTGCTGTGTGTTCTCCAGGCCTGGGTGGAACCGCGCCTCTGGTCTCTCCTCTGCCCCATGACCGAGGAACTCATCTGTTCACTGCATCTCCAGCAGATGCCACAGAAGGGAAAGCCCAGGAAACTCCTGATGTCTCTGGCCTACACTCTAAACCCCTGTGTCCTTTCATCCCAACAGTGGAGGCTGTTCAGCAGGAGACCCCCAACCCCGTTCCTTGGACAGACGTGCCCTTCTCAGTGGACACCTGTGGTTCCAGAGAAAAGCCCACCAGACTCCCTGATGCACTGTGAGTGGCATGAAAGCAGCTCCCCAGGGATTCAAGGCTCTGGTACAGGAAAAGGGATGGAGGTTGCCCCCAGGTCAGGTGGGCACACAGGGAGGGCAAGGCTGGACCAGCCTGCCTGGCCCGGGAGGGTTCATCAGAGGGACTCAGTCATCTCCTGCTCGGAGAGACTCTGCCCCAGCGCCTCCGGTGGAAGGGCTCGGGGAGAACTGCAAATGTTCAGAATGATTGACCAAAATGGTTTCGCAATCTCTAGACCAAGGGCCATCAATCTGAACATGGTTCCGGGTCTATTTGATTTCAATAGAAAGAAAAGACTCCTTTCGAAATGGATAGTGACAGCCACGTTCAGAGATAACAGACAGGCAATGACGAGGCTGTACTTCTTAAAACAAACAACAGAAAACCTTTCCCAGCTGGGTCTCAGTTGGTCTTTCAGGCCCTCATGAGAGGGGCTCATGTCCCCCTCCCCCACTGGCTCCCCTGCCCTCTGAACTCATGTCCCTGGGGAGGCGAGGCCAGGCTGATGCAACAGTGCGGAGCGGTGTGGGGCCGGGCGGGCAGGAAGACGAGGGGTCAGCCCAACAGGGCCAGGCAGATGCCTCCACCGTGCCCTTCACACCCTCCACGTGCAGCAGAAAGAAAAGCTTGCGTGAGAAAGAGACGACGCAACACAAAGTGAGGAAGGCTGATGAAATAAAGTGATAGCGTTGACCCTGCGGAGAAGTGTGTCTGTGTGTCTGTGTGCACACATGCACGCACGCACATGTGTGTTTTAGCACCAACGTTGGACCATCGCTGGGAGGACAATGGGACAAGGTCATGGGAAAACGCTCCTTTGAATCACTCTTAAGGAGGCCGAGGAATTAGGACTGATTTATGAATGTATTTCCACAATTTACTTGAAAATTTGTAATGTCTTGCAGCCTGGCAAGGAAAGAAAGGGGCGGCCACTGTGAAGGAATGCTTCTGTTCCACTTTATTGTAAAATTATCCCATGCTACCTGCTCTAATCCCCTGAAAACAAATTAAATCCTCACTAAGCTGACTTTAAATCAATAGTTTCATTTAAGAATAGTGTGACTTAATAAAAATAAAAAACTAACTGGTCCAGCCAATTTAAGAGGGAAATAAATCATTGCCCAAGGAAAAATAGCAGATTTGACTTGTATGTGGGCCCAGCTCTGTTTAGAGGGCAGAGTCTATGTCTAAATCAACCCTGGCCACAGATGAAGATCTTTGACCCCCTTCAGAAATCTGCTTCTCGATGGGCACCCCGAGAGCCAGGTGCCCGCCACCCCCAAAAGGAGAAGCAGTATTGCAATCTGTATTCTGAAAAATACGAGATGACAGGTCATGGAATCCCTCTTCAGAACCCTGTGCTAACCGTGCAGGGACCCCGCCATGTGTGGACTAAGAAACACGATTTTGATTCCGGCAGAGACGGAAAGGTTCCTGGCGAAGATGTGTTAGTTAAGGAGACACTGTCTTCAACCAGCCAGGACAAATGTGAAGTTAGGTGTGGACAATTAACATCAGTAATTATAACAGATGATCAATCCATGTGCGGATCTTCTTTTAAAAACATCTAAGGGTTGGGTAGATTTTTTGGCAGTATTACAAGAGGTGTGTTGCCATTTTATGAAAAAAGAAAGTCATCTAGAAACAAAGACTAAAAATTTACTCTAGAGGTCTTTGCAAGTGGTTACAAAGAAAGCCCTGCAATACCCTAATGCTGAACTAGTACTTTATCCATTTGATGGAGTCCTGGCTTACTAGTCGCATAAATGAGAAAATGCCTGGGACTCCATGCTTACCTACCTAACTTATTATCATGTATGGGGACACACAGACATTACAGTGAGTGCTTTCAGTCCATGACACATTAATATTATCAGTGCCGCTCTTACCATCCCAACATTTTAAAATTTTCATAATTATAAGATGTCAATGCCCGTTACTTACTGCTGTTCGTTACCAATAGGGTGCTTTTGTTTATCTTGTTGACACGGACGAAAAAGAAAGCGTATACTTTCCAACGTAAGATTTAAACCCCGAACACCAGGCAATACCGCTTGTTCCTCCCCATGGTCCCTCTCTTGGGGACTAAATTTAATTTAATTTGTTGCAGAAAAACACTTGGCCAAATACCTAGAGAAATCAGTTCCTAAGGCAGCATAATCTGGGGGAAACAGCACCTGGGCTCAGAGTCAGGCTCACATTATGCTCCCGTACCTGTAATTCCGGGTCATCTCTCTAGGTATTTGAAATTCTGGCCTCAGTTTGATCGTCCTAAAATGGGGGGTGATGATACCTGCACAGTTTATAGAGTCACTAAGAGGCCCTGGCGAGGCAATGTACTTAAAGGAAAGGAAGGACTGGGCCTCCTCTCTGTCTAGAGACAGTGTAGCCATTCATTCCAACACAGAAAACACTGGCTTTTCTAACGCATTTAAGTGCATCTATCCAACGTGTGGAATAATCCCATAATCGCCCTGTGGGTGAGGGTTCTAGGATGGAAATACAGTAACTAAAGAGCTTGTGATCCCAGGTTAACTACGGGGTCCTCACAGCTGTGCCCGTCCTCAGCCAAGTCCACGGCTCCGTATGGAGGGCTCTGGCCTCAAGAGATCTGGAAGGGATTTCTCCAAACTTGTTGGAACTTCAACAGTTGGCGAGATGAATTAGTGGCTATTTCATGGCGTCAGGCTGGGCCCCGCTGCCAGCGAGGGACCTGACAGCTACAAACGAACAAAGTATTTGTTTCTATTTGTCGTAAATTAGGAGTGTTTTCCTTTTCGGGAAGGTCAATCCTTTGTTTTCAATACCCACTCAAGTGAAAACTTTCACCATTATGAAGCAATTCCACCGCAGGCTCTCCTTGAAAAGTGCTTTAAAATCATTTTGTGAATGACTCCTCTCGATTATCCTGGGAGGCAGGTGGGCGTTTTACAGATGGAGAGAGGTGGAAGGAGCAGGAAGCCTGGCCACATGGCAGGCAAACAACCGCGCGGCCAGAGCACCTCTGCTGGTCTGCATTTATTGCCTCAGGGGAAGAATTCCACAAAGGAAGAAGGAAAGGATCTGTGAATGTCTTCTGGCTCGTGTGCTCCGAAAGTGTAGTCCTTCAGTGGAACAAATAAGCAAGCCAAGACACACAGAAGGTTTAGAAAAGAGGTGGGCGTCTCTCCCCAGCCGGCCACTGCAGCACACCCTTAGACTAGATAAAAGTTTACTAGCTTGTAGCAAGAGAGAAGAAAGATGGACAAGAAAAGAGGAGAGTACAGTTGCAGGTAGGTTCCTGGGAGGCTGTAAAACCTGAAAGGAGTTTGTAAGATCCAGAGTTTGCTGACGCCCACGGTAGGTCATCAGGACAAAGCTGCAGAGGGAGCGTGGGGGAGGTAGCCCAGGTGAGCAGGTCCACGGGCCCTACAGAGATTCCCGTCCTCTGGTACGTACGTGGCAGAAGCAAGGAAGACAGATTCCTGTGCCCTAAAGTGTCATGGAAGTCACAGCAGAGCTACAGGAGATTGATAAGAAAGAGACCGTCAAGGTGAGACCCAGATGGGGCCACGGCCGGTACAGCCGCACCCAAACAGGCAGGTAGCTCCAGACAGAGAAAAGCGGGGACCACAGGCTCCCCTCAACGTCTGCGCAGAGCTGGGAAGAATGGGGGGGGGAGGAGTCGAGGCGCTGTGTGATTCTTACTAAGTTTCTGCCGCTTTCAGAGAAAGGGCAGTTGACTTGGAAACGTAACCGGTCAGTAAAAACTAAGGACTTTTCTATTTCTCACCCAAGAGTTCAGGAACTGAGAGTGGTACCTCCTACAAGTAACAGTCAGCAGCATCGAAGCCGCGGAAGGCAGCTCACCGTTACCAGTGAGTTTCACCTTTTCATTTCTGGGCAGAACAATCTGCAAATTCAAGTGTCCCTTGGCTGACAGGACCAACACTCTCAGACCAGAACGTCCCGTTCTGCACACTTGAACCCCCAGACCCACGTCCGCTTATTTGCTTTTTGCGTATGTCGTAGTCTCGTGACTAGAGCAGGAAATGCGGACACAGAGGGCAGGGGTCACACCTGCACCCAAGACCAGCTCCCCTCTGAGCCCCGTTTTAATCCTCTTCCGTGTTCATGCTCCCCTCACAAACAGTTTTATTATTCGTTACCTCTAGGACTTAGATGGAGAATTAAACAATGTCATGGAGAGATCTCTGAGGAGGGACAGCTTCTTGAAGATCTCCTATCTAAGCCAAGAATTCTGGGAGCCAGAAAGGATAGCGCTTTCCCTTTCCCAGACTCACAGTTCTATTCCAGCTGGGAAGCAGCGCCTTCTCCAGGATGTGCTTCTTGGGTGACGGATGGCGCGGCCACCTCCGAGGTAGCGATTGAAAGTTCTAAGCAAATGTGATCTCTTAATCCACACACGGAAAGCCTTCTGCTTCCGCTTTGGAAATGGCACATGAGGTATCCCAAGAGTTCTGGGCAGACAGAAGAGAGGATGGAAATTTCCGGGAGCATCACGACCGAGAACCAAAGCTGCTGGTCCTCACTGGTGCTGTGTTCAGAAAATTATTCAGGTAAATCAGGGTGCCAAGCCTGTGGACTGATGGTGTCGGCTTTCATATTTTTCTTTTTTCTTTTTTTTTTTTAATTTTTTAAAATTTTTTTTCTATTTTTTAATTTATTTTTTCTATATTTTTTCTTTAAGAACTTTTATTGAGATGCAGTTAACATACAATAAACCGTCTATATTTAAAGTTTACTATTTGAGATTCTTTCCTTGCTGGCAATGTATCCACGGCACTCCCAGCCTCGCATTTCTCTTTTCATGCTCATTGTCACCCTTCAGGCCATCACGGCCCGAGCATCTTCTCTTACAATAATCACTGTCCGCACAGAGTCGGTAGGAAGTGAAGACTGGGTTCCTTCTGGTCACAGCCCATCGCTGCCGGTCTTCTCACCTGTTCATGCATCCCCCTCCTTCCACTCCCAGCACCATCCGAGTAATCATCTCAAACCTGGATCCAGTAACAACATGTCTGCCTGCCTCCAACCCCCTCTGCATCCAGTCTGCTCTCCTTTCATCTCCTCGGTCACTCTCCTCTAATCACTGCCTGATCTCCCCACTCAAGAATGCCTGCCACGTGTAAATGGAGATTTTAGCACGGAGACCCCTTATGTCCCTTTATAAATACTCCACTCCAACCAGGCTGGTCAGCGTGCTCTCTCTCTCCCACAGGGTCAAGAGAACACACTGAGGAGGCTAATGAGAGTCTCTAAGAGGCTTTCCCAGGACACCTTGGGGCTTGAGGCACGTGGTGGCTCCTCCACGGATGTTCTCTAAGACCTATTTCCACTCCAAAGCTGTAAGTCCCCTGTTGTGCCTCTGCTCATGCAAATTTCCCATTTGAATGTTGCCCTGCCTCAGTTTCCTCATCTACAAAATGGGTATCATATTAGCACGACCTTGAAAATTGACGCGACTTAAAACTATTCATATTAAGCATTTTGAACTGTGCCTGGTCATAGTAGGATCTCAGCAAATGATAGCTTTATTATTGTTATTATTATTATTATCTTATTATTACTTCCTTCAAACACCAGCCCACCTCCACCACTTTCGGGAAGCCTCCCACGACAACTGTCATCTATGGAAATCTCTCCTTCTCAGGAACCAACAGCATCAGTTGCATCTTCATTTCACTTGGGATGTAATCATGCACACTATTTCTGGTACCCCGATGCTATCTGACTTGTGATTCCCTCTAACCAGATCCTGGAGGGCATCCCCAGCTGGACTGCTTTGTAAGCACCATGGTGCCTTCCACAATGCTCCTCCCACTGGTGCACAGCTGGAGCTACAAATACTGGAGACTGCCAAGGGAATGTCAAGGGTCCCACTGTGCCCAGGAATGGGCACCGCAGGTGAGCTGTGAGCTGGAAACCAAGAAACTGACTTCAGAGAATGGGAAATGGTCACTGACACTCCCACTTCCTGGGGGCTGTTCTGTGAACAGAGGGTCCCCTTGGAGGCTTGGTCCACTTACAGGGCGAGTAAAGCCTGGAGACTTGGGGGAACTTCAGGTTTGGGGGCCTCCTTTAAATTCTGCACACTAGTCACAGTTTCCCTGCTCTAACCAGTGAATTCTGTATCATTCATCAATAGCAAACCGTCTCAACATACAATGTGCTTGGAAGAATAAAGGCGGGAGAGAGACCAGAGTGCAAGGGTGGTGGTCGTTCCCTGAGTTTAATGTCACTCAAACATGCGATGCTCAGTGTGTCCTTGTAGAAACATCAATCTTAAAAGAATTACATCCACCTCAGAAGATGCCACTTCAAGGAAGAACCACACCACAGCAGCCGGCACCGGGCTGGTTCCACTTACCTGAGAAGATCAAATGCACAGAAACACGTGAATCATCTTTCCAGACCTTCTACTGAGTGGCGCCTTGTGCAAAGACTGACAAGTCTGAAGCCTAACGTACTTCGTCCATAAAAGTTGAATCAGAACAATCAGCTTCTGCTTCTCTTGACCTCAACTTTGCTTTAGCAGAAACAGCTTAAAGAAAGACACCCGACACTAATATTTTCCATAAGCAGCCAGAAGCCGTCTGCAAAATCTGCTGCTGCAAAAAAAGGAGCTATTTGCCTCGTGGGACATCCACGGAGTCAACGCCTTTCAGACAATACCTGTCGGAGCCCGCAGGTAAGCGCCAGAGTTATTCCGGGAGAAAGGCCGCTTTCTGAGGGTCTTCATTTTGGTTGACTTGCCAGTAGAGCTTTCCAGATGATCGTGTGTTACTCTGTAGCGATCCTAGGAAGTGGGAAGCCTTAGTTCTTTCAAATGGAAAGAAGTGATCCTCCCAGCAATGATACATTGTCACAACAGGTGGTCCCTTGTAGTAATAGCCCATTGCACTTGGGATAAAAAGAGGACTCTGCTTTTCCACTAAGGTGATGGATTTTCTGAAGCCCTGTGGGGGAAAACAGTATCAACTGTTGATGCAGCTTTCTGGGGGAGAAGCATTTGGCCATGGAACAAAAGTAACCTTATGCTAAAACAGCTCATGAGATCTCCTTACCCAGCAGAGCTAACCAAGGGCCTTTCAGAAGAGCCAACATAGACATTCTAAAGACAGAATGTTCTCAGTGATCCTGGAGGATTAAGTCCTTGACAGTGAGATCAATGGCTTGCAAAGGCGCCCTCAGTCAGGATTTCTCAGCCTCGGCACTCTTGACACGTTGAATGGATGCTTCCTTGTGTGAGGGCTGTCCCGTGGGTCACAGGAGGTTTACCAGCATCCCAGGCTTCTACCCACCACACAAAGGTAGCACCTCCTAGTGGTGAGGACAAAAGTGTCCACAGCACCTGGCAAATGTCCTCCTGGGGGCACAATGGGCCACCTGTTGGGAATCACTGCCCTAAATTAACAAGTTCTCCTTCCTTTGCGACATCAGATTTCAGCCAATGCCTGTCACCAGACCAAATGAACCAGCACCTTTTGCCACTATTACACTTCAGCTTGGGGTAAAGGAGACGGAAAGACTATCCCCTTATATTCTTCCAAGAGACTTTCCAACAGAACTTCGGAATTAACCGGGCGATCCCAAGGGTTCCAGCGCTCCTCATGTTTCATGCATGGAAGTGGCTCAGTGGCACCCGATCCTGCCTTGTGAATAACTGTTTCATCCTCCCGGGGAGCAGATCCTCTGGCGTTCGAAGGACACCCAGACAGGTTGCTTAATGATCATTGGGACATTGTGGCCCAGATTTTTTAAACGAAACACACATAAATATCCTGAGCCTGGGGGTTATTTCTCTCCAGCCCTGATGGCCTCTCTCATCTTAAAATAATTTACAGGAATTCTGCAACGATAGTAGGGCCGGGGTTGTTTTTCCTCACGTCACTTTACGGAGATACTTATCAAAAGCCCAAATAAGGCACCATAAATCGCTGGCTTCCCTGGTCAGCGCACAGCGTCCTGAGTCCCATGTGGTCCATCAAAGGGTCACTTGGTGAGAGGCCAAGCTGCCAGACATCCTCCCTCATCGCTTTTTTAATTTCCTCTCTTCCTTCCTTTATTCTCAGAGATGCTACGTCTTTAAATAAAAGGCTATGCACAACTTTACAGGGAATTTCATTTTATATAAAATGTTCTTGAATTTAAAGAAGAAGAAAAAGAAGAAGGAGTGAGAGGAGAAAAAGCAAAGCCTTTTCTTGACACCTTGCCTGGATTCTCGACTTGGACATGGGCCAGGTTCCCGCTCCACTAGTCTGCACAGTCAGTGACTCTGAGACACCTCGTCAGCGGCATCGGCGCCAGACAAAGGGGACAGGCTCACCGGCTATCCTATGGAGGCCTCGTTGTTTCCAGGAGACGCGTTATCGCTGCCTTTTGCGAGCTCTCCTGGTTTGATGGCTGGCATCTTCCAGGAGGACCACGCTCCCTCCAGCTCCGCGTGCCCCCGGGGGCGGGTGGCCGAGGGCACAGCCCCAAGATGCCTCCCTTCCCCTCCAGAAGCTCTCTCTCCTCCAGCTACTTCACAATCTACTGTGTCTGTGGCCGTGGACAATCCAAGCCCCCAAAGATCATTCCTTCACCTTGAACACCCGAAGCCCCATCCATAGCACGCAATACATTCTGCCTGACAGATGACCAGGTCAAAATTTCATCTCCTTTTTTGGATTTATGAAAAATCAGGCATCTCATGGCTTCCTACCAAAGCAACCTGAAACATGGACGTCTTTCCTTCTGACAAACATTGCTGGACCAAGGACTCTTGGTCCTCTCACTTCTATGATCTGTGATGCTGGGACCTGGCGGGCGGATGAGTCCGTGAATGGCTGCTAAGGAAATTCTGAGAGAGAATGTTTTATTTTCAAACACAAAGGGAGCCCACATGTGTGCTTGGGCTCTGCTTTCAACAGAGCACACTTTCCCTGAGGAAGTGCACTTTCCTTGAGGGCAAGCACTTGTGTGAAGTTCTTCATCCTTTGTTTCGGTTGTTAGAGCACAATCTCTGTATTTTTCTCCCTTAAATTGGGATGTGGGTGATAATTGATTCCACTCCTTTAACCTGAATCAGGTTCATAATGTACAGTAGTCCCTACGGGGTTGTCCTTCCGTCCGTGGCTTAAACCGTGTCTGTAGGGTGGTCTCTCTCATGGGCAGAGGACAATCTGTCCTCGGTTCATGGTTGTGATGTGACATGACTGCAGTGAGGAAGGAATTTATATCCAAAATTAACTAGTACAGACATTTCCCCACTGTTTGTTAAAATAGGTGTATAGAATTTTGGCAGAAAGAATATACTGATGTAAGCTTTTTTCTTAATAAAGTAAAATTGTTTGCCTTTTTTTCCTTTCATTCATTTATATTTTAATTGAAGTATAGGGTTTCATGCTTTTTTTTTTTTTTTTTTTTTTTGCCATGTCATGGCCTTCAGGATCTTAGGTCTCCAACCAGGGATTGAACCTAGGCCCTGGTAGTGAGAACACAAAGTCCTAACCACTGGACCACCAGGGAATTCCCAATACTGATGTAAGCTTGAATTAAAACCCAAGAAAGTAATTATTAAGTGACTGCAAAATTCAAGAAATGAAAAGAAGGGCCACAAAGCTGGGTAAAAGAAGAGAAATCCGAGGGCACCTTACCAAAATCCTACTTGTCTAACCTTACTGTTGTTACCGGTGATACACTCAGTACCACAGTCACTTCCTACTGCATTCAGCTGATCTTATCCCTGGGATGAAAGAAGTATGAATTCTACATCTAAATGTAGCTCATTTACTCCTAGGAAGGAAAACATGAGATTGGGGCGGGGGATGGGAGGTTGTCTGTGCTTTACTGAAGGTGATGTGGGTGGGGTGTTGACAGAAGGAATTGCTGAATGTGAAAGCTGCTGGGATTGTCAACACAAAAATAGTCAAGAGCAATCAATCATCCTCAAAAACAACAGCAAAGGCATCTTAATTTAGAAGATGATCATTTCATCAGGCCTTGTCTCTCTTTCTTTATTTAAGGCTCTCCAGCCTCATGCTAAGAAAGTACATGGTAGATCCAGATTCTTCCGAACCAGATGAAATCACTGGGATAAGAACTTTTCACAGGATTTAGGAAAATGCAAACATTTTAACTTCTGGAAAAAAAAGTTAAACAATTTTATTAGTATCTGCTGTTATTACCTGCTATTAAATTCTTTTTTAAAAACAAAAGCAGCTGGAGGAATTAAGGAAATTGAGGGACAACGAAGAGGAAGTAATGAAGGTAAGGAGGACAGAAGAAAACAAGGGAGGGATGGAGGGAGGGATGGAGGGAAGGAGGGATGGAGGGAAGGAAGGAGGGAGGGATAGAGGGAGGGAGGGATAGAGGGAGGGATAGAGGGAGGAAGGGAGGGAGGGAGGGAGGAAATCACCTAGGCTGCTTGCAAGGATGGGATTAGGTTGATCTGGAGGAACTGACACAAGGAATAAATAATGTAATAGTATGCTCTACCCTTTTAAAAATTACTCTAGACACTTACACTCCCAGAAAGATGGAGTAGACACAATATTCACTGCTCTGCCTGCTAATGACACCTAAAATCCCTGTACATCATCCCTAAACTAAACATAAGAAGATGCTAAAAGTTAGAGAGGAGAAAATAGACAAGCGGGACATGGGAACCAAAGAAACACATGGTGGTATCACTTTTTTAATTTTTTTTGTGTGTCATATATATTAAGCTGAGTACTAGAGTAGAAAACCAGGAACCCAGAAATACCCATAAGCACAGATGAAAAAAGAGACCCAAAAAACCTGTTCTCACTAGATAACGGGGCAGTTTAGTAAAAGTGAACACTTCTAACAAAACTCATTCTACTCCAGCAAAACACCACAGAAAATAACGGTACCCACCCTCACCCCTGCCAGTGAATAGGAAGTCTAGATTGCCACATCACTAGGCTATCACAAGGCATCCCAGCCTCCCCGGCAGTACTGTCAAGGGCCCTGTGGTGGGGAGGGTGGCCAAGACTTCCAGCTCACCCCAGCCACCCCCTCCCCACCAGGATGTATCAGAGATGAACAGTAGACAAGAGGTCACCACACCATGACATCAGTGAAGGCCATGTAGGGAGCAGTGACAACGCAACCTGTCCCTCCCAACCACGTGGTACCAGCAGAGGCCAAGTGGGGTGTCTGAGCTCCCCATCCCATTCGGCAGTGATAAGGGGTCCCTACCTTCCCATTTTCCTGTATCCGCAGAGACTGAGGGAGGACAGAGACTTCTACCTAATCTGGTATAATGAGTGGCATCCCCCCCCCCTTGTCTTGCCAGAGCAGCGTTGAAGAGACCTGCCAAACAGAAGGTCTAAATATGATCGAGAGATCATCATATGTAACACAGCATCATGGAAAATGCCCAGTTTTCAATCAATAATCATTGATCATAGAAAGAACCAGAAAAAAATCTCAACTTCAATGAGAAAATGCAATCATTAGACACCAACAGAGATGATAGAGATGCTAGAATTTAAAGCAAAGATTTTAAAGCAGTTTACCTAAAATGCTTCATTGAGGTTACAAACTTACTTGAAAAAGATAAGAATAGAAAGTCTCAGCAAAACAATAGAACATATAAAAAAGAACCAAGTGAAAATTTTAGACCTAAAAAAAAATAGTAACTGAAGTTAAAAACTGAATAGAAAGGGTCAACAGAAGAATCGAGGGGAGAGAGGAAAGAATCAGTTCACTCGAAGATAGACCATTAGAAATTATCTAGGCTAAACAATGGAGAGAAGTAGATTGAAAAAAAATCAACAACAACAAACAGAGCCTTTTGGCTGTGACAAAATATCTGACACTCATCACAAAGTCTGGGAAGGAGAGAAGTTAAGATTGAAAACATATTCAAAGATTAATGACTGAAAATATCCCAAATTTGGACAAGTCATAAACCTACAGAATCATGAAGCAGAGAAAACCCCAAACAAGATAAACCCAAAGAAACCCATGACAATATACATCATAGTCAAATCCTGAAACCTAAAGAAAAAAATTTTTTTGAAGCAGCAAGTGAAGTGACATCTCACCCAAAGGAGAAAAGCAATTAGAATGATTGCAGATTTCTGATAAGAAACCCTGGAGGCCAGAAGAGTCGCCATAACTTTTTTCTTTTTAAGAAATTTTATTGAGATACGGTTAACAGACAATAAACTGCATATATTTAGAGTGTACAATTTGGTGTCCCAATCTCCCAATTCATTCCCCCCCAGCCCTCCCCGCTTTCCCCACTTGGTTTCTATATGTTTGTTCTCTACATCTGGATCTCTATTTCTGCCTTTCTAACTGGTTGATTTGTACCATTTTTCTATAGTCCACATATATGTGTTAATATACGGTATTTGTTTTTCTCTTTCTGACTCACTTCACTCTGTATGACAGTCTCTAGGTCCATCCATGTCTCTACAAATGTCCCAGTTTCATTGCTTTTTACAGCTGAGTAATATTCCATTGTATATATATGTACCACATCTTTTTTATCCATTCATCCGTTGATGGACATTTAGGTTGCTTCCACATCCTGGCTATTGTAAATAGTGTGGCAATGAACATTGGAATGCATGTGTCTTTTTGAATTATGGTGTTCTCTGGGTATATGCCCAGTAGTGGGATTGCTGGGTCATATGGTAGTTCTATTTTTAGTTTTGCAAGGAACCTCCATACTGTTCTCCATAGTGGCTGTACCAATTTACATTCCCACCAGCAGTGCAAGAGCGTTCCCTTTTCTCCACACCCTCTCCAGCATTTACTGTTTATAGATTTTCTGATGATGGCCATTCTCACCGATGTGAGGTGATACCTCATTGTCGTTTTGATTTGCATTTCTCTAATAATTAGTTATGTTGAGCAGCTTTTCATGTGCCTCTTGGCCATCCGTACGTCTTCTTTGGAGAAATGCCTATTCAGGTTTTCTGCCCGTGTTTTGCTTGGGTTATTTGTTTTTTTGATATTGAGCTGGACGAACTGTTTGTATATTTTGGAGATTAATTCTTTGTCTGCTTAATCATTTGCAAATATTTTCTCCCATTCTGAGGGTTGTCTTTTTGTCTTGCTTATAGTTTCCTTTGCTGTGCAGAAGCTTTGAAGTTTCATTAGGCCCCACTTATTTATTTTTGTTTTTATTTCCATTATTCTAGGGGGTGGATGAATAAAGATCTTGCTGTGATTTATGTTGAAGAGTGTTCTTCCTATGTTTTCCTCCAGGAGTTTTATAGTGTCTGGCCTTACATTTAGGTCTTTTATCCATTTTGAGTTTATTTTTGTGTATGGTGTTAAGGAGTGTTCTAATTTCATTCTTTTACATGTAGCTGTCCAGTTTTCCCAGCACCACTTATTGAAGAGGCTGCCTTTTCTCCATTGTATATCCTTGGCTCCTTTGTCATAGATTAGTTGACCATAGTTTATCTCTGGGCTCTCTATCCTGTTCCATTGATCTATATTTCTGTTTTTGTGCCAGTACCATACTGTCTTGATCACTGTAGCCTTGTAGTATAGCCTGAAGTCTGGAAGCCTGATTCCCCCAACTCCGTCTTTCCTTCTCAAGATTGCTTTGGCTATTTGGGGTCTTTTGCATATCCATACAAATCGTAAAATTTCTTGTTCTAGTTCTGTGAAAAATACCATTGGTAATTTGATAGGGATTGCATTGAATCTGTAAATTGCTTTGGGTAGCATAGCCATTTTCACAATATTGATTCTTCCAATCCAAGAACATGGTATGTCTCTCCATCTGTCTGTGTCATCTTTGATTTCTTTCATTAGGGTCTTATACTTCTCTGAGTACAGGTCTTTTACCTCCTTGGTTAGGTTTATTCCTAGGTATTTTATTCTTTTTGTTGCAATGGTGAATGGGATTGTTTCCTTAATTTCTCTTTCTGATCTTTTATTGTTAGTGTATAGACATGCAAGAGATTTCTGTGTGTTAATTTTGTATCCTGCAACTTTCCCAAATTCATTGATTAGCTCAAGTAGTTTTCTGGTGGCATCTTTCAGATTTTCTATGTATAGTATCATGTCATCTGCGAACAGTGACAGTTTTACTTCTTCTTTTCCAATTTGGGAAATTCCTTTGATTTCTTTTTCTTCTCTGATTGCTGTGGCAAGGACTTCCAAAACTAGGTTGAATAGTAGTGATGAGAGTGGACATCCTTGTCTTGTTCCTGATCTTAGAGGGAATGCTTTCAGTTTTTCACCATTGAGAATGATGTTGGCTGTGGGTTTGTCATATATGGCCTTTATTATGTTGAGGTAGGTTCCCTCTATGCCCACCTTCTGGAGAGTTTTTATCTTAAATGAATGTTGAATTTTGTCAAAAGCTTTTTCTGCATCTATTGAGATGATCATGTGGTTTTTATCCTTCCATATGTTAATATGGTGTATCACATTGACTGATTTGCATATATTGAAGAATCCTTGCATTCCAGGGATAAACCCCACTTGATCATGGTGTATGATCCTTTGAATGTGTTGTTGGATTCTGTTGGCTAGTATTTTGTTGAGGATTTTTGCATCTAAATTCATCAGTAATATTGGTCTGTAATTTTCTTTTTTTGTTGTATATTTCTCTGGTTTTAGTATCAGGATGATGGTGGCATCATAAAATGAATTTGAGAGTGTTCCTTCCTCTGCAATGTTTTGGAAGATGTTTGATAAATGTTTGATAAAATTCACCTGTGAATCCATCTGGTCCTGGACTTTTGTTTGTTGGGAGGTTTTTAATCACTGTTTCAATTTCATTACTTGTGATTGGTCTGTTCATATTTTCTGTGTCTTCCTGATTCAGTCTTGGAAGGTTATACCTTTCTAAGACTCTGTCCTTTTCATCCAGGTTGTCCATTTTATTGGCATATAGTTGCCTGTAGTAGTCTCTTATGGTGCTTTTTATTTCTGCAGTGACTGTTGTAACTTCTCCTATTTCCTTTCTAATTTTATTGATTTGAGTCCTCTCCCTCTTTTTCTTGATGAGTCTTGCTAGAGGTTTATCAATTTTATTTATATTCTCAAAGAACCAGCTTTTAGTTTTATTGATTTTTGCTATTGTTTTCTTTGTTTCTATTTCATTTATTTCTGCTCTGATCCTTATGATTTCTCTCCGTCTACTAACTTTGGGTGTTGTTCACTCTTCTTTCTCTAGTTTCTTTAGGTGTAAGGTTAGATTGTTTATTTGGGATGTTTCTTGTTTCTTGAGGTAGGATTGTATTGCTATAAACTTCCGTCTTAGAACTGCCTTTGCTGCATCCCATAGGTTTTGGATCATTGTGCTTTCATTGTCATTTGTCTCTAGGCATTTTTTGATTTCCTCTTTGATTCTCCAGTGATCTCTTGGTTATTTAGTAGCATATTGTTTAGCCTCCATGTGTTTGTGTTTTTTACAGTTTTTTTCCTGTAATTGATTTCTAATCGCATAGCGTTGTGGTCAGAGAAGATGTCTGACACAACTTCAATTTCCTTGAATTTACCAATGCTTGATTTGTGACCCAAAATGTGATCTATCCTGGAGAATGTTCCATGTGCATTTGAGAAGAATGTGTAATCTGCTGCTTTTGGATGTAATGTCCTATAGGTATCTTTTAAATCAAGCTGATTTATTGTGTCATTTAAAGCTTGTGTTTCCTTATTAATTTTCTGTGTGGGGGATCTGTCCATTGGTGTAAGTGGGGTGTTGAAGTCCCCCACTATTATCATGTTACTGTTGATTTCCTCTTTCATAATTGTTAGCATTTGCCTTATGTATTGAGGTGCTCCTATATTGGGTGCATATAAACTTATAATTGTTATCTCTTCTTCTTGGATTGATCCCTTGATCTTTATGTAGTGTCCTTTCTTGTCTCTTGTAACATTTTTTATTTTAAAGTCTATTTGATTTGATATGAGTATTGCTATTCCAGCTTTCTTTTGATTTCCATTTGCATGACATATCTTTTTCCATCCCCTCACTTTCAGTCTGTATACGTCCCTAGGTCTGAAGTGGGTCTCTTGGAGACAGCATATATATGGGTCTTGTTTCTGTATCCATTCAGCCAGTCTGTTTCTTTTGGGTGGTGCATTTAGTCCATTTACATTCAAGGTGATTATTGATATGTATGTTCCTATTACCGTTTTCTTAATTGTTTTGTTGTTGTTTTTGCAGGTCCTTTTCTTCTTTTATGTTTCCCACTCAGAGAAGTTCCTTTAGCATTTGTTGTAGGGCTGGTTTGGTGGTGCTGAATTCTCTTAGCTGTTGCTTGTCTGTAAAGCTTTTGATGTCTCCATCGAATCTGAATGAGATCCTTGCTGGGTAGAGTATTCTTGGTTGTAGGTTCTTCCCTTTCATCACTTGAAATATATCATGCCACTCCCTTCTGGCTTGCAGAGTTTCTGCTGAGAAATCAGCTGTTAATCTTATGGGAGTTCCCTTGTATGTTATTTGTCATTTTTCCCTTGTTGCGTCTAATAAATTTCTCTGTCTTTAATTTTTGTCAATTTCACTACTAGGTGTCTTGGCATGTTTCTCCTTGGGTTTATCCTGCCTGGGACTCTCTGTGCTTCCTGGACTTGGGTAGCTATTTCCTTTCCCATGTTAGGGAAGTTTTCAACTATAATCTCTTCCAGTATTTTCTCAGGTCCTTTCTCTCTCTCTTCTCCTTCTGGGACTCCTATAATGCAAATGTTGGTGCATTTAACATTGTCACAGAGATCTCTTAGGCTGTCTTCAGTTCTTTTCATTCTTTTTTCTTTATTCTTTTCCACATCAGTGATTATCACCATTCTGTCTTCCAGGTCCCTTATTCACCCTTCTGCCTCAGTTAATCTGCTGTTGGTTCCTTCTAGTGTATTTTTCATTTCAGTTATTGTGTTGCATATCTCTGTTTGTTTGCTCTTTAATTCTTCTAGGTCTTTGGTAAACTTTTCTTGCAACTTTTCGATCTTTGCATCTAGTCTTCTTTCACAGTCCTGGATCATCTTCACTATCATTATTCTGAATTCTTTTTCTGGAAGGGTGCCTATCTCCTCTTCATTTAGTTGTTTTTCTGGGGTTTTATCTTGTCCCTTCATCTGGTACAAAGTCTTCTGCCTTTTCATTTTCTCTGTCTTTCTGTGGCTGTGGTTTTCAGTTCCACAAGACAAAATACTGCTGATACTGCTTGATACTGCTGTCTGCCCTCTTGTGGAGGAAGCTATCTAGGAGGCTCTCTGTATGCTTCCTAATGGGAGGCACTGACGGTGGGTAGGGCTGGGTGGGTGGAGCTCAGTAAAACTTTAATCTGCTTGTCTGCCAGTGGGTGGGGCTATGTTCCCACCTTGTTGGTTGTTTGGCCTGAGGCAACCCAGCACTGGAGCTTTCAGGCTCTTTGGTAGGGCTAATGGCAGATTCTGGGAGGGCTCACACCAATGAGCACTTCCCAGAACCCCTGCCACCAGTGCCCCTGTCTCCATGGTGAGTCACATCTGCCCCCAACCTCTGCAGGCAACCATCCAACACCAGCAGGTAGGTCTGGTTCAGTCTCCTATGGGGTCACTGCTCCTTCACCCTGGGTCCTGGTTAGCACACTTTTTTGTGTGTCCTCTGTTTCCCCCAGTCTTCTGGAGGTTCTGCAATCAAATCCCACTGGCTTTCAAAGTCTGATTCTCTGGGGATTCCTCCTCCTGTCACTGGACCCCCAGGTTGGGAAGCCTGACGTGGGGCTCAGAACCCTCACTTTAGTGAGTGGACTTCTGCAGTATAACTATTCTCCAGCTTGTGAGTCACCCACCCAGCATTTATGGGATTTGATTTTAATGTGATTGTGCCCCTCCTACCATCTTATTGCAGCTTCTCCTTTGTCTCTGGATGTGGGGTGTCTTTTTTGGTGAGTTCCAGTGTCTTTCTGTTGTTGATTGTTCAGCAGTTAGCTGTAATTCCAGTGCTCTTGCAAGAGGGAGTGAGCACACATCCTCCTACTCCACCATCTTGATCTTCTCCCCCATCATAACTTTTTTTAAGCTCTGAAAGAACAGAACTGTCAACCCATAATTCTATATCCAGGCGTGAAGGAGAAATTGAATACTTTCAGTTAAAGGAAATTGGAGAGAATTTGTTGCCCTTGACCTAGCCTGAGAGAATAGCTAAGGGAACTTCTCTAAACAAAAAGAAAATACTAACAGAATGAGTCCTGGAATATCAAAAAGTAAGAAAAAACAATTTAAGGAGCAAAAATATGGATAAATACAATAGACTTTCCTTTTCCTCTTGAGTTTTCTAAATTACATATGACTGCTGAAACAAAAATAATAGAATTGTATAATGTGGTTCTCAATGTAAATAGAAGAAATATTTAAGTGATTATATTATAAATCAGGGAGAACAAAGAACGTAAAGGGAGGCACAGTATCCACACTTCAATCAAGCTGGTAAATGACAACACCAATAGATTAAGTTATGTACATAATATAATACCTATAGCAACCACTAAAAAGGCCTTATAAAGAAATGTACTCAAAAACACTATAAACAAATCAAAATAGAATTGTAAAAAAAGTTCACATTACCCATGGAAAAGTAGGGAAAATGAAACAGAGAATAGAAATAGAAAACAAAAATTAAAATGGTAGACTTGCAACCTAACACACAAAGAATTATATTAGACACAAACGGCCTAAGTATCCCAACTAAGACTAAGATTTCCAGGGTGCATTAAAATACATCACTCAACAATATGGTGTCAATAACAAACTCACATCAACTCTAAGAATGTAGGCAGGTTGAAAGTAAAAGAATGATAAAAGATTAGCCATGCAAAACTCGATGAAAAGAAAGCAAGAGTGTCTATGTTAATACCGTATGACGTACACTTCAGACAAAGAAAAGCACCAGGGACATTATATAATGATAAAGTATTGACCCACCAAAAAAGATCACAATTCTAAATGTGTATGTACCAAATAACAGAGCTGCAAAATACGTGAAGCAAAAACTCATAGAATGGAAAGTAGGCATAGGCAAATCCACAATTACAGTTGGAGACTTCATTACTCCACTCTCAAAAGTTGATAGAAAAACTAGAGAGAAAATCAGCAAGAATATACATGAACCTTGCAACATCATCAACCAATAGGATCTAATTCACATTTCTAGAACACTCCATGCAACAACAACAAAATAATTCTTTTCAAATGCCCATTACCAAGATGGAGCATATCCTGAGCCAGAAAGGAAATCTTGCCAAATTTAAGAGAATTTAAATCTTAAGGCATATATTTTCCAATCACATTCAAACTAGAAACCAGAATCAAATTAGAAATCAGGGACTTCCCTGGTGGCAGAGTGGTTAAGAATCCACCTGCCAATTCAGGGGACATGGGTTCGATCCCTGATCCAGGAAGATCCCACATGCCACAGAGCAATTAAGCCCATGAGCCACACCTACCGAGCCTGTGCTCTAGCGCCTGCAAGCTACAACTACTGAAGCCCACTTACCTAGAGCCTGTGCTCTAGAAGAGAAGCCACTGCAATGAGAAGCCCACACACCACAACAAAGAGTAGCCCCCACTCTCTGCAACTAGAGAAAGTCTGCTCACAGCAACAAAGACCCAATGCAGCCAAAACTAAAATAAATATATATAAAATTTTTTTAAAAAGAAATCAATAACAGAACAATAACAAGAAAGACTCCAAACATTTGGAAGCTAAGCAAAAAAATTCTAAATAATTTATAGGTCAAAAATAAAGTCTCAAGGGAAATTTTTAAATACACACTTGTAGAATTAAATTGAAATGGAAATGTATCAAAGCTTGGTGAGATGCAGCTAAAGCAGTACAATACAGTAAATGTATAGCACTAAATGATTACATTAGAGAAGAGAAAAATTCTAGAATCCATAAACAAAGAAAAAATTCTAAAATCCAGAAAACTAAAGAGCAAAATGACCCAGATCAAGCAGAAGGAAGGAAATATTAAAGGCAAGAGCAGAAATTAACGAGATTCAAAGTAGAAAAACAACAGAGAAGCTCAATAAAACAAAAAGGTAGTTCTTTGAAAAGATCAAGAAAAAGATGACAAACTATTTATTCCTATTAAATTACTAATATTATTAATGGAGCAGGGCCTTTCACTGTAGACTCTGCAGACATAAAAAGAATAAAGGAATACCACAAACATCTCTAGAACATAAATTTGACAACACAGATGAAATGACCAATTCCTCAGAAAGTACAAACAACCACAGTGCATCCAATATGAAACAGATTATTTGAGTAGTCCAATCACTATTAAAGTAATTGAATTTCTTATTTGAGAACTCTTGTAAAAGATATCTCCAGGCTCAATTTCACTGGAGAAGTCTACCAAACATTTAAAGAAGAATTAACACCAATAGTACACAATTTCTTTTAGAAAACAGAAGGAATACTTCTCAATTAATTTTGTGAGGTCAATATTTCCTTGATACCAAAACCAGACAATAACACCTCCAAAAAAAGGAAACTACAGACCCATGAATACAGATATAGTATCCTTAACAAAATATCAGCAGATAGAATTCAGCAATTTTTTTCTTTGGTATTTTATTCGATTGTTATAAATAAAATTCAATAATTAGATAGACTGATGACAAGTAGAATAATCTATGGTGAGCATTCTTAATAAAGATCATCTACAAAAAACCTACAGCTGACATCATATTTAGTGATGAAATACTGAATGCATTCTCCCCTAAGATTGGGAGTAAAGCAAGGATATCTGCTCTCCCCACTCCTGTTAAGCCCAGTACTGGAGTTCTGGGCAGCTCAACTTCCTGGAAGTCAAGAAAAGGAAGTAACAGACATGAGACTGAAGAAGAAAAAATAAACTCTCCCTATTTGCAGAATTTCTATGCAGAAATCCCATGGTACCTACGAAAAGAACTCCTATGACTAGTAAGTCTTGGTTTTCCCTTTAAACTTACCCTGTAGCACCTGAAAACCTCCCGCTCGTTAAAAGCCTTCCACCCAATTACTCAAGAAAAATGGGGTGGGCTCCCCCAAATATTTCTCACATGTGCCCTTTTCTCTCCATCTCCCTTCCTTCCACCTCAACAAAAACTGCAGAAGTCCTTCACACTAATAAGCCCTGCCACCCTCTTCAATGCATTCTCTACCCAGCTGTCAAAGTTACCTTTTTTAAAACACAAACTCATAAACAGGATCAAATCACTTCTTGTTCAAAGCCTTCAATGGTTCTTCTTAGTGCTTCCTTCCTCAAGTTCCATGGACTTCCTCTCACCCACTGTAGTCATTTCCTGTGGCTGCCATGACCGGAAAAAAGAAAAAAAAAAAAAGACACCCAACAAACAAGATGGCCTGAAACAGGTTCAAAGTAAAAGTGTGGGTAGACCCATGTTCCCTCCAAAGGCTCTAGGAGAGAATCCTTCCTGCCTCTTCCAGCTTCTGGGGGCCCCCAGCAGCCTTGGCTTTCCTGGGCTTGCAGCCACACTCCACTCTGCCTGTGCCACCATGAGGCCTTCTCCCTGTGTCTCCTGTCTAAATACAGGTTTCCTTCCTATAAGACACCAGTCATTGGATTAGATCCCATCCGACTCCAGTGGGACCTCCTCTTAGCTTGATGACGCTCAAAGACCCTACTTCTAGATAAAGGTCACCTTCGCAAGTACCAGGAGTTAAGACTCAAACATATCTTTGCAGGGGACACAACTCCCACTTGAATTGAATTCAATTCTCACACAAAAAAGCCACTGCACACATCTGCACAACTTCTACAGCCGTCTCCTCCCCACCCACTGGCTTTCCCTAAGAGCACCCAGCTCTGTCCTACTGCCGGCCCTTTGGGAGTCTTCTGTCCTTCCCCTGGAATGTTTTCCCCACCTCCCAGTCTCCGTGTGGCTAGCTCTGCCCCCTCTTCTGGGTCTCAGCCACACCCCAGCTCCTCGCCCACCCTGAGTAAGTAAGCCCCCTCTGAAACTTTCTGTCTCGGCCTCCTGTTAGTTTCTGTCAAGGAACTTTGTGAATTAACTATTTGTCAAGGAAACTATTGTGAATTAACATTTCACTTGAGGGTTGATTGGTTTGCTATATGATGAGAAAGGGAAATGCCTTTTAAGAAACTCCATACCCCAGTACAGGTGCTCAGAGCTGTAGCCCAAAGTAGGTGCCGATGGACAGATGTTTGCATTGGAACCCCCACCTCAGCGATAGCCTGAAAGAGTGTGAAATAAAAACCGAGCATAGAGCCTGCCTCACCGGGTGAGTGCGTCACCTGATCCTATATTCCGGTTTCTTTCTTCCTGCGAAGGAGGCTCTCACACAATAGCCCATAACCACGTGGTCATGAAGGAGGAAACGCCTCGTTCAGCCTCAGGTGGGGAGGATGAAGCATGCCTTGTGCGCCAGCACGGAGGCCCCTGCGCCCAGAGCCCAGGGCACTCCCACAGGAGGGCAGAGCTGCAGGGCGGAGGGCGCACTGCCCACGGCACGCCTGATGCCTTTCCCATCTTACCCACTGAGCTCCAAATTATTGTATTTCTCATCGGAGTTTAACAGGTTTTCCTCCTGTTGTGACACCTGACAGGCACTGCCTATGCTGGTGGAGGATCCACATGTGAGTGTTCCTTGTTGACAGTAACAAACCCCCGTCAATTTCAGGGCTGACAACTTCTACCTATGTTAAATTGCAGGAAAAAAAGATACAACACCCTCCCCTATGATATTATGAAAAGAAATAAGGAAATATTTGATAGGCGCTTTTACAGTTCTGAACAAAACCTCAAGCTTTAGCTTTCATATACTCTGAAAACATAAAAAGAAGAATGACTACAACAGAATTGATGTCATATCAGACTGACGGTTGCCTCGCCAGGTTTTCTCTTCACACAGATACACATAGGTCCGCATAGTACATAGGAACTGAGATTCCATCACATCAAAATGAAAAAAAAAAAAAAAAAAAACTAGACCTCATTACCAATAAAGTGAATTAGGACAATGTTTCTGGCTCCAAAATTCTCTGCTTTTTAAAATGAACGTAATTATAAGGGCCATAAGCTTTTCAACCATTTCCTGAACATGTTCAAGTGCGTACCTGGTCAATCTCTTCCATAGGAAGCACTAGCCGTCTTCCTAACGGACATTTTCTTAATGGCTTTGCTGTTCCTGAGTTCATTTCATTGCACTGTTACTTGTTATACCTGCCATGACTTAATACTGCACTTAAAAATATGGAAATGCATTTCTCCACCCCATCAGTTCTCTCCACCTGCAGGGGAAGAGGGAGAGAATAAGACTAATAGGAAGGAAACCCACTGCGTCCAAATTTCCTGGGAGCAAACTTAAAACTCAAATTGGAGGAAAGGGATGAGATATGGCAGCCTGCTAGAATAAATATTTCTCAACATGTGAATGAGAAATATTGCCCCCCTCCCAAAAAATATATACTGGAAAGGTGAATGGGGAAACTAGATACCCACAGTGCTAGACTGAAAGATTAATGCTGGCAGGCCCTACATGTGCAGCCCGCGCAGCCCTCCAACAGTGCCTGAAAAGAGGCAGCCCAGGAGCTGACTTCCTAACCATCTCTCCCGAGACAGAAGTCCGGTACTGAAAGGTGCATTTTGCAAATATCCTGACAACCACAAGCCAATTCCACAAACCTTCTTTTTGCATTAATAACTTTTTTGCATTAATAATCTGGCTGTGTTGCCTGGACAAATTCACTAATTACGTACTAGTTACACAACCATTCACTTAAATGTTACCAAGCGGATGCCTGACCTTATAAAAGGTGCCACCAAACAGAGGAATACTGTAGGAGTCATCCTTTGGGTCATCTAGACCTACACCCTAGTCTCGCCCAGATCTAAAGATGAAAAAGCCAAGGTCAGAGCTGCGCCTGCTCAAGGTCACACCATCAGTCCCTGTGAAACTCTAAACGAGTTCCTAAAGCCAAGGCCTCCTAACCCAGTTGGAACACTGTCCCATGACAGCGTATGGTAACTCTCGTTAGATGGAAAACAGAAATATTTAGAAGGTCCTGGGAGGGTCTTATTTCTTGAATGCAAAGTGAAGACTTGACGTTCTTTAAGACTGCCGGTTCACGCCAGACAAGCTGTATTAAATGATGAAGTGGGAACAGTGACTGTGAAAACTCTGCTGGTAGAAAAAAAAACCAAAAAACATTTTTTAAACAAATTGTGTAGATTTCAAAGCACTTAGAATTACTATTTTCCTTTCCTACCCTTGGCTGCGTCTTGGATTCTGCTCCTTCTTTGGGTCCTGTTCAAATGTTAGTTTTACTAGCGTGTTTTATTGAGGCCAAATTAATATCCAAACTGAAATTAATGCTCACCTTGTGCTGCAGACTCAGACTCTCCAATGTCACTTGGGTGTTGAACACATTTTAACACTCAAGAACATTTCATACCAAAAAAACACATCGATTTAGCAAGAGGTAGGAACCTCAGACTTTTCAGCCCTAACCCATGTTAGCTGGGAGGTGGGGTTTGCCCCACAGGCCCTCCTCTCTCCCTGCTGGGTGTTTCCAGTGTTTTGTGCTATCCCGAGCAGGAGGGAGAGGAGGAGGACCAGGGTCTTTCCTACAACACTCTCATCCCTCAAACACCGTTACTCCTTTATGTTCAGCCTCCCGCCCCACCCCAGTAGGAAGAGGGAGATAAATTTTGTTCCCTGAGGGTTGTCATGTCGCTGGGCGAGCTGAGGCCTCCACTGGCGGTCTCTGGGCACCTGGGTGCCAAGGCACACCAGGGCTGAATTCAGGGCTCCGGATCGTCTTGGCAGAGGCCGGGACTTCCCTCAGACAAATTAACATTGTTTCATCTCATTTGAAACCATGATGTCTTTTCCAAACACCTGCTCTGACATTCTCATGAAATCATTGCACCCCAGTCCACCCAGTAGGGAACTGGCTTTGTGACACCAAACATTCTGAAAAGTGTGGGTTATTGTTTGTATCTAAATGTCTCGCCCTCGTGTGCCTCTTCCGAGAGAAAAATTCAAGATGGAACACCCTGCAAGTTTTTAAAAGTCTGAAATACACCTATTTGATTTTACAATCTATTTACAACATGTACTGTGCATAGCTGGATTCACACTTGGGTAAATGGCTAACTTTTATAAAATAAATCAAATCAAGGACTTTCGTAGAAAAGAAATGTTCCCGTGTTTCAGCATTTTAAAAGTAAATACGTCTCTCATCCAAGTACTAACCAGGCCTGACCCTGCTTAGCTTCCAAGGTTAGACGAGATCGGGTGCGTTCAGGGTGGTATGGCCATAGGATTGCCATATTACATTACTAATAAGAAAAAAAAATCTAATTGTACACTTTAAGTATATGAGTTTATTGTATGTCAATTATATCTCAATGAAAGTTCTAAAAAAAACCTCTGTTAAGCTCATTGCAAACTTTCATTTGTTAATAAATATATAAACAGAACAGTAAAAGAAAAAAATAAAGGGACTTCCCTGGTGGCGCAGTGGTTAAGAATCCACCTGCGGATGCAGGGGACATGGGTTCAATCCCTGCTCTGAGAAGATTCCACATGCCTCAGAGCAAGTAAGCCTGTGTGCCACAACTGCTGAGCCTGTGCTCTCTAGCCCGAGCCCGTGAGCCACAACTATCGAGCCCATGTGCCGCAACTGTTGAAGCCCACACGCCTAAAGTCCATGCTCTGCAACAAGAGAAGCCACTACAATGAGGAGCCTGCGCACCACAATGAAGAGTAGCCCCTGCTCGCAGCAACTGGAGAAAGCCCGTGTGCAGCAACAAAGACCCAGTGCAGCCAATAAATAAATAAAATAAATGGAGAACTTTTTTTAAAAATAAAAATAAATAAATAATTAAATAAATACTTCTCAACTGACATTCCTGAACTTCCATATGAGAGTAATTATTAGAGTTGTCCTTAATTTAATGATAATATTCTTTGTCCTTGAAATGCTTTCGCACACCTCCTACCACCTATAGCACAAAACCTCCAGCACGATTTGTTTCTTACTAGCTTAAATTTGCAGGCAGAAAACCGATGCTGAGAGTTGATGCGTGTGGTGTTGAAGGCAGCAAACCTCATGAATGGTGGCAGTGAGGAGGGATGACTTTTCAGCTTTCTGACTTCCAAACCATCACACCACAGAGAACATTGTGGGGACACCGTATTCCGTGACTCTGCGTGCTGCTGTTTCCAATTGTTTCTAAAACAAATTTCTAAATCTTTGAGTTTTTTGCTTTATATTTTTAATCAGTGTCATTTTGTTATCCAAGAAATAGCTAACCTAAAACATCCATGTGTGGGCTACGTGCAGTTACTCGAATGTTTAGAAAGGTCTACGCTGGATAATTTTTTGGCCAAATATGCTGCTACAGAACTGAATGGTGTGGAAAGACTTTTTAAAGGAAGTCTCAAACTCTAGTGCACCCTGTGTGTATCGGCCAGGAAGCATCTATGTTTACCAATAAAGCAAAATGTAAAGCAAACGTGACAGAAATTGTTTTCATCGGCGCAAAATGGCAGAGGTAGTTCTTTAGTTTGCCAGTGCAAAAACGCAGTTTTAACTTCTCGAAACTAGTGTTTCTCTGCCTAAGATGCTTCTTTACCTTCCACTCTCTCCTCATCCACCTCGAATACTTCTACTCAGCCTACAAAACCTTAGCCAAATGCCTTTTTTTTTCTGTCCTCCAGATAAAACTAGTAATTATTAACCGTTCACGCACCCATCTTCACCAAACACATCAACTCTTGTACTTAATTCAGTTTATTGATTTCTGTGTCCATGTCAATTTGCCATCCTCTTCACTCCCAAAATTTTGCCTGTAAAATCCTCCACAGCAGGAATCCTATGTTATGATTTGCAAACCTCCAGTGATCAGCACGTGGAAAACCTTGTTAATTTTCACAGTGGCCTTCCAAAACAAAACAGTACCCTCCCCACCTTCCAAATGATCTCCCTAGCTATGTATTATGCAGGTAAAAAAAAAAAGTATGAAATCAATACATATCTAAAGAAGTTCAACAAATATTGATTTCTGCATCTGGCTTAGTGGTGGGATGGGAGGCACAGAGCTCCACTTACCACTGCCCTTTGCCAGCAGTGTGACCGTGGGTGTGCAATTGAGAAAATGCTTTGAGATATTTGCCTATTTTGAAAACAAGTTCATACGGTGCATCTGCAGTTTAAATATAAGAAATTCCATATAGCATCCGGGAGCAGGAGGTGAGTTCATTCTCCAGAGAGCATTCCAACCTCAGTTTTTTCTGCAAGCCCAATTAGTGGCATTTTCTGGAGTTTAAGGTATGAACACTCACGAGAAGAACACACATGGGGAGCTTTTCTAACCGCTTTCCGGGCTGTTTGCTCTACTGAGCTGTTAATTCCTCACACCTCCGGTAGTTCTAACGGGTGTAAACTTGATAGAATTAATGATAGTTTTGTGGTGATTATACATGGTTTAATCTTCTCAATGCTTGCCATAAATAGCAAAGGGCTGAAAGGAGGATGATTTTTTTTCTTTAGGTGCTAGACTTTTTTAACTGTGGACATTGAAAACGAAGTGTTTAAGACACTGAGTGTCATGGCCCATTCTACCTAATTCCAGGGAGATTATTTATGTGGACAATGGGATGGGGGTGTCAAGAAGAACCCACAGACCTGTATAATCTGCATTTTCCTGGACAAGTGATGGGAAGGTGATCCGTAGCTGATTTCCCAAGTGACACCGGGTGACATCAGGTGTCACCTTGTCCAAAAGGGACCCAGCCTGGCAGTCCACCCAGGCCCCAGTGTGGGTGGGACTCCCCCAGTGTCGGCCCTACCTGCTCTAGGTTCTGATGCCACCGGAGGGAAGATGGGGTCCCTGACGAGCACCCCACAAAGCTCAGTGACCTGCACCGCAAGCTCCTCACGGCTGCGGTCACCAGCCAGGCCTCTTTTCAGGCTTGATCCCCTTTTGTTAGAAGCCGGGGGTCAGTTTCCCCAAAGGTAAGCCCACCAAAGAGTTAAAGCTCCAGCCTCATCTCCACCCGCCACCCGCCCCCCACCCAGCCACGTGCTTCGAGTGGGACGTGACACCCTGGCAGGATCCCAGCCCCAACAGAAGTAACGGAGCCAGTGTCCGAGGCGTGAGATGGGAGGTAGATGAACAACAGGTCACAGACGACAGATGAAACCTCACCCAATTCCAATTCCCCTGCAGAGTGATGGCCGTTAGGCTTCTCGCCGGGACTGGGGTTTCCACTTGCATGTCTCCGAGTGATGATCTAAGCTTTTAAATTCCAAAGAGTTGGCAGGGGATGGCGTTTGGCTCTTCCGTGATGTGAGCGTCTCTGTGTGTGTGCTCGTAAAACATCAAGTGAGAAATGCACGTGCAGAGAAAGACGAAATGAGAAGCTGGAAACAGAATAACGTCGAACGTGGACGCTCCCAGAGCATTTCTAAGGAGCCTCAGGTTTCCCTCCCATAGAACACACCTTCCCCTCCGGGCCACATGCAAACCCAGCCCTCCATCCAGGGCAAGGCCTGGTTTCCCATCCGGTTCAGCTGTGGACCACTTCCTTCCCAGCATTCCGGAGAGAATACACATTCCTCCTCTCCGGCGGCTGTTTATCCCAAATTTCATCAGTCTATTCATTGGACATCTCAAGCATCAAGTCGGCTTAATGATAGATAAATATCGGTTTGGTGTCAACGTGTCTGGCGCGAATTCTTTATAAATGGAGGCGTCTCTTGGTTCTTTGGAGCCCTCCCAGACCACAGCCTCCTCGCAGGCATCTCTGATGGTAAGACCAGAAGCGTGCACAGCTGCCAGCCTCCTCTGCTCTGGCTGCTTCGTGAGCCCAAAGCCGGGGAGCGATCAGGGCCTCCCGCAGACCGTGAACGAGGAAGCTGCGTAGAACGATTCTGTCCACAGTTACGGCTCTTCCATTTTGAGGACGGACAACTCGAGGTCGCTGTCCTGGGACAAGTCCTCTGATAATTGGCATCTGTTTGTTATTCAGACCCTTTCTTGGTCGTTTGTTCAGCCAAGAGCCTAGCTGTGTAGGGAACGTGAGGGAGAGAAACAGAGAGAGGCCAGATTTGGAAACCATCTCACATTCTAACCGTGGACAGGTTTGCAGGGAGATACCTTGGAGTCTTACAAGGTAAACAAGGTCTAAATTCCCTGCTTTGGGAAGATACGTACTTGGGGTTCTGTAAGCTAAATGCACACTGCTGAAATTTGATTGAAAACTTTGTGATGTGAAGACCGAAAATCGCAAGATGGAGGCAGGAAGCATTTAATCTTGTGCTGGATGACAATTCAAGATAGACGGATGGAGATCCCTCCCTCCTGATACCCCGTCAATACTGTAGATGGTAGATACTGGAGGCAACAGGCTCCGCGGAAGGGGCCGGGCGTGGGGACCAAGGCCTTCCTACGTTGTCATCCTGCTCTCAGCTCCTTGCTAAGAAAGGAAAGACCTGTAATTTACGGTATCATGCTATCCTACTCCAGACCCCAAAACCTCCAAATCCTTCCAGCTAGGACATTCTTTTTTTAATTTGATTTTTTTATGTTAGAATACAGTTGATTTAGAGTACTGCTGCTGCTGTACAGCAAAGTGATTCAATTATACATACATGTATCCATTCTCGAACATTCTAATCTTGTACATGTATACTCTTCAGCCATGACATTTGTCCATGACATGTTAACCTGTCCTAAAGGGAGTGGACAGTGGGAAGAAATCTCTCTACCTCAAGGAAAGCCGAATTTTCAAGCAGGGAATTTTCTAAGTAGTCTGTGCTTAACATTCTTTCTTTTTTTTTTTTTTTAATGCTCAGGCAGGAACATATACACAAACACTCACAAAAGAACCAGAGAAATCACTGTTTTAGCCAAAGGACTAGAATACACACACCTGCAGTGAATGAAACAAGATAAGGGTTCATGTAGAGTTTTCTGCCCTGTGCTCACACGTGGGCAAGCACGTGCCTGCACACTCACGTATACACGCCGGCTGCTGGTGGCACGTGTGTTGCTGCACTCATCTGAAGGAAATATGAGAAGATAGCGTTCAACTTGTTTTTCTTCATGGATCTTATTTACTGAATAATTCACCAGGCCCCTCTTCTGGAAAAATTTCCAACTGAAACAGAAAGAAAGCCAAGAGAGAAGAATGTTTCCAGCAAGGAAGGGCTCTGAGCTGTCTTTGTTCTGTATTCTTTATTAGGTAACAATGTGTCGCACCACCATTCCTGTTGGAAACTATTCATTTAATTTCCCTCTTTTGTAGATATTTTGTTTTCCCCTAAATGTCAGTGCTTGCTGGGAGAAAAAATATATTTGGGATTGTTTCTTTTAGAGCTTCTTGCTGTCTGCCTCCACCTGCTGGAAAGAACCAGACATTTTTGTTAAGTGCAGCTACTGAGCTGTGTATTCAGGAATGTCTACTTTCATATAGACATTATAAACACAGATAACAGAGGTTTACCTGTAAACATCACATGTAAATTAACGAGTAGGCATCAACCTACCGCAAAATTGTATAATCAAGGTAGTTTATTAAATGTAGTTTGGATTGAAAATAACTCCATTTTAGGGAAAAGAGAGTTTATATTGATGCAAGCAATCAGAGTATTTATCGAAATTTAGTCAAAGATGAAACATACATCGTGGCATTAAACTTCTGAAAGTTAACAAATATCTCCATTTCCCGAGTGGCAGTGTATTTTTATCAGCAGTTACAATGGAAGCTGCACAGAGGTCCACATGGAATGCCTGTTTTATACAATGGTACATTCCGATAGGTACCCATGCACTGTGGCACGTGTATAAATTCAAAGAATTCATATCATTTACCTGATAGATCAGGAGCCATTACAGTCAGCTGTGTAAATTCATATTTTGGCACCCTTTAAAAAGCGGATTATTATTGACCCAATAGACCATAACAGTTCCAAAGAAGCCATTACTGTCTGCTGTGTAAATCCTTCAGGGCGTGTGTTTTATTGACCCTTTGGAGCCATCAGGGCCTGGCCTGTCAGTCCAGCTGCCACGTACATGTACCAAACGCATGTGCTAAAAACGCCTCAGAAACTGAAGCTGTGGTCAAATCACCCTTGTTCTTATCCAATAAACCACAGGGTAAAATTGGACCTTTCTACTGCAGTTTCTTTCTCTGCCTCCAGAATTCCATTTCCCTGCATTTGTAAAGAGATTAGACGTTTGAAATGTGGATAAGGAAGTGGTCATCTGATTTCAAAATTTACAAAAGAAAAGGAAAGAAAGCACGGAAAACACGGAAGACAATTTTCGCTTTGCGTGAAAAAACATCTCAAAGACTGCGTGAATCTGCCAGCTTTGTCGGGAGGCTGGCAGACACAGTAAGAGTTCTCTACTTGGAGCTTTTTGGAACCCAAATGAGATCTTTATTTTATTGTCTCCATGCTTATTTTGTGTTCCTCCACCTGCCTGTCCTCTTCTTACATTAAAAAAAAAAAAATGCACATGGGAATATTTTGCCAGGAAAAACCCTTAGTTATTTGTACCTTCAGTAAAACATAAAATGAGATGCTGCAGGGTAGGGCTTTGCTGTGCCCCTGGGCTGCTGGTAGCTCTGAGCTAAGCCGTCCTGCCGCCCTCATAGCACAGACCAGCGCCTTGGAGGTGACGATTAAGCTGTGTGTTATTCCACGTCCGCGTCGTCGAAATTGCCAGAAGTATGCAAATCAGCATGGATTCCCCATCTTCAGAGACAGGAAATATTCTAGAAATCAATCTCTGAACACATGCACAGGCTGATACTACCCCCAGGAGACGGAGGCCACATGTCTTCAGACACACACCCTTCCCTTCTGGCCTGGAGCAAACGGTTGGTACATTTTTGAAGATAGACAGTGCTGATGGGATGGTGGTTTCAAAACATACAGTCAGCAAAGACACCTGCTAAAGAGACCAATATTCCTTCCCATTACAGAAGAAAGAAAAAGAAGAGAAAGGTGAAACTAAGTGCTGGGAAACTTTGTTCTTTGCCCTAAGAGTGAACACACACAGGTTCACAGTGCTGTCTCCACCTGTCATTGCCATCATTGATCACTTAAAATCCTGAAGTTCAAGTGTAAGGTGACAAAAGGAGGACAGGGAGAATGACCTGGGTGTGTTGGATCTTGAGTCAGAGGAATGGGCTAAGCGTCAGACCTGCAGATTCATAAGGAATCTTCGGTGTGATCCTCCGGGGAAAATCCCATTTATCCTTATGCTGCAAATCTGTGCTAAGCACTGCATCGCATCGCGGATGTGCGCAAGGAGAAAGGGCAAAGCCCCTCCCGCTGAGGCCGTGGGGAAAGTGTGAGAAGCTCTTCCTGGAGCCAAGGCTCAGCCACGCGAATCCCTGACCGTCACCCACCTTCCTCTGGGGAGAAGTCATCTGAACTCGTCCTGGGAGCTGGCTCTGTCCCCTGGAGGTCTCCAAGGGCTATGGTGGGGAGGCAGCCCTGTCACAGGAGCAGGTTGCTGCACCACGAAGAAGCTGAAGGTGAACGATGGTGGCCCTCACGAGGGAATCCCAGCCCTTCCCGGTGTCCACCGGTGCCTGTCCAGCTGGCAGCTCAGGCAGGAGAGAGTTAACGCGGGGCTGCTGCCTGGCAGGGACCAGCTGAGACAGATCAGCTGCTGTGTGAATGCATCAACCCTCCAAAACCATCCCGACTCCCCGAACAGAGGACCACCAGCCCTCCTGCACCTCCGATTCACTTATTCAGGACACACACACACACAGCTCATTTTGCCCCATGATCCCTTTGCCTTTTGCCCTGATTTGAATAGGAAGTTTGACTTCCAAATGCAGTGTTTTCTTTCTAACAGGGCTATTTTTGTAATATGGCATGCCAAGTTGCTGACTTAAAAAAAAAAAATTTGCACGTGTGCATACACACGCACACACACACACACTCACCAGCGTGGCAACCTCACGTGCTGGTGACCCTACTTCTTGCCAAGGGAATCCCTAGGTAAATACTGCTCTGGGAGAGAAAATCCCCTCTGGCTTTGCAGGTCTGGCCAGCCTGGCCACAGCGGGGCTGAGGTTACGGGTGACCCTGCAGGATGAGGCTCTCAGCTCTGCTCCGGCAGGACACCCACCCTGCATGAACACGGCTCTCTGAGCTCACGGGGTAAATATTTTCTCCCGTTTACCAACAGAAGGCAAACTCCACTACTCTGCCACTTTGAAAGAAGAGGGTGGAAACTGGAAATTAATTATTTGAAATAAAATGGAACTCCAGGAGAATTAAGATTTTTTTCAGATCCCCTTCCTTTCCCTGCTTTTTCTTTGAATACGGGTCTGGCTCGCATACAAGGGAACTGGCAACCTCTGTCACCAACAAGTACTGGGGCATTTGGCAAAGTTAGGATTTGGGTTCCTTCCCCGACAGCTGAATAACAGAATGACACACCCAGGAGTGAAGCAGCAGACCCTGAAGGCAGTCACACCACACACATTTCCCAGGGATTCTGTGCCCGGGTGATCCTGCAGCACACCCTCCCTCAGTACGAGCGTGTTTTCACCATCAATAAACCCTATTTCTAACCCTGCACTAATTATAGTGGCAACAACGCATATAATAGAAAGCTGACGCCCATCGCTGCTCTGGGAACGGCGGGGCTCATTCCTGATCTCTGGCTATGAAGACATCTGGCCAAAACACGCCTTCAGTTTAATGTCAGTCATGGAACACGTTTTCAGAAACCAGAGAGGACGCATCCTTTCAGAGCACTTCCGGTCAGATCCAACGTCTTCCTCTCAATTTTATTAGTCACTGAATATCAGGCCCAAGGTTGAGACTGATAGAAACTGGAACTTGGATGGAGAAAAGCACCGGGGGAGCCTCCCCCCTCTGCGGGAGAGGAAAGGGCCCCTCGGGGAGGTTTTACACCAAGAACCTGTGCTTGAGGTGGCATGGAAACAAGCCCATCTGTAAACTGTCCCTCGGTCACTGCCAACTCTGCCTTGCCGCCCCACGCGGGAGGGGATCCCTTCACACCTAGAACGAGGAGGGCGCCCCGGGACCCCCTCTCCACACTCAGGCGCAGGAAGCCAAGGCAGGCACTGCCCTCCTCTCTCAGGCCTGTGTTTTTGGATTTATGTTCAGAGGTGTCTTGTGAATGATGGGAAACACTTGGGATTTTAGAAGAAGGATCCTGACTGTTCTCCCGCCGGGTATCTGTAGCCGTGTGAGGCTGTCCAGGCTCAGGGAGGGTCCGCCTTGTCCAGAGCAGAGAGAGATGAGCATGTGTCCTCCGCATAGCCCTGTGCTGCCTGTTCGGGGTGAAGCTGGTCTCTCCCTGGATGGGGGAGAGGAGGCGGGAGTCTCTGAGTGGGATGGAGACCTCCGCGCGGCTCAGACGGCCACGCAGGGCGCCGGGAGCACGTGTCGACGGTCAGAAAGGAAACCAGCCCCGGGTCTGGAATCCTCTGTGCATTCTGTAGGAGCCAGCTGGAGCAAGGGGAGGGAGGGAGGCAGAGCCAGCCACACATGGGAAACCAGTGGGAACGGCGCCCACACCCACTCCGGTCACTGCTGGGACCCAGGAAACCCCAGAGGTCTGTCAGTCCTGAGCCCACAGCGCAGAGCACCGCAGCAGAGGGCCTCCTTGGGCTGGACCCGAACTTGGCAAGTGGGAGCAGGTGAGGGCCCCTGCTCCCAACGGGAGCCACAAGAGGCTGGTCATGTATGACCTTGCCGGGATAAAAGGGGGGCTGGGGACCCTTCAAACAGCCTCCCGTGTACAAGACAAAGGGTCTCGACCCTTTCTGAGGCCTCTGGAATTTTTAAGCAGCCCCCAGAAGCGGAGACACACCCCCAGAGCTCCGTGGGCGTGGGGGGCTCAGATGTGGCCCCTCCTGCACGTACCCAGGAAGTTGCCTCTAAGCAAGCACCCCTGCAAGGATGACTTCCTCTTTCTCCACGACAGGCAGCATCATTTATGACATTTATGTCCTCATGTAACGACACAGGACTTATAAACTGAAATAACGATTTCTAAGATGTTGTCCGTCAACATTTCTGGAGAACAAACAGGGGTCCAGGAACCGCGGCGGAGGGGGGGGGCTATTGCTCGGGTTCTGAGTTCCTCTCTTTTCTCAAGGTGGTAACCATAGGCCCCGATGCTAAGGAAGAGAGGGGGATAGAAACAGGCAGAAAAGGGAAGGGGAGGTGCGAGGGGAGCAGGCAGACGCCGCCCTCCCCACACTGTTCCTCTGGCCAGCACGGAAGTCACCGACTTTAGGGGCAGACCTTCCCTCCACGGTTTTATCTCAGACCTTCCAAACAGGTTACTTGTCTACCTCACGCCTTCCTTAAATGAAGAACGCACATCCCTGTCCCTGTACCGCGCACTCCTAAATGAAGCCGCAGACGAACAGTACCGTTTACGACATCTCTGCTCGAATTCCCTGCGACGGGCCCCCGCTTTTCACCTGAATCTCTAACCTATTTTAAACATGCCATCCCGCCCCCCCCCCCCATTAGGAGAAGGGATGCTTTTTTCTCTTTCTGTCTCCTTCCCCTCAGCAGATGAACTTTCCCTGCAATCCTCTGCTCACCCTGGCTGACCCCCTGCTGGGAGTCATTGTCTCGAGGAGAATAGGGAAACGGAGAGCCTTTGTGCAAAGGAACAGAGAAGACAGACATTATTATGATTTTGAATTCGAAGCTCTCTCGTCTTTTCTTTCTCTCCTTTTATTTTTTTCCCCTGGATCTAACAGCTGTTTCCCATCACAACTGGTGTTTGAAAGACATTGCAAAAATGAGTGTATCTGTATCACAATTAGTTTCACAGGCAGCTAATAACTTACTTGCCATCCACGCTTGATTTCATCAGGACGGCCCTGATTTACGGCTGTTTGTCCCCATGGCCGCCAGTGCTACAGGGAAGGGTCTGAGGGCTGGCGCTCCCCTGGGGTGCTGGGGTGGGACGTTCCCCCCCAGTGGCTGGAGCAGCCCGCGCCTGCACTCCGTACAGCACGGCCAGCAGCCACCCCCTCCTCCCTCCGGCTCCCTCCTCACACCTTAAGGTCAGAGATACTTCCAGCTTCACATTAGTTCAGACATGAAAGCACCGCGCTTCGGTGGGGAGGCTGCTGTCAGTGGCGCCAAATTATGCCTGTCTCGTTGTTGTGATGTGATCTACTACCTCTACTACCGTTCATTAGGGACTGAGCTGAGACCAGCCACTCATTTTCCGTGCCCCTCCCCCAGCAGGTCTGCAGGGAGTCCCAGCGCCCAGAGGCCGCCCTGCCCTTCCCTCACTCAGCAACTTGGCTCTTTGGATTTTTTTTTTCTAATGAAAAATGTTCATGCAAAAGAGCAGAACCAGGCCTTCAACACAGAGTGAAAGGATCCGATCTTGCCCAGATGGAGGGCGGGGATCTGAAGGACGCAGTGACAACACGGAAACACTTGCACGTCTGTGGCGCCGGCCGGGGCTCCGGGCGTCCCAGCAGGGCTCACGGCACTCATCAGCATGAGGCCAGGACCACGGCACACGCTGGGCTTTCAGAACTCACACTGAATTGTTCAGAGCACCTCAAGAAGGTCCTACAGACCCCCGAGCAGGTCAGGGCCTCCTCTCTTTGGTAAACGCGTGGGACACTTGGGCTGAGAGTTAGGGAAGTCACAAGCACCAGGCGAAAAGGAAGCCTTCTTGCTCCTGAGTGACCAAGACTGCACAACGGAGACTCAAGAAAACCAGTGAAAACATGCTGATGGTGAAACAAGTAGGGGATGGGGGGCCAACCTCCCACTCCAGGCCCCCCAGTTGCCATGTCCCACCTTGCAGCTTCCGGGGGCAGGGAGGTGACAGCATCAGGGCAGAGGAGGACACGGGCCAGGGTGGGGGAGAGCGGTGAGGAGGCTGGCCTGGGCCCCGTGACTCCGTCGGGGCTCTGTAAGCCTGCACCTCCGCGCGCTTTCCCCACAGGGAGCCCCCTCCTCAGCCTTCCAATTCGGCAGGGCAAAGGTCCCGGCCCAGGACCTAGAGAGTGGCTTTCCCAGGCTGCCAGCCAGGCCGAGTCCAGAACACGCAGGGCCTCCGGAGGCCCCGGGGAGCAGGCCGCTCCATCACCTCCCAGAAAGGCTTCTGATTCCAGCACAGCCACCCCTGCTCCAGATGAGGTCCCGCTGGAACAAAGGTGGAAACCAATGTGGGCCCTCACGCCCCAGACGAGCTCCAGACCGCCACGTTACCCCCAGAGAGGAAGGTGCTCACTATTTTACAGATTACAAGAAAATAACAAAACCCTGGGAAATATGCCCTCAGGTGGTGACCATGTAGACAGCTGCTGTTCCTCCGACAGGCACGCAGCAATCTTTCACGTGCACGAGCTTGGCAGGCACAAACGCCAGGAAGTGAAAACCTGAGTCACCACCACAATCAAAACCTGTTTGCAATTACTGGAAAAAGGGGGAAGAAAAGATCTGAAAGATCTGTCCTCAAGGGTTCAACGATGCTCTTTGGTTTTATATCTGTGCTGCTGGTTATCCCAGATTTCTGGAGAAAATATAAACCGACAAAGACTTGCATTTGCATTTGTTTTGTGTTTTTGCTGTGTGTTGCTTTTGCGGAGAGATTCCAGGGGTGGGGATGTTGGTCGTTGCCTTGTTTGTCGGGGGGGCGCTGAGTGGAAGCAGGTTTCACGAATGATGTAAAGAGAGAAAAGCCAAACTGCCACCAAATGCCAAAGGAAATGCGCATTTGGGGCGGCATTGTGGAACATCCGTTCTACATTTTTGCAGGTATTTTTTTTCCGCGTGTGCAAAACACAGGCCGAGTTTGGCGGAGATCGGGAAGCTCTAAGGCGTTGCGTCCTCGCTTACTGAAGTCAAAGAGGAGAAGAGGAGAGGGAAAAGTGACAGCCCATCCATCTCACTTGGCATGTTTACATGTTCTTTGAACAAAAAAAAAAAAATCTGTTTACAAAATGGAGTGCCAGGAACATTGGGTAGAAGAACACTTATCTGGGAGACTTTGATCTCTGTCTGAAGCACCATTAGGACACTGAAATGATGATGGCTCTGTAGTGAGGAGGGGAGGAAGGGAGTTTTCTCAGAAAAAAAGCTTGTTGTCCTGCCTCCTGGTTGCATTTAAGACGAAAAAAAATCCCATGAAATTCCATGGGACAAGCTGGAAGTGGGCCAATGGGGGGTAACGCCACCACCCAGGCCCATGGCCCCCGGGGAGCACACCAGCGCCCCAGCCTGTGGGCAGCCCTGCTCACAGGGCTAATGGACCCATCAGTGCAATGGAGGGAAACCAGCCCTGGTGCAGGAGACTTAGAGCGGGACCGCTCCAGCCCTCCCCCACAGCTGTGAGGACCCGGACCCGCTAGGCTCCTTACAACGCCATCAGGAAACAGAGCCTTGTGAATTTCCAGGGATTGTCCATTTCATCTGCATCTGACAAAGCAGGCACGAAAAGAAAGAAGGAAAAAGAAGGGAGGAGGGAGAGGGAGGGAGGAGGAAGGGGCAGGGAGGAGGGGGAAGAGGGAAGGAGGGAGGGAGGAAACTCGTATTATTAGGATTTCTATACCCATGTTTATTCTTTATTTTTTTATTGCAGTACAGTTGATTTACAATGTTGTGTTAGTTTCAGGCGTATAGCAAAGTGATTCAGTCATATATAAATATATGGATAAATATAGAGATTGATATATACACATAAATATATATATATATCTTTTTTCAGATTATTTTCCATTAGAGTTTATTACAAGATATTAAATACAGTCCCCTGTGTTATACAGTAGGACTTTTTTCATCTGTTTTGTATATAGTAGTTTGTATCTGCGAATCCCATATTCCCAGTTTATCCTTCCTCCCACCCCCCGTTCCCCTTTGGTAACCGTAAGTTTGCTTTCTATGTCTGGGAGTCTGTTTCTGTCTTGCAAATAAGTTCATTTGTACCATTTTTTTAGATTCCACATATAAGTGATATCATATGAGATTTGTCTTTCTCTGTCTAACTTACTTCACTAAGTGTGATCATCTTGAGACCCGTCCATGTTGCTGCAACACTTTTAGTCTTTATTTTTTATCTGTAAAGAAACACTCAAAAGTGAACCTAGAAGGGAAATTTTAGTTTCTGCTATGAATGTTCCAACTGGAAAAGTTCAAGTAAGAATAATTCAGCGGCCAGAGAAAGCAACTCATGAGAAGTGTTTGGGCCAGTTGAGGTGACCTCACAGCTCAGAGAGAACTTCAGAGCTTCCCAGTCAGTTTCTTCTTCATAAAATGATGCGAGTGACACTCACTGAATGACTAGCATCAGCCCTAAAAGTCAGGATGCCCTTGGATCTGAGTTCTTCAAACATGACTGATTACGTCGCCCAGTAAGACGAGCTTGACCACGACCTTCGGGAAAGTGGTTCCGTCATGAACCGTCTTCCACCAGGTCCTTGCCCGTCAGCTTGCGTCACGGGGCACCCCAGTTCCTCAAGACACCTCCACCCCTGGAGAAAGCCCAGCACCCTGGGCAAGATCAGGGGGTCCACGTGGGCTCCCTGACTTAATAGACCGTGTTTACTAAGCACGTACTGCTGTGGGTCGAAGGGGGTTAACCACAGACCCCATGCAAATACAAGGCACAGGTCCTGCCCCCAAAACAAACCAAAGAACATTCTAGGTAGAGGTCCAAGCAACCCTCGCGAGCCAGGAAGGAGTAATCCTTCACAATAAACTGCAGACAGTGTGGCCCATGTAATTAAACACGGGAGCCGAGGTGCCAGTCGGAAGTGAAATAAGAGAAGAACCGTGAAGGGGAACCTGGGACGATCGAACATCCAGATCCAGGTGGCGGCCCTGCCCTGGGCTCTGCGTGGACCTCAGTCCACACTCGTGCGTCTCAGGCCTGGGGTGCACAAACCAAGGAAAATAAGGACCCACTGAGGAAATAAACTCAGAAAGCCACCTGGCACAGCTGAAGGGTACATGCGCCGACCTAGCAGGAGATTTGGGGAAAACGGATGCATTCCTCTGAGTTTCCATCGTTGACTGTGATGGGAATTCTAGCATCTTCCCTGCTGACCTCAAAGGTGTGGGGTAAACAGGAAGTGACAGGTACTATCTTGGTTAGTGTCTCTCTGAGTTCTGCTGGAAGGCAGGCCCCTCCACCTGCCCCTCCAAACAGCGCAGCGTGGTCAGCATTTTCAGCACCAGCCACAGAGAGCTAACTATGTCTCCCAAGGCCTGCCAGCTGCGGGGAACCGAGCACTTGAATGTGTTGAGCCCTCATTCTACGTTCCTTTTACTACCTTCTTCTATCAATGATCCTTATTTCTTTTTATATCTTTTTTAAAATTTTATTGAAGTATCGTTGACTTATAACGTGTGAATTTCTGCTGTACAATAAAGGGATTCAGTTGTACGCATATATGTTCTTTTTCATATTCTTTTCCAATATGGTTTATTACAGGATATTGAATAGAGTTCCCTGTGCTCTGCGGCAGGACCTTGTTGTGTATCCATTCTATATATACCAGTTTGCATCTGCTCATCCCAGACGCCCAATCCATCCCTCCCCCGCCCTCCCCCCTTGGCAACCAAGTCTGTTCTCTGAGTCTGTTTCTATTTCATACATGGGTTCATTTGTATCAATGATTCTTAGCTTGAACAAGAAAGAGTTCTAACAACTAATGTCCTAGATGTTACTTGATATCAGTCAGAGCGTCTAACAGATTGCAGCCCGTTTCACCCGGGCCACGAGCCCAGGGGGCCGGGGGTGGGGCAAGGGAGTGGCAGCCACTCTTACCAAGGATGAAATTCAGCTGCAGAATCGTCAGAAAATGACCCAAGACGGCACATCCAGAAAAGAGCCAGAATTCGAAGGCAGGCCTATTAGGCCCCAGAGCCTGACACTCATCTTGCTTCAGCTCCAGGATGTGGAGCCTTGCCCGTAGGGAGCAGGAAACCACTACTGCCCTGGCAGAAGCTGTGTGGTTGGTCCAGGGCCAGGTGCGCAGAATCCCTGACTCCTCATCTGTGAAATGGAGACAGGAAGACTACCTATCTGAAGCTGCATGTGAATTAAATTAAAAGGTTAAAATTTAACTTTTTAATAAAAATTAAATTAAAACAATTTTATTTAGTTCAATTAATTTAGATTGATTACCTTACATTAAAACAAATTAAACTGATAGTAAAACACGACTCACCTAACCTGTATGTGATTTAAAGGAAATAATCTAGCTACAGGTCTTAGAAACATTTCGTAGTTCAAGGTCTGTACGTGTCGTTCATGATTCTTGTAGGAACTGGGGTGTCGCTACCACCACCAGCACCACCATCATTCTCGTTAGAATTTTGCTCGTGGCCAGGAGAGTTCACTCAAGTTCACGCTTTTGGTCTGAAGGGCATTCTGTGTGGCTTGTATGCAGCAGTCAATATGAACAGGATTCTGAAACCATTTCTTACAATGTCCTATGAATTTGAGGTACATTTTCTATGTGTAAGTATTTAGCAAAATGATCAAAATTTAGCAGAATGATCAAAGCTTAGCATCTGTCCTCAGGACTGCTAAAAAAGGCTAACCATCATGGGAGCCTTCAGTGAGTCACAGTAGTACTAGCAAAGATCACTGATCAGAGATCACCATAAGTATAACACCAAAGTTTGAAATATCACAGGAATTACCAGAATGGGACACAGAGACCCAAAGCGATCAAATGCTGCTGGAAGAATGGTGCCAATATACATGCTCAACGCAGGGTGGCCACAGACCTTCCATTTGTAAAAACCACAATATCTGCAAAGTGAATAAAGCGAAGCCCAATAGAACGAGGTCTGCCTGGACCCTAGATTGAGTGTTTTATCATCCTCTTACTGCACAGTCACTAGTTACAGTTCCTCCATCAAAGTACGTATAAATTAGGCCTAAAAATAGCCATTGGGGTTTTTAAACATTGCACAACTTTCATGCAGAATGAACCCCCATCTATTTCTAATCAGGGCTGAACCACACATAAGAGGCGATCGTTGTCTCTTCAGGATGCATTCAAACCTGCAGAAAAGAAAAAAACGTAACTCTGTAAAAACTGATTTTGAACCCCTGAGACTTTGGTCAGAATAAGAATACAGTGCTTAAAGATTTTACCCACAAGATATATGGCTTTTTGAAATTTTATTGTGTTATTTTCAAAGCACAACATTTTAATAGCACCCCTGCCGGCCCCTCCCTCGCCGCCCCCTGTTTCCAAGGACACCATTCTGCACCCCGACACTCTGTCTGGCATCCTGCCCACCTGCCGTGCACCTGCGTGGCCCCTTCCCCAGGGAGATAGACACATAAGCCTACAGCCATGTTTTTTCAAAAGTTTATCTGTCCTGTCAAGGTGATGCGTTTAAAAGACGGACTTGGTTGTAAGTGTGAAAGCAGATCCTGCTGCTTTGGGAAGTGTGATTTACAGCGAAAGAAAGAACGAGGAGCCGGATCTCTGGCGGCTAAGGCTGCATTGCGAGGGCAGGCTCACCTGTGTTGAGCCGCAGCGGCTGCCTGCCTGGACCATGGGTCTCACACTCAAATCTCCCGTACAGGGCGCGGCTCTGGGGCCCCAGAATCGCCTCCTGCGCTTCCCAGGAAAACTGGGCTTGAACATTGTCCTCCTTGTGTGAGGCGAATAAAATGTCTGTTATTCCCGGAGCCAGACTCCCCTGAAGGTGGGCCAAGGAGGGGGCAGGAGAGAAGCCCCAGGAAGAAGGGCAAAGACACAGGGGGCCATCTCTAAAGGGCGGGAGGTTCTGGCACTTAGAACCCTTACTTGCAGTCCTCTTGTGTTTGAATTGAGATCTAGTACTCGTGCAATGATGACACCCAATTTGCAACCCTCTGATGGGACAAAATGTCCAGCCCTTGTTAACCCTCTAACCAGCTAAACACCCTTGGCATTTGAAGGTCACCAGGGAAGACACGCTTACATAGATCTTACTCACCAAAACGTGATAGAAGTTGTCGAAACCTACTCTTGAGACCAAAAGCGCCCACACAGATGTACAGTTGACCTTTGAACAACACGAGGGTTGGGGGTGCAGACCCACCCACCCCCGCCCTGCCCTGCCCGGTCCTGCCAGCGCTGCCCCTGAAACAAAGGAACTGGTGAGAAATGACTCACCCAAGTGCAGGGGGCCGAAACAGACTGGACAGAACCAGGACTCAAACCCCAGTTCTTTTGATCTCACATACCGTGATCTCTAATCGGACACGAATTCTCCCCACACTTACTCAATTGAAAGATCTGTAAAATGAAGTTACAGGTGCTATATACATTGAAAACAAACCCTCCTGTAAAATGAAGTTACAGGTGCTGTATGTATTGAAAACACACCCTCCTGTAAGTGGGCCGGTGGTTCAGGATCCGTGTGTGTGTCTGCTCCACCTTCGGGCAGGTGCCTGACTCTCAGATGTCTCCTGTTCATCCTTCCCACCTTCACAGCCCCCACTGCGTTTCCAGGGTACCAAGGAATTCCTAAATGATGCTGTGATGTACATGGATTTAGGCAGGAAAAGAGGTCCCCTCCCCGCCCCCTGTGCCTCGCCTCCAGTGAGGATGCTGTGGAGCCGTGCGTGCAGAAATGAAAGCCGCCGCTGGTCCCACGAGCCGGACGCGCGGTGACAACGGAGATCGCCGCGCGGTGCAGCGACACCTTGTGGCCGGAGCCGGGGCCAGCGCGCCTCACGCCTCCCTGCCCTTCCGCGGACAGAGCCAGGGGACAGCTGGGCCTGGACACCAGCGGCCAGGACCCCCTCCTGCAGCCATGGCCGAGCCCCACCACCCCCGGATCTGCCAGGTCCTCTCCCGCCAGAAACCCTAGAACTGGGGAGATGGTTTCTTTGCTGCTCACAGTTGTACACGTTGGTTGAATTCATTACTCACATTTTATTAAAACGATTTTGAGATTTTTTTTTAAGCAGTAAGTTCTGGCTCTGGATAATTTTTGAGTTATTGATGCTCAGAAAAACAGAGCATTTTTAATTAAAGCAAATGGTATCATGTGTTTCTTTTAAAGAAACCACATTTCATGTTCCAAGCCCACCAAGATACTGAATACAAATGAATCCGCTTCACTTCCAGTACATACTATCTTTTACATCTGATCTACTAAACACACCGCATTGGAGTTCATTATTTCCAAACATAATTATTTCAGCGCATCATCTTGACTGTACCAATTTTACCATTCCAGGCATTTTCATAACTATTGTTTAAATTGCCATTCAGTTCCCATAGCTGCCGTCTGTGGCCTTGATGCACCAGCAGTCCAAAACGGCGTTGCTACTTTTTTTCCCCAGGAACTCGGAGGCCTGGGAGGTCTGTAGGGGCGTGTGAGGGGTATCATCACACCAGCGTCGCAGCTTTGACCTTAGCGGCTTTGCTTACTTACAACAGACCCTGATGTAAGTTGGGGGTCTAATTTCTTCGATTTCCTGAATATGAATTTGCTGATAACCTGGAACCACTCACTGGGAGGAAGGGCTTTGAGCAGCACCTGGCCTGGTTCCTTTGCAGACAGCACTCTCCCAGCATCCTCTGTGAGTGCAGAGAATTTCCCAGGCCTTCGACTTGAAGCCTGGGATAACTGTGCCAACAAGAGTCCCTCCTGGAAACAGAATATTCCTTTTTCTAACTAAAGGGATTCAGTTCAAATGTCAGCTGGGTCATCTGCTGATAGAAAACTAATTGAACGTTACAAAGAAACCATTTTCAGTAAATAATTTGTATTTCTCTGTTCTGCTATCACTTCCCATCAAGATGGCCACTCAAGAAAAATCATGTTTCATTCTCATGCACCCAAATCGTCTGTTCTTCTCCACGCGTAGGTATCACTTATTCGGTCTCTGCTCTGGGCAGATGCTGTACTGGGTACAAAAATACTGACCAAGATAGAGAGGATACAGTCATCGCTCTTCACAGGCTTAAAATCAAGAGGAAGACAAGACACACAGGAAGATTTTAACCAGGATGGACAGTGAAAAGTGGACATCACCGGAATACATAGCAACATATATGTCACCAGGACCGAATATGTCACCGGGACCAAATATGTCACCGGGACCGAATATGGAGAAGCAGCACTTCAGAGGCCTGGAGAGCTGACTGCCCCGCCTGGCCCCAGCTCCCCCACCCCCACCCCCACCCACTGAAAGACACGATGCTCCGCCCAGCTTGGTGGAGGCAAGGTGGGGAGGGTGAAAAACGGAAGCTGCAGGAACCTAACTAAGCTCCTTCTCTGCACATTTTAAATAAAAGACTAACCTATTTTCTTGCTGCGACTCAAGGTAAATGTGAAAAGAAATGATTTCTAGAGTTGGATGCTGGACCCACGCCCCCATCTCGGTGTGGCTGCATTTCATAAAGCACAGCTAACCCGATGATAAATGGTGAAGTCACTTGGGCAGTCGCCAGTAGCTCTCTCCTTCTGTTCTGAGACCTGCATCCAAATTTGAGCCTGTGAAATGGCTTGGGTGATCTTAATTTGACAGTTGTCAACATTTCAAAATCATTGCCAAGTTCAGCCAAATGGAAGTCTTTGTGGGGCCTGACTCTGTGTGTGTGTGTGTGCATGCCTGCGTGCATGTGTGTGCCTCTGTTGTGTGTATCAGAGAGTTGCCAATCTGAGCCCGTGTAACACACCTGTGCACCCTTCCTCCGTCACGACGTATTAGCACTCTCCCTACATGACGAGGTCTGTGGGAGGGAGAGAAAATGGCACTTCTCCTTCAATAAGTTTGGTCCGAGAAGGTGCAAAATTCGTAGATGGAAATGTTTGGACAGTGGACTCAATTAATGAAACAGTAAAATCTAAGAAAATTGTTGCACAGAATACAAACTTTTAAATAAAAAAGAAAGAGGATACCATTGTGGACACAATGGCTCATAGCGCGTGTTCCCTTGCAGTGCGTGTATTTTTTCAGCACAAACATCTCAGTCTAAGCTGGACTGGAGGACAATTTAACTGATCCCACATCGGCAGAAAAGCAATAATGAAAGTAATGAAAATAATCTGGAAAATAATAGGACTTTTCTGAGATCTGCCATGTACAAGATACCTTATTTGAAAACGAATCTATTGGTACAGCACACATGGACTCACCAGGGGGAAGTTATTGAAATAAAAATACAAAGATGTCTAAACCCTCCGTGCCTGGAGCCCAGCTCTGAGCTGAGGAATCTTTCCCCTTTGTTCTAGAACGTGCATTCACGCAGAACCTAAGGTCATTTCCATTAGTGCCAAATATCATGAAAGCATGAACAGAAGAGAAAGGATATGTTTTTGAGACGTTTTCCCCCCTTTTTTCTTGTTTCGATATATTGGGATGACTGTTGGCCAAAAATTAAAATCTTCCATAAAAGTGTAGAGGCATAAATACACGGCCTTCCCTGACAACAGTGGGTGAGAATAGCACGTTAGAAGTATCGAATAAATATTTGTGAAATAAGTCAGTGGATGGTCAAGGGGCATAAACAAACCCATATTGTTCCAAAAAATGAAAAAATATTGTTAAAAGCTGAGGGTTTTTTAATCTATGGTTAATACTGTATTTCCAAAACCATCACCAGCTAAATTGCACTGAATCCCTCTGTCATATATATGTGCCAATTGCCTTTAATTTCCTGTAATCAGCTCATTGGAGCAGTAACTAAGCAAAAGTCTATGGAAGGTCCTTGATCTTGTGAAGGAATTGTAATCAGAGCCTTGAAGAATTCCGTCTCCCTGGTCACACACTTTGCCACATGGATGTTGTGTTGACACCCCTGGAGTCCATCAGTCAAGACAGCTTAGCACTTCCCCGGCTGCCTTTTGTACATGGCCTCACGTAGGTGAACTTGGGGTGAGAGAGGCTCTTTAGAGTTGCTCCATAAGGGCTGTGCGTCCCTACCCTGTGCCTCCGTTGCAAGGGTCACAGCAGGCTCTGTGGAGGGAGAGAGTCCCACGACTGGTCTCAACGATCTAGAGAAACACGGGGGTCTCGTCACAGCCGTGGCCCCATGTTTCCTGTTGCCCGTAAGTGTTCGTTTGAGGAACTGCTTCGATGACAGAGTTTCAAGAACGTCCATCAGCCACAAGGAAAGATGGTCCCCAGATGGGCAACGAACTCTGGGTGGAGCAGAGACCACCGTCCCTGTGCCAGGAACTCTGCATGTCAGCAGTGGAGGGAACCTCAGACCTTCTATTGCTAATCGTACAAATTTCCACACCAATACTTCTGTTGTTGTTTTTAATTAAACGTGTTATTGCGAGAGGATTATTCATTCGCATGCGGTCATAAGAAATAATAGAGATCCCATGTACCCTGTACCCAGTTTCCCCCAACGGTAACATCTCCCCAAATGATGGTACAATAAGCACAACCAGGATACGAACATGGGTCCAGTCAAGACACAGGACGAGTCCATCCCCACATCCCCTCCTGTTGTTGCCCTTTCAGCTACAGTCACGTCTCTCCAGCCCCACCCTCTCCTTTACTCCTGGCAACCTCCAATCTGTTCTCCGTCTCTATGATTTTATCACACCAAGAATTTACGCAAGAGAATTCCCTGGCGGTCCAGTGGTTAGGACTTGGTGCTTTCACTGCAGGGGCCTGGGTTTGATCCCTGGTCGGGGAACTAATATCCCACAAGTCACACTGCACAGCCAAAGGTAAAAATAAAAGAATTTATGTAAATGATGCAAACTGTTACATATGGAATGAATAAACAACAAGGTATAGCACAAGGAACTATATTCAGTATCCTGAGATAAACCATAATGGAAAAGAATATTTAAAAATGTACATATATGTGTAACTTTGCTGTACAGCAGAAATTAACACAACATTGTAAATCAACTATACTTCAATTAAAAAAAAGAATTTATGTAAATGAAATCAAACAGTATGTAACTTTCGGGATTGGCTTTCTTGACTCGACGTAACCCTCTGGGGATTCGTTCCGGGTGTCATATCAGCAGCGTTCCATTTTATCCCTAAGTCGTGTCCCATGGTGTGGGGGGACCACAGCTTGTGTAACTATAGCCACTGGCAGACACCTGGGATGTTCCCAGTTTAGGATTATTACAAACAAAGTCACTGTGAACATCCACGTGTTACACGAAGTACAAATCTGACTCCATACGGGATCGTTTAACCTTTGTATTCTAATGCTTTTGCTACAAATGAATCACTAAAGGGATGTTGCCTATAAAGTATAAGTCATGGCCCATCTCAAGGAACCCTGCCTCCCATGCCTGAGTGACAAGCTAAAATACCTTTGTGTAGCTCACAGGAAACATCTTGACCACGCCCACCTGTGAATGGCCACAGGAAAGAAGAAATTAAAATTAACACATCCCCTCCAGAGTCTGGCCAGAACCAGGAAATACTTTATGAAAATGCAGAGAGAGAACTATACAAATTTTTTTTATGTTGACAATTAATCAAAACTCTAAAAATACTGGTTGAAACTTCTGTGTCTCCTAAAATAATTGAAAATAGGGACGACAAATGCACATCAGCACATGTTCACAGCAGCTCTATGCAAAGCAGCCGAGGGAAACAGCGCAAGGGTCCGTGTACCGAGGAATATCACCCACTATAGAGACAGCGAGGCGCTAGGACATGCCAAGATGCGGAGAAACTGCAACATCCTGACCCCAAAACCACGGCCTGGCCAGGAGCGGAGACCCCGGAGCAGAGCCGCTCCCCCGCCCCCAGACGCGCAGGCCCTCCAGAGAAGCCTGCAAGCCTGGGGTGGAGGTGAGCACAGAGCCCACAGTCTGCTGCTGTGCCCGCGACGAGTTTGATTCCCAGGCTGGTGTAAACCGGGAAACAGACCCCACATGCACTTGCTCTGTTGTGCAGGAACTGGCCTGCGTGCCACTCCAGGGCCCTCCCTGGAGGCTGGAGGTCACTGGAAGGAGCGGAAAGACGCCTTAGGTTCTTTATCAAAAGCAAACATTAGCACAGCGTTGGGAGTTTGTCCCAGATGACACCAGAGATTCGAAAAAGGGCAGAGGAGGTGGGGTGGCTGCAGCGGTGAGGATGGAGCTCTGCTTTCGCCCCTCTGATCTGCTGCCTCTTTGGGGCTTTCGGTTTGAAGCCACATTAAATGAAAGGAGTTCAATGCTCCCTGAACTGGTCAGGCTATGCATCTGGCCTCTCCTATCCCGCTTTCCAAAGGCGGCTAAACTACAGCTACTAAACCAAGGTCCCAGACGTACAAGAAGGTGCAGTGTTTCCAAAAGCTCCTTGGAGAGGGGAGTCCTTTTAGTTCCCAATCTTACCAACACTCAATATCTCCATAATTATTTTCCTGTGTCTCCTTCTTTAACTAATAGTTTTTGTTATTTGTTTATTGATTTCATTTCTCAAGATCTTTTATTATTATGGGAAAACTTTGCAACGACCCCAGCCAGTTCACAAAATAAATTACCTTAGGTTACGCTCAAAACAATTGACCCAACTGTCATTCATAAAGAGTTTTCACACCATTAGCCCATGATCAAGTATCTTTGAAGTAGGTAGGGTGAAAACTATTTTCTTATCCTCTGAGAGAGGAACCTTAGGAAACTGGAGTTGTAGTGATGAAGGGTAAGTTTCCTCTCCCTACAGATAACTGTTTGTGTATACATCTTTCAAATAGCAGAAACAGATATGTAAATAATTGCACCTGTGAGAGGTTATTCACAGGAAAACATCTGTCCTATCTGGGGCCAAGATACGGAAGAAAAATTAATTCACTTCCTAGTCTTTATACAGAGCAAAAAAATATCATTTCCAAGGCCTCTAATATCCTACGTGCTTCACTTGCTATCTTTAATTCTCACAATAACCTTATACATTAGTCAGTTTTGATCCCATGTCACAGAGCAATGGGGGCTGAGAACTTGCTCAAGTTCACATAACCTGTCATTGTTTCTCTGCCTAACCCTGGACCTGGCATGATGCCCTTTGATTGGCAGGCAAACATACCAGTTAGCTATGCCCCAGGGAGGACCACACACTGATAGCAGTGTGGATTATTCTATCTGAATCTGAAAATTTTAGCATAATTTCTGAAATGAGACTTCTACTTAGTTACCTTGACCTTTCCTAGGGAAGGTGTGTGTTGTCTTATTTTCTAGAATCACTCAAAGTGAATATTTGTTCAAGACCAGAAAAACCAACTGACCTGGCTCTAAGCTTCTTTCAGGTTTAATTTCATATTTTTTTGTTTTGATTTCAAAGCATTTAAAGGTGCTGAAAAACATATTTCCTAGGCACATTCCCAGAAATTTTAATTCAGTATAAAACAGTGTAGAAAAATTCCTTATGAAGCAAAAATAGTTTTCAAAAATGAACTTAAAAGCATTTATTCTTGTTCTATATACCTGAATAATGGGAAATGCCAAATAAATTTTCAGGCTGAAGATAAATGACACCAGATGGATCTGTAACAAGGAAAACAATTGTACTAGAAATGACATTAAATGTTACTATCAAAAGATATAATTTTATTTTTAATTCATTTGAGACATGTGACTATTTAAAGCAAATATTATAGCAAGCATTATAAGGATAATGACATGTGTAGTTGTAATGTATAATAACAAAAGCAAAGGATGGGAGAAGGAAACTATACTGTTGTACCTTTCTTACTTATTATGTAAAATAGTATAATACTAACTCTAAACAGAATGTTATTAAAAATGAACTATAACCTCTAGAATAACCACTAATAAATGACACAAAGTGCTATAGTCAAAAAGCCGATCAAAGAGTTACATACCCAAAATAAGACAAAAATGGAGGAATAAAGAGAAAAAAACTCAGAAAACCAAAAACAAAAAAGTAAACTATATTATATTAGTAATTACATTGGATGTAAATGGATTAACACTCCAAGTAAAAGGCAGAGATTCTGAGACTGGATTAAAAAAAAAAATGTAAGACCCAACTCTGTTCTGACTACTAGAGATATCCACAAATATGAAAAGAAACATAAACATACAAGTTGAAAGTAAGAGGATGGACTATATACTGTATAGTATCAAAATGAGCTTCAAAGGCTATATCGTTATCAGAAAAAAACAGACTTTGAGGTGAGGAGTATTATCTGAGATAAAATATCTTTTCATAATGGTAAAAGGATCCATTTATCAGGAAGACAAAACAACCATAAACATGCACACACTGAGTAAAAGAGCTTCAAATACCCGGAGCAGAAACTGGCAGAACTCAATGGAGAAACAGATACAAGTACAATCTTCGAGATCTTAGCATCACTTTCCTAGTAATTTATTGGACAACTAGGTAACACTGCCAACCACACAGTAACTGTCAACTACACACTCTGAGCTGTACACGGGTGGTTCACCAAGATAGACCTGGGCTGTGAAACAAGTCTCAGCACATTTAAAGGGACCACAGTCACAGAGAGAGTGTTCTGTTACCACAATGCTGTTACATTAAAAGTTAAGAAAGTAACTACGAAACCCTGATTCTGGAGAGCAGGTGTGATGGTTAACTTTACATGTCACTTGTCCAGGCCATGGTGCCCAGATATTTGGTCAACCTTATTCTGGAAGTTTCTGTGAGGATGTTTTTGGTTGAGGTTGACATTTAAATTGTGGACTTTGAGGAAAGAAAGTGGCCCTCCATCAAGTGCATGTGCTTCATCCAGTCAGTTGAAGGCCTGAACAGAACAGGTCTCCCCAGACCAAGGGAGAATCCTCTAGCAGACGGCCTTCAGACTTCATCTGCGATGTCAGCTCCTCCTGCTTCCACGGCGCAGAGCCTGCAACTCAAACCACAGCTCTCTCCTCACTCTCCAGCCTGCAGACACCCCCATCAGATTTTGGACTCACCAAAATCATGTACAAGCCATGATATGAGATATGTACATATATATATGTATGTATATGTATATATGTTTCTCTGGAGAACCTTCACTAATACAGCAGGTGATACACGTCAAAACACTTTAAAATAACAATAAGACTCAATATAAAGGAAATTAGAAAATATTTTAAGCTGAATGATAATAAAAAATACAGTTAATTTGCTAGAGTGGTTCACAGAACTCAGGAAACAGCTTACTTGCTATTTACCCGTTTCTTACAAAAGGATGTGGTAAAGGATTGGATACCTACCATCTGGATGGAAAAGACATTTATGGAAGCTAAGTGCAAAGAGGTAGAGCTTCCATGCCCTTTCCGGGCTGGCCACTCTCTAAACACCTCCACGTGTTCACTCCCTGGAATCTATTCAAATCCCACACTCTGGGGATTTTTATGGGGGCTTCATCGTGTAGGCATAATCAATCACTGGTTTCATTTCCAGCTGCTCTCCCCTCTCTGGAGAATGGGGGGCTGAGCTGAAAATTCCAAGCTTCTAATCATGGATTGGTCTTTCTGGTGACCAGCCCCCATCTAGGAGCCCACCAAGACTCACCTCATTAGAACCAAAGACACTGTTCTCACCCAGATTATTCCAAGGATTTAGGAACTTGGTGTCAGAAATCAGGATCAAAGACCAAATATTAGGATAAAAGATTCTCCTAGTGGCTTTATCATTTAGGGAATTACAAGGGCTTTAGGATCTCTTGCCAGAAATCAGGGGCAAATATATATGTTCTACTATCTCAAATTATCAAAACTTCTCATAAAGAAAATCTCAAACCCAGATTTTTTTCACCAGTCAATTCTATCAAGCATTTAAGAAAAAATTTATACCAATTTTATATAAGCTCTTTCAGAAATACAAAAGGGATCATTTACCAAAGCATTTTATGAGACCAAGATAATTATCATAACAAAACTTTTAAAGACATTATGAGAAAAGAAAATTTTAGATTAATATCTCACATGAACATGGACAAAAATTAATACAATTGAGCAAATTAAATCCGTACATATATAAAAAGTAGACATATGCAATGTTCATGAGTTAGAATCCTCAATATTGTTAAAATATCAATTTTCCACAGATTGATATGTAGATTCAGTTCATTCTGAATCATAATCCCACCATGCTTTTTAAAAGAAGTTCACAAACTGCTGCTAAAATATTTACAGAAATGCAAAGAATGCAAACAGGTATAAAAAATCTCGAAAAAAAAAGGAAGAAACCTGATTGTCACACTACCTGACTTCAAATATTATTATAAAGCTACAGTAATCAAAAGGGTATGGTGTTGGAATAAAGAGAGAAAAAGTTTTCTTTAAAAATATACAGATTTCAGGGCTTCCCTGGTGGTATAGTGGTTAAGAATCCACCTGCCAATGCAGGGGACATGGGCCTGGTCCAGGAAGATCCCACATGCCATGGAGCAAACTAAGCCCATGCGCCACAACTACTGAGCCTACACTCTAGAGCCCACAAGCCACAACTATTGAGCCTGTGTGCCACAACTACTGAGACCTGTGCACCTGGAGCCTGTGCTCTGCAACAAGAGAAGCCACCTCAATGAGAAGCCCACACACTGCAATGAAGAGTAGCTCCCACTTGCCGCAACTAGAGAAAGCCCATGCAGCAATGAAGACCCAATGCAGCAAATAAATAAATAAAATTAATTTAAAAAAATACAGATTCTGAAAAGAGACCCACGCATGTGTAATCAAGTAATTTTGAAAAAGACATTCAAATAATTAAATGGGGAAAAGAAAAATCTTTTTTTAATGGTTTTGCAAAAATTGGAAAAAAATTATTGAAAAAAATAAAGACCCTCAGCCTTGTACCTTACACTGTACACAAAAATTAATTTAAGCAGCAGCATGTACCTAACCATACTAATTAAAGGTTACTGATTCAATAAAGTTTCCACAAGACGAGAGAGGAAAGTATCCTCAGGACCTGAAGACAGGAAAATAATTCTTATGGAGGGTGCTAGAAAGTGGTAACTATAAAGGAGAAATGATAAGTTAGCATTCAGCAAATGGAAAACTTCTGCTCATCAAAATCACCATTGAGAAAATAAATAAGCTAGATGAAAAGACTCAAAAACAAATGTTTTGTTATGTACTGTCTCCGGAATATATACATAACTCTTTCACATGAATAATGAGACAAACTTATACTTCCTTTAATTCTTTAATCACACTTTCCTTCAATTCTTTAGACATATTTCCTTTAATTCTCTGAATTTACTTGTAATAGCTAGTTTAAAGTCTTTGTCTAGGGGCTTCCCTGGTGGCGCAGTGGTTAAGAATCCGCCTGCCAATGCAGAGGACACGGGTTCCATCCCTGCTCCAGGAGGATCCCACATGCCACAGGGCAACTAAGCCCATGTGCCACAATTATTGAGCCTGTGCTTTACAGCCCATGAGCCACAACTATTGAGCCTATGTGCCACAACTACTGAAGCCCACGTGCCTAGTGCCTGTGCTCCACAACAAGAGAAGCCACGGCAATGAGGAGCCCGTGCACCACAACAAAGAGTGGCCCCCACTCGTCGCAACTACAGAAAGCTCGCGTGCAGCAACAAAGACCCAACACAGCCAATAAAAATAAATAAAATAAAAATAAAATAAATTTTTTAAAAAAGTCTTTGTCTAGTAAGTCCAATATCTGGCTCCCCTTAGGAACCATTTCTATTGGTTGACTTTTTTTCCTTTATATTGGCCACACTTTCCTCTATCTTTGCATGGCTTCTGAAATTTTGTTGAGAGTGGGTATTTTACACAATGTTATATAAAAACTGTGAAAATCAGAATGCAGGTGCATGCACACACACACACACGTTTTGTTGTTTTGCTTTTCCTTGTTTGCATAGTGATTCCTGGGCTAATTCTTTAAAGTCTGTATCCCTCTTAGTGTGTAGCCAATGGGGTGTCTGCTCAGTTAGCTTACTAGTCAGCTAATAATTGGTAAGATTTCTTTAGATGCCTTAAACCATCAGCTTCCACCCTTTGACAATGAGCTCTGCACAGGTTGGGGCATGATTTCAAGGCTCAGGCTGTGGAGGGGCTTGCCTTAGCCTTCAATTCCTGATTCCTTATGGGCTCAAGGTCATTCAGAGGTGAAAGGCTGGGCAGTTCTCAGGTCTTCCCTGGTGGTGCATACAGCCCTGCACACGTGTGTGACCTTGTAGCATAACCAAGAGTATAACAGCTTTTCAAATCTCCCATGGACATTTCATTCCAGGGATCTTCCTTTCACCAAATGGTATCACAGTCTCAGGCAACTATGTCATTAAGTAGATACAACTGATTATTCTGCAACAAATGCCCTGGGGACAGAGCTTTTCCTGCAGCAGGAGCTCTGAGTCAAGTCAAATAATAAGAATGTTTTCACAGGGCTTTTCCAGGGAGCTGTGGGACAGGTCGAGTAGTGGCCATGCTCTGGGGTTGGGGCTTTTTGAGTTCCAAACCCTCTTGGCTGCCTTTGGTAGCAGCAATAAGGCTGCTGGTTTCCACAGCAACATGGTTGCAAAGCTTCTGGTGTTCTAGGGTACTACAGGGCTCAGGAGACTTATGGGAGCGGGACACGTTTTATCATAAACCCCATCATTCTAACTGAGTCTCAGTAGTTTTCTTTAATAAATGTTTCTCAGATTGTTGCAAGCCTTTGCTGAATTTTCGGAGTTCCAAAAAACTTTATTTTGACAATTCCCCTTTTTTTTTTTTGCTTTTGTAGAGGAGTGGCATATTACTTTTCCATTGCTGCAAATTAGCACAAATGAGGTGGCTTAAAACCACACAAATAAGTAATCTTAGTTCTGAAAACTAAAAGTCTGAAAGGAGTCTTTCTGGGCTAAAATCAAGATGTTAGCAGGGTGGAAGTGAGAGAGCAGCATAGACATAGACACACTACCAACTGTACAATAGACAGCCAGTGGGAAGTTGCTGTATAACAAAGGGATATCGACTGGAGGAGGGAGGGATGATGCCTTAGAGGGCTGGGACGGGGAGGGTGGGGGGGAGTCGAGGGAGGGAGGGAATATGGGGATAGGTGTATAAATACAGATGATTGACCTTGGTGTACCTCAATAAATAAATACATAAATACATAAATTTTAAAAAAAGATGTTAGCAGAGTGGAATTCATTCTGCAAACCTGTTTTCTAGCATTTTCTAACTTCCAGAAGCTACACATGCTCCTTGGATGGTGGCTCTATCCATCTTCACAGCCACCGATCACGTCTGCAACCTCTGCTTCCACTGTCATACCTCTTTCTCAGATTCTGACTCCCCTGTCTCCCTCCTCCACACTTAAATGACTCGTGAATACACTACCCTCCCCCCAGAGAATCAGGATCATCCTCCACATCAAGACCCTTGACTTAATCACATCTGCAAAACCCCTTTTGCCATGTAAAGTAACATAGTCACAGATTCCAGGAATTAGGAAATGAACAGCACTGGGGAGCCATTATTCTGTCTGCTACAAACACATCTAGGAGGTCTTCCGTCTGTCCTTCCAGAAGTCCTGCCCCTTTCTCCTCATTCTTAACCATGTAATTCCATGCAGTTGACTCATGGAAGAGCATGTATGACTGCATGTATCAGTCAGCTCCTACTTGGTCATTCCTCATAACAAACAATTCCAAAGATTGCAGTTGCTTATAGCAACAGTGGTTTATTTTTTCTCATGTTTTATGTCACTGTTGGTCTACTGCAGTTCTACTGATCTCTGCTTAGCTGTCTTCTTTACTTTGTCATCCCAGCTAGAAAGAATTCCTCATCTGGGCCGTGTCCGAAATGTAATTTTTCCTTAATCTAGGAAAGTAACCAATCAGAGGTTATTTTGTCACCCAGATTCAAATGTGACTATAGGGGCATATGTTTAGGGAGGACCTTTTGCATCTCTGAATCTGCTGGTTCTGGAGGATACCTTTAGAAAAAAAACATAACAACCAAGATAAAGTTTCTTTCCAGTTGACCCATTCAGCATTTTGTTCACAGGATTGAGGTCTTTCAGCACCACAATAAGTAGATACAATTATAAGGAAGAAAGAATTGATGGGAAGATACAAGTCTGAAACCTATTGTCTCCAGTTACTTGTTTAGATATAAGAAAATAAACTATATGAATGTTTGAATTAAGGAGAAACAGAAGGAACACTGTGAAACAAATGTGAGCACAGGAGGATAAATGGATTATTTGCACAGAAGAGCCTACATGTCTTATGCAGAAAGAATTTACCAACCCCATATATTTGATCAATTCATGGAGTCTTCAAACATTTAGGACAATCCATGTGAATAATCCCAAGTGATTTGTCCTGAGCTTGTATTATACTGATTTTGTAGCACATTGACTATCAAAATGAAGTTCTGTTCAAGTTAATGGTAAAGTTTTCTGGCATTATTCCAAAACAAAAACCCCAGAATATGCCAGATGATAAAACCTCAGGCTGGGGTGAGCGTTCTACTGTGTAGAGTCCAAGGAAATGGTCTCCTTGTGCAGAGGTAGAATCTGATTACAATTTATTTTCTCAAGACACAGCATCTCAGATTGAAATTTTGTGCAGTCTCACATACATAAATTCAGGATTTATGTGTATATCATGATCTTCCACCTATAAATTCAAGTAAGTTTAAAAAACGGAACAAATAAAACACAAAGGTTAATTCACTGTAAAAAACTGAGGGTTAAATCAAGGTATAAAGCTCTTCTTAGCATGATTTTGGCGATGGCTGTTTTTCTCCACCCGAAGTATCAAGAATCTGGCTTTATGCAAACAAGATTCATTCCTCATCCACTTCAAGGGGCCTTGCCTGGTGCCAGCCAGGCTCAAGTCGCTCTATAAACGCTCGCTGAGTCTAAACATGGTTCTACACAAGGAGCACTGAGCCTACACGGTAGACTAAATGTTCACTTCTCCCTAAGGACGTGGGTTGTGAAGCACTGAGGCCAACCTAGCTGCATAATTTTCATGCAAATGCCTAACAAAGGAATCCAGTCCTTGAAAAAATGGAAGCAATGACATAAGAGACTTGTGTGACTCACCCCTAATCGACCAAAGGAAATGCCTTCCCTCTCTCTCCTCATCTATATTTCATTGGCCCTATAGTTAACAGTGGAGAGTTCCCTGTAGGGTAAGAAGGTGATTCCATGTGGGTTGCAGGTTGAAGCCAAGCAGGACCCCGTGGGGCTCCTGAGCACAAAAGCCTTTCTGTGTCTCCCATTTCTAGGTTACAGGAAATAGGCTTCATGCAGCCTCTATGACCGTCCCTGAGTTCCAACGGGCAGGACCAAATAGGTGCTCATCAGGGAAGGGAGGGGATGCGGCGACCAGGGAGAAGCAGTCAAGAAACAGTGATGCAGCCTTGGGGCAGGTCCTGGTCCCCACTCAAGGGATACACATCATGTCTTAGAGCTGTGTTGCAGAACCTGAAACCCCCACCAGGTGGAAAAAATTAACTGTATGCTGCCCACAGGCACGTCGACCCCAGACCGTTGGAACCAGAAGGGAGACGATGCTGACTCCCCGTTGCCTCACCACCAGCCAATCAGAAGAGCGTCCGTGAGCTGACCACGCCCTCTCTGAACCATGACTGTAAAACTCCTCACCACCCCCTCCAGGGCGGGACACGCAGTCTTGAGGGCGTTAGTGTGCTGTGGCCCCCTGTGCCTGGCAAAGCAATGATGCGATTCTTTTCTCCTTCACCCCGAACTCTGTCTCCGAGACTTAACTTGGTGTCGGGGTGCAGAGGCCAGATTCAGCTTCAGGGCCCGCCGTTACTCACCCTCCAAGGCCCAGAAGGAATGATTCTGACCTAAAAGGCCAGGACGGGCTTCTCTGCCAAAAGACCAACTGCTCAACGAGGGCCTTGGTTTTGAAGGTAGAGCCCAGAGAATCTGACTGTGAGGTCGCTTCTTCCCACACTCCCGGCTCTCAGGGATCTCAGGTCATGATTTAGATCCTAACCCAGAGGCCCGTTGTCACCACCAATAGATAGAGTCACGGACCCTGTGCCTGGAGGGGAGGTTCCAGGCAGGGAAAACCAGAAGTAGTGTTTTTGTAAATACATAAAAGAAGGCCATTGAACTTCAGGGGCTACCACTTTCCCAAGGGTAACAAGCTGTGTGTGGGTGAGACGCGCGTGGACAAATCGCAGACTCAGAAAGAGGGCGAGTGGAGGAAAAGTCACAGATGAAAGACGTTTCTGGGAAAATGAAAACCTAAAGCCACGCAAGCATCCGGAAATAATAAATAGTACAAACCTGAGACTTGAAAAGAAACCGTGAAATAAAATCCAAAGGGACCTAACTGGTAGCAGCCTGATTTAAATTTTGGAAAGAAAAAATTCGGCCATACACCACGAGACGTTTCCTCTGAAACCTCTGAACACAATCACAGCCGTGGGCCTGCCGCGGCTTCACATCTGGGGAGACCAGACAAAGCACTGGTCAAATGTTTTGGGCAAAAAATGCAAATAGAATGGATCCTTGGCTAGATTTAAAAGATAAAATATGGAAAAAATCCTGTTCACTGGGGAAGAGGAGGAGCTCTCCATCATTTAAGGAGATCTATCGCTTTTCGCATCCAGATGAAATCTGGGAAAATAACAGAACTTTCTGTGCCTGTGAAAGCAGCCCCGAGGGGATTCTAAGCTGCTGAAACACCCCCGTCCCCTGCAAGAGACACAGATCTGACAGGGTGAAGGTCACGCATTCTCAGAACGAGAAGGGTTTCATCGGAATTCCAAGACGGCATCCACACCCTCCAACAGAACGGATTCTGTAGGAAATGAAACACTCGTCTTAACAACCTCGCACATGTTTGTACCTCTTTCCCTTTTCCTTGGAGCTCACTGGGAAGCCCCCAAAATGAAAGAGAATAAATTTTCCTCTGAGATCAGTTCTCTGCTCCTCCATCTTCCTGAATGGAAGCCAAGACTCAGGCAAGACGTTCCTGCATTTAGGTGTAAATAACACTGCCTGTGTAGGAGGCTCCCCCTTTCCCGTTCATTACTGTCACAGATTTGAAAAGAAAAAAGCAGAGGTCATTTATTAGAGGTTATTTTTCATGCAAAACACCCTGTGTTAGCTGTCATTCAAAAGGATGTAGTCCACGCCTTCACTCATATATTAACAGGGCTTCGGGTCATAACCTTTTATGGCATTTGGAATTCCAGAACCTCTGATTAGTGCAATATTTACATATCCTTCAGTAAAAATGTTCCTCTAAAGAAATGCATGAAGTGTTGTAAATTTGTTTGGCCTTTAGTCTAGACTCTGCATGAACTCTGAATTCAAAGCAGGGTGCATTAAACCATATTACTTTGTCTTGCGATAGTGTTTCCATTAATGGGACGCCGGTTAACCCCTTAGAGATGGGCAGGCCTTTCAAACCAGTAACATCAACTGAGGGAGGTCTTTTCAATAAAATTAATAGTTGCCACTTACCCGAACTACCTTGACCATCTGATCCCATTTATATGTTACCGTATAAGAGAAATATTTATGTCCAAATCAGCCTGGATTTAATGGCCTCAATAGGATTTGAACTGGTGGAAATTTACTGGAAGTTTTAAGAACGTCATTGAATTATGGCTTCATCGTGTGGGAAGAGAATCACCAGTCAGGATTCTGGGATGTTCGATAGTAAGGGAACTTCTCCTGTTTAGGTGGCATGATCAGAGTACGCTTTTTTAAAAAAATTTGCCAAATCACGTTGTTCCCCTAGCTGAGAGGGCTGTGTTGAGTCTTGGCTGGCTTGTTGCTGTGGCTGGTGGGTAGGTTGCTGAAGCCTGCCATCCTCCAGTATTGAAACAGTGACCCAACAGATCTAGCAACTCCAGGTTACGAGTGACTTTTAAGTAAAATGTAACCTAGAAAAGGTGTCCATCAGGTGTGGCAGGGGTCACCCAAGAGACAGACTGCCGCCTTCTCACTGGAATTCCTCCACCAGTGAAAAGGAGGCATATCCTGGACTTTTTCAGAAACAGAGTTTACAAACCTCCCTTAACCTGCTGCTCGAGCTGCACTGTGGTTTTGAAAAGACAGATATGTTACTGTTACCTTCTTCCCAAAATGCTCTCTTTCCCGGGACGTTTGCATGTGCGGATGCCTAGCAGAACTTCACGTTTCAAGAAGGGTTTTCTCTCTCACATATCTTAATTTCCACCTGAAGCATTTGAGCATCGTTTAAAATATGTTTGGTTCAATAGAGAAATAAGCATATTTTTAAATTTTATGTTTTGAAGCTGTCCACTCTGCCCCAGATCGCGAAAGTGGGAATCTATCTCCCACACGTAAAAGTGATACGGCTGGTGGACCCACTGGGGTTAGAGGCAGGACAGAGTTGAGAAGATGCGAAGTGGGTGCGTCCTGTGGACGTTTACAACACTCCGTCCAATTTACACCTCCTTCCAGATGCAGGAGGGCTGGCATCCTTCCCCACTTCCTCTTCAGATCTTTACTCATAACCTGCTTCTATCTTTCACCTGATATTCCTTCCTGTTCCCCATTTTCCAACCCTATTCCTCTCTTCTCAAAACCTTTCTCCATCTTTCTGAGCACCCACCCAGAACCTTGTAAACAAATTATACATATATAACATAGCTACGTTTTCAAAACACCTGAGACAGTAAATAATATCATACTATACTTCAATCCATAAAAACAAAGAATATCATCTTTGCATTTTATTAGTTAGAAAATATATTTTTAAAAAGTAATCCTTTCTGCCTAGCTTCTAGAAAAATATGCTAATTTTTTAGCTTAGTTAGAGAAACAATATTGTTGAAATAACGCACATTTTCTTGGCAAGGAATCTTCACTTTAGCATACGAAGCATTCAGACTTTTTCATTTGGACTTCTGCAAATTTGCTGCAGTCGGAAAGCTGGTTCGCAAAGTAAAATTATCACTTATTAAGCCCTTACTACATGCCAATATCGGTGCTACCTAAATTATTTCCACCGTATTACTTAAGACTCACTGTTATTACCTCTATAGGGCTGGGAACTCTATTCTCAGCTGGGGACCCTGAGGTTCAGAGAGGGAAGTTAACTTGTCTAAAATCATATCTAGGTTGGTGAAGGCAAGAAAGAGATTTGAACTTGGGTCTGACCCAGGCTGGTGCTTTTGACCATGAGGTCATTAAAGGCATATATTTCCTCTCTCTTCATCAGTTTCATGCTTTGTATCTCAGTTGTAATGGGAGGGACACAAGGAGGTGACTGCCTCATTGAAGACCCCCTTGTGCTGAAAAAGACCTGATCCAAAAGAGTTCAGTGCCCCCCCACCCAAGCATGAAGGGGGCAAAAAATGGTGTCCGAATGACAAAGTGCAATGGAAAAGCTGATTCTCGCCACTTTCGGAAACAGACTGGCCGTATCAAGCTTTGTTATGGGCTGTGTAGTCTTCTTGGGCCTGTCACAAGGCAGGTGCAAACATGCGTCCCCAAAACAGATGCAAACGGCTCGAGGATTACTCACGGTTTGGGACCATCTTCTCCTGGGCGCACCTGTATTGCTGTGGGGGTCACAGGGTCCGCCAAAGTCACAAACGTGCAAGCAAAAGAGGAGAATAAACATCTGACCCAAAGAGCAGACCGAGATCCCGCAAACAGGACTGCTCTCTGCATGTGGCCCACGGACCTCAGCTCACGTCGGCGGCAGCTGAGTGTTCTGGAAACAGCTCAGACCTCCCCCAAGTACACAGGCTGTGAACATAGCGTCTGAAAGGAAGACAGCGCCTCGGAGGCCACAAGTAACAGCACCATTCCACTAAAACAGGCAAGTCCAGTGGACCTCGGTCTGTCCACTCTTTCCTGTCCAGGGGTAATCACGACTGATAGGCGTCCACGAGCATTTTAATGTAGATTCCAAGTCCCAACAGCTCAGTGTGCACGTGGGCAGAGAGCTGGGTTAAATTGCTTCCTTATTCATGAAAGTGGATCCTAACATTTTATTCAAAAGAAAAGAAGCACTCATCATTTCTGTAGAAGTGTTTTATCTCCATCTCGGTCACTAAAGGCTACATGAGTGGGGAGCTTGCAGAGGAAAAGGGGAAGAAGCAGACGTGTGCAGCGCTCCGAGCCAGGCGGTTTGGAAGGTTCTGGACGTGAGGGAAGGGCAGGCTGGGGGCTGTGCTGTCTGTGGCCTCCTCGCCATCCTCTCTGGGTCTGTGGACGGCCTGTGCTCAGCACTCTGACAGCATCTTCTGCCTGACATGACCGCCTGCATCCCCTCCCGACAGCAGAGGCGGAAAGCCTGGAACCCATCGCCCCGGCTCCTCCACCCGGTGCCGTGGACTCTCGGTCGTCTTGCCTTCGGGTGAAAAGGGCTCTTCCCGTGCAGCCAATGGGTCTGAGGGAGGTGCCGGGTGCTGATGGAAAAGGGGAGGAGGACTCGTTTATTTCACACCTCAGTTAGGAATCCAGGTCGGAGCACCTCTCAGAAAAAGACTCGACGCTATGACATCGCTTTGCCTTGAATCCGCTCCTCACAGCAGAGAGGGCTAAGTGTGGGTGAGTTTAGAAACCTGCATTTCTCTCTTCCAAGGGGATATTTGCTCGACTGACCCCTAACAGTTTCTGAAACGGATGCAAATGCTTTTGCTTCAGAAAACAAAGCTGTACACGACACATAACCCGTCGATTCCGCTGGTGGAGTGCCGGCCCATGTGGCTCTTGGCTCCATGCTCTGGGGGAAGTCCTGTGTGCACAGACTTTGGTTTTAGACCAACACGTGGTCTCCCCTTCAAAATATTCACATCAAAGGCCAGGTGCCGAGTCCGAGGGGAAAAGGCCTGCACAGGAACCACCCTGCCACGCAGACGTGTATTAAGCCGATTTTAAAAATTAAGTGCAAAGACACATCCCTTTCTCGGCAGTTTGCTCAGCCAGTGTAACCAGTGACAACAATTACACTATTCTCCCCAAATGCACCCTGTTCCTTGCCATTTATCTTCTTTCCCCTTCTCTAGAAAACACTCCTACCCAGGGAGAAAATCACCAACACACTGAAGTTCAAAACCATTATATAAATAGAGTCTGTTCTCTGCATCCTTTTCTGTCCCTCTTTCATTGGCTCTTTGCGGCGAGATGATATGGAATAGACCTCTGAGAGTTCATGAAATAACTCTGTGTTATGCTCTGGAGCCCATAAAATGCACAATGAGAGTCGTGAATATAACTTTTATTCCCAAATCGAATTCTAGCCCAAGCAGCAGGTCTGCCTGGGATGCTTGACTGGACTAGTTATCTGGAGCAGACAGTGGACTCCTGGTGCTACCAGTGAACTTGGCTTTCCTCTGGAGCCACACACAGTTCACCTAATGCCAGGTACGTTCTTATAAATGGAGGTTATTGGTGGCAAAACACTTGGGCAGGACCACAGGGAGGAGATTGCACCATCAGAGCCCCTTCTGAGCCTATTGGGGGCTGAGCAGTGGTACCCTGGGTGGATGAGGGGCCTGGAGGTAAAGGGTGAGAGCTTTGAGATGGTGACAGACTACATGGCGGGAAAGTACACTCAGAGACCAAATCCAGGAGTGACCAAAGCAGATTTAGAAAATAACCTTTATACCTACACTCTGAACCAGGGTCACCTCTGCAGCAGTAAGTGGTTTGTGATTAGATCATGAATTAGATCAGGAAGGGCAGCAGAGATTTACACATTCAGAGTCATGAGAAACCCAATACCCTCACCTTACTGTTGAAAAAGCAAGGCCTAAGGACAGTGTGACTTGCCCACGGTGATGGAGAGCAGGCTTTCCATCCCTTATTTCTCTTACCACCCTGAGTACCTGAGCTATGTCCTCATAAACACACAAGGTCTTGACCACAGTCTATCAAAAAAAAATAGTTGAAAATGTTAAGGGCAGAAAAATAATAGGTAATCAGCAGGTGTCAGTGTGCCTGTGTATAAAATAAATTAATAAGCACGTAAAGATATATACATAATGATATTTATGTACATTACGATATTTATATATCTTTGCAGGTATTGTAGCAGGCAGAATAACACACCACCCCCCAGAGATGACCACGTCCTAATCCTCGAAACTGTGACTATGTCACCTTACGTGGCAAAACGGACGTTGCAGGTGTGATGAAATTAAGGGCCTTGAGGTGGGAAGATGAGCGGGGGGGTGTCCTGGACGGACCAGTGTCATCACTTGGGTCCTCATAAGGGAAAGAAGGAGGCGGGAGGGTCAGAGATGTGACGTCCGAAGCAGCTTCAAAGAGCAGCTGGGAGGTGATAAGCCACTGGCTCTGGAGACGGAGGCAGGGGCCGCCGTCCAAGGATGCCAGGACCTCTGGGGGCTGGGAAAGCAAGGACACAGGTTCCTCCCCAGATCCTTTGCAAGGAGTTCAGCTCTGCCAACACCTTGACCGTAGCCTGTAAGACCCATCTCAGACTTCTGACCTCCAGGACCGTAAGATAAAATCTGTGTTGTTTTAAACAATCAACTTTGTGATAATTTGTTACAGCAGCAATAGGAAACTGGAATATATACACATATATATGGATTTTAATTATTTAAATATATATAGAGAGAGAGTTCCTCACCCATTTTATTTCTTCCTTTATATGAGGTCAATCCAATGTAACGAATCCTTTTCCCAACTAAATCTTCAGTTGCATAAACCATTACTTTCACACCACACAGAAGAGGCCTACATGTTATATTTGAAAATTGCACTTTGCAGACTGTCTCAGTGGATAGATTCCAGTTTAGACTCCTCTCTGGGGTCAGGCAGCCCTGGGGGGATTCCTGGCCACACCACTCACTCGAGACTCAGGCAGTCAGCTCCAGCTCTGCAGCCACAGGTCCTCGACAGCACGATGAGCATCATGGCACCTGCTCGATGAAACTCCTGTGAGGGTAACGGGATGCTGCACTGGAAGGGCTTCTCATCGGATGTCACCCCTCTTTCCAACACAGTAGATAAGTCACGGGATAAAGCATAGACACGGCTCTATACCCGAATCCCTGGTACCTTGCCAGGGTCACCCCCCCTTCCCTACTTCCCTCCTTCACAGTCTTGCAAACCCCCAGAGTCACTCCCACCCACCCCTTGACATCCTCACTTCTCCCATTTCCAAAGGAAACTTAACTCCTTCTGCAGCATTTTCTTCATAGACACAGAAAGTACCTATGTGAATGATGGCAGTTTCTGCATCTCTAACTGTGTGGCTCCTACCTAGTGCTCAATGCATGTGTGAAAGCTATGTGTGTCCTTTGGGGCTCATGGCCAGGAACCAGAGGTGCCACTCTCTCCGGAAAGGCAGGCAAAGACTTTGTCCTGGTCGTTGACATGAGTGTGACGACAGAGCTCCCTGGTAAATATCACCGCCTAGCTGTATGCCACCAATTCTAAATTTGCTATGAGTGCGTGAGGCTTCTCCTTGGCAACAACAAAGACTTGTTAATAATGGAGGAGAAATCACAGGGCCCTCTCACAGCATGGTAGCCAGCGTCTCTACTTCTTGGCCATAAAAAGTCTCAGAGAACTGCAAACTTCTAATGAAAATTTCAAAGACATACTTAAGGTTAAATGGATACCTTCAAGATGTGTGCAGAGAAGAACATCCAACATGAAAATTACAACACACAAAGAGTCCCTTTTTTGTTTGGAAAGCAACGCTCATTTTGTGAAGTGACTAATCGGGTCAAATTCTATTGCACCTGCAACAAATTTACCCAAACCCTCCACGGAAGCATCTTTCTTTCTTTTTATTTTTCTTTTTTCTTTTTTAAATGTTTCACTGAGTCCCTAGACTTTTTTTTTTTGGAGTATTTAATCTTATATTGAATAGTTGTATATTTCAGTCATTTCTTATAGAGTCTTACAAATGTGTCATATATATGTTTTTAATGACAAATAATCCCTTACGCCTATATTGTGATTATTGCAATCATTTTAAGTACACTCAAATAGCTCTAACATTACCCACCACTGAGGAAAGTGCAGAAGAATTAGGCAAGATTCCTCCTTGATCAATAAGGGTTACAACCTAAGTCATTCCCCAAACATTAATGCCTAGACTTTTTATTTATTTATTTATTATTTATTTATTTATTTATTGGCTGCATTGGGTCTTCATTGCTGCACGCAGGTTTTCTCTAGTTGCAGAGAGCAGGGGCTACTCTTCATTGTGGTGCGCAGGCTCCTCACCACTGTGACTTCCCTTGTTGCAGGGCACGGGCTCTAGGTGCACAGGCTTTCAGTAGTTGTGGCATGTGGGCTCAATGGTTGTGGCTCATAGGCTCTAAAGCGCAGGCTCAGTAGTTGTGGCGCACGGGCTTAGTTGCTCCACAGCATGTGGGATCTTCCCGGACCAGGGATTGAACCCTTGTCCCCTGCATTGGCAGGCAGATTCTTAACCACTGAGCCACCTAGGAAGCCTGCACCTCTTTCTTGAGAGGTGAAATGTTGCTTGGAGCACAGGACGCAGAGGCCACTACAGCTGGGTTGAGACCTTGGGGGGAAAGTTTGATGCGGTGACCTAGATTGTGCCACATCACTCATCACAAAGTAACTGACGTGTGTACGATGGCAAAGAGAAAGCCAGATAACTGTACATTGTACAAAACGTAATTATCTAAACATCCTTAGTTCAGAGCCAATCTCAACATCTTTTAAAAGACATCCACCCTCACCCCCACCGTTTATCAGTAAAACTTAAAAAGGCGACTTTTTACAGCTCCGTTGTCTTAAGAAACATATTGAGTGAGTGCACCAGGACATTTTTAAACAGTTGCAGGAAAATATTTTTGCAATTTAAATGTTCCAGGGGGAGGGACTCCCCTGGTGGCTCAGTGGTTAAGAATCCGCCTGCCAATGCAGGGGACACGGGTTCCATCCCTGATCCGGGAAGATCCCACATGCCAAGGAGCAACTAAGCCTGTGAGCCACAACTACTGAGCCTGTGCTCTAGAGCCCGTGCTCTGCAATAAGAGAAGCCACCACAATGAGAAGCCCACACACTGCCGTGAAGAGTAGCCCCCACGCGCCACAACTAGAGAAAGCCCACGTGCAGAAATGAACACCCAATGCAGCCAATAAATAAATAAATAAACAAATAAATAAGTAAATGTTCCGGGGCAAGATACGGAAAAGCCGTCGCTTGTGTTAAGCTGTGTGAACCTGCTTATTTAAAAAATAACTCCATGTTTGGCAGGCTGCTCTGTCTTTAAAGTAAAATATTCAGAGAGTTCATAAAAAAATTAAATAAATACATAAAACACAGAGAGAAAACCGAAACCTTCCAAGAGGAATATCTCAATTTCTTCCAAGCTACACAATTTAATTCAAGCCTTTCTCTAATCATGTGCGCTTATTCAGAAGTGGTCTAAGGCACCAGCCCCATAATTACTGGACCCTCCACACTGATCTGGGGCCGATTACTGCTCAGGATCTTAAATCTCAGTAATCTATTTGAAACATTATTAAATATTAGAGATTTGCGTGATTTGTTTTCTCATCGCTCTACTTGTAACTTCTCTGCCACTCACTGCCAAGAGATGATGAACAAGAGCCTGCTGCTTTAATCTCAATTTGTTACACTAAAAATGCAAAATTAAAGAAAAATGGGGAAAGTGTAATATTACCAGGGAATGTGATTGATAACATTGTGTCACGTTACGAGTTTTAATATTATAAACTGAGTTTTATGTTACTCTCTTGTAATAGTGACATATTTAACATTTTAAGACTGGATATAATAATTTTATGGGGTAAATGGATATTATTAGATGATTATACTGTAGTACTTTGTCAAATTCTTGTATATTAAATACAAAAGAACTACAATAAAAATAAGAGGAAGTTCTGCCTTCAGCTGAGTGAAAAAAGGCGATTCATCCTTGCCTCTCTTCTTATGATGGAGGGTCGTCCTGGCCCGTCTCAGGGATCTGAATCATGTCGATTCTGTGGCATCGGCTAAAAGCCACGAATGGTATTTTATCCCCATAAATAATTTAACATCATTTCTGGCTGGTATCACGGCTGTCTTCAGTTTTATCCTCGGGCAGCACTGCCCCCCAAATCTCATTCCTATCTTGGAAGCATTTTCAAGAGTCATAAAGAGCAGGGTGTATGTGACCAGTTTAAGAGAGGCTAACAGACGACTTGCAGGCCCTGGGATACCGAACTTCTGGAAGAATGCTGCTTGAACATCTGAAATTATAGGGAAAGGCGGACCGAACTTCAGCGGAACACCTACAACAGAGGAGCAGTTTCTTTGGGGGCAAAGATTTCATACACTGCACAAGGCAGGTACGCGTAACACCTGGTCAGGTGAGAGCCACAGAAGTGAGATAAGAAAAGGGCAGGAATCAGGCTTTGTGCTCCCTGCCAAGATTTCGGGAAATTCTAGCCCTTCAGACCAAACATGGAACACACAGCGGGGCCTGCGGTGGACACTGAGACAAGGAACAACACCCTTTTATGCTGTTAATACCCACGTGTGGTCCTTCCACTCCCTGTGGACTCAGGCACATCTCTCCTGCTCACCTCCCTTTCTCAGCACACGGACTTCTGACTCACGGCTCCCCTGGGGACAGGAGCATCATGGTCTCAACTGTAAGCCTTTACTCTGCTCGAGGAACCTAGACCAGGCAACAGGCAGTCCGTCTTTTTGCCTCCTTATTCTTTTTGAGCAAAAAGAGAGGAAGAAATTAAGAAGGTGAGGATGTCAGGAGAAAAGGCAGAAAATAAAGCCAGGTCTTCCTACCCATCATGTCACACGAGCTTCAGATTTGGCACAAACCTGGGGGTGTGATGGGGCATGTTCTAAGAGGTGAACCCAGCTGTCTCCTCAGTGTGGGGCCCGCTGGTTCCCTGGATGAAGGCACTGAGAAGTCCTGTTCACCTTCACCTCGGGAGGGACCAGGGCTGCGTCCAGGTCCAGGTGAGGACACAGACAGAGAATCGCTAAGGTTTCTCCACACCAGCTCACCTGTCGGCAACTCTCCACAAATCCACAGTTGGTGCGGAGGTTTCCGTCACCCCTGAATTCTCATCCATCATTTTCTGAAAACAGGAAAAGTGAAAAGCAAAAATTTACCTTCACTTTCAAGTGTTAAAATCACAGTTACATCCTGACTGTCTTATCACTTTCTCCTCCCCGCTTTGTTTTACTCTCAAACACATATATTCTGAATCTACTTCATATTAATACATATCTAAATACCATATAGGTTTGGATTTAGATCTAGCTATAACTACAGGTAAAGGTGTAGATACAGATATTTAGATGTAAATTCTATCAATAGACATATATGTGGTTACATTTCTGCTAGTGTCATAATTTAAATATCTGTGGTCATGGTCGCAAGCCCTGTGAAAAAAAAATGATCCAATAGAAATATTCAAAAAATTAAGAACACCCACCGTAGGTCTGCGTGTCTCCCCTTACATTTTCTCGGCCCATTTGAGAGGAAAACAAGGCCCAGCAATGTCTCATCATTATCATTCACCCAGAACACCTGTGATAAAAGCAGGCCCTGTGATGTCTAAGCATTTCCCTCTGTCCTCATAGTAAAGCACAAAATACGAGTGAATCCAAGGTCCAGTCTATGTAGAAAAATTCCTACCAGGAGGTGCACATGTTAACCCCCATTTCGAGTCCAAGAGACAGATTCCTAGTATGATTTGTTACTTCAATAATTCAAGTTCCCTGACTCCCCTGATTAAGACTTAAAAGAAATGAAAACAGCCTCAGGGACCCAAGCCGGGACCTCACGGAGATCCGGCATTGGAATTAGAAGGTGCTGATATAACCACCCCGTCTCTTTTCGTTTCCTGTCATATTTGGCTTTTATGAGCCCAATGTTAGTCAAACTTGTTCACATAAATTTTCTTTTTTTATTATTTTTTTTTTCTATTTATTTTTGGCTGCATTGGCTCCTAGTTGCTGTGTGCGGGCTTTCTCTAGTCGTGGGAAGCAGGGGCTACTCTTCGTTGCAGATTCTTAACCACTGCACCACCAGGGAAGTCCCCACGTAAACTTTCAATACCAGCATCTTTTTCCTTTTAGGCTGATGGTCAGAACAGTAGGCTTAAGGGTGGACATTCGTCAGGATGGGGAGGAAGGGTAACAGTAGAATGGGGTCCAATGATGGGAATTTGACCCAGGACGCCAAAATGTTTGCAGAGCAGTTTTGTTTGAAAATGATTTGGGAAGCCGTCTGTATGTGTTTTTCCTCCTAGAATCTTGCTGGTACAGAACTCTTCTGTTACCAATGTGAGAAGAAGATAGTCAGCATGGGTCCAGCGCAAGGATCCCTGGGTTCACCCCAGAGTTCGGACCACAGCACCAAGACGTACTCGAATTCAAAGAAAAGTGTATTTACGGTGTTCTTTGTAAAAGAAACCCACTCAACCTGCCACACAAAAAACCGAAGATATTAGAAGTCAGAACTTCGCCTGAAAGCTTTCCTCGATATTTTCTAAAGACTAAAAACTGTTAGACTAGCTTCTTTGTTTTACAGGTCAACTCAAAAGGTAACTACTTACAGCTTTCGAATGGCTGGATTTAGTAATGATGAGAGGAAACAAAATTACATTTGTTTACTGCCTCGTCAGAGGCTCAGACCCGTCTCACCGGCGTGTAGGTTCTGCAAGGTGGACGCTGTGGTTTCTTTAGGCTGTGGACCTGGGTGGGAAGCGCCGGAACCCCTGACGCAATCCTTTTCCAACCTTCCTCGCTCCTACCAAGTCTTGGCCTGGGGACCAGGGATCCCCCCCGGGAAGCCCTCCCAGCGGGCTCGGCTGGCCCTCGGGACATCTGCCCTCCCATCCACTCACGTATCACGACGTGTGTGTCAGCGCAGCCCGCTTGCACATCCGGGTGCTGGGCTCCCAGGGTCAGAAACCACATCTGTCTCGTCTGTGTATGGGCAGTGCCTTCATGAATGAATAGGGCCACCTGTCCACCACGTGCAGGCACTGGACACCCGGTACCCACACGATGCCGGGCGTGCGGCCCATGACAGGAGCGCACAGAACGTGCTGGCAAAGTGAACACAAAGTGGACAAGGCTTACGGAGGCTGCGTGTATGAACCGTGACTGCCATCTCCAAGACAGCAGCATTGCACATTCTGCAGAATGTTCCCTGGGACCTCCGGGCGCTCTGTGGCTCCGGACAGGACCCCAGCTGTCTTTACGTTGTTGAGTCTGAGGTCCCCAGAGCATCAGCACAGCAGAGCGCCGGCACGAAGAAAACAGCCTTCAGAGCCAGACAGACGCACATTCCCATCCCGGTTCTGCCACTTCTTCACGGGGTGACATCTGATAAGTTAATTAACCTCTCTGAGCTCCAGAGTGGTGATACGAATGGCTCTGGATCTCCAAAGTACAAATAATAAAATCATCCTTAAGAGGCAGATATAAATAAGACGTGTATATGAAGAACACAACAATGTGTTTTAGATGAAAATAACTCATTAAAATGCCATGAAAAGCCAGGATGAGTGGGAAGAGGAGAGAATGAAAGGCTGGCTTCGAACTTGGCGAGAGAAAAAAATTGAGGCGACATTTAGCGATTCAGCTGCACTATTATTAATGTTATTATTTATAAAGCATGTTAAGTGAGTAAGACATTTTACCAAACACAGACAATAACATGGTCTCTATTTTTACTTAACCATCACAAAGGCATAAAATCAGCCTCCTTGTGGTCTCAGACAGATGTCTCAGTGGTGTTTTAAAGCAAATGTACAATTCACGGTGCTATTGTAACGCTGTGCGTGGTTTATGTGTGCAGAGTACACGATCACACACACCCTCCAAAACACCTGCAGAAATGTGGGGGGAAAGAGAAGGAGGCTTGCTGTTGCCTGCATCTTTATCCCATAACTTGAAACATTTCTAATAAAAAAAGAAAAGATTCCACCCAAAGCTAGAATGGCACCAGAAATGTCAAGAAGTATGAAAAATAATTACTATTCGGGAAGAAATTACTGGAAATACCAGTGAGCGTGTACTTTAGGTCTAAATCCAAGTCTGGGCCAAAAGACGGAGGAGGTAGAACGTCAAAGTCGTCTTCCATTGACTTTCCCCGTAGCAGAATCATGTCAGACGGGTGATGGCTTCAGAAGACCCTGACGGGGCAGGGGTGCATCCTTGTTCGACCCAAATATTGTTTCTGTGGACTTTTTGCCTAAACTCTGCCGGGGGTGCTCTACCCACTGCTGCCTGTGAGCGATGGAGACAGGTGGTTTCTCTTGCGCCGCCCCCACACCCCGCACTGAAACCGGAGAAGCATCCACCTCATAAATGAGGGTGCTTGTAGGGAGCACTTTGGTTGGGTTTCAAATCTTCAAAACTTATCAAGCAGCCATTTTCGAGTCCTAGTACCACCTAGCTAATTGCAGGGACCATTTTATATTATGACATGTTCACGGCATAGCACGAGGGTGGCACGTGGACGTGTCAAAACAAATAAACCTTTTTTTTTTTAAATGAAATCTATTGCACAAATTACGGGGTAGAGGAAAGTGTCTACCTCCCCATCAGCATCACCTACCTGGAGAAAAACAGTGGCAACATTCAGGAACCGACTGAAAATTAATTGCGCACGGATGGAAGGTGAGGACAAGGGCAGCCAGGACAACACCCTCCTTCACAGCCCAGGGACCCAGCGGCCTGCCCCGCAGTCCGAGACACAGCTCACCACTCAGACCGCAGGGGACTCTGTGCAGAGGCCCAGAAGTGGCATCAAGGCCCTGGGGCGGCACAGAGAAGGGAAAGGAGATACCTCTTGGGTGACAGGCCTGGGTTCATCCCTGGTGCCTGAAAAACAGAGACTGGTTTAGCATCCAAATCTCTACCTTCTTGTTTTTAACCAGAGAGGAGAGAATTGGCCCAAAACCAGAATGGCAAATAGACAGGAACCAGGTAGTCAATGAAAACAAAATTTAAAAGAAAGGGGCCTGCTTTAAAATGAAATGAATGAAAATGTTTAGGGTGGGGCACAAAGGAGCCAGAGCAGAGGGGACCTGGTAGAGCCTGTCTGGAGGGTCTCTGACGAGCTGTGTCCATCGCCTCTTCAGATCAGGGTACAAGAAAGATGGGAACAGTGCCAAGAGGTGGGTGAGCCAAGGATGCTTATCGGAGCTTTCCTTATATTACTTTTTTTAAAAATAGAAAATAGCCTATAGGCACATCAAAACAGAACTGGTTAAATAAGTAATACTTCACAAAGCGGATTGCTCTGCAACCACTGAAAAGGATATTGTAGACAAAAATTCATACGCATGGAAGATGCTCACATAATAGATTAAATAAACAGGTTATAGAACGTGTAAAATAGTGTCTCATTTTGGAGAACATAGGATGCTGTGTCCTATTATATTAGCTATGGTACCATATATAAAAACTCTTTGGAGACATATTGACCAAAATGCTAATGTGGTGGTGATCTCCTCACTGTGGGATTTCAGACAGCTCCTTTTTCTTTTTGAGAACCAGTCTTCTCTAATTTTTTAAAAAATTAACATGTTTAGTCTAATATCAAAGGGGAAATATTTGGAATTTTTTAAAAAGGAAAATGAAAGCAAGAAATAGCTAGCCATAATGCATACTAAAAAAATAAAGAAAATAAAATGAAAAGCCAACAAACACTCAGCAGAGGAAGCAGGATGATACAAAAATGCAGCTGCCGTTGCTACAGACGGACAGGCTTCCTTCCCTCAGCCCGCGATCAGCCCCATCCATCTGTTCCCAGAGCGTGAGCCCAAGCCCTGGCCACGGTCTCCTTCTCTGTTTCTGAACATACTGGAAACAAATCCTGCAAAACCTGCCCCGGGTGACGGCAGACGATGCCTAGCTTTCAGAGGCACATTCCAAGCTTTAATAGTTCATCAGCTAGAGACGCAGCCCATATAACACTCTACCCATTGTTTTTTTGTTGTTGTTTTTTTCCTACCAATTCATTTAAAAGAATAGTGTCACAAAATTCAAAATCACCCAAGGCTGCCCAGACAATAGTCCTTCATTAGACAGGTGATGGGTCTTTAAGATAAACGTGGGTATGAGATGCAGAAGTGGACACACACAGAGCCCTATAATGAGACTGTCGCTGGCAGGACCAGGGAGATGTTCGGATAAGTGATGCCAGCAGCGTTATCCGCCGAGAGACAGCAAGAGACACACCGCACGCGGCGGTGGGCCGGTGCTTGGAGGTGGTGGCCCCTCCGGATGGGAAAGCTGCCCCTCTCCTGGGAAGCCTGGGGGCGCAGGTGAGGAGGAGCTGAGGTTCCAACCACGCAGCCGCACACAGAGAACGCGGGGGCCTCGCCTCACTCTGCGCCTTGTCAGTATCGAGGCCGTGCCCATGGCATCTCTGTGCGAAAAGCGCTTCTTTCACGAACCTCATTTCTCCGCTGAAGTCAAGTCCATTGCAAGCAGGCTGGATCTCATATGGCTTTCTCTGGAACCAGATGACTGGAAATGCCCACTTCTTTTCTTTTCCCTCCAAATCATTTGCATGGTTCGGATGTTGCTGCCAAGACAAACCTATAAAAAGGGTCATTTTACAAAAGAGAGGATGTGAGTGAATGTAGCAATGACCTAGGTTTGCCTCGTGGGTCACCGTCCCCGAGAGCAAGCACCCCCTCTTACAGATCCGCCGGACGTGAGTTCTCCCCTTGAAGGCCCCGTGATGGGGCTTCCTTGAGCCATCCGGCACGCCCTAAGTGTGTTCTCCTGGGTGTCAGCCAAGGACATACGACATCCCTGAAAGAATCAGCCCCGTTTCGCCCTGAGCCTAAGGCCAGAGAGATTTCCTGCTGCAAACGTGGCACCAAATCATTTTCATGTGGGAAAAAGGACCAAGCAACGGATAATGCCGTGCGGGGGAGGGGCGTACATCATTCTCACGCAAATCACAGAAGGGCTGTGACTATTACTTCATGTCCACTCATGTCTTGGTTATTTGGGACTGAGTTCAGGTGAGTGCCTCACAGGGACACACGCTCTCCAAAGAATCCCAAACACCATCCAAGGTTTTAGTCAACCTTGCTTTCCAGGCTGCGCTGTTTCCAGCTCCGTAGGTGAGGCATGCCCCAGGAGAACATTTACACAAGGAGTGGGACACAAAGTTAAACAATACCAGCACGTGATGTGTCCGTTCCCTGGGCAACGTGGGCAGACGATGTGTGGCCCTCTTTACCCAGTCTCGTTCGCTCGTACATCCCTAGGGACCCAGCAGAGCCCACAGTTCATCCTAGAATCCCGGGGGAAATGGCATGCTCAAGGTTTAAAGCAGATGCTGCACCATCAAGAAGAAAGAGCTGGAGCTTGAAGGAAAGAGCCTGGGACTGGCCAGCTCCAGCTCATCACAGGAGGCTGTGCCACAGAGCACCGCCTCCATGCTCCAGACTATGAAACAGACGTAGAAATACCGCACAGACATCGGTCCCGAAGGCCCCAGCCCACACTGTGAGAGCACGGGGCAGGCCAGCAAGGGTCCAGCGCTGTGTACTCCACTTCGGTGTGTCCGCAGGAACGCACAAAGCCCGTGACGAGATGGAGAGTTCCAGGGGCTTTATTATTGGAACGGTCTGCCTTAATTTGCCTTCTCTGGATGCCCGTCCCCCAACCCTGGCCAGCCCACTTTAGGAAGGGGCGCCGAGAGGTAGCTGGATCATTTGGGCAATGCAGTGGGTCTTCCTCCCCTGAGGGTAGAGCTTTGCTGTGATGAGTAGAAGAGATCAAAGCTTTTTGTCCTTCACATATTTTTCTTTCTCTACTTCTCCACATTAGAGCAGTAAGGTGATGTTTACGGGATGGGGAGGGGAGAATACAGTCTGAGAAGATTCTGTTTGGGAGTTTCCCTTGGGATGAGCCAGCAAAGGGCTGGAACCAAGGTGTTTTGTCCCCACATGGTTTGCCACGGGGGTCCTTTTCATCCCTATGTGTATTTGTCCCCTACAAATTTGACTTCCGGGTCTTCTCCATCTTCATCAGAGTCATTCGGATGGATACGGAAGAGCTCAGAGCCCATGGCAGCCCCACAAAAATGACGGTGTCCACTCAGCTCCACTATGGGTCAGCTCAAGCCTGACCCTTCCCTTCCCTCCAGGCACCTGTTCTTCCTTCACTGACTCCCGCACTCAGAAAAGGGCCCCTCAGGCTTCTCCTCCAGCATACACACTCCCTCGGCCGGTCCCATCCCATCCAAACCATCACAGATTCCTGCCACTTCTGCCTCCCAGTACACATCACATAGGTGTTTGCCTTCCTCACCTCTGCCTCCTGGGCCACAACATCCTCCTCTCTCCCCCGTACTAATAAGCTTCCCCCTTTCAGTCCACTCCTCACCCGACAGCCATGATGAGCTTTCAGCAATACAATTCAGATCACATCGTCATCTGCTTTAAAAACCATCTGTGTCTCACATTTTCACTTAAAATCAGGACCGGAAGTCCTGGGCCTGGCATAACCACAGGTCCCGGCTTTCTGGCCGCACTACACATCCTGACTCTCCTCACTGCCACACCCTTTCATGTCCCTACTAAGCCACGTTCCTCCCTTTGCAACACCTTCGCCGCCTCCCTAGGCGCGTCCCTGCTCATCCTTCAGGGCTCAGCCTCCGCCTCCCTTCAGGTAAGAGTTCCCTGTTCCCCCTCCTCCAGGTCCAAATCAGGTCCCTCATTTTAAAAATATCAATTTGTCATCATAAATGTATTTGCACAGGTGTTCATTAAATATCTTTCGAGCGAAAAAGTAAATAACTCATGAAGAGGGCTTTTCATTTGCACAAATGTCCACGTCATATTTTTCACTTTTCTGCAAGAATAGCTGGTCAAATCCCCTGCTGCAGTCCAGATATATCATTTCTCTCAATTCGTTCATTTACTAATTTTCTTCCAAAGCTTTCAAAGGAGGAAATGCAGTCAGACTCAGCATGATTGTTTCAATAATTTGTGTTTATTCCATAGACATTTCCAGAATACAATGATATGTCAGCCCTGGGCCAGAGAGGACGATGTGGAGGGACCCGTGGCAGAGTTCTCAGTGAATGCGTCCCCTTCCAGGGGCTCTCAGACCACCTCCTTAATGCTGTCTTCCAGAAGGCTGTTCAAGCAAACCGATATGGCCTGTGCGAATCTCCCATCTTATTATTTTTAAAAACTAGAGCGACATTTGTCTATTTCTTGGCACTTCCCCAATTTTCACAATCCCTCCAAGGTCACCGACGGTGCCCTCATCTGCAACTTCTTTCCACGTCTTCAGAAGGAATTGATCCAGTACAGGACATTCAGAGGAATTTCACTTACCTCGGAAGCACTGCCACAAATTCTCTTTAACCTGTCTCTTTTCCCTCCCATCCTTCACCAAAGTGCCAGTCACAGTGTAAGGTATTAGACACGTAAACGTGGCCCTGCCCTTGAGAAGCATCTTACAATGCTTCACCATTCATATCGGCTCATGGTTACATCATCTAGAATTTATCTGAAAATAATAAACAGCCATATCGATGCCAGATATTTATATCATAGTCACTTATCTATTTGCCTCGCAAGTTATTTTAATGAGAAAGTACTCCAGTGACACAATAAGTTCATCACAGGAGGTCCTGCAGTTAGTTCACTCTTTTTCTCCCCTGAAGTCTTACATTATAACAGATGCTCCCTCATGGTTCCCTGAAGTGACACTATGATAAAACAAGCAGTCTGAGAATCTCCAATGACAACTTTCTTCCAAGAGACCATTTAATAATTATGTAACTGATTTAAGTGGCTTTTAAATGTTTTCTACTAATAGCACAAGTTTAAATGCTAGTTCTCCAAGCAAACATGTCAGAAGAGGCGCCTTGATTTGGTTCCGTACAAACCCAGCAGGTGTCCAGCAAAGGGCTCGACTTGTACATCTGCTGATGAGCAGAGGCATTGGAGGGGCAGACGTTCTGCCACGTCCAGCGCTGCGACAGGTGCGCTGCACTCTGAACTCTGTCTCCACCCTCCCCAGAAACCCCACCCTCGCATCCACAAAGGCAAGCTTCCTCTGAAGCACAGCAGCCCCATCACCATCCGCGTCTGCGTTGACCTCACTGAGGCATGGAATGCTCCCCTTCCCGGCAGCTCTCTGTCTGAACCTCAACTGGCTCCACTTCGTCCCCTCTTCATTCCTCCAGGAGCATCATCACCTACCGGTACTTTGACCGCTTTTTCATTTTTATTTTGTCCTTCAGGAGCACGTACATTTTCCTGGCTTTTGCCATGAGTGACTAATCACACATGAATTTTTATTTTCCATCTTGCTTTCTCCCTAAATCTTAGGTCTGTGTTTCCAGCTATTTTATTTTATTCCAGGACACTGCCATTTACATATGAGGATAACGGTAATGGTGATGGTGGTGGTGATAGGGATGGTGGTGGTGGTGGGGATGGTGGTGGTGGTGGGGATGTGGGGATGTGGGGATGGTGATGAGATGATAACATCATCAGAACGTCACTCTTGTCCTGGATAGAATCCCTGCCTCTGGGAAAGATGGTCACTCAGGAGATAATTTAGAGAGAGAGAAAGAAGAACAACCTACGCTAATAAATCTGCAGACCCCTGAAAGATAAAGACTCTCCAGTGCGGGAGACAAATAAACAACAAACACATGTATATACATACAGATGACATACGGTGGCAAGTAACATGAGAAAAAGCGGAGCAGAGAAGGAATAGGGAATAAGGAGGACGGTTCCACGCAAAGAAGAGGGTGGACAGCGGGGAGGCAGGGGGCAGGGGGAAGGCTGCCCTAAGAAGGGGCGGAATGAAGTGAGGGAAACAGGCCAGCAAAGGTCTAGGGAAACACCCTACGAAAAGCACGACGGTTTCACCAAGGTCAATATTTATCCACCACAATGTGTAGCCCACTTCCCGGGGCTCAGATAACGCTGCATATTTGCTGGCCAGAATGTGGAAAAGCACAGGGCTTTATTGGGCTTCAGCAATATTTCCAAATGGTGATCAAAAATATTAGATATGCGTCTTTCCCCAAACCAGAGTGTTTCCAGCGTTCATGAAGCTAATTGTATCTAAAGGTGCACTCACTGAGAATTTTACCCAGAGAAATACTCACATCGGAAATCTAGAAAGACCTTATAAGTCTCATTATCTGCATCTGACTTGTCAAGAGCTGTTTTCCAGAATCTGCACGTTATTCTCAATAAAGTAGGAACCCCAGGGGGTCATCTGGAGTCACTCGTGGCGGCCGAGTGGGCCAGTTCCGAGCAGGGGGCTGTGTCCTCCCCGGGCCCCCACCACGCGCCCTGGGATGTGGCCCTGGCCCCTGAGCCGCGCTTCCCGCTTCATCTCCGCCAGATTTCAGTACTTATCCTCCCCTGGCCGGGTCTGCACACCCGCATCCCGGTGCCCGGCCGGAGCTGCGTGGACGGGGCCGGCGGGTGGGGTGGGGGTTCAAGTGGGACGCACACTGGGCCGGGCCTGGTGTGGGGGCCGCAAGGAACCCCCAGGTTCCCGTGCCTCTTCCCCACCCACCTTCCCCACACTCAGCGCTGTCCTCCCGCCTCTAACAGTTCGCTCACGTGCGAGTGAAGGACGCCCCCCGCGCCCTCTGCCCCAGGAGAGCTCGGCATCCTCAGCCCCCGCCGCCCTCCGCACTGCTGCCCGCCCGGCCCCGCCTCCTGGCTCCGCCCCCCCCGCCCCCCCCCGGGGCTCCGACCTGGCCTCCAGCTCACACAGCCACACGGCCCAGCCTCCTCCCTGCAGGGCTGGCAGCCTCTTCCCCCTCATCCCATGAGAATGGTGGCCCTTTCCCCGTGCCCTCCAGGCAGAGCTGCCAGCCTGGGCCCCCTTGCCTCACTCAGCTCTCTCTCTGGACTGTCCCCCAGGATCCGGACCAGAGATGCTGTGTAAACTCTGGCGGCTCACACGTTCCACCCCTGCTCTCCTCTCCTGCCCGGCGCAGACCACGGGGCCAGATGCCCTGCACTGGGCCCTGAACCTCTAAGGAGGCGAGGTCCCAGCCCCGTCTTAGTAAACAGCGCCACCCACGTGCCCTGAGGCCCCAGGCCTGGCACTGCCCCAGTCAGGCCCTGGGAGGCAGGTAGTCCCAGGAACCTGGCGTGTGTCTGCCCTGCAGCCTGTCTGTCCTTCCTCCATGCTCGGGACCTGGGACCCCAGTCCTCGGCGGATCTGCTCCCAAGCCCAAGGACAGGGTCTTCCATTTCCAAGCCCAAGATGCTCCCCAGGGGCACGGTGACCCATTCTGTCAACAGCAGACAGGAGTGGGGTCAGGTCCGCACAGCGCCGCGGGCCTCAGGGGTCGCGCCTGAGCCCCTGCAGCCCTGCTTCCCCGCCGCTGCGCTGGGGGCCTCGGGGGCCTCCTCAGCTGTGCACACGAGGTGGTTTCCCCTGCAGCCCTTTGTCCTTCTCGCCCTCGGCCTGATGCCGGAGGAGCGAGCGCGTCCCCGGAGGCCCTGCCGGCCACCGGAAATCTTCCTCACGACCCCCGGCCTTTCTCTGTTTACCGCGTTCATCTCCTTCCGAGATTTGTGTGTTTGTCCTCTTGACCACTGAGTGTACCCCCAGGAGAACGTAAAAGCCCTTGAGAGATGCGCGCTCGGGTCGGATGCACCCCCGCATCCCGGGGGCCTGGACCCCAGCGGGAGCCCAGCAGGTGCTCACGTCGGGGACCGAGGAGGGACAGCCAGCGCCGCTGACGGCCGAGGACTGCGCACCCCCAGCGCCTTCATACGTCTTCATCTTGGCGGCCCCCGCTCCAGGCAGCAAGCCCACTGTCTGGCATGCAGTAGGTGCTCAATACTTGTTTGCTGACAAAAACGGTGACTGACGAGGGAGTTTGAAACGGGGGTTACTTTACACTCTAGTGTGACCCCTACCTGCCATCTAGCGGTGGGAGCGGGCAACTTCAGGATGACAAGCTTTGGAGAAGCAGCTGAACAGGGAGGAGGGCCTGTGGGTACCAGGACGCCGGCGGGGTTCCCCGCACCTCCATCCTCCCGTCTGTAGGAGGAACCCTGAGAATTCTGCTGTGGAGCCAAACCTTGCACGTTACTGGAGGGCCGGAGTGGGTAACAGGTTGAAACCCCAGCAGAGGAAATGATGCAAAGGCAAAGGAGCCCCAGTTAAATGCACATAAAGCTTCCAGGGGTCCCGCGGGGAAGCCCAAGCAAATACTCGTGGTTAAGTTTGATTCTCCAGTGGTAGGATCGGCGCTCGATCGGCTTTCATGGGCTTTGTTCCCAAATTTGTGGGGTTCAGGTCTGTGTGGAGCTCTGACTGAAAAATACAACAACACTGCATTCCGGGTTGCCTGGGGGAACCTGCAGACAGTGGGGAACATTCTAAGGAATTGAGAAGAAGGAAGGCTGAGCAGGAGGGAAAGCTGAGGACCACCTGCCTGGATTAGGATTCACAGAGAGGCCCAAACGACACACACTCACTACAGGCGATTACAAAATTGCAGTAAGACTGCAGACTCCAAGTACCTGTGGGTGCAGGGGAGTCACCTGATGCCTCTGGATCCCAGCTTCCTTCTGTATAAACAAGAATTTGGGGGTTTTACAACCCTCAAGTTTCCCGGCTAGATCCCTAACTAAAACCTGGATGATGTACATTCATGACAGGTTTGAACTTCTCAGCTATTTCCTTGAAGAGTTGTTTGTTACATTTCTATAGGATTCACCTCACACGGAAGGGTACTGATCCCAGATAAAACATTACGTGATTCATTACTACGTGAGCGTGCCCCTCGGTTATGTGGAACCCTAACAGGGCTTTGAGAACGCCGAAAGGACGTGGGATTGAGGGGGTGGGAGCGGGCCTGCCCCGCTGCGAGCCATGACCTCCCTGGCAGTGGGCGAGTCAGGCCACGTAGGTGGCCAAACACGGCATCGTAAACAGGCACCGAGAATGGCTGTCTGGGATGATCCACCAGCCGGTGTTTTAATAAAGCCCAGGCATGGCTTGACCTCACTCTACACAGACAACTGTGGGACAGGAGCCAGTCTTATTCTTCAAGAGATTCGCGGGAAGCCAGGGGGGTTTCGGAAGTGGCAGCCCCTCCTTCCCACATCCCCATGCCTCCAACCTCAACCCGCAGCCTAATCCCTCCCACGTGTGGTGGGACCTGCTGGGCATCTCGGCCCAACCTCCATGCTAGCCGGGCGCTCAAACCATCCCAGGGCGAGAGCCAAGGCCCTGGATGTCACCGCCACCTGCCCCCCGGCCCCACATCCTCCCCGTCCACCACCCAGCCCCTGAGCACGGCGAGTCCCGACAGCTTCCCCCACCTCACTCCCGAGAGCGAGGCTGGGACCCGAGACCCAGACACTGGGGGATGGAAAAGCACATGAGGAGCGAGGTTTGAGGAGAAATCCCGCGGAAGGCTTAAGGAATGTAAGGAATGCCACGTTCCTGTTGCTGTGGTTTTTAAAAATACACCCCTGGGAGATGCACATGAAGTATCTGCAGCTGAAATGTCACGGCGTCTGGGAATTACTTAAGTGATTCCAACTCAACACAACCACAACAGCAAAGTGCCAAACACCAGCGACTTGGCAGATGGTGTCATAGTTGGATGATGACTGAGGGTAAGCGTGTGTGTGTCATTTTCCACTTTAAAAAGTTAGAATAGGTGTCGAATAGAAGGAAAAATAATCACACTATACAACTATCAGGGCCTTGATATCTTGGTTTGGGGGAAGCAGATGTCTGGGGCATGAAGGGAAGAGCCAAGAGGGAAGGAAAGACTGAACCTGGGCGAGGCTGGCTGATGGTTCAGGGTAGCACACGCCTGCAGTTCACACTCGGGAATCACAGCCAGCCTGTGGATCTCTATGCATGTTAGTTCTTAACTCACAGAAGGTCAACCAAGGGAAATTTCCATCCTTCTGAAATATGAGCTCAGAAATCCAAAACGTCTTGTTCTGATCCAGTGGTGGTCCTCTGCCCATCTCCTGAACACGGGCCGTGGCGGGTACACCCCTCACCTGGCAGAGGGCGGCGGGGCACCCGCAGGATGATGGGTGTCGGTGCTTTGGAAAGCGGCAGCACGTCACTGGCAGACCACCTTTGTCACTAGGCTGCATGCAGGGCTTGCAAGCCCACCCTCCTGGGCTCCAACGGTGTGGCCGCAAGTTACTGGCTGTGTCGCTTCGACTAGGCTGCATTGCCTTCTCCCATCTTTTTTTTTTTTTTTGCTTATAAAACGAAGCTAACGATGCCTGCTTTGAAGAGTGCTGCGAGGCCTGAAGGAGATAAAATAGATGAGAACTTTCTACCTCAGTTCCTGGCACACAGACAGCCCTCTTACACACTAGCTTCCTGCTGCTCTCGTCCCACATTCACCTCAGGACTGAAGGGTGTACTGCCTAGACCTGAACTAAGACAATTCCCTGTGCGAAACTATCTGACCCAAGTCCTTCCCAGCCTTTGTCTTTCTTACCTAAAATGCCTCACTTTTTCTGTCTCATGTTCAAGCTTCCCCTTGACCCCCGACTGTCCACCCCTGGCTTGCCTCTAGTTCTTGAATGAACGATGACAGACACACACAGTGACTCAGGACAGACGCATGATATCTACACAAAGGCAGGCCGCTGTGCTGACGCTGGGTTTTATCACAGCAGCTTCCCCGCTGATACATCTTGTGGATCTTTGCCTGAAGCCTCACTTTGAGTTAATGTCATCAAGGGATAATTGACAATGATCCCCGTCCCTTTCCTCTGTCAGATTTGACAATTCAAAACATGTTCTAAATGTACTGAGGGGCACATTTCCTTGGGCTCTTCCTCGCGGAAACTCGCATGTCACTTTTCTCTCTCATATCAAGATCTTCTCACAGATGATCCAAGTCAACTAAGGTTTGATACCAGCTGCAAATCCTATTTTAATTCCAAGTCATCACCCCAAGTATTTTGTAAAATTGTTTCCAAAATTTCAGGCAGGTGCCACCCAGCCCTGGAGACACGGGGCATTTGGTCTATCTTAGGAGCTCCTGGACTTCTCCCCAGGTGGACGCATCCCTTTTTGGTCCACACCCGCAGAGCCTTCATCCCTCTGGCTCAGAACTTGCGCTGTTGTCTGCCCTTCTCCCCGACTGTGAGAGCACCAAGAGCAGGTGCTATTTTCCTCCTCCCTCCACCCGGGTAGGGAGGGCTGTACTTAGCCACGGCAGGCACCCAGAATTTGTTGAATGAATGTATAATGTCAAAACCTTTCTGCACAATTTCTACAATTTCAGGGAAGCCTGGAGTCTTTTGATCAGATGAGACTTGCGTGTTCATCTGGCTCCGACTGCCCTCTCGGCACAGGGGCCCCGATACCAATCCCCTCCCACGTGGACGTCGCGAGCTTGTGCTTGACCTCTCTGGGGTCAGGGAGTCTGTCGCCCTATGCTGAATGGCCTGACCCTCAGGTCATCCTATCTGTTAAGCCGAAGTCAGCCTATACCTTCCACCCACTAGTCCCAGGTCTGCAATGCAAAACATCCAGAAGCTTCAACTTGCTATTTCTCAGGGCAGACCTCCAAATACCTCGCAACAGCTCATCTGTCTTGTGTGACACCTGCCTTCTTTGAAAGAAACCCCCTTTCAGTTTCAGCTACCCTGTTCTGGAAACGTTTCTAGTTTGTCTTCACCACTCTCTAGATGTCACGTCCAGAACTGAACAGAACATGACATGAGGAGACTGGGGAAGCACAAAAAGTAGGAATGATGCTCCTTGTGGCCCAAATACTGCTCTTCTGTTGACAAATCCCAGGATGATAAAAGGCCAGCTTGCCCTTCTCTTACGAGGTTGGGACTGCTGGCAGCCAAGCTAAGGGTTCACTCCGATGTCCTACTCTCAGCAGATCTGACATCCCATTAGGCTTGGAATGGGACTCTCCACTATGTCTTCTTTAGTTGAAAAAAGGGAAGAAAAGAAAGGGAAGAAAGAGAAGAAGGAAGGGAGGGGCGGAGGGAGGGAAGGAAGGAGGGAAGGAGGGAGGAAGGGAAGGAAAGAAGGAAGAAGGCATTCTCATTGACATCTTCGTTTCACTGTATCTTTCCTCTTCCCACAAAGGAAACTGACCATCACACGCTTCCACATTTCTGCAGGACTTCCCCGACCTTGAAACCTGCCAGGGCTGAGGCATCAGTTGACAGAGAGGAAGTCAGACATTCCAAGAACTTGTCACACAGGCAAAAAGCAGGCATTTCACATTCCGCTTCAGTAATCTTGCTGATCTCTCAAAGAATACCTCACCTCTTTAAAAGGTAAGATTGAGAACATGAGTAGCTCAAATCAGGAACGCACCACTGTCGTTTTCAAACAGCGAGACAGCGAGGGGGAAGAGAGGTGCCGTCCGAAGTGGAGCGGTTCTTCCTGTGTGTGCAGCTCGACCACGCCTGCCTCCAGCAGGGCCCGGGGCAGATGACAGACGCAGAGGATGTTCAGGTGCCACCTGCCACCTGAGTCCCATCACCAAGGGGGACGTGGCATGGGTATGTGGCAGGACGTCCACGCTGCTCTGCGGTGACCAGTGGAAGGACATAGAGATAAGACAGCTGCTTTGCTAGAGGAAGGAGCACGGTCACGCGTAGGACACCCCCGGATCGGGGCAAGTGTCTGTCTGGGATTGGACCCCACGGGCATCCCATGCCCGCGTTCCCTGGAAGGAATTCCCCACACCTGGCGACACACACAGAGCTCTGGGCCGATTTTGGTTGTGTCACACACCAAGAGTGCTACCAGGCTAGTGCTGCCCTTCCGCATTTAGAATCAGCATGCTTCTGCTCAGAGCCAGCCACCCGGGAGGAGACAGTTTCTTGATAAACTGGGTCATAAACCTCCCCTGTGCGAGGTCCAGTTCTGCAGTTTACAAAACCTAAAGGTCTTCCAGAAACGCCTCAACATCGGCATTTTCATCTGAGAACGGAGGGGCGTGAAGGGGGCACCCGTGTCCCAGACCTTGATGCTCTATTTTCTGCCCCAATATAACGTGAAAGCTAAGGTCACGTCCTTACCCCACCCCTCCTTTTCCTGCCAATTGAGACACAGACCTTTTAACGTCAAAATGCGTGTTATCTTTTTACGTTAAAATTCACTTAGTGCATATGAGAACCCCAACGAGTCCTGTTCCTACCACCTAAGCAGTAAGTTTACTGCAAGTCTAAGCACAGAGGGTGTATTTGGCATCGGGAAATGAGAGGTGCCGGGGGAAGATGAGAGATACAGTCACCTTCAAAAAAGAAAAACAGCGTGTGTGTGTCCTGAAGTCCACAAGACTTGAAAAAAATACTCTGGCCATCTCGGTATCTTTTTAGATGAACTATATTGTGAATCACCCAAAAACTCCTCTGCTTATATACATAAAGAGCACTAACACTGGGCTTTGCGTTCAGCCAAGAAAAATTTTCGAACCACAGATCCAGATGGGCTGACAAAGGAGTTAAGCCACCTCCTGAAATAGGGGAAAAAGGTCTTACAAATCTCAAGAACTCCAAGATGTTTTTATTGATTGCAATTTCCAATAGAATGAATATGTTTTATCTAAATATTTTTTATCACACAACTGAAACATTGAATTATCTTTTTCAGAAATAGAGTTAAATACATCAATCTAGTTACAAATTCTAATATAAAGAGTACAAAATATAATGTTATAAATTGTATTTTAAAAAAGAAGTACAAACTCTATGGTCTTTTGCATTTTACTGCCTCAAAGCATAATTAGCAAAGTTGAAGAATGAACATTTTCCCTCGGTCACGCCACACAGACACGCTATGGGGCACCTAACCATCACTTGAAGTCCTGGCCTGTGATTTTTTTTCTCTTTCTTTTTGCTCAGTGTACAGAACATCCTGCGATTAGAAGCCACCTAAGTTAAAAGCAGTGAAACGGCATACGCTAATTCAGACATGGAGACATTCTGAAAGTGGAAGAGTAAAGTTATACACACACAGTCGTTTCTCTGTGCATTGTTCAAACCTCCCAGGGGATGATCTGCCTGTTTTCAAGGCGCAATGTTGGTAAAGAGCACCTGGCCTTGAAAACCCAGGAGGTGCACTGTGTTTCAGCCACAGACTGAGAACTGCAGTCCCTTTCTATGACCCTGTGGGCCACATGACACTCGTAACTCCTGGTGGAGAGAAGGTGCAGCGACCTGAGCCAGGGGCCTGGGAGAGCAGAGAGGCGTGGCGGGAGGCTACACCCCAGAGGCGTGCTGAATGATGACCGTGTGTGGCGCACGCCTCCGTGTACTGTGTGCATAACACAGTACCCCCTGCGGCAGAGTGGCCGCATCTAAACATGGCTCTGGACATGCTGGGCAAAACTATGCCTCCTAATCGCACCCAAGTGGCATGTGTCATTCCCAGGGCCATCTCCTGGAGCACCTTCAAGAAACTAGTGCCTTTCTTGGTTTAAAAAATAAATACGTACATATTGGGAGGCATTTCTTAAAGCGTGGAATACTTTCCAAAACCAAAAAAGGCGACATCCACTTGGCTCGAAAATCTGTATTGTGTCATAACCAAAGTGAAATGTATCCATCAGAGATGGCCCCAAGGCCTTCCAGGAACCAGGCAAGAAAAGTGACAGGACCGCTGACAATTGCCCCAAGAAGATGCTGCGCAGCTGATTTTGCAGAGAATTTCAATGTTCATTCTTCAAATTAAGGAATATGAGTGAATAACCTGAAAGATTTCTATAAGCTCATTATTTGTGTTATTCGAGTTGGACAATGAGGAAGAGGCGTGAGCGGGGTAGGAGCGGGAGTGAGACCAACAGCAGGAGAGTGCAGGCGGGGGCGGGGCGGGGAGACACACGGAGAAGCTGCGGTGTAGACAACCAAACCCTTTATTGTCTAAGTTACATTGACGCCAACACTGTAAAATCCTGTTAAGAAACAAGGAAACAGCAGATTGGTAGAGGTAGTAGAAAGGCTGTAACAGTCAGAAGGTGACTTACAGGAGAGACCATGCGGAAATTATCAATCGAAAAAAAGCGAATCAAAACACATTGGCTAAATAAATAAGAAAAACACAAATCATATTAAATACTATGGTCGAACTGACATAAACGCGTGAACAAACCAGTACAATACTGATGATCAGTGGAAGAAAGGAACCACAGTCAGGCCCCCAAAAGGCTTGTCTTGGTGGGTGGCGTTCTTGGAGGGCCCCCACCCCCATGGGCTGAATTAAGGGAAACCCTGATTTCTGTGCTCCAGGAAGAAACAACTATTCCAACTGGCTCGGGCCGCATGTCTGGCCAACGGGACCCTGGGATGCGCCGCTGTGCACCAGGCTCCCCGCGAAGGGGTCTCCCGAGATGACACCTGCGGCACGGAAGGCGCCTCTGAAGCGGTAAGAATGTACACGATTCCTCCGTGTCACTCTGGGTACAGAATTCCTTTTAATAACTAAAACACAGAGAGACAGACAGACTGAATCACTAGCCCCTGTGTGTTCCTGAACTGTCACCCTTCACTGTCAGCCAAGGTAATCAAAGCCAGAAGATGCTGAAGCGATCACTGTGGGGAGACTATGGAAATGATCAAACACAAGCCAACAGAAAGGCGTTCTGATTTCCAGCGTGAACAGAGGAATGTATCTCTGCAACTTTGCTCCGCGTGACTTCACAGGACAGTCAGTTACAGTCGCTGAATCACATCTGCACGGACATTCCGAAGGACACCAACACGACAGATCATTCCGGTACATATGTGGTGTAAGAATATCAGGAAAAAACAAGTAAAAAAGTTATATATATACACACACACATATATGCATGTACGTGTTGTGTATATACACGTATACATATTTATAGATATAAGCTAGTCAGTTACGATGCATTGTTTGCAATTGTTGCAAAGTAACCCGAACTGTCAAGTAATTTAAATTCAGTAACAAGTAGAATCCAGAACCCAACATTAACTAAGAACAACAACAATAACAATAATAATAATAATAATAATATAATTCAACAAATCATTAGAACAGGAAAACCACACTTTAGGGGGTGGGTGGGTGGGTGTATGTGTGTGTGTGTTTAAACAAGTCTTTGTATCAGAAGCCCATTTTCTACAAAAACCACACTAATCCATTACTGTACTAAGTAAACTGTCGCTCTCACCAGTATTAAAGGTTAGGATAATTTCTGTACATGTAAAATTATTGCTTTTTGAAAAATATATTTAGCATGCTCATTTTAATCCATTTCCTGCCTTTACAAAATTTCACAATTAAAAAACACCTAGTAAAGCTTTTGCAAAAAATTTCACAGGACATTTTCATTCAAGGCAGCAGTAACGTCTGATGATGCGTAAAAACCATCATGTGCAAAACTCTGAAACTCTCAGAAATATCGCCGCCACACACAGTGCCGCGGCGACAGGAAGAGGAACCATCTCTACCTGTGGGACACAACGTTCACTGCGTGCACTGCAAGGCTGAAGGTCCTGTGTCACGGGCCTTAACCCCACCACGAAAACCTGCATCTGCGTGACTGAGGAAGAGGTATATAAAGCCGCCCCCACCCACGGGCCTGCGGGCCTCCCCGCTCTGGGAACGAAGGGACTCGTCTGCTGGAGGCTCCCAGGCCCAAGAAGAAAAGACGCCTACTTGCTGGGACAGGTGGACGGGCGGCAGGGTGGGAGGCGGGAGAGCAGGAGGTCCCAGAGCACAGGACCCCTGTGACCTGGGTCCCCCGTCTGCTCAGGGACTCTCCTGCCGTGACTCAAAGGGTCCGGGGTGGGGGGGGGGGGTTCAGTGGCTAGAGAATGTGTTAAGACGGGCAGTCTTCCGTTGTAAGCAGTTTGCAGAATGTAGCCCTGTTACCAAAAGGTCCTGAGAATAAACAAAGAAGCCTGCTTTTCTTAGTGTTCAACTAGCTCTCTTTTCCGAAGCACAATAAAAGCCTTCCCGTGGATGTGTTTCCTCTGCCGGATTCACTGAGCGCAGATGGAGGGAGGGACACACCTGGGAAACGCACAGGGCCCCCGAGGGGATGCGATGGGACCCGAGGGGATGAGAAGGAGGACGTCGCCACCCGCCCTCCCCCACAGCATCTGGACGCCCATCCTTCCTCTTTTATTTACTATTTTAAATACCCACTAAGACAAGGAGAGGCCAGGGCGCCAATACTCCGTCAACCTGGACCCTCCGCGGTCCGCCCTGACGTCGCCCCCACGGTCCTCCGAGCATCCGCAGCTTCTGTTACAGTGCTTGGCTGCTTCACTCTGTCCAACACACGCGAGCATCTTTTTTCCAGTGTCTCAAACCTGTCCTGAACGATACAGATGCTCCGTGCTCCCACCGCGCCTGCCAACACCACTGTGTACTGTACGAAAACGGACTATGGTCGGTGAGCACATACACGCATAGAGAATATCTACATGTAATTCTAAGTCAAGCCTCTTCACTGATGTTTTAAAACGCGTGACAAGGAGAAGCCCCCCTTCCGCTTCTGCTCCGGCCCAACGGCGCCAGGATCTGAGGTGTCCGGTCAGGAGTTCTTCCGCGGGGCGGTCGGGGTCACTGTCGGGACATCCACGAGGGGACTGCTGACACTGTCCCGGGGCACCAGGTGCAGCGGAAGCGTGTCTCTAGGTCCCCTTTCTGAGAGGCACGGTTTGGGCAGTATCTGCGTTAGAATGGTCTCTCGCCTGGGGAAAAAAGAGACAAGAGAAAAGCTCATTTCTGCCTTTTGGTTTCTAAGTGCATTTTTCCTGTTAATCTTCTTAGCAACGCCCAAAGCACAGACAACGACCTTCACAGAGCCACTGAGTCAGGTGGGCAGAGACCCCTGCTTCGGCTGTCACTCCCTGCACACGCGCCGGAGAGGCTTGCCGTGTGCCTCCCTGCCTTCCAAGGCAGCTTGAGAAAACCGCTCCCAATGGTCTACAGAGGGTCACTCGACATCTCTGCTGCACACACAAGAACAGCAGATTGTGTCTGAACCAGCTCTGGAAGGAAGGTGAAAAAGATGGCAGCTTGGGACGCAGGAGGATTCAAAACAACCGCACTCCGTGAGCAGTACAAGGCGGGTGGACACGTGAACGACGGTTCCAGGACAGGGCTGAACTTGGGGGCCATGGGATCCAAGAGGACAGCACTCCCATAGGTCTGTCAGGACCTGAGAGAGCGTCCACCCGTTTCCAAACATAATCACCATGCTGGAAAAATAGAAGGGGTTTTCTAAAGTCAAGGCAACTGCAAGATGGAAATGAGAATGGATGAGAGCTGCGGCTTCCAGAGAAGGCTCTCACACAGCGACTGAAGCGTCACTGTTTGAACAACGGAGTTTACAGTCTGAGGACAACACGACAGGGCAGGATTAATCTTACTTAACTGCATTAACCTTCAGCTAAAGTCTCCATGAAGTAAAACCAACAGCTTGAAATTAACATGCAGCACTCATGAAATTCTCGCTGGTTTCCAGCTACGCCTGTAGGAACCCTAGATGTACGTGTGTGTGCGGCGGGGGGGTCTGGTTGACACAGTGAATTAAGTGCTTCTCTTCAGTTAATCATGTCAGAAAACCCCTATGTAGAACCAGCTCTGCACTCACGACACCTACCAGTCGACATCTAGTGGAAGTCAGAACGATACCCAGCAAAATTTTACGGGGGGCTGAGGGTGGGCACAACGGCACCGACAGTAGCTTATTTGAAATGTAGGAAACAGTGACGGAATGGGAGAGGTGATAAAACCTCCCTAAGTGGATGGTGAATTTCCGGCAGTAAACTGGGAAGGATGTTGTGCATTTCTGCACCGCGACACCCCACCGCAGGACATCCATCAGCGCCGGGCTCATTCGGAACTGGTTCCAGACACAGTCGCGGAAGGAAAGCAGCCTTTGTGTTCACGGACAGAGAAACAGGAGTTATCGTGAGCTGTTCTGCGCGTGGCCTTGAACACTTCTAGGAAGTAACAGTACATAGCAGACAGACTTGCCAGGGATTCCATAGATGGGCAAGGAATGTGTGTGAACATGTGTGCTGTGCGTGTTTATATTCTGTACACACAATCTAGGCATCCCCTGGCTTTCCCTTCCTTTGGACCAGAATACGCAGACTTGTACTGGAAGAAGGAAAAAGGATGGTTAGAGAAGAAACATGGCCCTCTCTCCATAAAGGACTGAAGTTTCACACTGCGGGCTGAGAAAGTTCTAAAACTACTGATTTTAGAGGGACTGTAAAATCTGGCTAACCCAAAGAATCAGGTTGTCCCGTTCAGCCCACAAACCTAGAGGCACGGGTGCCAACCTTCTCTTTATGAATGAGGGGATGTGCTCAAATGGAGCTCACTTTTAAGACAGCAGTTTCCACTTACTGATTCACTAGGCCCAATACCTTATTTCTCAATGCAGCAGTCCTAGAGGGTTTTTAAGAAATGACTGAAATTCATCTGAGAAATGAGGTGTGGGGAAATGCAGCCACAGGATAAAGGAGTCACAGAAATACTTAAGTGGACACACGATGTCTGAGCACAAACAAGCTGTCTGTTTCCTCCCACAAAAAAAGGAGTGGTCAGAAAACGAGAATTACGCCCTTAGAAAATGTGGCTTTCCTTTACTGCAGCTGTGCGGACGGCAGACTCCTCCGTAAGACTGAAATAAACATTATCTTCTTTAAGGTGTTTCAGTGTTCCAGGGATGAGTACTGACTTCTGAACTTGATGAGGCCGACTCTGTCTTCCCCTTTTGTCTTGTAAGGTAAAGGAATGCATGTGTGCTCCTGTGCGGGGGTCAGTGACATTCACACACAAAAGCCTATCTCCCCCGGGAGACACCCGAGTCTCTCGGCCCCCAGAGGGAGGTCGGCCTGTGGAGCGAGGCCTGCATTAGACACGCGTGGTGAGGCTAAATGCTTGAGGATGTACATGGAGCGTCTTACAAGGATCTTTCCCCACAAGCCATCGGTAAGCCGGGGCCCACATGATCACAGGTCACTCTGGATAAATCACTAGTTATAGTCACGACTTTTCACGTTATGTTATACTTAGTGGAAAAACTGACACTGTTTCAAAACGTTTAGTTTACATGAGTAAGAAAATTGCTGAGACAAAACAGCTGAATTTTGAAACATGAGCTGTGATACTGAGAGTCTAAAAGTGATACTGAAAATAGATCACACATATATTCAAATATACCAGCCTTCGTGAACTCTCCATCGTTTGTGTTATAATCTCCAGAGCAAAAAATGAGACAAATTAGGTCGCCATTTATTTTCTCATTTCCCTTTATTTTGATTAATGGAATTATTTCTCCAGCTTAACTATTTTAAAATAACATTTAGAATAATACGCAATAAACTATTAATCATAGTCTATAAATTTCAGCAAGGAATCCAAACAAAACAGCAGATTTCAGATTTCAGCAAAAGACGATCTAGCCTCTTAAATCCCAAAACCAGGGGAATGGAAGGAGAGAGGGTTAATTTTTCTTCGTTTTAGACATGATTTAATTTCTAACATTTAACAAAATAATGGAAAAATGCAATTTCTCCATAACATTAAAGAAACTGCCTACTTTCTCCCCTGACATCCACAGCACGATGGTACCAATATCCTGGCATATTACTTTCAAAAAAGTATTCCTTCTAAGAATGAATTTTGATGATTCCTAGAAATCAAACGTTCAGCTGTGTCAAATCTATGGCAGAGCATCTTGAAAACAACGGTGTACATGAACCCCTCCCCTTATTCAGAGTCCTGCTGGGAACAGTAGCTTCTCTTATGGTCAGAATTATCTTCCCAATACAACAAAGCACAAGCAGCAGGTGCCTTTACCCCTGAGGCCCAGAGACGCACCCCCACAGCCGGGACGCGCCACCCACGAAGAGGGCTCCTCACCGCCAGCGCTCAAACCCTTTCACCATAAATGCAAAGGAATAGGAGCCCTACAGAACAGACGCTGCGCCCAGGGACCCACTACCCGACACCCTACTCTTACCTAACCTAGACCTGTACCTTCCGAGGAGTCAGTAATCCCTTCCACCCCACCCACCAGAGGAACGTGCTGATGAAGACACTGTCCTGGGATCTCCACGTTCAAGCACACGCTTGTAACACCGCTGGGGCTTAGCAGGTGTGCCTGCAGAAAACACACCGCGACCAAAATCACATGGAAGGGAAATGGTGGGGGAGGCGGGTCAGGGAGGGATGGCTTGGGAGACTGGGGTAAGCAGATGGAAGCTGTGACATATAGGACGGATAAAGGAGGTCCTGCACAGGGAACGACAGTCAATATCCTGTAATACACATTATAGAAGAGAAAAAATAAACTGCACCTATGACCCTGAAAAAACAAAAAAGGAAACTCTTTTATTCCTCCTCAAGTAACTAACTGAAGTAAACCCATTCCGGCGTATGTATAATGTGACATCAGGATTATCCCACGTAGAAACCTCAAACATTAATACGCAAAGTAAGCGCAGCTGCGGTACGGCTGTGGGTACAGACACGGCACCGGCCCACCAGCGTGAGGTCGTCTGAACACGGGGCGGCAAACAAGGGACCCACACGGATGCTGACGACACCCTTCTCAGACGGAGGGTTCCCCATCCTCCCTTCAAGGCACCACGAGCAACGAGACTGTAAAACGAGACAAAACCAGAGCGCTTACACGCACACGACCGGGTCCCGACAAAGCAGGAAGATGCCGAGGAGAGGACGTGGCCGTGACATCTGCTCGCCGAGCACAAGCATCCACGACGGGCACGTCCGCACAGGCACCGATACTGTGTCGACACGTGTACACGCGTGTGCACCACCCACATACACTGCACCCGAGTCTCCCCAGCTGTTCAAGACACGCGTTCGCCCTCAGGATAACTGACGACAGCTACCGTGCGGGACGGGTGGTCTCCGCCAGGCTCGGTCCACTGTCCTCGTCAATCTCCTCCGCGAGCGCAGCTGTAAGTGCTGCTGTTGTCATTTTACAAGTGAGGACACTCAGGTGACGTGCACCTGCTTGAGGCGAGGTCTAGGTTAGAGCCTCCAGATCAATAACCCAGCATCTTAACAATGCATGTCACTGAGTCTCTCGGAGTAGAGCTGGCTGATGCCGGCTCACCTTCAGTGTTGAGAGCTGTTTAAACACCCACGCGTCCTCCAGCAGCACCCTTCTCCTACACGTCAAGCCCACACACTCGCCTGCCAAGAGGTTTCCGTGGCAGCTTCCCACGAGCCATCTACTTGACACGGGGTGGTGTAAAGCCGTCAACGCTGCTCTCCCGCTTGGTCCCAGCTTCCCCTTGCCCCCGCCCACGACCTAGAGGGGTGGGACAGGGAGGGTGGGAGGGAGGCTCAGGAGGGAGGGGGTATGAGGATACATGTATAAATACAGCTGATTCACTTTGTTGTACAGCAGCAACTGGCACAACCGTGTAAAGCAACTGTAATCCAATAAAGATCTGGGGGGAAAAAAAGCATCACGAACTTGACTTGAAGGTCGGCTGGAACTGGTTTTGTGCGGCTCCTCCTGCCATGTTCTAGGCTCCAGGAATGGCTCTTCCTGAGATCTGGAGCCTGAAGCCAGAGCCCGGGTCCACTCCATCCCTTCCCCTCCTGCCCGTCCCGCATCCAACCCCCAAGCTCTGCCTCCCCCCAGCATCCCCACACCCATCTGCTCCTCCGAGCCCCACCCCAGCTGAGGCCACCTCTGGGTCTCGCTGGGACCACCCAAACACCTGCAGAGTGGGGCTCAGCAGACTCCAGAACCTCCGCAATCCATCCCCGACCCAGACCAGCCAGACACTCCTGGGGACACAGCAATGGTGATGTCACGGGTCCCCACTGCCCTCGGGATGGAATTCCCACATCTCAGGGCTGGTACCCAACGGCTGGGTGTCTCCCTCGGCTCACGTCCTGACCTCCTGCCCAACCGCCTGGCTCTCCCTCCCGCCTGGCTCTCCCCTCATATGATTCCTCCAATGAGACATCTCTTCCCCCTCGGGGGTGGGGGGGTCTCTGCAGAGGGAATCCACCTGCTGCCCCTCCCCCAGCACAGTCTTCTCGAGGCCCCAAGCCTGAGTTTGAGGACCCTCACCCTGTCACCACGCTGCACCTCTCTGCCCTGTTTTCTTGTCTAAACCACCCACTGGACCTCAAGAACCACAAAAGCAGGAAAAATATTTACCTTTTCTCCCAATATCCTGATTATCTCCACCAATATGACAGAGCCGGGCACAGAGGAGGTACGCAATAAATACTGCTAATGAGTGAATAAATGAGTATTGTAAAACTGAATTCCCAAACACTGTTTCGGCTAGATAATTTAACATCTATTATGTACATCCATAAAAGTCCATCAACGTTAAGTGCTACATCAAATACTTTCTGCATGAATACACAGTGTTGCATGATTTTAAAAAATCCCTTGATCCACAGCTTCTAAAGCCCACAGGGAAAGAATGAGATTTAAATATTAATGAGTTAAGGTTTGTAAAGCACGCAAAACACGAAAAAGAACATGGCCGGTACGCATAATGAGTCGCGTTCTAGACGTAAATAACTGCAGAATCGCCCTATGAATCTATGTCATATTCTAAACCTAAGACAGCAGTTGTGGTGTGTGCAAACAATGAGAACTCCAGGATAAGAAAGAACAGTAGATATAAACCAATACCTACTGCTGCCATGTTTCTCAATTATCCTGGCAGACACACCTGGATGAGAATTCTACATTCCAAAGTACGTTAAAGAAAACAGAATTTGCTTCAAGAACCAGAATTTTCAGGGATTATTCAACAAAAGCTACTTTTAATGTAACAAAGGACAAAAAGTACTTCCAGGGACTTCCCTGGTGGTGCAGTGGTTAAGCATCCGCCTGCCAGTGCAGGGAACTCGAGTTCGATCCCTGGTCTGGGAAGATCCCACATGCCACAGAGCAGCTAAGCCCATGTACCACAATTATTGAGCCCACATGCCACAACTACTGAAGCCCATGCGCCTAGAGCCTGTGCTCCACAACAAGAGAAGCCATCGCACTGAGAAGCCCGTGCACCACAATGAAGAGTAGCCCCCGCTCGCCGCAACTAAAGAAAGCCCGTGTGCATCAACAAAGACCCAAGGCAGCCCAAACTAAAAATAAAATAAATAAAAATACTGGGGAAAAAAAGTACTTCCGGAGGCCATAATCTCGAACATGGTAGCACGAGAGGCACATAAGTCCAGCTCAGTTTTGATGCCACAGGCCTGACACACATGGTCAGGACACTGAAAAGCAGGACAGCTGACCCATGGAGGCCGTGCACCAGAGCCAACAGTTGCTACGACCACAGTGTTGAGCCACTGTTCACATGAAACTAAGAGGTTGGCTGGTAATAAGCACGGAATTGCAGAACTTGGGTTTATAGAGACATAGACAAAAGTATGAACACACCTCTTCTCTTTCATCACCAAGGATGAGTAACGACTGCTGTGAATCCCCAGCACAACCACAAGTGACAAAGCGCTAATTTAAAATACAGCCTTAGTGATTTGCTTTGTGGATCTATTAATATTTCTCCCTAGGACAGAAGCCTTTGAAAAGAGACTTCGGTAGAATTCATATGCGGCAGATAAACTGACACATGTTCCTGAAGAATCTCACCACATTATTCAGAGGCCTGCCTGGTGCTTCCGGCCCGTCAAACACTCTTCTGGAAAAGCCACGTCTTAGGCGGACGGAACGGTCGCCTGTGTCTGCAGGATCAACTCGCCGCGTACTATCAGTATGTAATTCTCCAATTACGGCACGACCTCGCTGCTGCTACAACCGGCAAACAGGGCACAGTGACTCCTGTCGAAAGGGGGTTTTATTTCTGTTACAAAGGAGAGCGCCGCCTAATTCGAGCTGAGGTCACATGTGTCCGGAAACCTTTTAATTCCACGTTCAGCGAGATGTTATTTTCTCATCAACTGTCACAGCATCGTGAAATAACAGCTTTTCATTCTAAAACTGTGGGTTTTATTAAGAGAGAAGTCACTTCCAAAAAAACTGCAACAAAGGGCAGGGCATTCTGTCCGTGATATATGAAGAGAAAGCTTTTAACAACAAACAGGGATTCTGAAAATTCGATAAAGAACAAAACCAAAGCCTCTCATCAGGTACCGTCCACCCTGAGGCCAGCTCAACCACTAACCAGCAGCAAGCTCCGGGCAGAGTTCTCTTCCAGAGGAACAGACCGGCCTTTCTGGAGGCGCCTCTCACACCTGTGGCACCGCCCGCATCCTCCCCGGCCAGGAACCCACACGCATCCAGCAGCGCGTGCTAACTGCCTGCGACCGCGTGGACCAGGAGCCTGGATGTTTACTCTGGCGGCAAGGAAACCCCGCTTCATTTACAAAGGGGAGAGGGCTGCAGTTACAGAATCCTCTAGGGCAACTGATTAGAAAACAAGAAGGTTACACAGAAAACGCTTGTGGGAGAACAAGGATGGGTGTCACATCCTATAAAGGGGCAGAAAGGAAGAGGGGCTCTGACCCGAGAACTCTTTGCCCAGGATGACGGGACAGACCACCTAGCACAGCGTGTGCCTCCCTACTTCAGAGCTACATGCTGAATCCATGGTCCCTCGTGCCCAGGAGCTGGCCACATTTTGTGGACTGAATGGTTTACACACTAAGGCTACACATCTATGGTAACCTGCGTTTTGTGTACACGCACATGGGTATTTTTATGCACTATGGCCGAGTCGGAGGTGTGTTACACACAGAATCAAATCAGAAAAAGGAGGAGGCCATGAGACACCAAACTCAGCAGAACGCTTCTCGTGGAGTGATTCAAAAATACAGTTCTGAAATAGTGCCACGTGCAGCGACACAGATGGACCTAGAGGTTGTCGTACAGAGTGAAGTAAGTCGGACAGAGAAAGACAAATATTGTATAATAGCGCTTATGTGTGGAATCCAGAAAAATGATACAGGTGAACTTATCTGCAAAGCAGAAACAGAGACACAGACGTAGAGAACAAACCTATGGACACCAAGGGGAAAAGGCGGGGGGGATGGATTGGGAGATGGGGATTGACATACAGACGCTACTGATGCTATGTGTAAAACAGTAACTAATGAGAACCTACTGCACAGCACAGGGAACTCACTCAGTGCTCTGCGGTGACCTAAATGGGAAGGAAATCCACAACAGGGGACACATGTACATGTATGGCTGACTCACTGTGCTGTACGGCAGAAACTAACACAACAATGTAAATCGACTATGGTCCAAAAAAATTTTTTTTAAATACAGTTCTGAGGACAGAAGGCGAAGCATAAGCTGTTCTTAAGCCACCTTCCTGCAAAACATCTTGAGTGGAAAAGTATGGCTTTCTAGTATTTTCCATCACCACCAGCCTCTCTACCAATTCCCTCACCCCCAACGAGACCCAACGCAGCTGCATCGACCCCAACCGTGTCATTCACGGCCCAGGGGTGGCGGGTTGGCCTTCAGTGATTATCCATCACCCAGACACCGTCCTGCAGGACTGGGCTCACACTTGGGTGAAGCCCTCCGTGGTACCCTTGTGACGACCACCGTGACACCCCTTTGCCCAGCCACACATGAAAACCCCCACACCCCGTGCGTCGGGAGACCTACTTGTTTGGGGGCATCTGTGGACGTGGCGTGGGCTTCGGCACCTCGGAGACCGTTAGACTCAAACAGCACTGTGGGGACAAGGACATGCGTTAGCAGGACAGGAGCTTCCCGATGCCCCATGACACGCATCCCTTAAGAGCAAGCACTCGCACAAAAAAAAAAGACCCAGCATCCAGCCTGTGGCCAGAAAATACCAATTTACCATAACACTTACTGTAAGAGACTGAAAACGCTGCCTGGGGCCCGTGCCCTTTCTAATTCAGGCTTCGAGGCCAGAGCCCCATCAGTGACAACATTAATGAGCCGGGCACGTGCAGAGGCCCGTCCTCCGGCATCACTCACCGCGTGGCCCCTGTCACTTTGCATCAGACGCGGGTACGGACGCATCCCTCACACTTGGGGGAAAGCCCCCCGGCCCCGCCTCGCCCTGGCTGTGGGGTGTCCCCGCCACACACACAGCCTTCACCCGATGCCGTCTCAGGCAAGCTCTTCACAAAGAGGCCGAGGGATCCTGCCACTCAGCACCGGCCGGCCCACAGAGGCCCGCCGGTGCCGGTGAGGAAAGAGCAGCGGGTCTCACGCCGGTGGGGGGCTTGGGGCGCAGGCGTCCTGGTGGCAGCGTGACGCGTCACCCCACGCACGTCTCAGGTGCCCACTCTCTAATTACAGCGGCGCATCTGCAAACAGGCTTTTCTCCGATTAAACCACAGGGCACTCGGATGCAAAGGAAAACCCATCTCAGGCGCAGGCGCTGCACGGCAGGGTCTAGAGCACAGTCACAGGCGCGGACGCCTGACCCTTCGCCTCACCGCGGCCCCATCTGAACACGTCACAGACTACTGATGAGTAAAGACCGACCCCGGGGCCTGCGGGTGGGTACCTGTGTGCGCCCGCATGTGGGCCCGGAGGTGGCTGGGCTGGTGGAAGCACGTCCCACACTCCACGCAGACGGAGTCTCCCTGGTGGGCCTGCGTCCGGAGCGTCCCTGGGGGGCGGTGCAGGTGCGGGGGTGGGGGGGGGTGGGGAGAAGGGGGCGAGAGGAAAACATCATTAGTCCACCTGCTGTGTCCGGATGGGAGGCCCCTCCAGGCCCCCGACAGCCGCACGCACCAGAAGGGAGCAGAGCTTACAGAAGATTAAATCCACTCCCGTGATGCACCCCAGATGTGTGGGGCTGGGCAGCTGGCGGCCCGCACCTGACGGACGCGGCTAGGCCAGGTAAGGGACCAGGAAGCAGGGCCGGGCCCTGTCCCCGCGACGATGCTGGGCCACCCTCCAGGGAGCTTCGCCCCTCCCCCCCCACCCTTCCCCCACCAGCCCCTTACCTGCGTGCCCTGAGAATCCCGGGCAGAGCACAGACGGGACACCTGGGAAGGAGGCCGGGCTTATGGCACCGACCTCCTGTTCCCTCCTGAACCTAAGAGATGCCTGGCTTTCCTTTAAAAAGGGACGCAGAAGACGCTTACTCGTCTGTCTGCTTTCTGTGTGAGGGCATCTTTCTAAACAAAAGGCTAATTTTTCATGTAATAGTAGCTCCAAAACTACTTCCCTGAGCCTGATTTCCCCCATCAGGCTCAATGGTAATTCAACTCAACAGGAAACCAAAAATCAAAAATACGAACTAGAAAGTTATACCTGTAACAACAAATGTTTAAAACTTTTGCCCCCTGAGCTGAGTATTTATGTGCCTGAAGTCTGACATTTGAACGTAAAAGGTGAGTGAAAGGATGACGGAGGGTTTTAACCAAATCGGCTGAAACCATATCATTCTCTTGTCCTAAGTCAGAAGCCACGACACACAAAAAATAATATAAAATCATTTCTACATGGCAGATGATGTTTATGGAGATAGCAGTCAAAGAAATGTACGCATCGTAGGGCAGATCTCGGCGGACTTCTCGCTGAACACGTCATGAATGGGAGCCTCGGAGCAAGAGGAGAATTTGCCCACAAAGTTCTCAGCCTCCCACCGCCAGGGAGTGATAAGACACGTTTTAACCCACTCGCACCCTGTCCCTAGTGAAAGATCAGGGTGCCCGGTTCCTGGTAAGACACGGAACGTGTCACCCAGCCAGGCGACCTCAGGAACCGCGGGCTCTTTGTTCTGGGACCACCCGCCTCTTTCCCGGAGTTCTGACCCGGCCGGGTGGCGTGGGGAGGAAAAGCTGAGGACGGCGTCCCTGGATGACCCACCGATGGGCCCAAGTGGAGGGCCGGGGCTCCTGAGGGCACCGGACCCGCCAGATCTTCTGACCCCAGGCAGCCAGCGTGACGACGGCTTCCCTCAACAGCCGTTCAGGGCTGTCCCTCGCTCCTCCGATCCTGGTCCAGGAAAATCTCAACTTGACGGGCGCCTCTGTTCCTCCCTCCTTTTCACGGTTAGCCACCAGCTGGGCTCCTACAAAGGCCCTCCCTGACCACGGCTGCGGCCACGCGGATCTCCCGAGGAATAACAGGGCCACCTCTAAGTGCGCGTCCTAACGATGCCTCCAGCACACCGACCCAGCATGACGCCCACGGGGCCTCCGCATCTAAGGTTCACAACGTGCAAAACTAAGCCATTAGGATACGTTTTTCTGAGTAACTCCCATCCGAACTAGCAGCATGGAAAAGCACAGCCCCGTCGCCACTCACCCGCTCTGACCGCCTTGAATTACGTGTGCATCAGCACGCACGCACACGCACACACAGTCTTCCTGTGCGTTCCATCCCATCACTTTCTCCCTACTTTTTAAAGAAAAGACCCTTGCCCTTTACGGTCAATAATATTACACCCAAGCTACTCCAAAATTCTGAGCCAGTAAGAAGGTTACAAACGTCATGTGAATTGAAGGCTACCTGGTGAGCAAGCAGCTCTGACACCCTGACCTCAAGAGTGAAGCTGTGTACAGAAAGTGGGCTCGCAGAGGAAAGGAAGAGCCGCCTGCCGGGTCCTCAGGGCACCTGCAGACTCTCCTTCAAAGCTCTGCCAACAGCTGTTCAACCTCATCATGTGGTGAGGGGCCCCCCAGCCCCCTGCAAGGGGAGGAAGGAAACTGAAAGATTCTGCAAACCTTCTACCAAGATTCACGCAAAGGAAGCATACATCTTCCCTCATCACCCACTAATGCTTCCTGGACACAAATGATTTTTTTAAAGTCCCAACAAAAAAACCTTATATATTATCCTATCCAGAATTATCCTATTCTTTTATCTTCAATTTTTTTAATTCTAAAACCCATATCGTCCTGGATACAAAGTCTGGAAACACAGACAATTTATTATTTTATGACTATTCTATCGACAAACCATTCACATTATATTCATACCTGTTCCCAGACTTGGGATCCACACTGCAGAATGATCACAGAAACTGTAGCTTTTTTCATCTCTAAAGGACTAGGCTTCAAGCCCCTAAGGGAAGTGACAATGGGCTTTTCCATGTGATGTCCTTTCTCTTTTGGCAGAGTCTCCAGACTATTCATTTCTACACAGATATCATTCGGTCAAAACGCAGGTGGGGAAAAGCTCCCTGAGAATTCTCTCTCTTAACCTCAGACACCCGGGATGTCTTAGAGGCATCGCCTGAGAGCAACGTTCTCTGTCTCGAGACAGCACATCCCTTGGAGAATCACAGAATCACACCTCCAGCACCACAAGGCTCTCGTGTCCACAACAGACAAGTACCTCTTCTTTTACAAGATTCCCTTCTGCACGTTTCTGCCTCCCCCACTATGAGGCGGTACTATCGAGATACATGTCACCCCACGGCCAGCGTGGAGGGGCTGCAAGCTTCACCCCGCAGATGGCATCCCTCGGGGAAATACACCCAAACTTCATCACAGGACAGCATGACACCCAGAAAGTGCTGACAGGCTCGTGGAATAGGACAGTCGCAAAGATTACTTGGAATGGAAATGAATTCGCTAAGATTCTAGATTCAGGATGCCAACGTCAACCACAGATGGACTCGAGGAAAAATGGGTGCTCAGCAAGGAGTGGAAACCAAAACCTTGAGCGTTGAGTTACTGCAAATTCAGTAACATGTCAATACTGTAATTTTTTGGAGGGGCTGCACATAGCTGCTAGGCTGCAATAGTAGACGTAGTCTCCACAGCAGGAAACATCATGGCTCTGCTCACCTCCCAAACAGACCTCGCCACGCCTGCTGGGCTGCCTTGTGGCCACGACACTTTCAAAGCATCATAAACAAACACTCAAAGGGGAAAGGAACCCGTAAAGGCCCCGGAGGCCAAGCAGGGACTGATACCCACCTGAGGGACCAGGAAAGGGATGCAGGAAAGGTCAAAGGGCAGGGTTTGAGGACTCAGCAGGCTGGGATGAAAAGAGCTCTAGGCTTGCTCTGAACCGCCCCCAAGTCCAGACCGGGAGCCAAACCAGGTCCACGTGGGAGAGAAGGGACCGCTGGCGGAGCAAGTCCCCGCAGGGCACTCGAGGTAAACGGAGGCAGGCCGACCAGGATTTCCACAGCTGCTCTCAGTGCTTCCCTAAACCCAGGAGCTTCGGTTCTCAAACCACACCTATGAACTAACGCATTAAGGCGAACATTTTTTAAGCACTTTCCCTAAGAAGCCCAAACCAGGGTGAACGAAAACACCATAAATTTGCAGACTTACACCCGACATATTTCAGTGTGTCCGAAAGAAGAGCAAATCATCCAAGAACAGCACACACCCTTTGAAGACGACTTAGCATTTTTCACATTTAAAAGATAAATATTTAACCTCTGTTTAAGGGGGAAACAAGCCTTAGAAGCATTTATTTAAAAAATCTTAAGGAAAAGGAAAACGTTCCAGGCTATCTGTACTTCAAATTCTGTCATCTGAAATTCTCTAAACCTTAACTTAAAACTCGCTTCTACTTTTTGGGGGCAAAAAGCAACAACAAGGCGGGTCAAAGAGCCTTTAGGATGTGGGCGTGAGGGCTGCTTACTAGGTGCAAACTGGCAGGTTTAGAGCTGTGATCGTGCAGGCCGTGGGGTGTAACAACTGAAGTTCAAGTCTGGTTTACTAAGTGGAAGTCATCCAAACACTGTGCAAACTCCACCTGCTCCCGGGTGGACGTAGACTCGGTGAAGCCCTGGACGGAGGCGAGAAGGTGACCAGGAACACGGCGCCCACAAAACTCACCACCATCTGCATCTAAGTCCTCTCTGCTTTAGGGTCCACGAAAACCCATATCTAGAGAACTGAGGTTGGAGTGAGATCCAAAAGGCCAACCCATAGACATTTATTCCATCTCAGAGCAAATACCCTGCACAACTGAGAAACACTGCTGAGAACATGGACAGCTAAGTTTAACGACATCCAAAACTGTGGAAACACTAGCCTACGTGGTAGCAGCCTTTCCCCACCTACCAAGGGCCGTGTGCCCAAAGACCCTGAAGCTCAGGGGGGTGGCAGGGGGAGAGTCTTAACCGGGACACATCCCTGTGCATGGCGTCTTATGAAAGCCTCCACCACCTCCGAGCAGCCAGGTTCCCGCTTCATTCTAAAAATTCTCGAAAAGCTCTGACTCTGAGCCACAGCCCCAGAGCCACCAGGGGTAAGGACTCCACTGGCAAAATCGCTAAGCCTGCGGAAGGCCGGAGTTTTCTGCTTGTTGAAAAACATCTTACTTTTTCTCTAAGGGTCAGCATGGACCAAAGGCTCCTTGTCACACCAACGTGGCCCCAGCAATGGAGATGGGAGGGTTCCAAGTGACAGGAGAAAACCAGAACTTAGAGACGCACATCTGTCCACCAAGAACCACAGCCACCAGGCATCCCACACAGCGGATCAGGTGCCTCAGTTCACACGACTGCCCCAGACCTGAACCTCGTCCCCTAAAGGTGCTCCTGAGTTCCTGGAATCTCAGGGACTGGATCACACAATGCATCTTAACTGGCACCGCACTTTAATAAATTACAGGTGCTCGATGTCCAGTTGAATCCAAAGAAGGGTTGGGACTACCCAGGTAAGTAGCTGACAGCCAGAGCCCCACAGGGTTTTTGTCTATTATTTTTTCATAGGAGATACTTAGATTTCCCAGCATTCTGGATATTAACTGAGAGCTACCTTCAGTTTATAATCAAGAACAAGGCTATCGTATCCCATGCATGCATTCAACAGAGCATGTGTAAATCTGCTGACAATTCCCAACTGTTACTACAATGGGTATCAAAACCAAGATACTGGGAGGAAAGGAAGAGAATGATTTGAGGTATAATTTTTCCAGAATTTCCACATGAGCCAATTCCCCAGACCTTGTAAGGCACTCACACTCGGCAAGGCTCTGCTTACAAGTGCTGGAGCACCGATGTGAACTTTTACAATTATATATGTATAACGGGAAAACTTAATCACACCAAACGAACATCCTGTCTTTGGAGAGACAGGAGACAAAATGAACATCTACTGATTCTTGTTTAAAATAACCAAATGGAGGGAATTTCCTGGTGGTCCAGAGGTTAGGACTTGGCACTTTCACTGCCGAGGGCCCGGGATCCATCCCTGGTCGGGGAACTAAGACCCCGCAAGCCGCGGGCGCAACCAAAAAAACAATAACAAAAATAAAATAAAGGGACCCAGTGGAGAAGTGCCGTGGAGGCCGCCTGCTCAGCGTGGAGGGGACGTGACTGGGCGTGCAGGGGCGTGACCAGGAGGCCGGGCACAGCAGCCAGGGCGCACTGCCCGGGCTCTGACACAGCAGGTGGGCAGCACCGTGACCTTCTAAGGAGAGGTACCCCCCACTCCGCGAGGTCCCAGCGCCCCCAGGGTGGGCGGCGGGGAGGGTCCGCGTCTTACCTCTGTGCTCGAGTGCAGGGCCGCTGGAGCCCCAGCTGTGGTAGAGGGAAGCAAAGTCCTTTGGAATGTACGTCTTAAAGATATTGAGGATGTCCAGGCGTTTCTCGGGGCCCTCGGACGCGGGCTCCTGCTTGATGGCGTGCAGGACGGGCTGGGCCTGCGAGGCCGCGGTCCCTCTGGCGCCGGCCTTGGAGGGGGGCTCCCGGGGAGGTAGAGGGGGGCCCCCGTCGCCTTTCCCGTGCGGCTGACCCTGAGGCTGAGGGCTGAATTTGGCTCTGGGGGGGTCCGGGGCGCTGTGCTTATTCGGGGGCCCGAGGCCGGCCCCGGCCGAGGGGAGGCCGTGCTTGTCCCCCTGCCTGCTGTTGGCCGGGGGCTGGGGGCCCGCCCGGGCGATGACGGTGGGCGTGGGGGTGGCACTTCTGCTGAGACCCCCGCCGCCCGCCGCGGGCGCGGGTCTGGGGCCGGCCTCCGGCTTGGGCTTGGGCGGGGGCGGCGGAGCCGGAGCCCCGGGCTGCTCGGGGCCGGGGCCGGCCTTGGTCTGCCGGTGCCCGTCGGGGCTGGCGGCCCAGAGTGCGCAGGGCCCCCCGGCGTGGCTCTCCTTGCTCCTGGGCAGGCTGGCGGCTCTCGTGGGCACCCCCACGGGCGAGGGGCTGCCTCTGGGGCCCGGCGCCCCGCCCGGCACCTGAGTGCGGGTGAACCGGGAGATGGGCAGAGGCTGGCACTCTTTGCCCCCGAGGGCAGGCGGGGGGCCCGTGCGTCCGCTGCGGGCGAGGAACACCAGGTTGTTCCTGATGCTCCTGTAGCCGTTGGGCTGCACCCACGGGGGGGCCACAGCGTGGCAGCTGACCCTGTGCCAGATGCGCTTGTGCATCCACAGTACCTCGGGGTAGTAGGTCTTGTGGCTGCAGTAAGGACACGGGTGAACAGCCAGGGCAGCCTGCAGGGCGGAGGCCAGCTCCCTGCGGCCGGGCTGGTCCCGCGTCGACCTCGCGCTCAGGTCCAGCGGGCTCGGGTCTGGGGCCGGCGCCCTCCTCCCGCCCCCGGGATGCTCCTTATCGTGCACGTCGGACAGCTTCTCTCTCAGGCGGGTGGCCTGGCTCTCGGAGGAGAGCTGCACATCTGCAGTCGGAGAAGGGCTGGGAGGGTAGTCTGCAGCGTCCCTGGAGCCGGGGCCCTCTTGCTTGGGATGAAATGCTGGCATCTTTAAGTCCACGGAAAACCTAGGCTGCTCTGCTCTCTTGGAAGTGTCTCTGCTACTGCTTTCAAGTACGGACACAGAAGCTGCAATCCCCATGCTGGGCTCCCCGGCGCCTCTTCCTGGTGCGTTATTTCCAAGGGTGTGATTTTGGTCTCCATTGGAGAGCACAGTTGAGGCTGCGCCCTCAGGAAAGCAGCAGCGGTGTGGCTTTGTCCCTGGAGGATCGAAATGGAAAACGTGAGGTTACCATTTCTCGTCAGCACAGAAGACAGAGAAGCATACCCAAAGCACTGCGTGCACACGTGCAGGGGAGCGTGTGGGTCTCAGGAACGGTGTGATCCAGGGCCTAGATCAGCAACTCTGTTAGGAGCCGTCCAAACCTGAGGACAAAGTGGCGAGATCTGGGGTGGGGCTTCTTTTTCAGTTAAAACGACTCAGTAGACTGCAGGGGAAATAACATAGCTGCTTATCTAGTGGCATATAACTACGCTGTTACTAGTTATCAGAGGGGGACTACCAGGGAAAAAAAGGCTTAATTCTTTATAACAGCATAAGGCTTCCCGTTATCTTCAAAGAACCCCTCAGCCCGCCGTCACACAGAGGCTGGGCTGGAAAACAGCTTGCTCCCCCCAGGGATCCAGACGCTGCCTCAGAAACCACGGGCTTCTGGTGTGATCCAGGACGGGCCCCTGTGACTATCTTGTAGCGGCCAACATTCGGCTCTGAAGCCCGGACGACAGTTTCCTCCGGAGGCGTGAGAAGGAGGGGGTGAGTCACACTCTTCATCCCCATGCTGCCCGGGGCGGGGGATGCCCGGGAGAAACAGTGCTCCAGGGTGGGGACCCCACCCCCGCTCCCGCGGAGCCTGCCTGGAGGCTCGGGCAGGAGAGATGGCCGGGCACAGGTTTCCCGCCACAGGGCGGCCTCGCCTCCTCCCGGGCGGAGGCTGCGTGCCGGGACACCACCCCAAATGTGGCCGGGCTCCCGAGCTCTGGCACCCAGGCTGCAAAGCTTCTCCCCGCCTGGACTGCACTGCACGTGGATTCAACACAATTTCACAAAGAGCCCACCTGACGTTTGCACCGATGACCTAGGGTTTAGCGCGTGTCTTTGGATGTCCTAAACCTTCCCAAACTGCAGTGCGTGGATTCTGCCCATCAGTACCAGCTCGGAGGTGTTTCACCTCCTTACAGGTGTCACAGCAGGGATGGACTAAAATGTTAGGTTTTCTTTCATGAGAAAGCCCAACACTGTTGGTGTTTAAATAAGACTTTTTTAGAGATTTTAACATTCTGGTGGAATGTAGTTATCTGTTTACAAAGAATGGTCTTTAAAATTTTTCTACCCTCAATATTTTACTGTACTTCTAAACTTAGTATTTTACTATACTCAATATTTGGTAATAACCTAAAAGGGAAAAGAATCTGAAAAAGAATGTGTGTATGTGTTCGTATATAACGAAATAACTGTGCTGTACACCTGAAACTAACACGACATTGTAAATCAATACACTTCCACAAAAAACAAAAAAATAAAATAATTTTCTAAGTATATTACTAGAGTTAAGACTTAGTAATAACATCAAATTGGTTAAAAAAAAAAAAAGTCTATTCCGAAGGCATCTTCGGGAAAGCAGGAAGGCATCCTTCACAGGAGGCATTTACCAGAGATCTGAAGGAACACAGTACCAAACAGTTATGCTCAATTAGTGGGTAGTTAGAGAGCCACTCGGAAGCAACTTTAAAGGATTATGTCCAGGTAACAAATGTTACCAGTATGTAGGGATGGGCAGAATTGATCAGGAAATAAGACAAAGGAGGGATACATTTTCTGATCCTATCAGCTCCAAAAAGCTCACATTTAAATAAAGTCAGACATACCTCCCTGTCATGTGGGTAGCTAGCATTACTCAGAAAGCAAACCGGGCTGACTTGGAAAGCTCCGTTGATAGAAAGGGCATTTAACCTGGAATTAAATACAGGGACCGTCTTAGCCTTTGTTTAACTCAGGTTGAGGCTCAGTTTGTCAAATTCACTTTTACATTTTCAAAAAGAGTCAGGCCGGCAGCGGGGGACCTAGTTTTTCCTGCAATAAAGGTACACGGATTTATGAGAACACACGCCAAAGCCTATTAGGGGAATCTGTAAGTTGAAACAACGGGGCCGGTGTACCTGACACTACACACCTGCAGGTGTTCAGAGCACATCTGTCAGAGCCCACAAAGGTTATGTTCCCACAAAGGATTTCAAACACCACGAGAACCTCCGGTACCTCTGACCAAGACACCAAGTGAAAAATTACATCAAGCCTTCCATCACAGTAGCAGAATTCGGAGACAGGGCTCCTGGAGCCCCACGCCGCACAGTGGGCGGGTACACCCGCACAAAGATTCTGAGACACCTTCCTTAGCCCCTCACCTCTGTGCGTGGGGCTTACATTGCACTGAGGAGAAAAGGAAGCACTTTGCAGCAACGTTAACGCAGATCAGAACACACTTTTCAATTGACCTGCTGAGAAAGCAGATTAGATCAATTCTGTGAGCCCTGGTGGTCTGGTTTATAAAATAGGTACCATCTCAAAATATTTTATCTCCAGCTTAGGGGGAAAAAGAAATAGCACCATAAAAGCCCGTGAGTCCCCCCATACAGAGGCTTACCCCACGGGTCATTCAGGGGACAGGAGAACACACGGACCTGGTGTCTCCTGACAGTCTCGGGCACAAGACGAGGTGTGGCTGGACGACAAGGTGGACTGGGAGCTGACCCAATGCCCCGCCCAGGACCCACAGGGAGGAAAGTCTCCTAAAGATGCTACAGCATTGGTTCCCCCACAGCCCACCATCATTTATCAGTGGCCTAGATGAAGAAATGGGACTGGACAAAGGTACTGGAACCAGGACTGACACTCAGCTCGGAGCGAGAGCCAAAACCTTCACCAAAAAAAAACCAGGTTCAAAAGTTTTCAACAGGATGGAACAAAGGCTCGAAACTAAGAAGAAACAAAGTGCAGGAAGTGAAAGGTCTGGCTTAGGAGCTGTGCTATGAAAAAGAGTCCAGGCTCCTAGGGGACCACAAGCTCAGCGTGAGTCTCCACGGCCCAGGGTTTTATATGAAGGTAAAGCCACAGCCAGGGAGGCAAGGACACCGACAGTGCACACCTAGCTGGAGGAGCCCAGTCTCGGCTCTGAGCCCCACACTAAGAAGCTCTGAGATCATGTCCAGGACAGGCCCACGGAGGGAGGTCTCTGGAAACCAAGTGATGTGGAGAACGGCTGCAGGAACTGGGAATGCGCCACCTAGAAAGAGGGCTGCTGGCTGGACCACCACGAACTCTGACACTCAGTCCGTGTGTCCTGGAGGGAGGGCGGACGGGCTGGGCTAGTTCATCCACAGCAGCGTTCCTGCTGCGCCCTGGAATCATCTGGAAGGGACGTGAACTGTCACTGGAGGAAAGACCCAAGGCCAGTGCCCAGACCAAGAACCAGCCTTTGGGGAAGAGAGGTCTGCACGTTTTTTGAAAAAAACCTTTGGATGATTCTAACTGTGGCCAAGATTAAGGTGTGCTGGGGTCAACAGGACAAATACTTGGGAGTCATCGAGAACCGGATTTCAGGAGAGGCCAAGACAGAGACAGAGCTGCCAAGGGGCTGGAGGTCAGCTCCCAGGAGGCGGGGGGCCAGCCTTCCAGGGCTCACAGGCTGCGTCTGCTCTGCCTTCAACTCCGGGGCTGGCAGGATCGTGCAGGAGGGACCGACGACCACCAGAAACGAACCGCTGACTGCACAGGCGCCTCGATGTCCGCGCTGCTCTTCTTTCCATTCCGCGGACTCAGGTGTAGTGGCTTCTGCACAGGCATGTCTCAGTGATGCAAGGGGGAGACACACTTCTTTTTTTTTTAAAAAAAATGCTCTGACACTTCTTTTTTTAAAAAGAAACGCTCTGTCATTGCTTTACGTATGACTTTAAAAATAGCAAGTTATCACTTCACTCTGAGAAGTGTGTGCGTAGCCATCACTATGTAACCTTGGGACGTGCTGGGGGGAAAGGCGTCACGTCTGGGGGAAGAGGCGCTTCTGTAAGAAAAGCCTCATTTCTAGTCCTCGGTTATCACACAGCACCTCATCTCCTCCTCATGGTTTCATTAGTCCACCTGGTGCATGACTGTGGCTCTCTGCCTCTCTTTTACTGTTTATTATAATTTCTTTGCTTCCCACCCTTGGTTAAAACAAAACACAAAACAGAAACTCTAATACAACCAAAACCCTGAATGCTTTACCTTACAGTGGGCCATCCCCTGGCACAAGTACCCCGACAGACTCTTCAGTAAACCCACGGCCACTGCAGGCAGCCGTGTCCCAGGCACTGAAGGAGGAGCTTCACGCGCTGACCTGTCCCTGCCGTCAGCTGATTTCTGACCAGCTTCCCCGATTCCTCACCCAGTGAGCTACGCTGTCAACACAGATGGCTCACTCTGATCGGAACCTAAGCAGATCTCAGAGGATGGACGTCCGCTGTCTGCAGCTACCAGCGGCTGGGACGGGACGAGAGGGACGTGGCTCACCAGCCCCGCCTGCCGCAACGCGGCTCCGCGTCACCGGAGTCAACTGCCAGTGGCCAGACGTGGCCCCCGGTGCCCACCAGCCCGGCTCCCCCACGGGACGTGGTGCCGGACGCCGCAGCAGAGCCTGGTCAAGGTTGACCACACGATCCTGCCAGCATCCCGTGGCCTCGTCTGGGGGGGGGGGGGGGGGGGGGGCGTGGCCCTGATGGGTCCCCAGGCAGAGAGGGCCTGACTCACAGCAGGAACCACACAGACGTTCGCCGTCACCCTTAAGGGGAAGAAGGCGCCTCGGTTCCCGCCGATGAGCTGCCGTCCAGCCAGGAGCACCCAACGCAGGGCTGGGAGGAGGACTCCCCCCACACACCCCGGGAGCCAGAACCCTGGCGCAGCCGTCTACACACACTATCACCTCTCTCAACACACCCAGGAGGTGATGCTGCAGCTAAGGCAATCGGGGCAGAGGGCCACTTCCCGAAGGCCTCGCTGTGGGTGCTGGAGCCCGATCCCCACCCCGGACACCCAGCTCCCGCCCACCCGCGGCGCCCACAGCTGGGGAGGGGCCACAGGGACGGAGGGGACCCTGTCCAGTAACTGCTGGGGGGAGTCACGTCCTACAGGGGAAACCTGACTTGGCTTTTCCACAGACTTAACCCTATTTGGGTTAGGTGCTCGTGAGGTGAAGTACGGAGCCGCACGTGTGCAGCAAGGTTCTAGAACGTTTCATACTGGACCCCAAATGACGTCAGGTCCTGCAATTCTAGAAGACAAACATTCACTCCAAAAGAGGAAGCACAAGCACATGGTAACGCAATCACGCTCAAAATGACGGCCAGATAAAGCAGTCCGCACAGCACCGGTCGACCCTGGGCACGCTGGAGGGGGCCACCCGGCCGCCTTCCAGGCCCAAAGGTGTCAGAGCCACGGCCTCCCCGCTCCCAGGGCCTCCTGCCATGGCCACAGACCAGCGTGTGGCCCCCGGGAGTGTGCAAGCTGCAGAGGGAACCGGAAGACATACTCTCTTCTGCGGCCCCTCCTGCCCCAGGAAGTGATCCTGGAATGAGATGCCACTAGCAGGCCCACCCCTTAACTAAAACCCAGACATCATACATGTATGATGACCTCAAAGGCAGCTGGCGCTCAGGGCTGAGAGCAAAACTGCACGTTCAGGCAAATGGCTCTCCCAAGCCCAGCAGCTATGAGGATGAGCTGCTCTTCACGCCCCTTCCAAGCTGTTCCTCTTTGTTGAAAAAGAAAGAGCCACCAAACTAATTCCACACACAAGTATACAAAGGGGGGTGGAGTTGAGTGGGGTCTCAAGATAGGAAGTAGCCTAAATCCAAATTATACTAGTGATCTGTGCCTTACATGGGACAAGCAATAACCCTCCCCCCAAAGACAAAATATCCCAAGTACTGTAAACGCCTGAAGAATTCTCATAGTTAAGAATTCCTGGGTTAAAAGTAATTTTGAGACTTCGGCAGTGATTTTTAATATTTGTGAGTTCCTAGTAACTTTCATAATAAATATTACCAGTCACCAAAAACTTGTGGCAGCAAGAACATCCGTTTTTAAAGAATGTTTCCCAGAAGATCCTTCTTTTCTAATTTTTTACCCTGTCTTAAAAAGGGACAGCTGGTGACAAAAACAGATACAGAGCAGACTGAAAGGTAAGATGTTTTGAGAGAAAGGAGAGCCACTATACACCCATATTCAGCTGAAACTTGAGAGTTACTCAGACAACGGAAACATGAGAAATTAACAAAGAGAAAACTACATGGAGTGGGGGGCGGGGGCGACCCTGGAAACATATTTCAGCTAAAAGAATCTCAGAAAGACTGATTCTCAATGAAATGTGATGAAGAGGATTATTAGGAAAATAGGATGTCTGGCATATAATACAGAAACGACTCCAGAAAAAGTTTTAGCTGCAGTATCCACAGGGCTTTTCAATTAACAAACACGGTTTCATAAGTTTTCTGTGCAAGCGAAGCAAAGGAAATGCTGAAAAACACCGCCCCGGGCTGGTTCCATCCGGAAGTTCTCCTTCTGGGAAAATGATAACCAAGGGGCAAAGACACACTTAGTATTTGCCGTGTACAGAGGGGCACCCGGGAAAGCACGTGACCAAGTGACCTACTTACGAGGCCGCTTTAAGGAAATGACCACGGCTTCCAGGCCCAGGGACACCACCAGCAACCAGAGCAAAAGTCCCAGCTCAGCCCCACTTCACCCTTTGTGAAAGGACGGGCTTTGTTTCCACAGAGAGTAACACAAAAACCGCTTCTAATGGCCCAGCATCTACCAAGGACGATTCAGTTCTACGGTCTGAAAAGTCTCTTTAAAAGAAGCGTTTCAAAGCTCTCTCTCATTACACATGCAATGTGAACCATGATGATGATAATAATAATAATAAAAAAATACCGTCTCGGTGATAAGGAGACCAGAACAAGAACAGTGACTGCTGAATAACCGTGCTTTAACACTTTTAAAACTGAATATTTTATTCCCTACATTGTTCCTGCTGGTTTTTCTGTCTGAATATAGGATACGGGTTTTCATTTTAAGTAATTAATTATTCACATAAATAACTTGCAAAGCTGTAACTTATTTGTGTTAATGATAAAATACGTAGCACTCTGGAAGCCAGATTTTGATTTCTGAAGAAAAACAGTTACAGATTAAATAGAGGACTTCTGACTAAACAGAGTAACTACATTCCACAAGAAAACAAAGCGTGAAATCTGGCAAATAATTTTTTCAAGAATGCTCCCATTCAGAGAGTACAAAACCAACATTTTAAAGGTTAATCAAATACCCCGAGTTTCCACCCGAGGTTCCAGTTACCAGACTGGAGTAAAACAGAATCACACCTAGAATTCTAGAGCTTACTAACCGCTTCCTCATTGACGCAATCAGAAAAACATATCACTCGGGTTGTTTGTGTTTTGTTTGTTTGCTTTTTAAATCAAATCCATGCTGAAGCGAACAGAATTCAAGCCTATTTTCATGGCTACTGCACATTTTACACACCCTCTTTCACACCCAAGTCCTAACAGGAAAGTATAGCTTGTCCATCTGACAAAATTCAAACAAATGGAAAAGGAAACCATTAAACAATTTTACAGACCACGGTCTGAAGAGTAATGAACACTTCCATTTTACAAAGGCAAAAAAGAAAGTAAACCAAATGTTATAAAGAAGTCTGTTAAAGTGGAAGTACCTGTTGAAAGAAGGCATTTTATATCACTTTTAGATTTTAAAATGCCGTTAAGGGGGTAGAGTAAGAAACAGCCCAGGAAGCCCAGCCTGTGACGCTCCTTTCACATCATCCTGCAGTCCTGCTGCTTCTGTGAGGCCAGGGCATCTACAACAGCCTCTCCAACGCTACGAGCAAGGCACTGCACTGAAACCACCTTTGTTTCTTCTTTCACAAGATGTGTGTTAAGAGACCAAGATCAGAGCAAGACTTCGGAAGAGAAGTAACCCTGCAAACCTCCAACATAAAAACAGATGCTACCTGCCCGTTTCCTTTCATTAGACTCTGAGTTTCTGAAAGGAATACTGTCGTACTCATTTTGAGATCTTTAATACCAGCACAGGATACAGAATACAGTATGTATCTCATGAGTATGACTGAATGGATTTTTTAATGAATAAAATAAATCGGTTTTTACAGTTAAAAAAAAAAAAAAAACACAGATGCTACAGATACAAACTGGCATTCGAGTGGTTTACAAGTTTTTCTGCTGCTTAATTATCCCCAAATACAAAACCCGAATTCTGCGTATGTGCCAATTATAATGGCCCTTTTTAAAGACACGGGACCATCCATCACGCAGTCTCCAGAGGTAAACCCGGCACGTGCTGACCTGCAGAACAAAGGCCACCGGGGCGCAGCGCTGGCCGCCCCAGAGGAAGGGCCTGCGGTCGGGGCCGTGCGCGGGCATCACCGCTAGATGGCGCCCGGCGCGCGCTGCGTGTGCGGTCCGAGGAGGCACCGACTTCAGACACCAGGTGCTCACCTGCAAACAGGTGCCCCACAGCTCGCTTTACGTGTGGATCAGCACAACCGTGCACATTTCTTCCGCAAGGGCTTCCTAAGCACAGAATGTATTTCAAATGGATAAAAGCAGCTGCAGCAAAAGCTCTTCAAGCCGCTTACCTTTCGACGTATCTGTTCAACCGTATTTTCAGAGATTACAATGCAGAGAGCTTTGAGCTAGTCTGAATGATGTGGCCAAAATGAACTTGGGTGAGAGGCTGTATTTATGGCACTCGGCTGTGGGGTTAGATTATAAGGGATCGCCTTCAAGTGTCCGATTTCGGGACAGAAACGCACAGAAACGGGGGGGCTCCAAAGGGTAACCAGCCCGAGATCGGCATGATATGGCCCGATTTTCCACACACAGAACTCTGTCTACATCAAAATCAAAAATCTTCTCATTCCTGGGGTGCTGTCATATGTGCCTTCATATTGGGGGGGGGAGGGGGCTGAATGTCCTGGGGCCATGATTTCCGAGCACTTGGCATCTACATGGCTGCAAAGCTAAACCTTGGTTATTTCACGAAGTGGAATGCATACAACGCACATCCCATCTTGCCTGGCCTAGCATCCCTCCTCTTATGGCGCCAGCTGACGTGTAACAAGGATGCTCCTGACCTCACACGGAGCTAACTGTAAACTAAGAATCCGTGAGCCCGGGAAGGAACCATGGAGAATGTTAACTAAGCAGCACCAGCTGTTTGCCGGGTAACCGCATCCCCACCAGAAGCTGGGCACAGTGACCCGTAGCCTTTTATGGTTATAAACGTATAAGTGGGTATAAAATATAGAGATTTTTCTGTATCGCTCACATGAAGAGTTCAAACTACTTTACAAATATTAAATTTCAGAAGTTTCACCCTACCAGAGACACTCAGTGGCAAGAATTATTTTCTATTTTACTTTAGTAATTTAGCAAATCCTCCCAAATTACATCACTAAACTGTTTCTGGATTCTCAGACAGGCTGCCCAGGCCTGCTGTGCAATGGGTTCAGTGATACTGTTTTTCATTAAAATGCAAAAATAAAGTATATATACATTTCTTCTTCATGAACATCTTCTTTCCTTAGTTTTCATTTTCTCTCTTTTTTTAATAAAGAAGAAATAACTCTATTTCCCTTTCTTGCATATCTTTGGTTCTTCTTGACTTACAGCTCACCTTCAATTGATCCAGGTTTTTAAAAGTCTAGACAAAGAATGACAACCCTGATGGCGCAATGCCGTGCAGAGAAGCCTGGGGAAAGCCCCAACTGCTAACATTTACTTCCTCAATCCTCCCAGTCCTATTTCTATTTTCAGGAGTTGCAACATCGTTCTTCTGTGATTGTTTTCCAGGAGCACGCTGGCTAAGCGGGAGCTGTGAATCTATGAATTAAAAATGTTTAAAGCTAAATAAATTGTTTTCCATCAAAACTGTTAGCCGAGCTCAAAAGGAAGGGCCCTCCACCCAGTCCCTCCGCCTCCACGGGCCTGGCATCCCATCCGAGGCGTATAAGGGGACCTGAAGCTGCAGGATCTCTCCCCACCCAACCTGAAATAACTCACACGCCAACGCGGAGGGATGCCGGGGGCGGGGGCCACCGCTGTCACTCAGCCCACGACAGGCCCCACTGCCCTCAGGCGTGGTCAGCATCCTGAGCGCACGGGCTGCGTGCGGGCAGCGCCTTGACAGCGGCGTGTGCACGTGTGCCTGTGCCTGTGCGTGTGCACGCGGGGGGGGGGGGGGCCTGTGGCCCTCCCAGGGGGTGGGGGCAGTTCTCTGAGGACATATTTTGAGGACACAAGTCACGTCTCAGCCCCAAGTCTTCCACTTGCTAACGATGTCATCTCGGTCGATACTAATTAATTTATTCCCTCTTTCTATACAACCCAGGCGTGACTGCGATGCCTCCCGCTGGACTCTGTAGTGGGCGGAGCACCCACGCGGTCCTCACGCAGCGCCTCCCCCAGAGCGGCGGTCCCTGTTAATCACACCACCGGCGCACGTGCAACCTCAGGGCGACGAAGGCCGTGGCCCAGCCACGCGCCGGGGCCCGCAAGGTCCCCCACGGCCTCCGCGCCGCCTGCCCTACCACACCTGTGACCTGTGTTCTCCCTCTGCGCCCATCTCCCGAGGCCCCTGGGGGACGGGGACCCAGATCCTTCCCAGAACACTGAGTTCGGCCTGGACAGCAGCCAGACGTAAAACGGGGAGTGATCTGAAAAGTCACCACGGGTCTGAACGTCTAGATTCCGTGACCTAAACCCACTTTTTAAGAACAGCAGCCACGGACACTATTTCTTCTCTCTGACCTAAAACACACCTTCACCAGGCTGCTGGGTCGGTCCCCTTCATTCACTACCTCCATGTCTCTCCAAATGCGGGCAGCTTACAGTTTTATCCGGGACTGAAAAGATACACTGAGGCCACAACAAAGCACACGCAAAGACGGCACGCGTTCACGAACGCGACTCACCCGCAGAGCCGCCGAGTCCTGCCGGGGCCACCCTGGCGATCCCCCGGCCCAGCCGGCACCCCTCTTGCCTGCGTCCGTCCGTCCCCATCCTTCCGTCCTCCCAGCACAGAGGTGACGCGTGTGCACGAGGCCACGCGGCCACACACACTCACAGTCATGTGTGCTCAGATGCACGCCCAGCCACAGGCATCTACACAGCATGCATGAGCACACACACACACAGTTTCCCACAAGAGAACGGCAGTGCATCTGGGCTGCAGGACCGCCGGGGCAACTACTGTCCAACCAGATGACTGCCCGCGCGACCCCCCATCCTGAGAACTCGCTCCCTTTCCCACAGCCAATTACAGAGTCCAGAATTCAAAACCCCGTGAACATGCCATTCTTTAGAAGTAGAAAATATATCTATGTGTGCGTGTGCGTGCATGTGTGTGTGTTGAGGCTATTTTAAAGGCTGGGCGCATCAGTCCATACCCTGAAAACTTCAAGTGGCCGAGCCCAGCACCACCACGAGCTACACAAGCAGGAGCCCAGGGCCCCCGCTTCTTTCTTCCACTCAGACTCCGATGGACTTCTCAATTTCTAGAAAACACACACACCAAAACTAAAACAGTAACTGCAAACAACAAAATGGGTATTACTTTTAGAACCTGGGAAAAATGACACAGTCACCCGCCGTAGTCATCGTACCTTCAGAACCACAGCCCCACGGCTGTGTGTCCACGCGGGTCACCACGTGTCTCTGCGTCGAGGTCAAGGCTACCGCTCGGCCTGTGCGACATGCTCTGCTGCGAGGCCCCAGGACGTACCCAGGGCACCAGCCCTGGGACAGAAATCACCCCATTTCTGCTCTGCCAGGGGCAGGTGGCCAGGGCGAGGACCTCAGCCTTCTACTCCTCCCCAGTGGCTTCTGCAAAGCACCCAGCGGGCATGGACCGACTTTTATGAGCAAAGTAAGGACCATGGAGCCCAATCACCTCTTCCCCCTCACTGCGGCTGGGCCTGGGGACCATTCCACGCGTGGCCTCACCACCACTCCAGGGGACCCCAGGCCACCGCCTTACTACCCCCTCCAGTGTTAACGACCCATGATCACCACTGTGTGCATGTGTGCGTGTGAACACACATGTGTGTGTCTGGGGTGCACGCGTGTGCACAGTGGTCCCCACGGAAGACGGTGCCTCCACCCTCACAGTCCCCGGCAGCAAACCCTGCGATACACGCCTGCCCCTTGCTCCCTGCAAACACCCCAAACCCACGCCTCAGGCGGGAACGGGATGAGTGGATATGAACTTTTCTTGGAAGCACCTGGTGAAATGGCTTCCTGGCGCCAGGGCAACAGTGCACCCCAGCAGGCAGGAGACACGGTCCCCCAGGGGCGGGGTCTGCAAAGGCACCAGGACCAAAGGCAGACCCACGCGGCCCCTCTCACTGCACCCCCCTCCGACACTCACACAACGTCCCACGGGTCAGCAGTACGGCTGAAATGTAAGAGCAGGGGCCAAAAAGATTAATTTTACCATTTCAGGCGTGTGCGTTAAACGCATCCATGTGAAAAGCTATGAGTTTGGGTGTAAACTAAAAAAGGTCCCAAAAACCTACAAAATGGCAAATGATATACATTCCAAGTAAACACACACCCGCCTATTGCATCCGTGAACGGACAACAAGGCAGAAACCACGTGTGCTCACGCACCTACAAGCAGAGGCGGGACGGTCGGGGGACGAGGGCTCACTGCCACCTGCGGCGGCATCTGAGCCCCTCCCGGTGGCAGGAGCCAGGGCCTCCCTCTGGAGTCAGGGCAGGAGGCGCTGCCGGAAGCAGAGGACCGGGACTCTGTCTGACCGCCGGCCACTCAGCAGCCCGCGCTGGGGCTCCCCTACGCGGGAAACGAGGGAAGCGGCAGGAACTGGCAAAGCTGCCATACGATGGGGTGCGGGACCCCATGGGGCAAGGCCGTGTCATGTTCGTCCGCAGGGCACCTGGTTCCTCCCGGAAGCCTGGAAGTGCCGTCGGGACCACCCTCCGGGCGGGGCACCACAGGGCTGGACGTGCCCCCTGATGGCCAACTGTGCCCGCCACCCCCGGCCCCATCTCACACACACACACACACACACACACACGGGGCTCCCTGGGTTCGGGGCTGCTGGCATCTGGGGGCCGAGACCAGAGGCTGCGACGTGCCCCCAACACCACGGACAGCCCAGCCAGGGAGCGATGCAGCCGGGGGTCAAACGCACGGGCCGAGGGGTGCCAGCTCGGGCTCAGACTCGACCCCGGCCCCACCTGGAGCCCTCCTTGCAGGACAGGAAACCCAGGAAAGGCCCAGAAGTGTGACGTAGACGGGTCTGGCGATGAGGAGGGGCAGGACGGTGCCGGACGGGCAGGAGGCACCCGTTGCGGCGGGGACAGCCTCTCGTCCCCTTTACCTTCCGGACACTCAAGGCTGTTGCGTCCTCACAGCGGTTCTGCTCATGGGTAATGTAAAAACCACAATGAAGCATCCACCCATTACAGACAACCACAGTCATAAATCCCTCTGTGTTTTTACGAAGCGTCCCCACGTGACTCACTCACGCGGCACACGAGGAACGTGGGTCGCGCTAACCACAGAGCCTCGTTCCTGGGTTCACGGCGGACAAAGGCCTGTCCCGCCCCGTGTAGCAGCTGGGGTCCAAAACCCGCTCCCGCGGCTCGGGATCCCGCCTGCCGGCCCGTCGGGCGGCGGGCCCGGTACCGCAGGCGTGTCTGCGGACCACCAGGGGCCCATCCCCAGGGGCCCATCCCCAGGACCCACGAGCCGCTCCCACGCCAACTGGCCGGCAGGGCGCCGCGCGCTGACGCATCATTCCGTGCCCCTCCCGGCCCTGCCACGGAAAGTCCACGGCAGAGGCGCGCCGACACCGGCCCGGCAGGCCACGGAGTGGCAGCACCCTCGGGTGCGGGGCGGCCACTGGGACCCTGACCCAACCTCTGCTTCGGGGCCCACATGCCCGGCCGCTACCTCTTCAGGTCGCGGTTACTGTGAGGAAGCATCCCTGTCCTCGGACACCTGACTCCCTCACGGCCAGGGACCTCCGACCTGTTTCTGCACCCGAGGCCTTCCTGTTAATCCGATTCTTCTTCTTCAAACAAACAGCCAAGCCTGTGCGAGCAGCTTTCGTGTCTCACCAAGGCCCTCCCTTTCCAGGCTAACCCTCTGCGGTTTTGCTAACGTGTCTGCGATGGTGAGGATTTCTGGGCTTCGGCTGAAGCTTTCTGTCAACCCCAGAGACCCACAAACCCCCAGGCGTCAGTCACACCCTCTTTCACCATCAGCTGCAGGTCCCATCCGAACCCACGGGCACCCCCGAGACAGACAGGGAGCCTCCTTCTCAGAGTCAGAAACGCGGAGCCCTCCGTGTGCCCCGGCCTGGCCCTGCCTGGGCAGCCTCACACACCCCAGCCTGCGCGGGCCCCGCACGGAGACCCACCTGGCGGCACCCAGGCTCCCTGGGTTGCAAGCGAGGGTGCCCAGGTGTGAACTCTGAGCGGCACTCCCCGCTACCCCCCCTGTAACATGGGCCGATGCCTCTTCTGTGACGGGGAAGGCCGACAGGACAGAAGCCCTTCACAGGGCCGTGGACGCCCGCCGAGCCATCTGTCTACCATGCCGTCCTGGGCAACGCCCCCGTTCCCCCCGGAGGCTTTCAGCCTTTTTATGGTAAAATAAACCACAGATTCAGAAAATACACAAAACCAGTGCACGGTTAACGAAGTCACTCCAGGGCGAACGCGCTCGGAACCACCCCCAGGTCAAGAGACAGGTGCCGCCCCCCCCCCCCCAAAGCCCTTCCCAGGGGCCTCAGAGGGCCCCCCACCGACCCCCACACGCACAAGGAGCCTGCACGCGGGGTTCTGTGGCGGTCACTGCCGTGCTAGCACGTGGCTCCGCCTCTGGAGCGCCAGCCCACCCCCCCCCCGGGAAGCAGCCTGGCCACGTCTGATTTTATGAATGCGGCCCCCCACCCTGCCCTCCCCCAGCCCGACTTCCGTAAGAACAGCCCCGACCTGTGGGCTCCCCACCAGCTGCCCCGTGATCACGCCCCCCGGGTGCCGTCAGCGTGTTCTCCCATCCTCGGTGTTCATGCCACGCGGGCCAGGCCGCCTTTCCCACGAATCCACGCAGGGAAGAGGAGGAGGAAGAGTGTCACCTACACTGAGATGAGGCTGCGTGTTCCGGGAGATGAAGAGAGGTCTAGACCCTGGGGGACAAGACTGGTAGGAAGAGGAAAACACGCTCCGCTTCTGATCTCGTGCAACCATGACCTTGCTGTCCTCTTCAGAACGTGGCCCCTAACCACACACCACTGTCCACGGCGGACGGGGGCTCCCGGCAGAGCTGTGGGCGGGAGCCACTGAGACTCCCATCCGCGACCCGGGACCCGCGGTCCTGCGGGACCCGCCCCCAGGGAACCGGGAGGACCCAGGACCCAGGGTGACTCAGCTCACTGAGATTTAAAGGGTGGTATGAAAGAACCTGCAAAGTGGAAAACCCTGAAGACGGGCAGTGCAGATGGCTGCTGGCACGGCGAGGAAGCCCCCAGGGCACCGTTCAAGAGGCTGCAGGTACGTCACCCCCAAAACCGAGAGGACCGAGACGGCGGGGTCGGGGGAGACGTCTGAAAGAGGCTCCAAAGCTGACAGATGCGTGTTTCCAGGCTGACTGTCTTCTGTTCTCGAATTCCTATAAAACTGCTTCTACAGAGCTGTCCTGGGACCTCCAGTAAGGGGCTACCTCGGTGGACAAATTTTCCTATGAAAGACTTAGTATCAACTTTAAATAACCTATCTCCTTAACACCTGGAAGGAAGGTCACCCTAACACCGGCACCCAGCTCCGCTAGACGAGGCCCAGCCACCCACTCACAAGCCAAAGCAAAATACATCAACAGGTACAGACAGCCTTATCCGTCTAACCTTCAGAAAAGAGAGAGCTGTGAAATACTAAAATTCAATCAGAATCCCGATTTGGAATTTGGGATTAACATATACACACAACTATACACAAAGCAGACAAACAACAAGGTCCCACTGTACAGCACGTGGAACTCTATTCAGTACCTTGTAACACCCTCTAATAACCTGTAATGGAGAAGAACTTGAAAAAGCGCGCACACACACACACACACACACACACACACACACACACACACACGACAGTCAGTTTGCTGTGCGCCTGAAATACTGTAAATCAATTATACTTCAACGGAAAAAAATTTTTTTAAATCATGACACATTAACAAAATGAGGATTTTTTGGCCACAAACACTGTTTTACAATTTCCCATACTTGGCAGTTATATCTTTTCATAATAAGTTGACAAACATAAATAATTATTGTGACCATTAAAAAATAACAAAAAAATAAAATTCATAGAAGTTGTAATTTCAGAGGAATATACAGCAAATGACTATATATATAATTTCCAATTTAAGCAAATACGCAGCCAGAAGAGGACCGAGAGAAAAGATTTCAGGACAATTAGATTGAAACTTTCCTTAATGGGGCTGTTCACTCCGGTTCCTCTGCCTGGGAATGTACTGTGTAAAAATACTATTTCCGTAGATCAAGGACACTAGAGTAGGACTTTGATGACCAAATTTTCACTACCGAAGTTAGTGATGAAAATTTCATCATCAAAATCAATTAAAATGTATAATCAAAATTAATAAAACTCTATTTCTTAACCTCACCCTCAAAAGACCACAGTAAATGCTGCCACCAGCACAGCTCACTTGCCAACTGAAATTAAAAAGAAAAAGACTCTAAGAAGATAATTTTGAAGTTAACATTATTTTGAGGGAAAAAAGGCAGGCACGTGAACATCACCTGAGCAGAAATTATTCTTCTGGTAGGAACAGTACCATTCACACCAAAGTCAGTGACGCCCAGCAAGACACCAACCCCCCCCCCCCAACGGCCCATCTCCGAGTGGCCCCTGGCGTCTGTGCCAGGCACCCGAGCCAGCTGACCCCCGACCCCCCTCCCGGAAGCTGGGACCCGGGAACTCTGGAAGGAAGGGCACCTCCCACACACCCCCACCCCCCACATCCCCATAGTCGCATCTGCTGTTCCAGGCCCCACATCAGAGGCCCCGGCGGATCTGGAGCGAGGCGGCCAGGCTGGCGTGGCAGTGGGGCATGGGGCTCGGCCCCAGGGGCCTCTTTTTTTCAGCAGAGACAATTCTGGAATGTTCTGGGAGCCTTCCAGGAGGCCGGGCCTAGAGCAGGAGCCCTCAGCCCACCCAAGGATGCTGTAACTCCCTGTGCGGGATGCCTTCCTGCCTGACATACCTGGGGCAGTTTCTACGTCCTGCGCTGAACCCTGACAGTGACACTGCCTTGATTTGTCTGGGGGCGGGGGGTACTATGACCCTGAAAACTTCAAATCATTTTGATAAAAGGGAAACTTTTCTCTTGCAAGTTAACTTCTGGAGTCAAAGATACCATCATCCACTTGTAGGCGATTTGTGAGTCAAGACAGAGGAAGAGGAGAAATCTGCAACTCAGATTCTCACACAGGTTTCACCTCCCCGAATTCATCACATCTGAAGGCAGGCGGCTCACACCCAGTCAGCAAACATCTCCCAGAGGAACTGATTATGATTTCAGGTTGCAGCCATTTCAGTACATCAAAGATCAAACACCAATCCACCCAGCCCTCTAGGGACCACACGGCACATGCTCATCTGACCTCCAACCTATCAATAAGGCGAACTTGCGATCCTAAAGGAGAAAACACTTTCAAGGGTCAAACACGAAATAAGAGCAGCTGGAATTCCAAGACAGTTTCTGGATCTTAGAGGCCATGTCCCTGAGACAAGCGAGAAGCCCTTAGGCCAGCACCGTCCGAAAGAACTTCTCCAATGACGCAGGGCCCCACCCGCCTTCCCGTCCCCCAGAGCTGCCTCACGTGGACCAAGCACATGGGATCAAGCATCCTCAGGATAAAATCTCGAGCTCAGCCACATTCCTAACACGAACACCAGCCACAGCCAGTACCACTTTCCTGCCTGAATCTAGATAAATCTCCCCCAAAGAGACTTCCACCAAGCACCACTTATTTCAGGCAAGCAAACTTCCACAGAGTGAAGCAAGAGGGACGTTGCTTAAACGAAATACTCCTTAACCAAGGGACTCGTTCTAAGTTCAGATCTTCACTTAGGATCATGCTCTCAGAGTTCAGAAACAAGTCCATGCTCCCTGGCATCAGGAGAGCAGCAGCGGAAGTAAGGAGGTGAGGCAGAACCATCACTATTGAACACGTGTCACCCACTGGTAACCCCCTGACTTGATGGAAATTAGAACTAAAGTATTAGTAACTCCAAAAGTATAGACAGTATACAAAAACCAAAAGCACCAAACTCAGCAAGTTCTAAAACTGTATCTTAGCCACAAAGAAAGGGTCCGTCTCGACTCAGGAGGCCTGAAATCCAGGCTTGGCTTTTACTTTCCATTTGCAAAATGAGGAGGCAGCTCCAGAACTCTGAAGCACCTGCCAGCTCCGAGGATGCGAGGGGGTGGCTCCCCCATAACATGCAGGTGTCATCTGCACTTAGGCAAAGCAGAAACCCATCTGCCCCCCTGCGCCGCCCCTCAGCATAAGATGTTTTTTTAAAATATGTTAAATAAAAATATGTTAAACATCACCTTTTATTATGAGATACTTAGATAAGGAAGCTAGCAAAGCATGTAGGTCATCTTAACCTCAAAATAACCTTAAAATTACCTTAAGATGAAAGTGTCTGAGCCCCGAGGGAGTCAAACCCAAGCAAGTGTCAGAGACAAAACACACAGCAGCCCGGAGGCGCCAGGCGGGGCAGCGGATGGGCACTGCTGCAAAGGTGTCATCCATTATTTTCCGAGTGAGTGACACCAAGGTGCACTGTCCCCTGATTGGGTCCGATCCCTGAGAGCGCGGACAGGGAGACACAGTCCTCACACGTACTGCTCCCAGCGCCTGCAGGGCAGGGAATTCTAGCTCCACGTGGTGGCGGTGGGAGGAGACAGGGAAGGGGACAATGAGCCTAGAGGGACACCCCAACGGGACAGGAGGAGGGGCACCGTGCCCAGTCCTCATCCTCGCTCCTGGACTGTCACCCCATCACCCACTGCACGGTGTGGCCTGGAAACCCCGCCTTGGTCTGCAGGAGAACTAGACTCTACAATCTGACCTGGTGACCCACAGGGCCAGCCCAGGCAGGAGATTTTAAACTCGTGTCGCTGGGGCTGCTGTATGCGGGATTAGCATGGGGACGAAAGAGGAGGACCGGGCGGCAACACGAAGGGTGTGGACCTCAATGGAGAAGGCGGGAGGCCAGCCCACGGCCAAGATGCGGCCCTGACGACACAGGGGACCAGTGGCATCTTGGTCACTCTCAACACTTCCACCTCAAGGTCTTCTGAACACAGCTGTGGGCAACGGTGGAGGCCTGAGTCAACTCAGTTCACTCCTGTTCCCAAGAACCTGGGTGTCTTCTTTCTAACGGTGTCTTGAAAATCCCAAGGCCACTTACCCCCCACACAGCCCTGCCCCTGAGTGTCATCCCACCAATGACACCAGAAGTCAAGCCCGGGTCCATGCCCGGCCCCCTCCGCGTGCCCCTTCTTGCAGACTCCACTGAAGACTCCTCCCTTCTCTGACACCAGATTCCGCATCTGGGAGGAAAGAACACAGAACTCCAGGGCCTCAAAGAAGAACTGGAGGCAGAAGCCAAGTGCTGTAGTTCAGAAGCGTGACCAGTGTGTAAACAACCACACTGGTTCAGATTCAAAAGGAAAGCTTTTCTGTCTCTGAAGTTGGCTCTGATCTCCCCTCCCCCCACCACGACCCCAACCACCCCAACCTGGCCAAAAAAATTTTTTTAATTGTTTCTGGGGACTTCCCTGGAGGTCCAGTGGTCAAGACTTTGCTTTCCAATGCAGAGGGTGCGAGTTCAACTCCTGGTCGAGGAGCTAAGATCCCACATGCCTCAAGGCCAAAAAACCAAAAAAACATAAAACAGATGCAATATTCTAACAAATTCAATAAAGACTTTAAAAAATAAATGGTCCACATCGAAAAATAATCTTTAAAAAAAAAGTTGTTTCTGAAGTTGCAAGTAGAATTTAGTAGCTAAATTTTACTACTTCAGGATTTTAAAACTGTATATACATACACACATACCTAATGGACAGGACATACGCTGTGTATTCACATCTGCGTGCGTGCGTGTGTGCGTGCGTGCGTGTGTGTAAAATCTGGATAAATAGGGACATATCCCTAAGTTCCAAATATGCTGAGCAGGAATATACTAACTATCCTTCTCTGCAAGACTGTAACTTCTTAACAAGACGCATGGGATGCTATCCATCTCTGATGAAGTGCAGCCCCACAGCCGACAGAGTCCTGTTGAATGAGGCAGTCAATGGTTAGGCCGACACCAGGACTGGAGAAACAAAAGGACCCGTGTTTCCTCTGCAACCATGTATGAGTCAATCAACTGGGCCCATGTTTTAGAAGCACACGAACAAGGTAAAGTGCAAATTTCTAAAAACAAATGTTGTGTAATACTGGAACTTCCAATTTGCCCAGCTTTTTCCTATTACTTTCTGATATTTTGAGGCATTCCTACACTGTTTATTCTATCACGTAACTAAGATCTGACTTTATTCTCTGAAATAATCAGCCCCACACCCCCGCACCCCCTGCCCCCCACGACGGTCTCACACCAGAGAAACTGATTTTACGCTAAGATAGAAAATGTGTTTTTAATCTAACCCACTTACGGCGCAGCTTAAGTGTGACTGGATAAAACTAAAACTGAAACGGGGTCTTTAAAGAATGACGTATGCTAGTGAACGAGCAAAAATCTTCATGAAATCCCATGAATGAAAACGTTCCAACACAATTTTTATGTATTCAAAATTAGTGAACATCTGTTATTTAAAAGGTTTTGTTAAATATTTTCTCAAGTTGATACACTAAACAGCTTCTATAACTACCAAGCAGCTTAAGGAATTTTATGTAACTTTTATTTTTTTAAAAATTAAACATTTTAAACAAAAAGGTGTTTTGGAGAAACTGATGCCACCAAAACCACATCGTCCTTTGCCACTACTCTGAACAAGTTCACTTTAAAATTGTCCTTCTAACAGAACCTGAGAGCTTTACATGTGCACAGACACACACACATTCCTAAGTACTGAAATAAACTATATTATTTATTACCGCTTGGCTTTCAGCATTACCCACAGATCGCTCACAACCCCGCTGTGGGAAAAACCCTATTTCTTCTGAAATAAGGCATTTTCCTTTTTTTGTGAAGAGCACACCTAGCATGCACTTAACTAAGATTTCACTGAAAAAATAACCTTATGTAAAGCCGGCATACCAGCTATGAGTTTCCTCATTCAGGGAGTTTTTCAAAAGTCTGCATCCCTCAAGTGTAAAGTGAGGTTTTAAGAGTCAGCTGGTCAGAAGCAAGCGTCCCAGCAGGGCAGGCGCTGCAGCCGGGATGGCCAGGTGGGCGCCCGACAGCCCTCCTGGGTCTGGTGGCTTAGAGTTCAGTGTCTGAGCCACAACCTACATTCCAATCTATTCAGAACCATCAAAGTTTCCTTTTTTTTTAGGTTTTCTTAGACTGTCTTCACCCAAAAAAAGTTACCTACCTCATTAGCACTGAAAGCTTGTTAAAGCGCTCTTCATCTTGCCAAACTGGCTTAGAGTCATTCGATTATGTGAAAGGTAAAATACGCCAGTAAATTCTAGTTTTGTTGCTAAATGATGGTCTTAATGTTTTTAATGACGGGTCACGAGAAGGATGCTATAAACGTGCACGTACCATTCCTGTTCCCACCAAACATGTGATACTAAACACACAGCGAATCCGGCTTTCAGTCCTTTTTTCAAATGAAGTGATACACATACATACACGTATATACGCACGCACACACTCACACACACTCACAGACACACACCACTCACAGTCACAAGTACGCACATTACACACCCCGTACACACACCCCGTGAGCGCGTCCGGAAGACAGGGCTGGTTTCAGAGCTTCTCCCTCCAGTCGCTCAACACGGCGCTGCCGGGACGGTCAGCATCACCCGACGGTAAGAGCAAGGGCTTCACAGGCGCTTCGCTTCCATCCAGCAAGGACCTCGGTTTGCAAAGCAGTCCACATGCCATTGGCGACCGTCTCCAGCACCTGGAAATCCCTCTGCTGACTTACACGGACAGACGGAGCTGCGCCAGCGCACGTCCTTGCACCCTAGACGCACAGACACTGCGCAGGAAAGACCGACTGCCCCGGCCTCGCGCTCAAGCACTGCATCTCACAGAGAGGGAAGGCCAGGCTCGCAGAAAAGACAAGCGAAACTTTAAGGATGAAAACTGCGGGACGCTAAGCCATCTTGTGAAAGGCATGGGAGCTTCCTAGCTGGAACACACTCAGCCCCGCTGGAGGAGGCCAGCCCCACAGGCAGCACGGTCCCCTGTGCGTCACCACACACCACAGAGCACACACAGCCTTCTCTCCTTCAGGCGCAGCTGGGAAGCCCCCGGAGCTCAGCACCAGGTCCCCGCCTAGTAGCGCCGGCTTGGGAAGGTGACCCATGCTTCAGACCACATCGGAGGCCATGAGTTTGCAGCTTAGTGACCAACGACAAGATCTGCACGTTTTCCAAACGTACTGTTTGGGGCTTTTTTTGGACTTTGGACAAATATTTAATCCTGTTTCAAACCATAAGATGTAACCCAAGTCCAAATATCAGATTAGAAAGTTGCGATTTATATTCTCTGTGGGCCTCAAGAAACAGAAGGCAACAGTTCCTAGAACACTTACCATGAGACTTCATCTGAAACATCTCTCAACAGTCAATGCAGAGCCATCTTTGATAAGAGGTAACTACGCACTGAACCTCCACAACAGCGGAGACCAAGGCTTACAGACTCATAGGAAGGAAAACTTGGGGAGCGTCTTCATCGATGGCAAAAAAAGTATTTCGGAAGATACACATTTCCCTCCGTCTTAGATACTGCCTCCTTCCCAAGCTGACTCTCAATAAAAGAACATGCCCTCCATGCCTCCACTCTCCCTCCTCCAAATCCATCTGCAGTTTCAGAGGAAAGAAGGATGGAGGCAGGCATGTCCAGCCGTTCCCAGGCTTAGCCAACACAGCCCCAAAGACCTCCATAAATACCCTGGAGAACGCAGGGTCAGGACGGCCTGGGCTACGGAGAAATAAACAGATTTTCACAATGCTTCTCAGCCTGCCACCATTTGATGGTTGCTGTAAAGTTTTGAAATGAAACTTGGCAAAGGGTCTCGCGAGATGCCTTTGAACTCTGAACGCTCCCACTCTGTAACAGCTTACCCAGCGGTTCATCTGGTCCCTGATTCCCGACTTCAAAGAGCAGCCTCGCCCTGTCCCGGCAAGGGCAGAGATCTGGGAGCACAGTGTCAGCTTTAAATGCTTTACTCCATGGTCCTCTCAGCTCTTTCAACATTTTATTAACCCATGCAAACATCGAAACCAAAGCCACCAGAACAACTCCAGAAATCCTGAACGTTCAAAATCTGAAAACTTTTCTGCCTTCACCCAATTTAAAAACATTCATGACTTCTTGTCTTTACCAAGGATATTTGCAAGCAATGCATCAACGTCTCTAATCATGCTCTGTGAAAATTTAAATAGGTACAAAATCCAAGGACAATCTTTTATGACTTTAACCTACCCCTTTAAGTAATTCTCAGTAAAAATCTGTTATCTCAGAATTCACATCTGACATTTTTCTGCTATTTAAAGCCAAGAAGTAATAAAACCTGAAGGGATTTTTTTATCCCTTCTTTGATGTAATTAATTATATTAACTTGGTAGCTTTCACTTAGAGAAAATACTGCACTGAAGATTTTATTATTCCTAAAAAAAAAAAGGGAATGCACAGTTCCTTTTACAGAACGGCTGCCCTGGTGTTTCTGCATAAGTGTCAGAAGTTTCTACGTCAATAATTACATCATCTCAGCCTCTGAAGGAAAATGCTATTTAAATGTTCAAAGACAAAACAGGGCTCACCTAGTAAATGTGAAATCCTACTATTTTGCTAGTTTTCGAGTTGCAAGTTTCTCCGCCTAGTGGTCACATACAACTGTGAATTTTTAAAATTAAACTATAAAGCAGTTTGTTGGTAAAATAAGTGTGTCAGTAAAATACAGCCTTTTAGAATTCCTCTTTCCCAATGCTTTTGGGGTCCCCAGCACATTTCTTCACCACTGAGAACAATATCTTTCATTAACACTAACTCACTCAGGTCACTGCCTGAAATAAACTGGCCTAAAATATGAAAAAAATAGGAAGACGACGACTGGGTTTCTTGGATTATTAGCCTTACCTGTGAAAAAAGAGTTAAGGTAGACACAAAAATCCGTTAGCGATAGCTTCATTCAAAATGTAATTAATCCTTTTTCTCTTGAAAACCTGTCATGCAGTGCTAGGCAAGAGAAAAAGGAATAAGCGCTTTAAAATATAAAAATAATTTAGTTGTGACATCAAAAGCTGAACAAAATGACAGACCCAGTGTGCTAGTAAGTGAAGACAAAAATGTGCTTCTGCTTGAGGCAGCCACAGAACCGACCCACTGAAGAAGCAGGGACGGCAGAGAGGGGATCCGGCTGGGACCCAAGGCCTCGCCTCCCAGGTGGGAAAAGACACGCACGAAGTCTGCGGAGGGTCAGTGTCCAGGCGGGGCTGGAACCCTGTTCTTCTGATCATCGCTGAGTTCCAGAAAGTAATCCGCCCCACTGCTAAAAGCAGTCCAATGCCAATAACTAGATGTGGGAGAAACACAACCGGGGAAGCTAGGGTCCTACAGGTTTCTCATTTCAGGGGCATACACACTATCTGGAGGACTATATATGAGGGGAAGGCAGGGCCGGGGGGCAAGGGTTACATTATTCCATGGAAAACAGTGGATACCTAAAGAAAATAATTTCTAAATCTGAGAAATGATCAAAACAACTTGGGCACACAAGCAATTCCTGTAGCTATACAAGTTCATACTTCACATGCCTTTATTGCCATCTTAAAATGCTGGGGGGGGGGGGGCGCAGGGGTTACACCCTCTGAAAATGTTATATTCTAAAAAACAAAGTACATATAAACCCGTTGTTCAAAAATAAAATTGCATTTTTTATCAGAAAATTTTATGCTGGGCACTTAAATTCCCAGACTCTCCCCCAAACAGGTACTTGACCCAACCAACACTGAAGGTTACTGACCGCCCGGTGACTATGGTGATGTTTTGAAGACACTAGTAACAGACAAAAAAATGTGGTGACTTTTCCCCCACCAAACAGAAGGATACACAGAAGAGGACAAAGAGACAGGAGACCTCTGAGTTTTGAAGGTCAAGTGAAACACTATTCTCATGCATATTTTCCACTGTCAAGGTAGACCACTGACTCAGAAATGTTCAAAAGTGATGTCAAGGGACTTCCCTCATGGTGCAGTGGTTAAGAATCCACCTGCCGATGCAGGGGACACGGGTTTGAGCTCTGGTCCAAAGAAGATCCTACGAGCCGCAAAGCAACTAAGCCCGTGCACCACAACTACTGAGCCCTCGCACTGCAACTACTACGCTTAGAGCCCGTGCTCTGCAACAAAGAGTAGCCCCCACTTCCCACAACCAGAGAAAGCCCACGGCACAGCAACGAAGACCCAATGTAGCCAATAAATAAATAATTTTTTTTAAAGTGATGACAAAAAAATAAATAAATAAATAAAATAAAGTGATGACAGCTCAGGAGTCACCCTGAGTTTAGGCTGAGGCACGTCGGAAAGGGGGGCGGAGACATAGCTTGAGGTGATGTTCAGGGTGTCCCAAACCCTGAGACACAGGAGGGGCCAAACTCCCCCGCAGAGCACAGCGCTGGCCCGGCTGCTGCTGTCCTGGCCGCCCGGGCAGATGGCCTGGCCCACGTGCTGGCTGCACAGGAGCAGAAAGTGGGGTGATGGACACACACCTGGCAGGTCAAGGCTTCCTGTTTAAGGGACATGTCACATGTCCAGGGCACATCCCGGGCCCTCGGGCGGCACCCTGTCTTAGAGCTGAACAGAACCCAGCCCGAGGCCCTGGCAAATTCTGTTCTAGCAAAGCTGCCACCTGGTCCCTCCCTCCACCCTCAAAGGAACCTGCTGGACAGCTCAAGGCAAGGGCTGGCCTGAAGGACACAGGGGTCACCGGGTCCCACACTCTCCAAACGGCTGGCATTTTTCAAAGCACCGAAGCAGGATGGATGGGCGCCCATCCTCCTGAAATAAACGCGATGGAGCTTTCCCCAGCGCACTAGCGCGTTACTATATAAGGGCTCCTCGAAACCACGCACAGGGCTGCCTGTATTTTGGCAACACCTCACGTTTCTTTGGTTTTACTTACAGTGAAAAAGTATATACGTTTGCCCCAGAACATGTACTTTCAAGAGAAAAAGGAGGTTTTGAAGACATTTCCACAGATCTTAGTCACCAGGCAGGTCTGGCACCCAAGCCATCACAGGTCTGTCTATCTCATGCATGGATCAAACTATGTAACTTTGGCCATTTTAAAGCAAGCTTTCTTTTTTAATCTTAATTGATTAACGCAACAGACTATCAATGATTATTATTGCTATTTTAAATAAAACTATGGCTACTTGAGCAATTTAAAGTAAATCCCAGCCAGACTGACATATATACACTACTATGTATAAAATAGATAACTAATGAGAACCTACTGTGTAGCACAGGGAACTCTACTCAGCGCTCTGTGGTGACCTAAATGGGAAGGAAACCTAAAAAAGAGTGGATATATGTATACGTACAGCTGATTCACTTTGCTGCACAGCAGAGACTAACACAACACTGTAAAGCAATTATACTCCAATAAAAATTAATTTTAAAAAAAGATATGCATGAAGAACATACTCTTTCGAGAAAAAACAAAGCCATCAGTGCTGTATAGAGAAACAAGGACATGCAGCTCTTTGGGCACTTATGACAAGACTGCCAGTATCCTGACCTCCGGATTAATCCCATCAGATTGATCATGGAATATCTTTTTTTCTTAGTAACAGAAAACTTCATAAACTACAGATTTTTAAAATTTAAAACAAAATTAACGTAAATCCCAGCCAAATTCAGCCGTTATTATATATGCTAATCATGCCCTCCGGGCCTTTGCAGGTGTTGATTAGAACACAGTAAGTCACCGCTGTTAGCTGGAGGCGTGGAGGACACGCCCTAAGCGAGGCTGAGGCGGACCCTTCCTGGAGAGAAGCCAGAGGACAGTGCCGTCCCCGCCCCCGAGGCGGTGTCCATCCACCTGCAGGGCTGCGGCTCCGCGTGGCGGGTCTCAGCATCCTCCCCGCAGCAGCCGGGGTGAAGCACACGCCCTCCGCCTGCTCAGCCCTCAGGACACAGGCCCACAGTGGCATCAGACACAGGCAGGGCTGTCCTTGAGACCATGAGCCCAGGGACTCATTTTCTGGAAACCGAGGAATCAGAAATGCAGGTTGATGCAACGGTTAAAACAAGTATGGTCTCCAATGAAAAGAACTAAGGAAGTATGAGGCAGTTCTAAGACTGCAGGAGACGTGTCTCCATGTTTATGGGAAGGTGAGGACTGAAAACACCCAGACACCAGCTAAACGGAAAGGAGCCGTGGACCAGACACACCTGTGCACACAGACCACATCGAGGAGGGTGAGGGGGACGAGGAGGGTGACCTGGGGAGACGAGAGAGGTGTGTTTCCAATTCTGCCAAGGAAAGGACAAGCTAAAGAGTTTAAATTACAGGCAGTAAAGGCGAGAAGGAAATCTCAGATTATAAAATAGGTCAAACTGGAAAAATAAAACCATCTAACCTAATTCTCCTGTGCACAGATCCTTAAGATAAGCAAAGATAACTCATCTTTGTAACTGGTGGGTTGAGTCTGACCTAATGAAAGAAGAGAAGAGGTCCTCTCAAAATCGTAGCCAGTCCTACAACCAAGTGTTGCATCGTCCTGCTGCCTGGCATCGGCATGGAAACGCTGCGCTGAGCATATCTGAAGCCTTCGACCGGGATACCCTCGGAGATGCCAGGAGTCTGTCCAACAGCCAGCAGCCCCTCCCGTAAAGGTCAGTGGAAACAGGACTCCACACCGGGTTAACATGGGTCCTTCCAAGGGAAGAGTCCTCAGGAGGAAAACAACTGCAAGCCCTTTTACAAGCTGGAAAAGAAGTTACAGGGATCAAACTCTGCGGTTCTGAAGTTCCTCAGGGGACTTCAGCCCAGTCCTTCCTGCCTGTTCCCACAAACGCGTCTCTGATGTGACCTGGCAGGACCTCACCTCAAATGCCGAGTAAGCTACAAGACAGGACAAGACATCTGTTGGCAGGAGATACCACTCATCTCTGAAATGCATTCAGGTGGAGTCAGGACCTCCCATGGACCCATGAAGGCCTCATCTCAAGGTGACACCAGATTCTAGAACCTTCTATTTGAATTACAGACCAATCTTTCAAAATGAACTCAAGAGCTCTTTGTGCATTCTGTGACGTCAGAGAGATGGGAGGAGCCCACTGCTTTTAGGACTTTTCCATTTGCATCATGGAATCTACAACTGATACATCAGTAATTCTTCAACAGCTCAAATCCGGGACAAAGGATTTCCAAGACGGGTGATTTGCCAGATTTTTTTTCACACATATTTACACAATAGTTTTTTAACTGAAACTAAATAAGGATAGATCAATCACACACAGGCAAAATCAATTCAGAATCAGAAGAGATATACCCAGTAAATAAACCACTTCAGGACTAGAAGTGAATTCCTTACGCTGCTGTGGGGGAGAGGTAGTCAGTCCCGGGTCATCATTGACTATTATTTGTGAAAATCACAGGCTACAGATCACGTACCACTGAGATTACAAGACACGTGTCTACATCTGGGCAGCCCAGATCTAGAGTAGGGCCTAAAGGAGTCTCTGGTCTCTTTTTATTTTGAATTAAGGAGAAAGGCCCATGTGTGTGAGCTAAGTTTTAGCAATTAGGGCCAGGGTCTTTTATTAACCAGATTACCAGATTCTGTGGGGCATTTGCCAGGGTCCCACAAAGTCAGGGCAAAGCTGTGACCCCAAGATTACACACACCAAGGAATACTGACACCCCACCACGGAAGAGCACTGACCCAAGAGAGGGGAGCAAACTTCAGCCCAGAAACTCCATCTACCAAATTCCAAACAACACAGAACTTTCCGTTCTGATGACCGACGTCCGTACCAGAGAAGCAATCCCTGCAGCATTTATTCTCTAAGACGTATTTCGGTAACTCTCAATGCCACGGTTCCCTCGATGTACAGAGCACTCAAATATGTCACCCGTCCTGACTCCAGGAACTCTGCAGAACATTCTCTGTTATAAAATGCTAAGACTTTTTTTTTTTCATCAAAGAGACTAGAGGCAATCCTTGTTTTCTCTTGAATCTCTTTTCCACCAGCACTGTCCTGACCCTCAACAGAGCTAAGGCATGCGTTTAAAGTATGAACATGTGTAAACCATGGAAAGAGAGGGCTCTCCACCAGAAGAACCTCCCCTCCTCTCCCAGCTAATTATCCTCCGAACATTCACAGCGTGAGGTGAGGTCTCCAGCATCTCTGACCAGTAGTAAACAGAGCTGCTAAACAGGCCTCAGTCAGCCAACGAGCAGGCCAGGAAACAAGACCAGACATTTCCTGGGTGCCCTGAAATAACCACCCGCCAGAAGATTCACCCAGAGACACGCACCAGGTAACACTCAGGACAGCCAGGCAATCTGATTTCAAGACTGAGGACGAGTAACTTTTAGCGTAAGTGTGTCTCAAATATTACAAGGGACATACTTATATTTTTAAAAAATGTTCGATGTTTATCTGAAATTTAACAGGCATCCTGTATTTTTTATTTACTAAACCTCTAACATGTTATCAACTAAACAAACACATTATTTACATGAATGACTTCAAAGGAAGCACTGTGTGAGTCAGATGCACAGTCCAACAAAAAAACACGTAAACGCTGACGTAACCGCCAACATCATGTATCACTAAGAAAACTACTTTTCATCTACATGCAGTATCATTCACTTCCTGACAAAAGCTGAGTGGATTCACGGAAAACAGAGGAGAAGCCAATATTACCTTCAAAGGACCCAAGCCACAGGGTGGGCACTTAACTAACAACCAGTCTCTACTGCGAGGGGGCCTCTCAGAGCCTCGGTGACTCCAAAGGTCCCTCCTGTGCAAGCGAGGATCTACCTGCAGCCCCTCGTTCCTGCACCTTCTCTGGGCAGGTTGCCGAGACATCCCAGTGCCAGGCCCCAGCCCGAGGCCCTGCTGCTGGGCCGGGCTTTGGGGCAGAGCAAGACCGGGAAGAGGAGGATCGGAACCGTTCAAGAGCCAAGGAGAGACCAGGCACGACTCTAGCACGTGTGAGGCAGTCCCCATCCTCTCCTCCTCCTCCATCCCTCCTCCCTGCCTTCTGAGCAGCCCATGTGAGCAGTGGAACAGAACAAGCTCTTGATGTCTGGAGCCACTTGGCTTCAACACTTATAAGAGGTGCAACCCTGAGAAAGCCTTCTCAACCTCTAAATCTCAGATTCCCCACTCACACCCGTGACCCACGGGGTTAGGATGGTTTCCCAAGCATCCAGATGCTGGGCAAAGAGGCTGGCACATGGACACTCACGTGCACTGAGGATGTTTCAAGCCAGGGGAGGAAAGCCTGATGAAAGAATAAATCATGTTGGAAAAACTGGAAAGCAAAACGGAAAAAATGTGAAAGGGCCTCACAGGATACGTCAGACGTTCCCGGGCGGGATGAGCTCCGTGTGGAGTAAAGTAAGTGTGGTGAGGCAACTAGCTTCAGTCAATGAAACTACTCTACCCGTAGGGTGGCACTGCCTTTCTAAGCGGCGTGTAGAGCTGAAGGACCGTGAAGGGAAAAATGGACAACTCTGACGTTTTAGAACTTCCACAATAAAAGACTTCATAAAGCAAAAAGCCAAATGGAAAACTAGGAGACAGTATTTAAAGCAAACAAAGAAAGACTCATATCCACAACATATAAAGAGTTCCTACAAAATAATAAGGACAAAACACTATAAAAGTGTGCAAAGCACACTAACAGGCAAATCATGAAAGAAGTACAACGGCCAGCTAACGTGAAAATATGCTTCTTCTCACTGAAACCACAAAAATGGAGGCCAAAGCAATAAACAAATATATAACATTTTTCCTTTTTGGGCGGCAACTACAGAACATCTGTAACACCCCGAGTGGTTGAAAGCCTGGGATATTGGATCCGCCTCATAAACTATTGGTGGATATGAGCATATTACAACATATCTGGCAGAATCTCCTGAAATGTAAAATGTGCAAACCCCTCAAACCAAGAATTTCATTAAAGAAATTGATCATGAAATTCTCCTAAGTGTTCTCAGCACGTTTACGGCAGCTCTACTTGTAGTGAAAACGGAAAAAAATTTCGAAGTCCACCCGCTGAAGCAGGTCAGGAGGGAAGCAGAGACACAGCATGTGGGCGATTTCCAAGACATGCTGTGTGCTGGAAAAGCAAACTGTGCAATGAAACAGAGAAAGTCATCTTATTAAGTATCAAAACAAGAAAAAAATTTACATACACATATACACTACATACATACATACTCTTTAAAGACCTGAGAGTACTGACTGGCTGAGGAGGGGAAGCACAGCTGCAGAGTGCGGACTGTTCTCCAAAGACCTGTACGTTTTGCAAAGGAGAAACAGAATTCTCACACGAGCGGCGCGTGCCAGCCTGAAAGGCAGCCCTTGTTGCTTCACCTCCATCCCCGCCCCTGCACCCGCGGGGCTCGGGGACACAGGGTCCTGGGGAAAGAGGCAGAGAGGAGTCGGTCATCTGCGTGGGGACTGGGAGGCGGCAACACTGGACTCAGGCAGCCGCGGCCCCTGCCCTCCTCACCTGGGGGCAGGAGAGCCGAGGTGGCAGGGAGCAGTCCTAAGGCAAGAAGACCAGGTGTGGGGGCCCCTAACCTTGCCCTGGAAGGCCCTCCCCCCACCAAGGGCATCAGAGGGAGCTGAGAAGTGACCCACCCTCTGCAGCCAGGGCAGAGGGATGGGGGATGGGGGTGAGGTGGGGATGGCGGGGGGGTTCCCAGAAGAAGGCCTGTGGGAATGCCAAGGGCAGGATCGTGGCCACCTGCTCCGGGCGCACTGGCCACAGGCTGGGATTCTGTGTCTGGCCTTCAGACACGGAGGAGACAACAAGCACAGGATCCTCTGAGACTGGACGGGGGCCCCTGGGCCCACGCTCCCCTACGTCACACCCAGTTGTGCGTGCTGAGCGCTGGGTGTGAGCTGATGCCCTGTTTCCTTCCGTTTCCTTGCTCCCCTTTGCCCATCTGACAGGAAGAGGATTGAGGGGGAGGAGCAGAGGGGCTGGACAGGATGAGGGGAGGTGACGACCAGTGGCCGGCTGGGTGGGCGTGGCCGGCGCTGGACAGGTGGATGGCAGGAGGGAAAGACCAGCCCCTCACTCGCCTTCCACACCTGCGCTGGGGGGCTTCCAGGTGTGCTACTGCTCCGAAAGCTTCTACAAACTTCTACAACACCCCCGCACACCAGTCCTTTAAATTCAAAGAAAAAGATCTTTAATGCAAGAGAGAAAAACCAAAGAAATCCTGAGCCAGGATGGCAAAGAAACGTGGACATTTAAAAGGGATCCAAGAATCTGATGTGTTCCCGGTACCGTCCAGCTTACCAGGCAGCTCTGCGTAAGCAATTTTATCTCTTCCTGACTAACTTTCAAGCACGATGCCCTTTGGGGGCTGAGGTTTCAAAACAACATCAAGAAGTTGTTTCTAAGTGGTGAGTAGGCTGTCACCATGGAAACTGCAGCGACTCTTTCTCTCATTGATGTAACACACGACCCGTCCAGAACCTTGTGTTCAGAGTTTCCAAAATTCCCCAAGTCAGGACTTTGCCATCCCTTTCTTCACACCTGAAATGCAGGAACTCCATTTAAGTCACCTCCGCGTAACACATTTAACAGCACTGTGAGGCTAGTAACGACATTCCTCTATCAGCCAAGGGCCTTTACAAGAAAAACAGCTTTTAAGGGTTTAATGCCTGTTTTCAACCTCCTGGCCCTACGCTACCGCATTTCATCATTTTTGAAGAAACAGCACCAAATCATACTTCTTCAAAATGAAAATGTTCAACCCACCCCACGACCCTGCATTTCAAGTCCAATACCCGAATAATCTATATAAATCACATCTCATGAATTCTGCAGAAATCAACTTTTAAAGCCAGGAACATCACAGACAAGTTTTAAATCAAAGCAATTGCAGTACCTAGGAGTCACACTGGAAACCTGACCATCATTCCAACATCAAAAAAGACGTTCTCCAATAGCGCAGTCCACCGATGAGCTCTTCAATCACTGGAGTACCACCTGCAGGAGCAACCTGACTTCATCGTCTTGGAGGAAGCCGCCAATCCCCCGCAGGCTTCAGACGTCAGGGTTAGGCACAGGTGACACTTTCTATAGGGTGACCAATCTACCATCAGGGCGTGCCGCTGGCTTACCATGTTAAATGATGTATTTCAGTAACCAGTCAGGTTATTACATGAAAAGAGTAGTCATAGTAAAAGTGGAATACAGCTTATTCACAGCGCTGAGGGTGATTATGCTGGAGTTCTCAAAAAGAACACGAGTGACACTCAAGTCTGGCACACCGTGCAGGGAACACACTTGGCAGCTAGCACTCAGCCCAAGCGTCTTACTCATCTGTGAAAATACTTCTCTCCAATCGGTGGCTGCCTCTGTAAATAAAGCGAAGACGAGGCATCCCTTAAGTGGCTATGACTGCACTGACCACACACACAGGTACCGGTAAAATTCCAGCCATGAAAGTATGACCTTCTAAACTTTAATCCAGGGAAGGCTATCCGGAGCTTTTCCAATGCCAGTAAGATGTAGATCTGAAACCACAATCTGTGTTAATATGTAAAGGCTTATGCAAACTCGGCATCCAAATACTGGATCATATCTGTAGCTTACAAAGGTTTCATGAAAAACCAGCCTCAGATTAGGCCCGGCACAGAGAAAATGAAGAACTTAAAAAAAAAAACAAAAACCTAAACTTACAAATTAAAAATTAAGAACTTACGCCAGAAGCACGTACACAACATATATACTTATCAAGTAAAACCTAAGTGCTTGAAAACAGAAAACCTCAGCTAACTAAATGACTCACTGTACCCACAACGAACACGCAGACCAAGGATGATACAAACTGACCAGCAACCACGGTGCAGAGCTGGCCAGGCCACACTGTACCACGGGAAGGACAGCACGTCCTGAAAGAAGGGGCCGCCTGAGCCCTGGGTGGGCCTGCTTCCGAGGTCTCGGCCATGACTGTGAACTTCAGACTCCAGTGGGCTCAGTCCCGGTAGGCGCAGGCAAGAAATGCTTTCCTCAGCAGGAAACACCCCAGGGCAGGAGGCAAGGGCACAGGGTCTCCGCAGCTTCTCAGCGTCTGCACACCGGGGATCCCCCCAAGGGCTCCAACCCCAGCGCCCCACACAGTCCCCAGACAGCCCCCCGGCTCCTCGCTCTGCCAAGGTCTTGGGCCCTCCAGTGCCAAAGCTGTGTCCACCACCGACTGCCCCACCAGGCCCACCCTCCCGTCACTGCCCCAGCCCGGGGCAGGGGTCCGCCCTGCTGCACGTGGGGCCTGGTGGACGCTGCGCTCCAGGGCGGTGAGGCAGGCACAGGGTCCAGAGCCCCAAGCCCTGCTCCAGGGTCCTTCTACTGCCGCCAGGCAGGGGGACCCTGACAGTGAAGTGGGAAGCCCTCGAAGACCTGAGTCACTGCGTTCTGGGAAGTGTGCTATGACCATGAGCAAGGTGGAGCTGACCGCACACCAGCCGCCCTGCACCCGGCCGTCCAGCATTGGAAACACTGAGCCCGCTTCTGCTCCTCCAGTGACAAAGGTTCACAAAGAGGCCAGGATGCAGACCCCAATCACGGCACCATCAGGAGACATGCAGGGTCATAAGTCACGTGAAAGGGTTCTTCCCGGAATCCTGAATTCACCACAAATCACCCCAAACGTGACAAACACCAGCCCACCCAAAATGGCCCTGATATTATTGCACATTCACTGAAATCTGCAGGATCACACGAATGCTAAACGCTGCTGGATGAGCCACGGCCGCTGTCACCCGCCGTTGCTACCGTTACAGACATGTGGCGGCTAGACGACTCGAGAGCATCGCCGCATCCCCGCTGCTCCAGGGCACAGGGCCTCCCGGGAACACGCCGCCCCTCTGCTGGGAGTTCCCTGCAGATGGAGGACAGACCTGACGGACCCCTCGCTGCAGGGCCACCGGCCACCGCGAGGTCAAGGTCACCGCGGGGCACTGGGATGGACAACCAGCCCCGCCCACCCAGAGCACAATTCCAGGAGAGGGATGTGCCCACCACCTGTGTTACGGGGCGGACGCCGTGTCACGGCAGAGCCGCACGAATTCCAGGAACACAGAGGAACAGGGTCCGACATGAGAGTCCAAGCAGGAGTGTGGGGTCGGGCGAGAGGAATTTCCAGCCTCCGAAGCGCCCAGTGGGGAAACGGGATGCTCGGGCCACTGGAGGGGGAGTGGGGAGCTCTGGGCAGGGCCCTCGGGGCGCAGAGAAGGTGCAGCAGGGGAGACGGGGAGGCAGATCGGGGCCACGGCTGTGGTCCCTGAAAGCTGGCGTAACAGGCTGGAACGCCTCCACTTGCAACGGCAGCATTAAAGGGCTGAGCAGATCAGCCACCCGCCCAGGTCTGCACTTCCAACAAACGGTGAGAAGGGCTGCAGTCAGGTGTGCCCCATCACAGGTCCAGACAAACATTATGATCACATTTACGATCACAAACGCCGGCGGGTGTCAGGGCTGGCTGGAAGCACGTGCCTAAAACAGCAGGGGCAAGGCACCCTCTCGGGGGGGACACCCCCACTCCCCAGGCGTGAACCTCGCTTCCACAGCCCAGGGTCACCCGCCTGCAGGGCCGATCGGGACACCCCCTGCGGATGAGCAACTGATGGTTCAGACCAGAATCAGGTCGGTCCGCCTCCTCACACATGAGGCCACATCTCAGGGGACTGGGGCGAAAGACCCAAATTCGATCGCTTCTGCTCGGTAATCAAGGGTAACGTCTAGAAAGAGGAATCTCACGCTTCACATCGGACGTCACAAGCTCCCGTCTGAACTGGAGAAGACCAAGCTCCTCTTCACGACGTATGAACCACAGGGAGGAGCTGAAAACTGTAGCCAGCACCGTCCACACCGCAGACTGGGGAAAGCTAAGTCCAACAGGGCAGCAGGACAGAAATAACAGGATCTAGGATGTGAAGCCGAGATGGGAAACACTGAAAAGCTGTCACGTCAAATAAGACTTGTAAACACCGCGCACACGTCTGGACTGGAATCCAGCAACACGGCTGATTCTGCCTTCCGACAACGCCCACGCGAGGCTTCCCACGAGCAGCCTCCTGCGCACAGGCTGAAGCCGACACCCCACCCCGCCAAGGACCGGCTTCCGTGGAGCTCAGCAGGGCTGCATCGCGGCCGCCTGCTGCACAGGCGGGAGGGGACCCTGGGGACCTGGAGCCCTGGATGGGGCCTGAGCCACCCCGGGACCACATGCTTCGGCCCCTCGAGTGACAAACCAGGACAGACACCCTTTTATAGATTGGGAGATGGACGCTGTGGCCCCTGGTTCTGGTTCTAACGCTTGTACCGACAAGAGCTGCGTGGACAGGATGCCCCGGCCACGCCAGGCATCGCACAGGAACATGCTGTCAACGACCCCGCCGGCAAGGATCCGGGCCCCCACAGTGCAACTCAGGAAGCCAGGCACCCAGGGAGTGAGGACTGAAGACACACCGCTACCTTGTGCAAAAGAAGAACCGCAACCTAGGCGTCCCCGCTCACGTACCCTCCACCAACCAAGCCATCCTCGGGCAATAAACACGCCCGACGGCTCTGGGCAAGTCACAGTGACTCCCCCGACGCCTGGGTTTCTTTTCTGTTACAACGGGGAACATCCCTCAGTTCCCTCCCAGCTCTAAAATTCTCGGATTCTATCTTGTGTGAAAGAGAGAGCTGGAACAGAGAGACGGAAGATCAAGCGTTTGGACTGTGCTAACAAACCAAGCGTCTGCACGGCGTCCGCCTGACGCCAGAGGACCGTGCATCCCACGTGTGTGTCTGTGTCGGAGGAAAACCTCCAGAGTCTGACGTGTTTCACAGCACAATCACTTCATTCGGAAAGGTCAGGGGATGCAGCCTTGGGTCCAAGCAAATGTGAGAGTGCACGCCGTGCACAGACGATCAATGTCTGAAGAATCAGAACACAATAAAGCACACTTCTGAGCCACGATTCACATCGTAATTCAATCTCCCTGGGATAATTCAGAGGCTTACCAGGGGACCGCAGGGCCAGTGAATGATGACCGCCGTCTCCGTGCATGTGCGCTGACGGAGATGCTTCTGGTTGCTAAGATGCTGACTAAACCACAGGGCACTCTGCAGTCGGTTGTCAAGTGCATCTGGATATTTTTCTTAACGAACTTCAGGGCATTTTTATACTGAATGAGGATTTAATAGGAAGGTCCTCAAGTCTCACCTTCTTCCCAACTAAGTAAATTCCTTGGTGTTCAGCACAGTAGAAAACACTACGGATGCTGCCCCCCTCACGTCTTGCATAAAGGCATCTGTCTGCATTTTACGGCCCCTCTTCTATAATCTGGAATCAGCCTGCTCTTCCTTCATCTCCATCTCTGTCTCCTCCTCACCGGCCCCCACCCTAGTGCTGTGTTTCAGACACTCGCTGGCACGTGGCAGGGAGCATCCGAGCTCTGCGGCCTGGCACCTGCGCCAGCATCACGGCCGGGACACCTGAGGCGCGGCCCATCAGCCTGCATGTGGACGTTTATTAGGTGTCAGTCAAGACGCACCCAGGCCGCCAGGGAGATGAGGAAACGGGCCCAGCAGGCCGGCGCGAACACCGTTCGAAGAGAGCTGGCCTCCGTTTCACTCGCACCAGTGGCTGCAGGCTCCTCTTTAACCGGGGCCCCAGTGCCAGGTAGGACAGACTCCATCCCCTCAGGATCACCCCCGCCCCCGCCCCGGGCCCCGGCGTGCTCCCTTCTTGTGCAGGACTGCTCCCAGGCGTGCCTGCCACCTCCCCACAGCCACACGCATTCTATACCCTGTCCTCTCACTGTATTCGGGTTCTCTCCTCCTGGGTGCCCAACCCCTTTCTTTGTGGTGTCATTTTTAGTTTCTTGGGCGGGGAGGGGGGGCCCTGCGTTAAGGTAAAAATCCTTCCTAATCACCGAGCATGGGAGGTGGGAACCGAGCGGGGCTGCGAGCGGGTCCCCGCTCCCCTGCTCAGGACACGCAAGCCCCCCGCGGACCCGGCCAGAAGGACAACGGGGAGAATCCGTCCCTTAGAGCTCCTTCTGCTCTATCAGGAAGTAAATGCCAAGAATAAGTAACAATAAAAGCCACCCATCCCAGCAGGCCCGGCCACCACTGCCAACAGCCCTCCCCGGCCCACCGCACACTCCACACTCTGACGGCTGTCCCTCAACTCCTGCTTCAGTGAGAGGACGCGTGACAACAACGCCTCCCTAAGCCGTGCGACGGCTGTCCGTGTGCTACCAAAGAAGGAGAAAGACTGGCTGGTTAACCTGTGTGGGAGCTGAGTGCCCACGGCCTGGGCCGCCTCAGCCACCCACACTCAAACGTGGACAGCAGGTCCGTCTCAAAGCACACGCTCAACGAACGTCTTATAAGCAACACACTGTGGTTCTTCTCGCAATGACAACAGAAAGATGAACTGTAATGTCCAAGAGTGTTGGCCTGGAGGCAGCAAACAGAGAAATGTAAGAAAATAGAGGCTTTCTGAAATAAATCTATTTCTTTCTTCTAATCATCTTGACTATATTTTTAATTACAAAAACTCTCTAATTCTTGCAACTGCATGTAATACTACGGCACGTGTTCTGAGAACTTTTTATTCTGTTAGGTTGAGCCATATGGTTTGTCGGTCGAAAGCACTCACACATGTACAATTTCATATTTGCAATTTCAAAACCTGGGGTTTTACTATTAATTATGTTACAATCAGTACCCGAAGATACACAGAGAGGGGGCGCTCAACAGACTATCCACTTGATGTGACAGAAGTTAGAATAACAAAAATAGTCAGAGCCAAGGATATACTGCACAACACAGGGAAATAAAGCCATTACTTTGTAATACCTTTAAATGGAGTATTAATGTATAAAAATACTGAATCAGTATGTTGTACGCCCGAAACCAATATAATATTGTAAAGCAATGACACCAATTAAAAACAATACCTAGGATAGTCACCTAAGTTTTAGCAGAAAGGTTATGCAGATAAACAGTAGGAACGGGTCTTGCATCAAGGCAGGGCCCCCACACGAGGCAAGGCTTCTCCCAAGGGCACACGGCTCTTACAGTACAGGGACCTTGTAAAGAGAGTCCCTGGAGACCCACTCTGCGGGCTTCTATCACTCCTAAGTCATCGCAGCGCTTTCTGAGCAGAAGTCCACTCTGGCCCACGCACCTGTCCTCAGTGATGACCTGGGAGCACCCTGACTCTGCTTTGTGTTTGAAACTGTTAATTTTTCTGCCTTTCAATTATATGCCCTTTCAACGCTCCTCTTCTCTAATTAAAAAGATTAATTTTTGCAAACTCTGAAAGTGTACATTCTATCGATGCCACATCTCTTTCTCAATGAAGATTTAACTCCAGCTCAGTAACACATTTTAAATTATCGAATTTTATTCACAACTTTGCTCTTAGACTATTTTAAGTCCGTAATGAGGGCTACTGGGACCTGGTCTCATGTGGAAATAAAAGTAACGTGACCATCAGAGCTTTCCAAAGGAGTAGACGGCAACACTCAACAGACAAAGAATGCTTCATGAAAAAAGGAAGTTTCTTTCAATTAATCTGGTAATGCAAATGGTCTCTAGATCCAGAAGCATCATTCAGATCCACTCCTGGATGTCAAGAAATTTCTGGGGAAAACGATGGCGCAATGGGGGTTTACTGGAAGGGCCACCAAGATCTGAATTACACAACTGCGGTACCACAAGAAGCTGAACTCATTCTTCTGAGAACTTTCCGTCCCTCAGTTTCTACACGTTTCCTCTCATCATTTTAACCAGTCATCCCATCAAGGTTCTATGAGAATTTAGAGTCATTTCAACGTTTAAAGATCTGTCATCTTTTAGTGGCAAGAAAGGCGAGTATTTTCCAAAGCTGAATGCATTTTTTTAACACAAGAAAGGTTTGCTGCAGATCAACATAGAGGATTCAAAATACCCATTTGCTCTTCCAAAGCAGCTGCTTCCGAGGCCTTGCCAATCCCTGCTAATGAGACTGCTCTGTGAGTATTAAATCCACATAACACATCTCGCTCCTTAAGGGCATCCATGCAGCAGCGATTTAATGCCAGCTAGAGCACTAAAGGCCTGCTATGATATAAAGTTTGTGTTTTTAGGAGGAAAGATACTGTCCTTTGGGGCTATAAAAAGTGAACCGTGCAGACCTACGATGTTCTTCAACATTTTATACCACTGTCATGTCATAAGTTTCTTTTTCTAGTCTCTCAGTAAGCTACAGTATTCTGTTGTCAACGTGTTACACTCAGGACCACATGTAATCTTGTTATGGAATCATCGAGGCATCAAATTTCTCAAAAAGTAGATTACGAATAGAGAAAAGATATATAATCTTAGTAAGAAATAAATGACGATCTCTAAAATTTAATGAACCTGAGAAGAAAAAAAAGAGTAAATTCCAATTTACAGTGAACATAATTTGACCCCTCCCACATCTTGACTGTAAAAGCACTACTGAATTAGCTTATTACTAATCACACTTCACTGCCATTACCAGAGACGGGGGTAAGGACAGCTCTTCCAAACATTAAAAATATCTGTCATCAAATTAAAAAAAAAAATTGTTGCCAACTTACTAGTTTATCCAATGTGCTCCCAAACGTAGGCACAGTACTGCTGGAATGTGACCAGCAAAATCTACAGTTGCCAACATTTTTAAAAAGGAAACCAAGAGTTAATCTTCAAAAATGCCACCCAGGGGTCACGACTGGGTTCCCCAGGTCTTACATGACAAAGTGCAAAGAATCCAAAAAAGCTCACAGGATGAGCACTGTCAGAGGACGGTACATTGTCCTCCTTCCCACGGGCTAATGACTAAGAAATGAAATGCAGGACACACGCTGATGCATAATGTGTCATTTTCATTTACCTACACGCGCATGTGTGAGGAGTCAGCACAGACCGCCCTGCAGGATCAAACAAACAACTTTCTCCTATAATTTAAAGATTCCATATACACCTCAGTGTATCAGATGCTCACACAATACATGGTATAGACCTGTAATAATTAACCTCTGTTTGGGAAAACAGATGAAATCTTTAATAAGGGGAAAATAACATATATTTGTGGGGTTTTTTAAACCATGCACATGGGTGATTTTCCTCACTACAGAATATAAAAAGCCCAGCTGAAGCACCTGGGGTTCTATCATCTCTGACCTTCCAGTAAAAGCAACACCCAGTAATCAATTTTCAGGGAGAAGAGAAAAACATTCCTGGCCACAGGGAGAAAAATCACAAGTTCCTACCTGAAACATCACTTTCCACTTAAAAGAATTACCCGAAACAAAAAATAATGAAGAAAATACCAAAATGCTTACAATGTATTAAAAATTAGGAAAATGATGAAAATAAAGTTGGCCAAGCATCTTTAAATATTTACATAGCTGCAACTTGGAAAGTAATCTGGTTCCAGTTAGCCGTCTCTAAACCCACAGGGTTACTTGGATCCAAGGAGATTAACTATAACTGCACACAATCCGATGTTCCTCTTTCGCTCAGCTGTCTGGTGCAAGGAGGGAGCAGAGGAAAGCATGTGTGCCCCAGCTGACGGTGAGATGAGAAGGGAACCTCCTGGAGGGGCTCCATCACCTGTTCTTTGCTCAGAAATGTCTGATGCCCCAGAGAGATGCGGTGATGCCTACAGGGTCTGCACCCACCAGCCTCAGCTCCAAGGACACACGGGGTGCAGACCACCTGAGCACAAGTCTACCAGAGCCTGGGACCCCTGGGAAACGGCACCAACCACAGGGCTACCTGGGGGTAGGGCCAGCTATGTATAAGGCTGCCTGAGCACCCAGACTATGTTCCCCACCTGGGGAAAGGGCTAACTAAGCCCAGATTGCCTGACCATGAGATCCCGGGCAAGGGCTAGCTGGGCCTGGGTCACCTGGGGACAAGGCTACCTGAGCCTCAACTACCCCTGCCTGGCTGATCTGGGCACCAGGACTACCTGGCCTGGGCTACGGTCTACTGGGCCTGGACTTGCCCAGCTCAGGACCATCCGAATACAGAGATACCTAAGCCTGGACCACCGGAGCACGAGCTACCTGGGCAAGCACTTCCTGGGCCTGGGCCTGGGCCACCAGGGTATGGGGCCCCCCAGACACCGGACTACCTGAGCCCAAGCCACCTGGACGTGGGATACCCGGGCAAGGGCGACCTGGGCACAGGGCTACCGGGCTACACAGGCTACCCCACCCGCGCCGGGACCACCCAGGCGCACGCGCTCACCTGCTGCCGGGTGGGCCGCGCCCTCCTCTCCGCTCTCGTCGGCGGCCTCGTCGGCCAGGCCGGAGCCCGGGGAGTCGGCGGCGGCGCAGGCCGAGCCAGGGCTGCTGGGCTGTGAGGCCGAGTCGCCCTCGCTGAGCGAGCCGCAGCGGGCGCGGGGCGCGCGGTCCCCGGGGCCGTCGCGGTCGCGGCGCGCGCGGCGGTGCACCCGCGAGTGCAGCACCATTTGGTGGTAGGTGCGGAAGATCTTGCCGCACTCGAAGCACTCGGACGACTTGCCGTGGCCGGCGGGGGCGGCGGCTCGGCGGCTGGGGCGCGCGGCCGGCCGGGGATCCGGGGGCCCGGGCGCGGGGTCGCCGGGCGCACCCGCCCGCTTGCGCGGGGGCCCCTGCGCGCCGGGCTCGGGCTCGCGCTTGCGCTTCTCCTGGCTCACCAGGATGAACTCGCGCCGCTCCTTGTCGAAGGCCACGTCCCCGGCCAGCGCCTCGTCCCACGCCGCGTACTTGAGGTACTCGGCCGGCTCGGCCACCTTGCCGCGCGTGGCCAGCTGCCAGGCCTGGTAGCTGTTGACCGGGTCCAGCTCGGCCACGCGCCGGCCGGCCTGCCCGCGGGAGGGCGCGCCGGCCGCCGGGCGCAGGTTCAGGCACTGAAGGAAGAGCTGCTGGGGGTCGGCGGGGCCGGGCGCCGCGCCCTCCCCGACCGGGGCCCGCAGCCGGCCGGCCTCCACCCGGCGGTGGATGGCGTTGTGCGCGTTCAAGCTGTCCAGGTTCGTAAACAGGTTCCCGCACTTGGTGCAGACTTCGTAGAGGCTCAGGCCAGCCACCATCACCTCCTCCTGCACCACGTTGTTGATGGTGGCGATGGGGTCCAGCTCGCTGCGGGGCTTGTTCTTGCTCCCCCCCTTCGGGCCGTGCGCCTTCATGTGGTTCTTCAGGAACCACGGCTCCTTGAACCTCCGGCCGCAGATGTGGCAGCCGTGGTCGAAGGAGCCCCTGTGCTTCTTCATGTGCGCCTTGAGGAACCAGGTCTGGCTGAAGGCCTGGCCGCACACCTCGCAGGGGAACTCGCCGGGGGGCAGCTCGGGCTTGCCGTTCTCCGCGAAGGCGTGGCCGCGGGGCCCCTGCGCCGTGATGTGGTCCTTCTCGATGTGGCTGAGCAGGGACTCCTCGCGCAGGGTCGCGTAGCCGCACAGCCGGCACTTGAAGGGCTTGTGCGCCTGGTGCACGTGCCGCTCCAGGTCCTTCTTGCGCTCGAAGCTGCTCCTGCAGAAGGCGCACTGCCCCGCCGGGGCGCCCGGGGCCGCCGGGGCCGCGCACGCCGGCCCCGCCGCCTCCTTCCGGCTGCTCCGCAGCAGGATCTTGCCGTCGCCCGCCTGCGCGGCGCCGTTCAGGATCTGGTTGCAGGCCGAGGTGCTCTTCGTGGGGCTGGCGCAGCCGTCCAGGCCCTCGGACACGCGCGCCTCGCCCGCCTCGGGCTCGTGGCCCTGGATCAGCGTCCCCGTGCGGTGGCCGCGGATGTGGATCTTCAGGTTGCCCTTCTGGGAGGCCCGGTGGTCGCAGTAGGGACACTTGTAAGGCTTCTCGCCCGTGTGCTTGCGCATGTGCTGCGACAGGGAGCTCTGGAAGGGGAAGCTCTTGCCGCAGATGCAGCAGCTGTGGCTCAGCGCCCTCTCCCCGTCCGCCTCGGGGCTCCGGCTGGCCCCGGGGGGGCTGGGGCCCCTCCTCGGCTCCGTCTGGGCCTCCCGGGGGCGGTCCATCTCCACGACGAGCGCTCGCCCGGCCGCGGCGGCTCGGCTCTCGGTCACGCGAGCCTGCAGGACGCCGTCTTATGGCTCCATGTTCAGCTGAGCCTCCCGCTGCCCGGCTGCACGGGCGCGCCTGCCGCGCGGACGGGCATGTCCTACCTGGAGAGCATGGCAGACGGCCGCAGGCACCTGCAACAGAAAAGACACGGAGATCTTAGGAGCCCGGTTTCCCAACATAACAGGGGCCGGGTGACATCCGCAGTCGGTGATCCCCACGCCCCACCTTCAGAAGACCGAGCCCTTCCAAACTAAAGGCAGGAAGCCCCGCAAGAGTTTACCCAGACGTAGCAGCAGCTGCTTTGCTTTAAAAGATCAGTAAGTAACCAATTAATGACAGATAATAATTGGATGCTGTCATTAATAGTCATTGTGAATGACTGTGTACTAAAATAATTTTTTATCAAACATCCAATCTTTAAGGAATGACTGTGGTGAGAAAGTCCGTGAGAGTGTGAGGAACACAGGTGAGGGGACAGGAGCACATCTGGGAATGAGGGACAGAGACACGGGCCGGGAGGAGGATGACAAAACGTGGGGACACGTGCAGGACACGTGAGCTGTGAGCCCTTTTCACAGCCGGGAAGGGCACTTCACAAATGCATCACTGTGTCTTGGTGAAGAAACATGGATGATTTAGTGAAAGAGAGGCGAGAAGAGCAGCAGCAGAACCCTGAGGTCCTTCCGGATCTGGGCCTGAATCTGCTGCTCCAGGACCTGGTGGCTCACGCCAGCCACCCCGATGGACACCACTCCCAGGGGCGTGTGACCACCAGGCCGTTTCCACAGCGACATTAGTTCTCCCTGCCTTAGGTAAAACCCGAACGCCTCGGCTGACCCTCCCCGACCTGGCCCTGTGTTTTCTTTCCTGCACTGCCCCCCCACTCTCCCCACCAGGTCCCTGATGCTCTGGCCGCAGGGCCCCAGAACACCCTCCCCACCCCAGCAGGTCGGGCAGTCTCCCCACTCCTCCACGGGTGGGGTCCCCATAGCACCTTCCCAGGGAGGTAGGGTCTGAGCCTGGTAGCAGCAGGTGTCACATTGCGTGGTCACTGTCACTCTCACGGCCGTCCAGCCTCTGGAGAATGAGAGGCCAGCCCGGGCTGCTCCTGCAGACGTCTGGGCACATCCCTCACCTGTTCACAGGCAAAGGTGACATGGACGGGGCGCCCCATGCTGTGCCCGACACACATTGGCCATACATCTGGGCTGCGAGAGAGCCAACCCAGAGGCCTGCAAACCACCAAACAGGCCCAAGACACTATCTCAGGAATGTCCATCTGACGTCTGATAAGGAGAATAAACAAAACAGCCGACCAGAAGAAGTGTGAGGGGTAAGGAGTCTTTCTGGACGGTATTTTGATGGGTATATATATGTATAATTGAGTCACTTTGCTGTACAGCACTAATTAGCACAACATTGTAATTCAACTATACTTTAATTTTAAAAATTATTTAAAAGAAAGCTGGGGAGGGGGGTGGGAGTTGGGGGAACCGCACACACAGGCCCCTAGGGCCCGGTCTGGTCATCCTTCTTATCTCTCAACAGAAGTCACTGAGTTAATGATTCTGAGGGTCTCCCTACTGGGGGAGGCTCCAGACTTGCACAGAGAGGAGCCCAGATGGGCAGATTTTCTTTGTAAAAAAAAGCTATAACATGTAGAAAGGAAATCACGTTTTTTACAAACTTCCAACCTCATACACACTAAGAACTCCTATTTGAAAAGTTACAAAATGTGAAGAAACTACATGTTTCTGATTGTCAAGCAGACAGTGTACAATGCACATCATTTGTTCAAAGTCAGAGGAAGGTCCCGTCCCCAAAGAGCCCGGGCAGCAATGTCTTGTTTGCTCTGAGTGGTCCGACTGCCATGTTTCCCCCGGAGCAGACCCAGAGAAGGATGCTGATGGTGGCACGGAGGGTGTCACCCGGACATCCCCAGGGCTCCGAGCAATGACCTGTTCCTCCACTCACCCTGAGGCGGGAGAAAGCACACAGGACAATGCCTTCTGGAAAACAAGGCACCTCCTGCTCTCTCCCAACACAACCCCCAGAAACCCACACAGGAGGCAGAAATCTCAGTTACTTATGTATCTTTCCAGACAGCTTCATCCTAGCAAGTTTCCCAGGCACCTGATGAAACCAACACAGTCTGAGCAACAAACTGGAAAGAAGCAGGAAGCACAGCTGCACACAGATATTCCTGAGTACAGAGTTCCCCACCCCCGCACCCCAGGAGAGAGGGGGAGAGAGAGAGATGTGAGACAGGAAACTCCCAGTAAAAGAAAGAAAGAAAATCTCCCCCTGAAACAGGATAAACAAATGAGGTTAACAAGAACACTTCTTAGAGGGAGGGAGGGGATACGGGGATATGTGTATAAAAACAGATGATTGAACTTGGTGTACCCCCCAAAAAATAATAAATAAATTAAAAAAAAAAAAAAAAAACACTTCTTCATGACAATGTAAGCTAATTTATTTTTTCAAGCTGTTCTGGCCTTGACGGCTGCATATTATTTATGATGATTTTATAAGGCAAATGATTTGTAGGCACCCATTTTTTTAATCCCAGGGCTTACTGCATCCCCCCAAATGTTGGATTTGATGTAATATATAAAAGGATAAATGAAACAGACTATTTACGTGTCACTTAGTGACCTAATCTGGGTATAAACATCTTCCATTTAAAGAACTGTCTAGAATGGGTTTACAGAAGAAAAAACAAAAACTGAAACACCAGAACCTGGTGTCTCTGAAGCAACTTTACAGACTCCACTGGACCCCTAAGCTGGTTCATAAAGGACATTAAATGTCAGAACTTCTCCCGTTCAAAGGAATTACACGTCGGAAACCCAGCCAGGAAGCCGGGCCCACGAAGCGTGAGCCCTCAGCTAGGGAAGGATCATAAAACGCAGCTACAGAGGCGCCCGGAAATAAAATGAAATTGTCAGGTGGGAAGAGTGGTTAGCATCACCAAAAACGCACTCTGGCGAGTTCTGCTTCCTTCTCTGCTACTCCCTGCCATTTCGCGCACTCCCGGGGGGCCGTAGAAAGTTGACGGCTCTCAAAGCCGAGCAGCTGCTCTGGGCATCTGCACAGAGACCCCATCTCTGTGCCGTCCAGGTGTGGTGCAGAGCTGACCCCGGGAGTCCCGTCCCCAGTTTGCCAGCGTGTGAATTTCAGGAGGTGTCTTTCACACCGGGGCGTGCCCTCACCTGTCAGGTGCTGGGAGTCAGGAAAGGACTGGAGAAAGCCGTGTGACCCCCAAAGCCCCTTGCAAAGCACCTCCTCCGAGTGCCACTCAGACCTCAGGTCACAGTGCAGAGTGAACCATCCACAGACAATAAAACACCTGCCCAGTAGGGCCTCACTTCTACTACCAGGTAGCATCCCGGCTGGGCAGGCCCAGAGCAAAGCGCAAAGAGGATCAGATGGGAGCACAGCCCCATCCACTACAGTGGAGGCAGGAGAGCCAGCTCAGGGGGTCCCAGCACATCCAGCATCCAGGCGCACAGGCGTCCAAAAGATGCAACTGCACGGCCCCCTTCTTTCCATGGGGGCCTCAGACTCGCCTGCCCATTTAAAAAGGCTTGGCGATGCCATCGTTGCCACATGGCAAAGAGAAAACCACATCCCCTTTCCTCATTACAGCCTTGATGTTTAAAATTTCTGATTCCCCAACACCCCCGAACCCCAGCCAAAGCCTAGACACTTCCCCTCAAGAAACACAAACACTAGAGAATACACTGCATTTCTTATTCGAACTTCCTGCAAAACTAGCTTTAAAGCTTCAAGCAAAGGCAGCAAGGCCCTGCAACTTACAGGAAAATCAGCACAACCAGCTCTTCTTTCTCTTTTGTTTTCTACTTCTCTGTCCATCCCCATCATTCAACACTGAGCCCGCTGTCACTCCCTGTGAGAAGGACAGGGGATGTCTTTTTAAAGAACTTAAAAGTATTTGGAGGGGGAAAATGGAAAAATAGAAAAATACCAAAAGGGTAATGACCACTTAAGCTCAAAACACCATTCTCTTAAGGAAATCATAACATCAACAAAACCGGCTCCACTTGAAAGAGGCCACTAAGTGGCCCCCTTCCTAAAGCCCACGGTCCACTCACGAAGTTTCTTGCAAACTTTTAAAGAAACAGTCAAAAAGGAATTCCCCACAACTGGCTTTCCTTACTCAGTGGGCAAATCAACAGGTCTTCGGGGCCATTCTTTTCAGCTGCAGGCAGAACCTGCTGTTTAAGACGGGGTCATCACTTCTTTTCCTCAAAAGGATGAGAATGGTGTCCTCAGAACGTCCAGCGTGAAGATGCAGCGGGCGGCTTCCCAGTTGGAAGACTTAGGGGAACCTTATTAGCCCCATAACCCATAGCACTAACCAGCTCTGCTCTCCTGAAAAAAAAAAAAAAAGGCCACCAGCCTCTGTGAGCCCAGAGGGTCTCAGATGGTTTGTCAGCATCGACTGGGGTCTCTGGTAGTGAGTGGTTCCCATCTGACCACCGCCCCATGATAAATGCCACACTGCCTGGTTTCAGCCAAGTACATTCCGGGACTGAGCTGCCCCTGCTTTACTCTCACAGACAAACGCAGGCCAAATGCGACCTGGTATTGCAACTTTCCCTAAAGCACATTCACCTAAAGATAACTAGCCTTACAAAACATGTAAATAAATGCCAGCTTTTTACTCAGACTAAAGCAACTAAAGAAAGTCTTCCAGTAACACAAATACTAGGAGGGGAGAGAAAACGCACACACCTGTGTTTCAGCTGACATTCGACCCACGTGCACGCACACACAAAGCACAGCCCCATTCAAATCATATTTTGCCCATAACGAACCACAGTTTTGTTGTTGTTACATTACAAACTTTTTCCAAGACTGTGGCTGGGAACTTGCCAGACAAGCCTGTAATTTAATTGTTTAGGCATAAAAATGGCTTGCTGATTATAGCTTTAAAATAGATTTCCAAGCATCTCTCCGTGTGTGTGTGTGTGTGTGTGTGTGTGTGTGTGTGTGTGTGTGTGTGTTTCTCATAGGGATGTAACAAACAGTTTGAAGCTACTTTTTTAAAACGCCTTATATAATTTTGGAAATAAATGTTTCTTTTTGAAAAAGTTTATTTCATATGTATAGAAACATTTATATTTGTATATATTACCTATATTATTTTATAATAACATAGGAAAAAGTAAAATGTTTTTTAAAGAAAATATAAATCTGTATTCAAAACATAAAATGCATTATCACAGAGATGGGGGAGGAGTTTAAGAAAGGGCAAAATATAAACAATTTGAAAATAAAACACGGAGCTAAACTTTCTATAGCTAAACTTTAAGACGTCATCATGTGAAGGCATAAGTAGATAAAGCACCAGGTCTAAATGCACATCTGTAAGGGCACTGCCATGCCGCAGAGGGAGTCTTTCTTTTCACGCCTACACAGCACAAGCGAAATATGCTGAGTTTCTCAAGACTGTGTACACTCACTGGATTTGGGATACATTTAATCTGTGGGCAAATGTTTCAACAAATAAATCACTTCTGTAAGTGAGGACCCTGGGAACTGAGTCTTGGACCAAACACAAGGCAGGAAAGTCACTTCCTGCAGCGTCCCTGGTGGCCCTGGGAAGCAGCGCTGAGGGCCCGGTTAACTCCACCTGCCGACCGTCACTCGTTTCAGAACAAGCCCTGCGGGGCTGGGACCAGGCCACACACCAGCAGGAAAAGCCCTGTGACAAAGCTGTCGGATCTCACAGTCCATCCCCGTCCCGCAGCCCCTCCTGCGACAGCCCCCTCGGTGGACGCCCCACAGCGCAGTCACGGGGCCAGTTAACAAGGGTTTCATCACAATCCCCGAGAGCTACTGGGCGCCAGGCCACTTATGGGACCTAAGAGCTCAGATAACTAAGCAACAGGCTTGGCTTCGAGGGAACCCAGATGTCAGGAAGAAACCCATAACCACACAGAGAACAGCAGCAGGGCAGGGAGGGAAGTGATGACCTGCCCTGGCCAAGGACGGCCGTGTCTCCCCTGGGAAGCCCAGGTGGGTGTGGGCTCAACTAGCCTTTAGAGCGACCCTCAACCCTCCTGCCCACACCCTGGAGTAACCCCCGCATCCTGCTGAATGGACCGCCAATCACAATTGAATCCACACGCTCCCCTTCATCTCAAACCAAGATCGTCTCCCAAACACAGAGCTGGGCGGCCTCTCTGAGGCTTCGACCCTTCACAGGCTCTCCACACCGTGGAGATGAGGCCCAAACTCTCCCGAGTGGCCTTCTAAGAACCTTCATCCCTGCACTGCCGGGGTCCCTGGGCCCTCAGTCAACGGCCACGTGCCTGCCCCACACCCCAGCTGGACACCCACTCCGTCTCACCTCTGAACCCTCGGGCGTGCGGGTCCCCCCCACCGTCCACCATCTCAGGCGTGGTCTTTCTAAGAGGCCTCTCCTGACCCCCTTCGCCCTGTGACCAGGTCAAGCCCACAGTCCCCCCCGCCAGCCCAGCCCTGGCCCTGTGCCGGCTCACGTCTGGACCCGCTTCTGTTACCGCTGCCTTAACGGGTCACCCGTGTGTGAGGCCTCCTACTTTGCAAAAGCAGGCCCACCACGTACTGACGAGTCCTGACAGCAGCGCAGGGCCAAGCAGGGCAGGCATCCCGGCACCGCGAGACGTGGTCTAGCCCGCGCGCTCCGAGGTCGGGCTACCCGGGATCCAAACCCAGTTCTGCCACTCCCTGGGGTCGGCTGTGTGACCGGGAGCAAGTCTCTCAACCTCTCAGCTCCCTGGCCCATTTCTTCATTTTTAACATGTAAGTGATGGCAATGAGAACTACATTACAGTATTTTTGTGAGGTTGACATTAACGCCTGCAAGGTGCAATGCCGAGCACGCAGCGACAGGTCAGTATGTGGCAGGTGTCATTATGAACGAACAGTTGGTACACGGGTGAAGGGTCAGTGCGGTACCCAAAGGTACCTGCTCACTGGCGGCGACACTGTCTGGTTTAGCAAATTCAGAAGCAGGAATGAGAGTTTAGGAAGCCGTATCAGAAATGGCTCAACAGCAACCCGAACGTGTTCCCTGGGCCCTGACAGGTTCACCACGGGGGTTAATTCACATGATGACAAAGTGCCCCCACAACAGCTGCAGTCACCCACTGCACACGCGTTCACACCCGTCCCAGCCCGACTCCACGCCAAGGCAACTTTAACACAGACTGGACACTAGACCATATTTGAGGATGACTGTCACTTTTGTTAAGTCGGTAGTACAGAACATTCTTAGTTCTTGGAGATGTGTGACGAAATATGTTAGAGGCGGTTTACGAAAAGGAGAAGGCAGATATATAAAACCGTGAACACCTGCCAGAGCTAGATGGTGGGCGTATAGATGCTCATCGGTGACTCTCTGCTTTGCATGGGTTTTGGATGTTTTTCACTAAAGAAGTTCGAAACATAAGCCCCACTTGCCACACCAGTAAGTAACACAGTGGAAAGCAGAGTAGCTCTGGGGCAGCCTGGCGGGCCCTCCCCCAACCCCATCCCTCTCCTCCCCTCTCCCCCTCCCCCACCCCTCCCCTTCTCCAGGCCCCCAAGAAGCTCAGGGGTCTCTAAGGAATGCACTTTGGGGAAATTACCTTTTGTTATTTTTCAGTATTTGAAAATCAAAGAAAGAAAAATCACCTGAATGATAGGAAACTGTCCAAATGAAAGCAGTACTTTAAGAGGCTGCCTGCTGATGTTTCCGAGGCTCGCCCCAGACATTCAAGGGTCCCCCCAAAGCTCCGTGGGGGGCGGCCTCGGTGCAGATGGTGCAGACTCAGCCATCGGAGCCAGAATGAGGCAGCCACAGGAGGAGGTGGGCGCTCGCGAAGACCCTCCCATCCTGTCCCAGGGCAAAACTCCGTGAAGGCTGCCAAGGTTTCTCTTCCTCAGTTCAAACAATCATTTTCTGACCAACTAAACGCGGCGTTGTCTGGGGGAAAAGGTAAACTATCCTGTACTTTTACACAGTAAGCACAGCTCTGTCTCTACATGTTTTCTGCTCTGTGAAGTAAACCAACACAAAGCAAAGGCCAAACGGTTTTGTCCTGATTTCCCCAAAACCATCAAAGTCTGGTCAATGAAAATCATATCCTGAAAAAGCAATCAGAAGGCTGATTTTTTTCAAATAACCTCTAATATTTAGAGTAATCTGCATAACAAAACAACTGTGCAAGTTTCTTTAAAGGGACCCAAACCAGAGACCTCGGGGAGGCCGACAGGCTGCAGGGAAGCTGGAAGGGGCGGTTCCTGCGCTGGGTCTGCTGCTCTTCTGTGGACAGAAGCAAAGCCTGACGCTTGGGCTCTCTGTCAAATAAGCCTCTTCCATTCCAGTTCATTAAATAACCACATCAGGACACTAAGAAATAGTTTGGCTTTCCCAACGCTCTGTGGTCTCCCCTCCTTCTCTCTCCCTTGGTCGCCACGGGGGTGGGGGGCTTCCGGGAGGCAGAGGAATCGGGGCGAGCCCACAGGGAGGCCCCTGTCCCAGAGGGGCAACAGGAGAATTCGGGAAAAGTGAGGAATCGGTGATGTGGGGAAGATGCCCTTACAAAGAAAACAGCTCAAGGCAGACAGCACGCTCTGGACATCTGCAGGAATTCTGGCTCCGGAAGGCAGGTCATAAAATTTAAAAAGCGGCCTCCCGAGGGCGACTGTGAGGCCGTCCTCTCTGCGGCAGGGCTGCTGGGCGCAGGCCCGCGGGTGCCGGCCGTGGCCTTCACACACCGTCCGCTTGTCCTCCAGCAGACAATGCAACGGGCCTCCCCTGCGACACTGTGGTCTTATGAGCCACCAACTAAAATACACCATTAACATCCCGCACAAGCTTATCTACTGCGGAGACAAAAAGCCCTTTCTGTGAACAAATGGGCAGAATTCCCTAACAACAACGAGGAGTTCCTCTCTCCACTCGCCAGTCCGCCCCGGATTAACAATCCCAGGCTTATAGTCCCCAGACGGGTCCGAGCCGCCCGTGAAGTGGCGCGTTCACTGCCGGCAGAGCCGGGGCGCTGATGGCAGGGGCCGATCAATAATCCATTATAAGCAAAGCCCGTTTCCACGCGCACCAGGAGAGACGAACGCGAGGGGCCAGAATCGCAGCATTCACGAGCAAGTAACCCCCCCACCGCCGCCTCCCCCACTCAGGGAGGAGGACACACACCCGCTGTCCCAGCGTGGGGGGCGCCCTGTGCACCCGCAGCCCTGCTTCCAAGCAGCCAGACAGCAACGCGCTCGCACTTCTCTGCCAAAAGCACCCGTGTTAAAGGTAAACCTCAAAACTGCTTTGTTCACGACATAAGGTGATGGAACAGCACCACGGACACGGCGGTGACAGACACCCATCCTCCTAAACAAAGGTCTCCTTTAAATTACTTTGCACCCCAAATAAATCAACGCGAGCGCCCATGTGAGTCCCCCAATGTAGCCAACTGTCCATAAAAAGGGTTTATTATGCAAACTCCGCCATCATTTAAAAGCAAGACTCGCTTCAATTCTGTGTCTCGGACCACAGGTTTGGAAGCATCATTCCTTTTACAGCACAGAGGCAGAGAGGACCTAAACGTTACTCCACAAGTAGGTTACCTTTGATGAAGCTGTTCACCAGAATCTGTCAAAAACCCAACAAATTCCTGGTTGAGCAGAGAGAGAGGCCATCTTTACCTCCAGAGAGAAGAAATTTCCTAACAGTGAAGACAGTACACCGACAAGATACTTGCTAAAGAAAATATAAATTAACATTAATATATAAGCTGCCCACACATCCTCTTACTAAAATACAAAAATTCGCAGTCAAATCTGACGTTACAGGCGACAACAGAAGCAGATGAATACGCAACATAATTATTGATTACATTCAGAAAAGGCCAAGAATAAACAAGGGAGGATGTGTGAATTTTCCTTCCCAGTCATTAATAACATACCCTGGAAAATCCAAAATGGTTATGGAGACTTAATAAAGAGGCATCCAATGGAAAATAAAGGCAGTGGATTTTTTATCTCAAAAGGAAAGAAGCATCCCTTTACTTGCTTTTTCTTCTGCTCTACAAAATGAATACATCACTGATACTTGTTATTTACTAGTTCCCAAGTCTTATGTTAAGTAGTGGCCTTATCAACCTATTTGTCCTCAAAAAAGGAAACCTCACAAAACCGGAAAAAAGAAAAAAAAGAAAAGTCACAGGAGCCGGGGCTTGCTCTGCAGATAGCTGTCCTGCTGGAGCCCAGGGTCCACCACAAAGAGCTGGGATCTGGCAGTAAATCCAGCTTCCTGGAGGGGCCGACACTGCCAGGCCGCGTAGTTAATGATCTTGTCAACATTTCCATTAAGAGCCGCATTTCCAGAAGCTAAGAACTGCATCTCCCCCAAACTGGGCAGCTCCACGAAATCTGTCGTCACCGAGGGGCTTTACAAAAATAGAAGAAAATCACTCGCTATTCAGTACAGGAACCACAAAAACACAAGTTTTTACTTTCACTCTTTTTCCATCCTGCACCAAGACGATGAAAGCCAATGTTTCCACTAATTCAGAAACCCTGGAAACTCGAGGACACCAGAGAAAATGAAGACTCATCAATTTCTTTTTAAAAACAAACACAGAACACCAGAAGGTCTTAGATAAACATCAGGGAAAATCCCGTTTAAAAGTGGCTTATAGGTTTTTACTCAGCTTAACCTCAAATGTGTAGAAACTGCCACCAATTAGGTATCCAGGTTAAATTGTTTTTAATTTTTTTTTTCTTTTTAGCAATTACCAGCAGTGAAAACAAAACAGTCATGGGCAGAAACACTGCATTTTCTTACTACGGAACACTTCCTGGTCTACTGGACACACCTTTTTGAAGACTGTAAATATATCTTAACTGAAATTTGTTTCTAGAAATAAACTGTACTTTATTTCATGTAAATCAACAGCAAAGGGCAATATTCGCCCCCAACATGCATATACTGACCTGTTTTCCAGCCTGTTACCTAAAACCAACATTTCTCTCCCAGCATAAGAGACCAGATCACAATGAATGCCTACCATCTGTGCTTTTTGTGAAAGCACCTAGAAGTCCCCACCACCAAGTAAAAGAATTGTGCCCAAGAATACAAAAGGAGAAAATTATGTGCAGTAAACCATAAACCATTCTGTTAAACATCACCTCCCCGGGCAGTTCTGTTTAGCAGAGAACTCAGCCCCCAAAAATCCCTTCATGAAGAGCACATAGCAGATAAATACTTCAAGAAATCAATTTTACTCAATTCTAAGCAGCAGCTTACAAACATTTCCTGTAAGAATGCCCTGAATTAAGTCCATTTTGGTAGGACAGCAGAAAGGCACATCGTGCAAGAAGTTATTTAAGATTCTGCGTGCCACTGTACCTACACCGATCGATACTGTAAGAGGATCAAAATTATTAAAGGGCAGATTCTCCCCCAAATGCTTTACTATAGAAAGCACGTATACCATAACCAGCTTAAATTCGCCAGATCTATTACTGCCAACAACGACTGTAACACGACCTGCTTTATCACTAATCCAAACAGCACCTTTGGAAGCAGCTGGATAGTTCAGCCTCTTAAGGAGAGTGATCTATCAGAGAATGTTTACAAAGAGCAATTCTTGACAAGAACATGATGTCACACGGCGGTAGGATTTACCCTGCCTTGCTTGTCTAAAAATATATTTTCAAGCACAGTTAATGACACATCACTGCAAGTTCTAAGTTCTGAAGATAAAAGACCTATCTATACTTTCCTTTCAAGGATAAAAGAATAAACAAGCAAAATTCCACTTTCAGTCCCCAAAATAACATTATTGTGTGATTCAGCTACGAAAGTTAAGAAAATCCTACACCTGAAGTGCCTGTAAATGACCTTGCCAGAAATGAGGATGGGCTGTATTCTAAGCCAAAGCATCCTGCCCAGCAACAGCTTTTGGAAACAGTAAATATAAAATACAGCCAGGCACACTTTTGAATGTGGAAGCTCCCGGCCTCACCCCTCCAGCCCCGGGCCCCTCCTCCGGCAGCCCCGCCTGGCGTCTCTGGGAAGGGCTGTGCTGTTTGAGTGCAGGGCTGGCCTGCGGTGAACAGAGGGGCGGCAGCGGGCACAGCAGTGGCTGCAAACATTCTCCAGGAACCCAGAGCCCAGGACCCCAATTCGGCGACCAAGGCTGGACCGTCCGTCTGAGTCCAGCCCGGAACCGGGTCCACCCTGAAGGGTGCAGGGAGGCCGGGCTGGGGGTGCCCGCTCCACCCCACCGGTGCCCCCTCCCCCTCATTCCCCCCCTCCAGGAGCTGCACCACATCCCACCCCAGCCGCCCTTCCTCGCACTGCTCGACCAGACATCACGGCACAGACAAGGTGAGGAGCCACGCGGGCACAGGTGGCTGGGCGAGGGCGGGTGACCCAAAAGCCAGGGCGGCGGCTCTCATGTTTTCAGGGGCTGTGACATCCAGTTAGGGACAACTTGGTCCAAGAAAATTACTCAGGCCTTAGAGCTCACTGACACGAACCATGTCAATGCCTGTTTGGTGAAAGAGATAGTTACCCGTAAACTTCGTGTCGTTTACACAAGACACAGGTCGACACAAGTCTATCGCACAACAAAGCCACGTGACTACACACAGGTGTCCGTAAGCACAGACCTGGAGGAGAAAGCAGCGGGACATGTGTGTCCTGCCCATGGAACTCACATAAAACAAAACAAAATGCAACTGCTCTAAGGTATGTTTCCAACTCAACCGCTGGAATGAGCGTCTCTTAGGTTCCTTGGTAAATACAACTGATCAGAGGCCACCTTGACCTCCCGTCTCCCGACCAGAGACCTGAGATGCCGTCACGGGCCCTCGTTCCTGGAGGAAGAGGCTCTGTCTCCCCAGCGGAGGACGGCGAGGCTCACGGCAAACAGCAGGCGCTGCCTACCAGCCGTACCAGCCTCCCTCTCGCAGAACCTTTCCACCCTTCTGAAGCCACGACGAGCCGCTGTACCATTTCAGGGACTGTGGTCCAAAGCCAAGTGTGGACCATCGCGTGGGACTTGTAGGCAAGAGGAGCGAGCACATCTGGGGCCTCGCTCAACTGCAAGCCCAAAGCTCGAGGAGCCTCTTTCTATCCATAAATAACCCAGCGCGAGCTGGTCAGCTGCAGAATCGAAGGACTATTAGATGTCCGGCGCTGAGTCTCATAAACTAGTGTGTTCCTCAGCGGCCGCCCTGGGCACCGCCGAGCCCCTGAATGAGGGGCCGGCCCAGGGTCTCGAGCCCCTCTGACACACAGGCACTGGCGACGGCAGCCGGGGCTTCCTCGCGGTGTGCGAGCATCCGCACTGGGACCCCCCAGAACCACGACGGGGCTGCCTAGTTACGCCTCCCACACGGTCACCACTCACTGAGTCACTGAGGGTGGGGAACAGGCTGTGACTTCTGAGTCTACAGTACTGCTGGCTTCTCAGCTCTACACTTATAATCGTATGAGCAAGTGATTCGTACAGAAGTACACCGTAAAACCGCTTTCGGTTCCTTGTTTGACACTTACTCTGAGTTTTGTCTTTTATTTTCTCCAAAATGGGTTTGCTGCACTAAGGATGCCCAGTTACAGAGGCTGGGAGACGGGGTCAGGCCATGGAGAGGGAAGCCACCACCCTCGGGTCTTCAATTTGTCCTTCCCCTGAATTAAGCTGGCAGGGCTCACGGTAAGGTTAAGGAGACCTGCAGGTAAGATGCCACGCTCCCAGCAAAAGATGCTTATTTTTAAGAATTCATAGGTAAGTGCGTATTGCATCATTGGGCGAGGGGGTGGGGCAAAGAAAAAATCTGCATAACGTCCTTGCACGTTGGAACCTCCTCCTTGGAAAGTTCTCAGTAAGGAGCTGCAGGATTTGTACACACTTTTAAGCTTTTTCTCCTTAAACTAAACCTGCCTGCATTTTTGAGCAGCAAACCCTAATTGCTTTCTCGGTTAATGGGACTTCTCAAACTAGTTCTTAAGTCTCTCAAGGGAAACAACGCTAAAGAAGCTACGTGAGGGACAGGAGACCCTTCAGAATTAGAACCGAGACCAAGAGCAGCTTTCTCTCAGGAGTGACGTGCAGACGGGCCTGGGATAATCAACTTTTTTTTTTTTAACACAAGGAGGTTCCTTTCACAAGAACACGCTCATCCCATCCTGCAGTCTATCGGGATATTTCCTCCCTGTGTCACACTCTGAAAACATGGCTTCAGCATGAAACAAAGGGAAAATCTCACTTTTCTCCTGAGGAGGTAAGCCTCTCACTCACCTTCAAGCCCTGAGGTCCAGCACAGCTGTCTGTTTGAAAGGATGCCCACTGTCGCTGGGTCCGTCTCGCCCACCACATGTGCACACACTTTTCCAGGCGCACAGGACCATTCTCTCCGGACGCTTCCTAATCACAGGTCACTCAGCAAAGCATCCCTTGTAGCTCTGGTCCCCAACGCCACAGGCACTTACGGAAAAGCCACCAGGAAAGACACTTCCAAAAAGAGAATCCGCGGGACTTCCCTGGTGGCGCAGCAGTTAAGAATCCGCCTGCCAATGCAGGGGACACCGGTTCGAGCCCTTGTCCAGGAAGATCCCACATGCCACGGAGCAACTGAGCCCATGCCCCACAACTCCTGAAGCCCATGCTCCTTGAGCCCGTGCTCCACAACAAGAGAAGCCACTGCACTGAGAAGCCCGCACACCGCAACAAAGAGTAGCCCCCGCTCGCCACAACTAGAGGAAGCCCACACGCAGCAACGCAGACCCAACACAGCCTAAAGAAAGAAACAAACAAATAAATAAAATTTAAAAAAAAGAACCTGCGTTGTGTTGAGTTAACGCAGGTCCACGGTGTTCTCAGCAGCTCACTCCACCCTCTGCGCCCACACCCTCACCCCAGGCACGCAGACGCCCAAAGGAGCCTCTTCCCCCCAGAAGGGCTCCACATGCAAATCCCACCCGCAAGGACCCGCTAGGGACAGGAGCCACAGCGCACTGCAGACGAGATGCCAGAAGATGTGCTGGCCCCAAGGCCACGTGGTGACAGGCATGTGCGCGCACACGCGTGTGTGTCCTTTTAACCTAAGGATGCGCTCAGACACGCACTACACATGGAGATACACGTGCATCCAGGTCCAGTACCCTTGTGCCCACGACACCGGCCCATCACCCAGTTGCCGGCCCCGAGCCCGAGCCGGCAGCATCCCTGTCCCAGGTCCCAGCACAGGACTCCGCCGTGCGGGTTGCGACGGGCCGTCAACTGAGCGAGGTGGGACCCCGAACTCTGAGCCCAAACCGACAAGAGGAACAAGAGGCAGGGGTCTGGGCAGCTGGCAGGAGAGCCACGCGCCAGACACAAAAGCAGGGGATCTGACCAGCCCTGCGCTTGCTCTTTTTTTAACGAGCCCAGTCGCTCGAGAAACGCACGTGGACGGCTTCGCACTGTTACTATTTAGGCCAGAGAGTTTCTGGATTAGTACAACCAGGGTCTACGGTGTCTGAGCCCATCCCAAGAGAGAAATCACTAGAAAAAAGCCACAGTGAAGATAAGAGCCCCACTTCCCAAACCACAGAACCCACGGTGCGTGACTGACTTTGTTCACGAAGGATAACCACCCATCCCTTTGTTTTCCTGGAAGTGCGGGAGAGGGCAGGCGTTGCCTTCCACAAGCTACTCACCCTGACTCTTCCGTGACGTTTATGACGCAGGACTGGGAGAGGCACCGTTTCTACTGGAACCACGGCCAAGGCCCTGTCTGCGGCGCGACAGGCAGGACAGCTCCTCCGGTAGCCACGGCTGCCGCCCCAGCTCTCCGCGCCCCGGCCCCCAGGAAACGGGACCGTGTGTCTGGATTTCACGTGTGAGTGGACCAGGCCACCTGCGGCCTCCTCACCACCGAGGGGTCACAGGGGCCAGCATCTCGCAGGCCCGGACCCACGCCTTTGAGAAGCCCTGGGTGGCCCTCTTCACTGTGACCCTTAGAGGCAATCCGGGGAGAGTCACTCGTCACCCACAGCTTCCACGGCTGTGACAAATTCATCCTTAAGACGACGATTTGCAATCCTGTCTTCCAAACGCAGAGTAAGAAAGTGTACCTAAGGTCCTTAGGCCGGTGCCAGGTACCTCGTGGGCGCTCAGCAAATTCACATCCCTTCTTCTTTCCGTCCCAAACCCAAGGTTCGGTAATAGTGTAAAACGCCAGGACGAAGCACGTGGAAACCAAGGCCCGTGCCTGTCACCACAGGTGCGGGTCCAGGGGCCCGAGTCCCGACTCCGGGGTCCACATCCCAGGTCTGGTTACTAGCAGCCAAGCGATGTTTGCTGTGGGCCCACGTGGACCAGCCCGGCCACCAGGCGGTGTTCACACCTGGGCAAGTCACTGGCTCACCTGAGCACCCACACCTGCAAGTCAGGATGCTGGGGGCGGGGCACTGAAGGAAATGCCTCAGCTCCCTCTCCTCTGACACTGAAAATCCAGTGATTTTTCCCCAAGTCCAGAGAGAAAACTTACGAGCTCTCCCTTTCCACCCTATTTTGCATCATAATGTCTTTCAGATTAAAATCAAATTTAGTATTTTCCTTCGGGCTTCTAAACATATTTTTCTGAGCATACCTGTCCCAGCAGGGCTGTCCGGGCTTCCCCGGTGAGCTTGCCGTGGCCACACGGAGCCACGCGATCACACCTGCCCATCACCACGCCAGGCACCACGTGGGATCCGCCCAGAGGAGGAATGTCACCTGCAGTTTCCGTTCTTCAAACCCAGAGACTCCTTCGTACCAATTCAACGCAAACCATTTCATGACTTCAATCAAAGCACCATCCACAGGATCAGTGGAGAAAAAGGAAGGAGAGCGTCCCACCGTACATCCCCTTAACTGCCGGCGTCTCGAACGTCCATTCGGGAGGAAACGTGGAAGCCACAGAAGCACGCGTCCACACACGTCCCCACACAGGGTGCAGAGAAACACGCGCAGCTCCGCTCACGAAAGACCACCCGGAAAAATCAAAGGCGGAAATAGGGACATCCCCAAGTTCGTAACGGACCGATGGCACTGCTGCTTTCTGCACCGAGACCCAGCAGGGAAAGGGCAGCTCTGTGCATCTCAGAAGCGCTCTGCCCAAAAATACCACCCCAGGAGCAGCTGGATGTGCAGATGCGGGCAAAATGATCTTACGCACATGCACGCTAACATCCTTTCCCAGATAATGAAGGTGACGGTCCTCGTCCTCCTCCCCACCAACACCAGGTCTGCCTGCACAGCTGCCTCCCCGGGAGAAACTCTTGAAGAGTTTTGCTCGAATTCATTCTACGATCCTTCAGTCCTAATAAAAAGGAGGGGACGAGGGGGCTTCCCAGTCAGGTGTTCGTGCTCAGTTATCTTTCTATTTATCATCAAACTCCTTTTAACACGTTTCCAGCTGAGCCAGGAAAAGCAGTCCCGGGCCAAGGTCAAAGTAACAACGGGTGCTTAGCCCGCCCTCAATCCCAGGTCTGGGAAACAGACGTCCGACGGATTAAGCGGGAAGGAAGGCTAACTGAGCCAAATTCGACTTGCCGGGGACGTGTAAATGAAGTAACAAGCCCCCCCGCCCCGCCATCTGAGCTGGTGCTCTGGGGGAGAGACACAGCTCCCCCAGCCTCTCAGAGCCTGATATGATCAGAAGTCGGTATTAAAGCATCAATAATCACCTCTGTAAGAACATTCTTGCTACCAGTTTTCTTTAAGAAAGAAACGAACTACCGAAAACACACAGGGCCTTTTGGTTCATAATCTTGACTGTCCGCTCATGCGGGCTGTCAACCCATCACCAACAAAGACCCGCTGCAGGGCTTTCCGGGGCGACCCGGTGCCTCCCGCACGTCCGGCCCCACCAGAAACAGCGCACCCGGGGCGTCTGCGCGCCCTGGACCGCGGATCTCAGAGCAGCTCCTGCACGCCTCGCCCTGCCCCGCATCGTCTGTGCCGACAAAGCAGAGCATCCTGCCGGGGGCCAGCTGAGCTGGGCTACTGTTCTCACCGCCCTATCGGAGTGACACACAGAGAGGCCTTCCGCAGGTATCTGACAGGGAGCTTTAAAAACAGCGCCTGCAAACATCTTTTAGACGTCTTACAGAAGTACTTCTGCTGCATGAGCCAAAAGCAGTGCATGGAAGTCTATTTCCTTAATCATACATTAAACATACTATTTCATAAATGAAAAAAGGCAGGCGAGGATCCCTAGAAAGAAGAGCTCCTGGTGAGTTCCCTTTCTTTACGTGATCTCCAGGCTCAGGAGGGGAACTCAGACAACCTCTCGTAAGCGGGCAGCTGGGGGGCGGGGGGACGGGGGTCGGTGGTCCGGGAAGGGCTGCTGGGAAGCACCAGAGTCTCGGGGACCAGGCGTGCAGAGCCCCACAGCAGAGTGGGTGACACGGGGGCCTGCAAGGCCTCTCCTGCGCCCGTGCCTGGTCATTTCACTTGCAAAGAGGTTGAGACGTTTCCTGTCATTTTTCCTATTTTAGAGAAAAATTAGTGGACATACCTTTTAAGACCTGAGATGTAGCTCAGGCCCCTCAGGACGATGCAGCAGGACCAGTGAGAAAGGATGGTAGCATCCGAGCATCATCAGTGATGCAGAGAAGCTGCATTTGGTGTGAGAACGACATTCAATTATGTACTAAGTGCCGCCTGGCACTGGTCCCCAGCAGGACCGGGAAGGCCCGCCAGGCTCTCTAGGCGACCAAAGGCTCTTCATTTTCTCACACCAACTACCTGCTAGACGACTTGAGTTTGAGTATTTGAAATTAAGCACGAACTTTTCTCTGATGGTTTCTCCTTGACCTCACATTCCAGGATTACGTGCGTTCAGAGACAACTCCCTGCCCCTGGACCCAGCTAGTGAATGGGGAGAAGAAACATAAAAGATTTTACTCTTCGGCTGTGATTCTTTAGTCAAGGGAACTCAGAGCTGAAAAAGGCCATTTAAAAACTCTATTTACCGTTTCCCTTGGGCCAAGGGAGCCAGTCGACATCTGAGGAAGGCTCTGAAGCTGCGACGTCCCCTGGTACCCGGGAGGAAAGTTTCAGATTCACCCAGACACGCGGTAAGAGGGCAGAATCTCAGGGCCAGCGCCTCACGACAGGCGCTTTGTACCTTTATTTGTAGGTTCATTGGGTAATAAAAGACAAAGGAAGCAGAGCTGGAAAGACCCTGACACATAAGTCAATTTTTAAAAGACTGACCCCTGATGGGATGGTAAGAGCCTCCCCTTCCTGTGGCATTCCTCCAAGAACCCTCAGCCCAGGTCTAACAGGGAGGAGGAGAGCAGAGAAACCCTATCGGAGATACAACCTAGGAGACACTGACTGGTACCCCAGGGAGTGCCGAGGCCAGGAGGAATGAAGCAGGACAGAGGAGTCATCTCCACCTGGAGGGGCTGGAGAGAAGAAACCACCAGATGTGGTGGGGACCCCTCTGGGGCAGAAGGCAGACGCTCCCTGAACCGTGGATCCCAACAGGACCCAGAGTTCAGTCACCAGTGATGCACCAGTACGGGTCCTGCAGGCCTGACCAAAGCACTGAGGTTATCTAAGGCGTTGTATCGGGGGAAGCTGGGTGAAGGGGAGATGGGACGCTCTGAGCTTTTGTTGCAAGTTTCTGCAAATCTAGAATCAGTCCAGAATTTAAAATATAATTACACTGCCTTGAATGCTGTGCAGAAAACCATTCAATCACCCATTAAAATCAAAGTAAACCATTTTATTAGAGAGCGTATGCTTTTACAAAAGCTGCCTCATTTACATGAAATGTTGTCTATCTGCAAAAAAATAAATAAATGAAACAAAATTTACAGAGAGAGAAAAGAGAACGCCATCATGTGAGAGGCGGAAGACACAGTGGTCCCTCCAAACAGAGGAAAACGTGAGCATCCCTGGTCCCTGGTGTGGTCCAGCCAACCACACGATGGACCTGCCTCCACAGAGCAATGTGAGGGTCCTCATGGCTTCTTGCCAAGATCTCCCTGCGGTCCCTGCAGGCACCTGAAGACGCCCACCCCCTCCAGGAGGCTGCCACTCGGCGGACAGGCGACAACAGCTACCAGGCTTTGAGAGCTTGCCAGGTGCCCAGCGTGAGCTCAACACATCTCCCACCTATTGACCCCTCTCCCCGTGACGTAATTCTGGCCATTCTCTCCACTTTACACTAAGGCAAGCAGGGCACAGAGACGGCAAGCCCACTGCTGATGTCACAGAGTACGGAGGTGGCCAGGCGAGGGTTGGGCGGGCAGGGAGGCTGGCGGGCTCGCTCTGGCTGGGAAGGAGCACAGGGGGGAGCTCCACACGGATATTTAAGAGGACACCTTGCAAATAAAGACGGCAGAACAGAGGAGATGAAACGGAGAAGAGAAACGTGGGGGGGAGGGCGGAGGCCAGCAGAGGACCAGGCAGGGAGCCGCTTCTAGAGCTGGGGGCACGAGAGGAGCCCGAGCAGGGGGCAGGACTGCAGAGACCCGGTTCTGCCCACACTCTCCTGCGCTCGCCGCCCCCGGTTCAAGCTTCAGAAGCGCAGAGGCTCTCTGGATTGAAAACTGACCCAGGCTTCCAACCGCTGCTCCTCCGACATTCCACGTCCCCCGTGGCTCTTCTCAGCCTGCTGGAAACTGCCGCGGTCCCTTGGGAGCGAATATTAATTCAAACTCCGGCGACATCCCTCACGTGTGACATGAATTCCATTATGACTGTTAGGGTCCTGCCGAAGAGCAGGCACAGCACAGGTCCGCGTGTCTGCCTGCAGCCGCCGGGCCCTGACGCCTCTGCGACGCTGCCCGGGGACATGCCTTCCCCGGGCTCCAGGGCCTCCTCCACCTCTGTCACCTCCGTGCCCACGTGTCCCCCCCACAGCCCACCCGGTCTCCCGCACCAGGGCCGCCGTCCACACACGCGCTTCACCCACCAACCCCGGGCAGCGGGAGGAGGACCCGACGGAGGACCCCGCCTGGTGGGGCAAACTGGCCCCGCGCGCCTGGCCCACGTGGAGGGCGGGGGCGGGCCGTGCGCACGTGGTCGGCTCCAGGGAAACCAGGACGGACGGCCCGCCAGTGGAGGAGGGCTGCGGCGGACGCAGAGCCCCGGAGGCAGAGGGGACTTCGGGGTACACACCCCGGATCTGGGGAATGGAGCTGCCGCGGAGGCCGCGGCAGGGAAGCAGGTCCCAGGAGGGGGGCGAAGCCCTCGGGGGGCTGCGGGGAAGCGAACAAAGAAGGCACAGGTGATGACAGCCCTCACTCTCGGGATGACCTTAAGTCCCACTCTCAAGGACACAGGACGCCACAAGGTCCCGTAGCCAGGAGGAGAGGACCAGGGGACCTGCGGCGCCCAGCCTGTGGGCCCCGCAGCAGCACGAGGACAGGGCACCTGGGGCAGGGGCTGCGGACTAGATTTCCAAGGAGACACTAAAACAGAGGCCGGTCCAGGGCCCGCCAGAGGCTCAGACGTGAGGCCTTGGGGTCCTCTGAGGCAACACAGCATCCGGCAGAGGCGACCTTGTGTCTCGGGGAGCATTGCCTGGAACCCAGGGCCGGGAGGAACATGGGAACAGCGGGTCCCACTTCTCTCGCCTCAGAGAAGAAACGATGCATGCAGGTGAAAGCAAACGTCTCCCAGCGGCTCTGCCTGCCCAGCCCCTCCCTCCCTCTGTAAGCACCCGGGGGCCATCTCCCCCGGGGGCCGCAGGTGACACCTGGCTCAGAGAGGGCGCTGGCCGGGATGTGATGCAGGGCCTGGTCCCAGTGCTGACTGTGATCTTGAGAAAGTCACGACATGTCAAATCAATCTATAGTCTGAGCCTCAAAAATATTTTGCAATCTGCATGGGCAGCCTGGTTTTCAAAGCAGAAGTTTAAAGATTTCCTGCATCTGTAGGCATGTTCAAACTGTAAGTACATTCAATTCCTGATTTTTCTGTTACCAGAGAAATGCATCACAGACCCTCAGACAACTGCACAGAAAGCACGCACAAGCACAGGGCAGCCTGAGCGCTTCTGACCACTGCCTGGCCGCCTCCAGCACCCTCTGTCCTGCCAGACAGCCTTCCCAAGAGGAACCAGAGCCTAGTCCAGACGCGTGTTTGGAGACCAAGGGGACACCCTGAGTGACCCTGGACGGTGGTAAACACAGCCCCGCCCATGCCCATCTGCACGCAGGGGCGTCAGCACCCCCCCCCCAGACACGCAGGCACCGGAGGAGGCCCCCTGGGCACCTGGGACGGCACGGCAGGGAGTCGTGCTCTCGTGGACCAGAAAGGTCGAGAAACGGGCCATCAACCTCTGCTTCCCACTTTCGCAGCAATGTGCTTATTTATCTGAAATTAGAGATGTCAAAATGAAGACTGGCAGTGTCCTGCAACGTTTGTGACTGGGCACAGGCCCACATCTGCTTAATAAGAAACCCCACCACACTAGGTATTCGTGTGACATAGACGCTCACTCGGGGGGAATAAATGGAAACGTTGCTCCATCCTCCCGTGTTAATTATCCGGTTTAGTCCTCAAAGCAGGGCCAGCGTGTAGCCAGGGCACTTACCAGTGCTTCACAGGTCCTAGGCCTCCCCCACCAGGAAGGCTCCTGCCCCGTCACAGTATCGCACTGCTAAGGAGGAGTACTGACAGACAGCTTCCAGGTCTCAAGCCTCCAACCTCCCATAGCGGTTTTAAAGGCATTTAAGGTTCATTCTCAAATAGTTTTCTTGAATAAAGTTACAGTCTTTCTGCAGGTTTAGCTCTGTCTGCCTGAGTATAAACAGCTGAGGTAGTCAAGTCGGGCTGTGCTAAAGCTCCCCTGTCCGGGAGAAAGGTTTTGCCTTCTCCTGGCAAAATGTAAAATTAGTAAACTGTGCAGTGAGGTCACCAGCCCAAAATTACACCCAAACTTACTATTATTAAGGATTTGCTGTCCTGTTTTTATATTACTAAGAAAGCTACACTCATTCTATCTTTATATTTAGAGGGCTCTTTAAAAACAAGTTTTAGTACAGATCTATGAATGTATGTCTTGTACAGAGTGGACAGTTAAAAGAAAGTACTCATGATTTTAGGTTACATATTTTCCCTTCTACACTGAAATAACCAAAAACTTAGTAATCGTTTCCACTACTGCATTCAGGGTAAAAGTGCTTTCTTTCAATGTAAGAAGAAATTACACAACATTACTGGGTGGGCCAAGGGAGGAGATTCACTTCTTAGATAAAAGGGATTTTGGTAACTTTAGTCTCCTAACTAGAAACTTTAATATTTTAAAAAACATAGTTTTAATGTTGGGATTAAACAGAGACTTCCTTGTCTATTATTATCTTCTTTCATTCTCAAGCCCTGGTACCTGAAAGGTTAAGTCCCAGTGTGCTTAGAAAAATCACAGGGTTGCCTTATGTTCCTTCCAACTGACATTCATTAATTAAAACATCAATGGAGGCACTGAAATATACATTTAAAAACCATACGTTACATATATCTTACCACAATAAAAAATCCAAAACAAAAAACTGTAATTTTAAATGCTTAAAATCATTTAAAGTGCTTTAATATTGTACTCCCTTAAAAATCGTAACAGAAAACATACATGAGGAATGTTTACAGGCATCACGAGGTCAATGATCGATTGTTAAAGCTGCATAAGATACGTTGTTCTGGAGACAGTATCATCCCAAGTGAGGATCAGACGTTCTGATGTCAGAGGTCTTCACTAGAATCCACCAACTGTTTAAAAACATTTTTTTCTAGACGAGGCAGCCAGCTCCCACGCACTGAACGCGGAACAGCCTGTGTCTAAATTCCCTGTCACACCGCATGCCCTCTGCCGACTTCTCTGGGCCAAAAACTTACAGAAGAGTGTCCCCTGTTTCCCCTCTGATTTTAACTTAGCTCTGGAGTGAATCAAAAGTTTTCAGAATAGAATACTAATTCGAATATAGAAAGAAGAGCTCCAGAAAGGGTACATTTCCATCCAACATTTCTATCCAAACATGCTTCCACACAGTGACTCTTTCTGCACTAACAGCTTGAGAAATTCCAAGTTCAAGTTATTTTAGATGCAGCATTTAACTGACACTGTGTGGTGTTTTGATCCAAGGAGCCCTTTTATAAATCAGCTCTGGAATGTCCCACTTTTCCTGACTGGAAATTCCATACGAATCCTATTCTGTGCTCTCTGGTCTACTCTGAGGATTTTAATCCACTTCATTTTTTGTAACAGATATTTTACAACCATCCTTGGCCGAAAGCACTGAAGTTCTGACCTAATTCACCTTAAGAACTTCTTTTCTGTGATTTTATATAAATCCTACATACTGCACGGCTTACCCTTCCCTTGACAATGTTTCCATAAAGTTCAATAAACCTGATTTTTTAAATTCCTTCTATATTCCTTTCTCCTTAAGTTATTTTCTTAAAAGTAGTCTTGTAAGCTGATTAATTAAAAGACAACTTTCAGAGGCCTTATTCTACCCACATCAAAGACAGGACCTACAGTCTCCCTCACCAACCTGTCGGCCAGAAGAAATTAGAAGCAGAGAAAAACACTCCTGCTATTAAGAGCTTTTAAAGAATCATGTGACAGGTATGCGCAGTGTAGCCTCAGTTCAGAGGTCATGACATTCACCAAACTCCCAAGGTCCTGAACTCAGAAGGCAGGCTTCCTCTGCCACCTGCATCCCGGAGGGACAGGTGAGAAGGCTGGGCTGCAGCCCCTCCGACATCTGGCAAGAGACAGAAGCCACGCCTTGCAGGGGGCTTTCCTGGGTCTCGTGCCCCAAGGATGCGTGGCCTCGGCACTTCTCGGTGCCCATCTGTGATGAACGCTCTGTCATCTGCCTGTTTCCTCGGGGAAGCAGGGAAGACCAAGTGTTTCTGGGACCCGGGAGGCCGAGGCCACTGCTGTCGAAACATTCCCACAGGAGGGGTCAGTCTCTTCCCGAACATTCGGTGGCCTCCCAGAATTGGATGTAACTGGACAGAGTCGTGACCCAGTGCAGGAGACACCGCCCGTCTTAGGAAGCTGGACTACACCGTCCAGGTGCAGCCTCTCCCAGGGCCAGACCTGGACGCCCAGGCCCCACACTCACCACGTCTACACGGGGCCTCCCGCCATCTCCCACCTGCCCGATCCGTCACCACGTCTCTGGGACCCCACTCTCCAATGTCCCTCTCGGGCCCCATCCTCCAGTCTCACAGCCACTGGTCTGGCCCCAAGTACCACCCTCCCTCTGCACTGCGCTGCAGCGTCTTCCCAAAGCGGCCCCCTCTTCAGTCCCCCCGTGGTGAGCCCCCTGCTGCAGACCACTGAGAAGTCACCCTGAACCCACCACCTCCCCACCGGTGAGAGCCCTCAGGATGCCTCACTGCACTGCGGACAGAGCCTGGTATCCTCCAGGTCACCCACTGCCCCTAACAGCCTCTCAGAGATCACCTGCCATCCACACGCACGCGTGCACACACACTCACACGAGCACGTCGGGCTCTCTTGGGCTCTGACCACTGCCCACCGCTCGGCCTCCCCCAGCACCCTCTCCTGCTCAGGGAACTGACTCCCACCGAGACTCCTGTCCTCACCAGCAGCATCCTTTACAGTCTCCTCGCAAAGGGAATCCGGCCAAACAAAAGATGACTCAGAGAACTCACAGGCAAAAACATAAAAATGAAAAAAAAATGGTGATGATAACTAAACCCAATAAGCAAAGAAATAAATTTAGAGTCAAGTCTAAGTAACTGTGACGTACATACAAACATGTAATTATTACATTTCTTGCAAGACATTATACACAATGTAAAAATAATAAATTAACAACAGTGGCCTGAAACAACATCCAAAAAAGGAATGACGGTTTCGTGTGGGGAGGGGGGAGGGGTGGAGAAAGGGAGGAAGGTAACCTTAGGCTCATTTCTTCATCCTCCCCAAAGAGGAAGTCAACTTACACTGTTACTGGAGTTGATAAACTGAGAAACAAGGCTTTAGGCAAAAATTATAAATATAACCAGTAGTAGAACTGAAAACATTGTACTTTCTACCTTCTGACTTCAAGGATTAAAGCAGAGGAAACATACTCATACACCAACAAACAGAAAATAAAGAAAAAAAAGGAAAAGGCATAAAACAAAACAAAAGGTTTTTTAAAAAATTAGGAAAGAACACCTAAGAAATGTTTCAGCAAAAATATAAATGGAATCCACTTATTTATTTAAAAAGGCTCAATGAAAGGGTTAAAAACCAAACCCAACTATTTGCCCTGTACAAAAGACACCCATGATGAAGGAACTCAGAAAAGTTGGACACGTAGACAAAATATGCCAGAAAAATGCAAACAGAAACAACAATGAAAATTGAAATATCACTAGAAGTTTAATTCCTGGTTTGAAAAAGACATTCAATTCCACAAAAGTCACACTATAATTATAAGGGTAAAAAAAGAAATCACAAAGAATAAGATTGTCCTACACCTTTAAGTCACGCAACACAGAACAAAATACATAAAACAAACGGCCCAGTGAGTACATGGAAAGATGAAAAGAGACAGGATGGAACTGGGAGAATTAACAAACCTCTCTGAAACCTGGCAGATGAAAGAGGCAAAAACAATAGTAGACTTGAATTAAAAAGTAGAGTTTATCTAGCATGTAGGTATCAAAGCCCATACGGAGCACTTTGCTAAGCTGACAAGAGAACAAGCGGTGCTGCACAGGGACCACAAAGGCAGGCTCTCACCATTCCTCAAACCAGGAGCCGCCCAGGCCTCCCAGCTGCACACAAGGCTCTGCAGTACCAAACGTTAACAAGTGAAAGCAAAACGGCGCTAACTAACGCGCAGTCGCTTGGAAAACTGTGAACTCCCCGTAACAACTCCTGGGGCAGGAGGCGATCACAGGGCAACTGCAAACCTCTCCTGAAACTCCTCTGTGTCGAAATGTACGGGACACACAGAAAGCTTAAAGTACAACCCGCTGCGGGATTAAAGATGAAATATATATGTAAGTGAAACATTCAGATCAAAAAGTAACAGAAAAAGGATTTAAATCCTTAAATTTGCATTTTAAACGGCAACCAAAAATCAGAAAAGAAACAAAACAACATTAAAACTGGGAAATAAAATCAATAATTGGCTCTTTCATAAGCCCAAACTAATGAGAAAAATGACAAGCTGGCCTAATCAAAAACTAAATAAGTAAAAAAGGCAGGGGCTGGGGGAAAGTAGGTCTCCTAATCCCCGAAGGAAGGAAAATTAAAAGAATACAGTGTTCTTCAAAACTCTATGTTAGTAAATGTGATAATATCGAAAGAAATTACCAATTTTCTGGTAAAATATAAATGTTCAAAATCTGTCCAGAAATCAACAGAAAGAGGACCCAGAACAATAATCAGGTAAGAAATCAGAACTGTTACACACTCCTTCACCAGCTCAAATCCAAAAAAAAAAAAAAAAAAAAAATCAGTTACAGTCACACACCTTTTGAGAAACAACTCAGATGTAGCCTACTTGAATGTTTCTGGAGCAAAACGAACTCACAAAGTGAAAGAAAAGAGATAAAAAGTTACTTGCAACAACAAGGCACAAAGCTATTGTCCTAATAAACAAAATGTTCTTACAAAGCAACAAATCATAAATAACTCAATGGAAAAACTGACCAAGCAAGGGAACAGGTGGTTCACAAGAGAAATAATAGTCAACAAACGTTAAGAAACGCTCAACGTGGTTTTAAATTTTTAAAATACAACGCGGTATTTTCCCTATCAAGTTGCCCAAGACCTAGGCTGATAACATCAAGTGCTGACAAGGAGAAAGCCACAGGTCCCTGACTGCTGGGGGGTGGGGGCAGGGAGGTGAAAGGGCATTTTGATATCCTATTTGGAAATGTGTCAATATCCGTCAATGAAAATGCCCCTTTCTGCCAAAAATTCCATCTCAGGGAACTAATCCCAAAGGAACATTCCCACATGTGCACAAAATTTTGTCTCGGAGAGGTTCTCTGCACACGAGGAAACTAGCAGCAACGCAGAGGTCCCCCACGGGGACAAGCACAGCACAGTTTCTGCGGGTGACATCCAGCTGGCAGGAGCTGGCCCCTGCCACTGGGTGATGCCCACAGCCAAATTCCCTTCCAACGGGCCAGAGTGGACCGCACTGGGTACTGGGCATTTGGGAACCACAGAGGAGGTGTGCAAACACCTGCACTCCACTCATGCCCTAAAGAGTCAGTTGTGAGGTTATGTTAAAATAAGTTGGAGGTCCAGTGGCTAGGACTCTGAGCTTCCACTGCAGGGGGCATGGGTTCAATCCCTGGTCGGGGAACTAAGATCCCACATGCCTCACAGCATGGACAAAAGTATATATAAATAAAAATTTAAAAATAAAATACTTTTTAAAAAAGGAGTAATTTGGTAAAATAAAAAAAAGTTTTTTTCAGTTGCAGGAAAACAGAGAACATGATCCAATTTTAATTTTTAAGTTAAAAATGTACATACATATATTACGAATCTGAGTACACTCGTTAAGCAGCTGGATTTAAATGCCTAATACAGTGACTGGCAACCAGAAGGCAGTAAATACGTGCAGCCTATTTATGTACAAAGTAAAATGACATCCGTGTTGTGGAATCTCACACATGTTCTTTTTTCTCAAAATGCAACTTCCACTTTGGATGGTAAATAACCTGACGGCAAAGATGATGGTGTCTTGCAGTCTGCCGACTGTGCATCTTGTATAATTATCTGAAGAGAAATAGTGGAATTTAGGCAAGAACAGTACCCTAAGTATTTGCCTATAACTCAAGTGCTCAAATACGTAGCTGAAAATCAATTAACGTGTTATCTGCTGTGAATGCCACACCACGCACCCCTAACAGAAAAGCGCTGCATCTTCGCACCATTTCATGAACGTCCACGTAACTTATTTTTGAAAATCTCTATCTATGCCTTCAAAGTGAAGGACCGTGTCTGTCTTTACCCTCTTACGCAAGAGAAATACAGTGTAGGACCTTGGGTCCCAGCTGTCCACGTTTAATTCTGGTTCAATAATTTAAATGTGTAGCTTCATATTAATCCCGGGAATAGTGACATTCACATCAACTCACTGCTAGCAAATGGGATGCTACACAAGAAACAAAGTCACGGGGTAACGGGAAAGGAGCCCCACTTGTGCTCCGCGACTACAATTCCTCTCAATTAAAACTAGGATAGCACTCATATTCGTAGCTCCAACTTCAGACATCTTCACGTGAATTAAACAAAGTGACTTTCAAGTGAACAGGAAAGAAATTCTGCCCCAAGTGATTACATGCAAGCCGGCAGTCCTGTGTCTGTCTTCCACTAACCTCCAAAACCAGCCATGGTTTGCCTAAGAAAGGGATGTTTTAATCAGAACACTTGAATTTACTGTCAGACTGAGGTCCCACCTGACTAGCAGATCCTGAGACAAAGCAACCATAAATCTCACACGACTGGGCAGGAACGGCCTAAGCTCTGGAGCCCCCCAGGTGTACAGCCGATTCGGGGTGATGGGCTCTGGGGCCTTCCATCACTCCTTAGACAAGGGCCCACTTATGAAAGCTAACGCGTTGCGATGAGACGCGTGCGACTTTACAGAACTCTGCAAAGAATGTCAGGTCCACACACTAAAAAAATGGTGATCCTGACACCGAAAGTTCTCCTGTCTCCTTTCAGTGGAAACCTCCCTTTGCCTAACCTTGCACACGTCCAAAGCACGATTTTGCCACTGAAACAGAGAAACATGGCGCTTTTATGAGAGCTGAACAATGTCAACCCGGACTTTGTCATCCCACCTGAACCCCAGTCCATCTTACTTTTTTTTTTAAAGTCTATTAAGTTTCCTGAGCACTGGTACTGCCAGTCCACAAGCGAGAGAGTAAACAGAATTCTAGTCTGTTTCAACACAATTTAACTATCCAAAGAAGCACTTCAGTGATTGATAGGGCACGATACGGAACCCGACCTTCAGTCTAAGTAATAAACTTGCTGACCTGAACCTGGATTTACAGGCAGGAACAGCACACAGCGCCATGGCAAAGAGCAGGCCCAGCCCCGGGATGAGGAAGCAATTTAACCAGGTCTCACCTTGAAAATGTGACAAAACTTAATACCCAAACGGAACAGCAGTCTTGAGACACATGGCGACACAGACTCACTTTGCACCAGCTCCTAAAGTGGCAGCTTCCGTGCCTCCCTGTGGCCGGTAATAGACATCCCAACACAATGCGATTCTGCTGCAACTGCATACCTGTAAATCCCCTTCCAGCTGGCTGCCAAACCACCCCCAAGCACAGTCTGCAGCTCACAGAACCACCCGCGGTAAAGTCCTTGAGGGCAGGACCTGCGTCTCTCTCGCTGCACCTCCTAACAGCACGGGGATAGGAATAACACACAAATCGTACTCAAAAATCCTGCTGACGTGAAGGAACAAAAACTCATGACACTGTACTTAAGCCTCATCTCCCTGAAAGAAGCATCGTCTGAAAGGAGATTCGTTTGCTTTGAGTTCCACACTTTATTCTTCCCTCTGAGAAACACCTTTTCTGAACCATTACTGTGACCTGTTGGGGGGAAGGAATCTTCATTTTTATTATTATTAATAGCATTACACTGAAATGAGCTACTTAAAAAGACTGATGAAACACACCGCTTCCAGATTCACTTTGAGGAAAAGAAGTTTTGCCCTTCGGTCCACACGGCCCTCCGAAGTGGAAACCCTCTACGTCAGCACTTCCACGAGCTTTGACACAGAGCTCAAAGTGTACCGAGTTCTCAACCAATGACCACATTTCACATCCCAGGACCTGGGAGCAGAAATGAGATCGGCGCGAGGTCATCCAGGAAGAATGTGGGGGAGGCTTTGTGGAGCCAGAATCCCAGGAAAACACACGGCTCCTCCACACAGAGAGCACTGTGCTGGTGTCCTTCCATCACCGCCACCACGAGGTACAGGATGGTCAGTGACCTCCGCCCCGGGTTCCCACGCCAGATATACCTTAAGCCCCAAGCAAAGTGAACACTGTCTATGTTTTATACAAAGTTGCTTTTTACAATGTGAGGTTAACAAAACAAAACTGTGGCAAAGGAGGATAGGACAGGTTCAAGGCTTCATGTGCTGAATATAAAGAACATCTATCTCACTGAATTAGACCCGTCTCATCGCCTTTGTAAAATAAACAGATGATTTGTTTTAATATGCAAAAAGGAGGAAGAACCAAAGGCTTTTTTATGCTGGATGTAAAGTTTATATGTTCACATGCTGGGTATAAAATTACCCCTCGATGAAACAGAGATAAACTGGAACCACCAGGACTTTCCTTCTGTGTTCTGAAACCCTTAAGTAAGTGACCTTCACCTGTAATTTCGTCTGCTTTCCAGCTCCCTTTCTTTCCAGTGCACTGCACACCATCCTGTACTGGCCCCCGGGGGAGGCCGGCATCTCACCCCATTGCACAGATGAACAAGTAAAGGCAAAGAGGCTCCAGAACAGGCCAAAAGGCACCACCACTGGATGCTGGGTTGGAAGCCAGAGGCTGCACCTTACACTACAACTCCTTCCCACACACCTGCAACCCGGGACGAACACATCTGAGTTTCTGGATGCTACAGCAGAGGCGGGGGCTTGGCTGCAGGGAACTCGGGGAAATACCTGGGCAGGACAGCTCCTGGTCCCCCAAGTGCTGGACCAACTTACTGGGGACTCGCCGCGGGACAGACACTGCGGGGTCAGGCCCCAGCCTCCTGGCCGTCCCAGGGCCTCCCTTCAGCACCCAGTGCACTCCCCCTCCCCACCTCCTCCACCCCCCACCCCCGCCCCGACCACTGGTTGCTGGCACAGACCTTGAGAGTGGTCAAAAAGAACTTTTCTCCGTTCATTAAGCTGCTCGGATTCAACTGAGGTATTTCCAAAGTATCGCATCTCCCCTTAGAGTCCTTGTCTACCAACAGCAGAGCTGGGGAGTGGAAGGTCCTGACGGACCTCAGCACAGGCCCTGAGTGACGGCAGGGGTGCCCACACCGGCGGCAGCTCCAGCCCCACCGCCGTGCCGGCCTCCACGGGGCCCACACAGGCCGAGTCCACATCGGGCTGAGCCCCAAGTGTAAGATCCACGCCTGATTTCTAAGGCTTAGTATGAAATCAAGAGCGATGACTATCTCAGGAATAACTTGTGTCATTCATGAGTTCAAGGAACATCTGGGATCTACCAGGTTAAATAAAACATGTTATTAACATTAATTTTACCCGCTTCTTTAACCTTTTTTCATGGGGTAACTAGAAAATCTCAAATGACAACAGCCTCGTCTGTACCAGGCAGCACTGTCCTTGCACGCAGGTCAGCCTACTGCCGCCCTGGGGCCAGAAGCCTGCCTGCCCGCCACCTGTTTTTGTGTGACGTGTGAGCTGAGGACAGTTTTTACAGTCTTAAGTGGTTGAAAAAAAAAATCAAAGGGAGAAGAGTATTTTGTGACACGTGAAATGACATGAAATTCAAGTTTCGGTGTCCAGAAATACAGCTTCTTTCCGCACTGATGTGTTATTTGCGGCCGCTTCTGTAACTGCTACAAGGCAGAGTGAGTGAGCTCCAGCAGAGAAGTTCTGGCCCACAGAGCCCCGAATATTTACTATCTGGTCCTTTACAGAAATAGGCTGCTGGGGGGGCGGGTGGTAATTGGGAGAGTGGGATTGACATATACACACTACTGTATGTAAAACAGGTAACGGGTCAGGACCTGCTGCATAGCACAGGGAAGTCTACTCAACACTCTATAATGGTCTATATGGGAAAAGAATCCAAAAAAAAAAAAAAAAAGAGTGGATATGTATAACTGACTCACTGTGCTGTACACCTGAAGCTAACACATCAGAAATCAACTACACTCCAATGAAAAGTTAAAAAAAAAAAAAAGAAAGAAAGAAAGAAAGAAAGAAAGAAAGAAAGAAAGAAAGAAAGAAAGAAAGAAAAAGGCTGCCAACCCCTGCCCTAGAAAATCTCTAGGGCAATCTCTGCAAATACAGACCCTGATTTCCCAAGCTCGGGCCCCTCTAGGCTCCGGTGCAAGCTCCCCAGGCAGACTGGGAGAAGAGGCGGCCGAGGTGGGCTGAGCTCCCCAGCTGCCGGGACGTCTGGACGCTGATGCAGGAGTTTCCCAAGTTCAAGTCCCCACACACCCCTCTGAATTCCTTTTTCTGGATGGATTACTGGAAACCGCCGCTCACCTTCACAGCGGACACGGCCATATACTTGGGGGGGTCCCACCGGTAACCCCACCACCTAGAACAGGGGAGGGGGGCAGGAGGAGGGACACCGGTCTTCTACGAAGTGATCTCCACACGGACACCATTCCAGACGGCTCAGACCAAGACTCAAAGTGTCTACGTGGCAACACGCATAAAGAAGGTCAGACTGCAGGTGACTGCCCAGAAGACGGTCTGCTCAGATAACCCAAGTTCCTGAACCACGAGGGTCTCAGCGTCCTCCGAGGGGGCAGGGGACTGGAATGACTTCCTATCTGCTACCTGTTATGAACACTACACAATCTCCACACAGAACGTGGGGGCCCTGCTCACAGCGCGATCGATGTTTGCGTAACGGAAATGAGCCTTGATGGAGCATCTATGAGCTATTATCTAGGAGGCTGGTCATCCAGGCATTCACCCAGTCTGATTCAAGTCTACCGTCAGACCTTAGTGATAAAAACTCAACTTCTAATATAAGGGAAAACGGACGCTCAGTACCTGGGGTCACACTGTCACAGTGATTCAACAACTAGCTCTCAGTCGCGGTGAGGAATTCGGACCCCCTCGGGTCCTTGATTCAGGGAGGCTCCAAGCAGCCACCTTTGGAACACCACTGCAGACCCGCCCCAAGAGCCCCACTGAAGACCGTCTACACGAAAACACGTGGCCTGTGCGGAAAAGGCCAACCAACGTACAACTCAAGGTGAGGTTTCCTTTAGGGTTACAGGCTAAAAAAGGCTTCTCTTTCACAGAAGAACCAGTGAGTTTTGCCCTTACTGTCAATTCAACATAATAAATGCCCGTTTCACTCCTGTCTTAGTGGCCAGAAAGCTCAGATTCTAAAGTCTGGTTCAAGTAGACGCACGGGAGGGAACACGGTGATCCTGTTCTCCCCTTGTCAGGACCTATTATTCCATTTCCTTGTTCTTGACTTTTATCTACGTTTTACTCTATAGTTAATGCATGACCTCAGGGCACGTCACACCTTTTATGGAATGAGATGTATAAACACGCAAACTCTTCGTACCAGCAGACACACAACAGGATTTCGGTCACCGGATTCTCCAACAAGCCTGCCCCAATTCTCAAAATCTCTCCATTTCTGAGTTTACACGGGTCATGATGTATTTTGACAAATTTCTAGAAAGGTAGCAGACTACCTAGGGCATAGTTTCAGGTAAATAATGCAGACGTGCTCAGTACTATCTTCTTCAGAAAAGGGAAAACAAATGCAAAATCTGGGTCTCAGTTTACTGATTTTTCCTCCTAAGCAGAAACCTAGATAGAATGTTGACTACGTTTGTCCACGCGAAGAACGCAAAGGAGATAGATTTTCTACGTGGCTCTGGCACAAGGAAGACAAAGTCACTGCGCGCTGGCCCAGCTCTCAAATGGACCGGCGTGTGCAGCGGGGACGCACCCCCATACAGCACCCAGGCGCAGAGCAGGGCCCGCCCGCCAGCCCCATGGGTGCTGTGGCCGCGTCTGAACTCCCATCACAAAGAGGGAAGAGGGAAGTGTGGTCTCACCACGGGCGGCTCGCCCCCTCCCCTGCCTGTCTTCCTCTTTCCTGCCATCCTGTCCAGCTGCCCCAAAGACGTGCTCTGCTATCTCCTACGCCTTCCCCCGACCCACACTGTGGTCACCTGCGCCATCGTGCTGACAGCCTAGCCGTGCACGTGCCCTCCTCTGCACCAGCAGCACTTCACCTCTGCGGTGGCCTGAGACCAGAGGCCCGTGAGAGGCTGGGGTCCACCTCAGCCATCGCTGGTCCTCAAGGATCCCCTTCCCTGCAATGTTTTGGTGGCTTTCTTCTTCTAGGACTTTCTATCCCATGCTGGTGATTTGCGTTCTATACTTACTCTTATAAAAAGTGATGAGAGGAGGGTGTTACCACTGGGTTTCCCTAGAAAATCTGCACCCTGGCCCCACGCGGAGCTGGGAACAGGTGCCCACAGCTGCCGGGTCTTGGGTGACCAGGCTTCCTCGTTTCCTCCCAGTCTGAGCTCAGTGATGCTGGGACGGCCCATCCAGTTCTCCCACTAACACCATATCCCCGTCAAGAGCTCCAAAAACTCAGTCAACGTTTTTCCTTCTCTCTGGAGACAGATCTAAGCATCAGAAAGTGAAACTGAAGTGGGGCCCTCTCCCTCCTATCCTAAATAACCCAGCACGTTTAACCCAGCTGGGTCTGCACTCGCAGAGCTCCGTCAGCCTGTGCCTTCTCAACAAGCTCATCCTGAACTCAGACTGCGACCATGCTTTCTTCTGTGCGCTCGGCACAGGGTACCAGGAAGGGACCAGACTGTGACTCAGGACACCCGGGTTTGAGCTCAGTTGCATCACTGTGGCCTCGGCCGAAACACTAAATCCTCCTGAGGTTCCGTACCTGTAAAATGTCCCGACTCACCCCTAGATCATCTCTAAGTCGTCTGCCAATAACATACTTACAACTCTGCATGTGCACCTTTTAAAACAAGTCCAAGAAATAACATAAATGTACAATGAAAGGTAAATAACCAGGAAAGTAAATGTTTCCCTTCATGGTTGTTCTGAAGAATCAATTGAAAACTCCCGACAGACATGAAAACCCTGCAGTAATGAACCCCTGTGACCTGCTCAGGCCACGAAGGTACAGCTCAGTAAGCGTCTAAATGGTGCCTTTGTGGCCCAAAAGATCTAATGCACTTCCCAAAATAGTCTACTATTTCCATGGACACTGGGAAGACCTAATTTAACCGCTGGCTGAAATGCATGCTCTCAACTGCCCCTGAACGTTCGTAGCTAAACAAACACGGGTCCTCAAATAACAGCCACACGCTCAAAAAAGCCCAGATTGTAACTGCAGAAACTTCTTTCTTTAACCAATCCCTACAGACACGTTAAAATGTGTAGCTATTAGGAAAATTAACCTTCCTTTGTAAAGTTCAAATTCTAAGCAGCCCATAATCTCTCATCAACCTAGAAAATAACTGATAAGCCAATCTTCCTGTAAAACCATTAACAGAGTCTGCCTTTCTGTCACCAGGGTAATTTACTGAGGCCAATTTTAATCCTACCACTAAACCACTAATCCCATGACTCTACAGAATTGTCTGAGTTTACGTTGCTATGGCAAGTATTTTTACATTAGGAATTCAGTTATTTACTCATAGTTATGTTTTTCAAGTTGGTTTTAGGAATGAGATCATTGCCCTTGCCTCTTGTTCTAAAAAGTAAAAAGCCATTTCTGAACTAAGGAGGCCGCCTGAGCACGGGGCCGTGCTGCAGTCATCACAATAACACTAATTTAAATTATGCTCCTGTACTCAGAGGAACAAATTATCACCATTACGCGAATGGTCCCGTGAAAGACGTGAAGAGCTTTGCTGTGATGGATCTAAATCTGGTGGGACGATGATTACCGATGTGAATGATGACATTTTCTCAAACTGGCATAAAACTCTCCCCGGGTCACTGAGGATGTCAGTATAAATGATGGGCCACCCAAAGCCGCTTCCATTCACGCCACTCAGATTCTCTGAGCGGGACCCAGCCCCCCCATCCCATCCACAGATGCTTTTCAGGCAACACACGGCAATGAGTAAAAATGTGTTTACTTCTTTCCTTAAAATGGGAAACAGAATGACTGAAGCTAATGAGACAGATTCAGCAGGAGACTATCTAGAGATACATGAGCTTCCAGTGGGCAACTCCACAGCCACCCGGGACCTTAGAAATGGAAGCAGAAATCTTCTCCGATGCTCCACATCCACACATTCCTGAGACGTGGCATATAATACAGAGCTACCCTTGTGATGAAATCCACGTCTATCCAAAAATTCAAAGTAACGTGTGTAAACAAAACACATTCTTCAGTGAAAACATCACAGTTTTGCCCCTAGATAATCCCAGAACAGCACCACAAAAGTTTAAACTACAGAATAGGCTCACCCCTCTGGCCATTGGTTCATCCATCCATTTGAAAAACACAGCTAATTCTTTAAGGGAAAAAAACATATTTTTTAGCTCTAGGTTAAAGTCACCAGGATAATCAGGAACTAAACAGGAAAAGTCCTGTCTCACCAGCCCAACTTTCCACCTACTTACAACCAGCAGAAGTTTTAACTACTCACATCGGGCCGCATGTGTTCCTGAATTAACACAATCAGCCGACGTTTAATGTCAAACTCTTTCCCACAAAAATTATTTCAGGGAAAAAAAGTGACACTTGCTCACAGCCCTCAAATATCAACAGAACGAGAAGCTGCTAAAGGCAGGAACAGCCTCTCAGCACAACTCTGGATTCATCCTTCACTGTCCCAGCTTTCAAAGAACATTCTGGAATGGTGAAATGAATCAGTGCCTCGCGCAGCCCAAGTCAGCCCGAGCAACATAGGTTAAACAGTGCCATGTGGCCAACACAGGCACTTGTTGCCCTTTTCTGAGACAAAGGACAAAAATTCCTAAACAAATATCCTTTCCTCTCACAGCGGAAGAGTTGAAGAGGGGAGGGTTTCTCAAGTGAGACCAAATAATGCTGAAAAAGGGTTTCTTTATCGTTAGTGCCTAAGAACAAGACTAGAGTTTTACCAGAGAACCTCAATTTTTCAGTCTCCCTCCAGCTATGTCCTGAAAGCTAACACCACGTGTTAGCCGAGCTCCCCGTCTCCTAAATGAGCAAGAAAAAAACAAGACAGCTGCCCCCGAGGGCTGAGCAGACAGCAGTCCCCTGGGTGCCAGCTACCTGCTTTTGAAGGAGGAATAAAGCACCAGCTTACTTTTGTCTTGAAAACAGAATACATCACTATCTCATCCTACTCTTACCACTCCATTAGGGAAGTGTCTGAACGTCACAATCCCATGTAATACGCATCTCTTAAAGTCAATTTTCAGAAGGCAACAACCTGATTAAATTCTTGACTGCAAAACATCAACAACAGAACAGAAAGAAAACCTACCGAATGAACACATATTTGAAATATGCAGTAACATGTACCTAAACCCGACGGAGTTGCTTTTTAAATCTATTTCTTGGACGCACTGGTGCGGTGTTTCACTCATCATTTCACACATATTTACACGTCTGGTTCTAAAAATAGTTGTGTTTCTAATTACTCCTGCTTTGTAATTTTCAGTACCATTTGAATTGAAGACTAAACGCCAGCTCTTTTCTGGAAAACTACTTTTAAGGGATGTCAAAAGCCACAAAATTATACTTCATTATGATTCCAATGTATGCTGATGGAGAACATTTCATTCTGGACAGAAATATGACAGCCAGAGCTCGCTTCGGAAAGAAAATCTTCAGCTGTTCAAATCACATGTAGCCAAATGCAAGGGGTAAAGAACACACAACATGGACAGTTGGAACTGCTAATCTGTACCAGCGCATCTAAAATACACTCGATATACCTTAGCAGACAGTATAAATTTCAAATACAAGCAATGCATTTACAGTGCCTATATATGTATCCTCTCTATAGCTATTTAAGTCATAACCCTGAGTCCTCTCGTGAAGAAAATTAATTTTAAAATAAAGATACTTTTAAAAGAACCGGATGAGACATTTTAAATTTATACTGAAAGTTTTTCTTTATTCTCCCCATAAAGAAATTATTTATTAAGAAATTCTTCATAAATAAACATTCCACGCGATTCCTTTCTTACCATAGGCTTATGACAATTTGCCGATATTTCTAAAACAATATGTTACCCAGAGCTAGAGTCTGAAGATCAGGAGGATGCCCTCCCGTAAATCACTCCTCCTTCCGGCGAGAGAGGGGAAAGGGGGATCTCAACTTGCTCTGGACAGAGGTCACCCTTCCATCAAAGAGAAACGTCCCACTCCCAAACCCACTCGTCCCTGGGTCCAGAGAGGACGGAGGCCAAGGCTTGAACCTGAAAGATGCTGTCACTCTTGTGATCCCAGGGCACATTCAAACCCTAACAGGCTGCTGCCAACATACTGCTCATCCTCAGATGGAAAAGGCCAGGGGTGACATCCCCAAGGGGAAGGCAGGAAGGAGAAGAGGGCCACCGTCACCCGCGTGACTCACGCCACCAGTTAGTGTCAAGCCCAGCGCAGAACAAGAGTCGAAAAATTGCTGGTACCCAAACTCCAGAGCAAACAGAATGGCAGCCCAGGGATGCACACCCACATTCCACATGCACACCTGCCTTCTCACATCTCCATCCTGCTAGCCTACCTCTACACCACACACACAGATGTATTCCAAAGGCCACCTGATCAGGCTTCAGAACAAATCCACACCCTGACACTGCTTTCACTTGAAAAATGCAAATCCCAATGAGATGTGGTTTCCTACCAAGAGCTTAAGGGTCTGGGAGCTCACGTCAGTGATGCAATGAATCCTTCCCGTTTAGACATTAGTAATTCTGGAGGAGGAGATGAGAGGTGCCCAGTGCTAAGCAAGCCAAGGCAGGTCCAGGTGCTGGGTGGCCGTGTGCCATGGGTGTAGTACAGTGAGGGGAGCACAGCCTGCAGGGACAGGGAGCACAGACCACAGGTCCACCAGGGCTCTCCACACAGCATTCAGCAAGAAGAGAGGTCATGAAACTTCTCCCGCAGCCTCTAGAGCTTTTGAGGGGGCAGGGATTAGGGGAGCAAAGAGATACATTTTTTGAAAGAATTGTGTCAGAATACCCCCATACCGCCACCCAAGTGCTAAAGGTATAAACATTTACAGCATGTAAGATGTCTGCTTTTGAAGAAAGAATGTTACTATTACATTCAAATATTTATAACTGCAGATCTCTGATCAAATACATTTCCTTTTCTTCTGCTTTCTTCCATTAGTTCTATTCCTTCTGCTGAAATCTATGCCTATCACTGAGAAAGGTTAGATGCCTCCAGCTAAACTTGGCCATCAAACACCAATGAAAAAGTTATTTATCCTGCACAACAGAGTTGCTTTATTCAGTTAGAAATCTAATTACATTATAAGCAAAATATCACTTAATGATATAACTAACACCAATGTTGAAAACGGAATAAAAACCACAAGAGTGCAGTGGCTTGAACACTGAAAATAAATATAAAAGGAGAGCACACACGTTTGGACAAACGCCTTCCCACTGAACGGAATCAGCTTCTATTTCAGTTTCCTATTTCTGTGCCATCAAGGTATAATGCAGTTGAAACCCTACACACAATCCCCAGCCAGACTTACAGCCACTCCCACAAAATTCTTTATAAAAGAGTCCTTCTGGTACATTACGAATAAGACCAATACGTACCCTGGAAAAGGAATAAATAAAAAATCCACAGCAACTCAATAAACTGAGCACTGGTTTTTCAAGAACTATCCATGACTAAACTCTACTTAAATTCCTAGGTCACATTATCATTTTTCCCTGTTTAGTGAGGCTAAAAACCATCTCTTAGCGTTTACCCCACTTTGAGTTATTCTTTTAAAGAAGTGTCCTTTTCTTTTTCACATAATTGTTGCTAAATTTAATCTCCACATCAAATGCTTCACCTGTAAGACTCAAATATCTCCAGTTGGGAACAAGTAAGGTAAGTGAAGTTAAAGTTTAATTCATGGAAGTGGAGACAAGGTGATTTCAGCAGCGACCTGTTTTCACAAACATTGCCTATTCTATTCACTCTGGGTTGGTCTCTGGGACATCTTATAAAGGTGGAAATGTAGGACTTCAGAGCCCTAAGAAATCTTTAATCTCTAAATTAGTGAGTCTACTTTAAAGGTCCTTTACAAATAACAATGGGATTAAGACTAGTGATGAAAACGATTCTCAGGTCATCAGTGACTAACGTTCAGTTACACATCCAAAAGTTAACAGTTCTTGATCAAGTAAGTTGCAGTATTTTAGGCCATTTGGAAAGATTACTCTGAGAAAGAAACGCTTTCAGAAATAAAATGAAGCAAAACTCCTTTCTTTCCACTACTGAATCCTGTACCCTACTAAACATGCTCCTTGGCAGTTCTGTTTCATTTTAGAAACACTTGCATCCTTCTCAGTTAGCTTTACAGCACACCCCTTGGGGTTATTTTTTATAATGTTAATGTGCTCTAAACGTTTCATTACATTCAAATTGGCAAGTTTAACAAAACAAAGCCCTACTAATGATCTAAGAAAAATATCAGACATAAAACACAGAAAATTCCAACACATCAAACTTCTCATTCCATTACCAAACTACTGGAGCCTGGCTCAGGGCTGTGTCTCCCAGGGCCCATTCGAGACAGCACGGGAGTTGCTCTCGTGAAACTGTCCTTCCCCAGGACCCGAACTCGCAGCCCCAGGCACGGCCGGCCAGCAACGCACCCTCCAATTTCACACAGGGGGGTGGGGGGGGGGGAACTGCGCCGCAGTGGCATGTGGGGTATTTAATTCTGGCCAGTCTGTGTCAATATAAATAACACTGCTATTTTGACGCCACAATCAAAGAATGCAAGAGAAAATGAAGGAGGAACAAACACATGATAAAACGAGCTCTTCTTTGCGCGGCAGTGGAAAGACCCTACCAAATAGCATGCATGCCTAGTTCCTCAGAGTAGCACTTACGTTCCTGAGCCAAAACACTCCGATCACATTCATGGGGAGGCACGAAAGATTATCTGGGGGAGATCCTGCTGGGAGCATAACCACCCTGCCTCTCCTGCGGTCAGTGCTTTAACGGCATTTATTACACAGCCACGGGGTGAGAGCGCCTCAATGTTTAAAGCCTCCTTCCTCAAAACTGGAGACGTACGGGCAGGTTCACGGGGGAGGTGCCTTTCCGCTGCACATTTAATGGAGACCTCGGTGACCTGCCGTCAGGTCAGCGCGGCGCGCGGCCCGGGGTCCGCAGCCCTGCCCTTTGTTAGGCGGCAGACCCCGCCGGCAGCCCCGGCCCCCGCCACGGGCCCCCCCGGCCCGCACGCGTCGGGCCCCACGGGCAGGACGCGGCCGCCCCACGCGCCGCAGCCCCGCACGGGGACGCCGAGCCCGGCGCCCCCCAGCCCCTCGCGCCCCAGTCCGCGCGCAGCCCCCGGCCCCGGCGCGGATCAGGTGTGCACACTTATGTAATCGCCCGGGGGCCACGCCTTTCCCACCGCCCCACCTCCGCCAGGACAAAGTGAAGTTTAAAATAGAAACCAATTACCTGGCCTCCACCGCGCCTCGGCCCCCGGAGCGCCATCCGCGCCCCCGCGCACTCCCCCGCCCCCCGGAGACCCCCGCCGCGGCCCGCACTCCCCGGACCCCGGAGACCCCCGCCGCGGCCTCGGCGGCCTCCACGCCCCCCGGAGACCCCCGCCGCGTCCCGCACTCCCCCGGCCCCCCGGAGACCCCCGCCGCGGCCTCCACGCCCCCGCCCCCCGGAGACCCCCGCCGCGCGCAGACCCCGCCCCAGCCAGGACCCCACTCCCAGACCAGGCCCTCACGCCCGGGCCAGGCCCCCCGGTCTCCCGGCTCAGGGCAGCCCACGGCCCTGCCTACCCCACCGCCCGGCCCCCGCCCCCCAGCCCGATCCCTCCCGAGCTAGAGCCGCTCCGGCCCGCACGGACCCCCGCCTTTGTTACGGTGCGAAGTTGGGCCGTGGGTCCCCGTCTCTTTCACTTCTTGGGTTACAGGGCAGGCGTGTGACGTCCGCTCCACATGACGGGGGCGGGGGGCGGGCGCCGGGGGGCGGGGGCGCGGGCCGGGCCCTCCCCCGCCGCCCCGCCCACGGCCCTCCCCCAGTGCGCCGGGCCGCCGGAGGCCCCCGCCCCCGGGGCGGGCAGGTAAGTGTCCCCGCCCCCGCCCCGCCCCGCCCCCGCCCCCCAGGCGCCCCGGGCCCCGCGCCGCATCCGCGCGAGAAACAGAAATAGGAATGATTTAATCTAGCGACACCTCCCCCTGCTGCCCATTCCTCATTCCGCGGGCTCCCGGAGATGGGGCGGGGGGAGGGTGGGGGGGAGAAAATCGAGTCGTCCGCGGGTTTAGGGGCGGAAATGGCCTGGGCGGGAGGCACGGGGCTGGACACCACCTTGTAACCGAGTTAGGATCTTGCTGGGGGAGGACGAAGGTCGCCCGGGGTCACCCATGGACCCTCCGGGTGACCTCTGTGCGTGGACCAGGCCGGGGCGCAGGGTCCCTCCCAGGGCTCTCGGAGAAGGAGGGGGCACGTGTGGGTCCTTAACCCGTTCCCGGCAGCATCACCGCCCTCCCGGAGCGAAGGAGCACAGCAACTCCAACACTGGACAGAGATGCTGCATGGCTCGTAGCACGTGTGAGCACGCAGCGCTGCCAGGATTCCTAGGGAAGTTGGTGCCGGGTTAAACCCGTAGGAGACGTGGGACGGCCCGTGACGCACTCCGCCCGTGAATGTGCCCATTGTGCGCGGGAGCCGCGGCCAGCGATTCGCATTCGTAAGTCGGGGGGGCAGCCGAACTTTCACTGACCACGAGCAGGTCACATCCTAGACTCTGCCATGGACTGAATATCAACTGCCAGTGAGAAAACAGAATCTGAAGTTGGAAGGTACATGCTGCCCTTCACTTTTACAGGTAACACCAGTTTCAACAACCCTCGATCTGGCTACGCTTAGAGCCCGGCGAGTGGGCTTCATCCCTCGGACCCCAAGAGCGCAGGGTGCGCCTGCCGCGTGGGAACGAGACGAAAGGAACCACGCATTTCGACGCCCCTATCTCTGAGAAGCATCATCGCATCACTCCTTTTCTACTCCTTCTGCACGTTTCGACTTGAATCCGAAAGCACCACCTATGCCCATTCTTTACAGAACACCCGGAGGAGGGAGAGTCTCCATTTGGACTGCTGCGTGCCCACCTAGCTGCAGCGACTCAGATGAAAGCGTGTCCACGTCTACAGCTCACAAGTGTGCACATCAGGAGCCTGCGGATGCGCGGGGCTGGTGGGTCTTAGTGCGCAGACACATGCGCGCGTGCACGCGCGCGCGCGTACACACTCAAACCCCAAATTACCTCCGGGATGGAGAAAGCCGCTGCGGATTGGCCGGGAGAGCCGTCACTCACACCCAGGGGGCAGGGAGACTTTGCAAGGCTGTTTCCTTTTTTTTTTTTTTTTCCCCTTCCCTACCGTTTCATTTATTGGTAAAACAACAGCAGAGGTCTGAAAGTTAGCCATCTGCGCCGAGAGAGTTTGCCTTCTTTAACGAGGGGGCGTCAGACAATATCCATTGAAATTTATTTCGTACTTCCACAATGGATGAAAGGGGAAATTAGCAACCGGGGTGGGGGCGGAGAGGGAGCGCGCGGTGAAAAGGAGGGGGTCATCCGGGAGGGGGTGGACGCGGGGTGAAGTTGTTCTCAACACCCAAAAGGGACTTTGACCTCTCATTGATCTCGCAATTAAAAAATGTTCTTCGCAGGTCAGATTATAACAAACTCCGGCCCTAGTTTATGAACTCATTATTTTAATTTTATTATTTAAGCATGCGCCAGCAAATCGTGTTTCCTTAAGAAAGAACTGACCTATTTTTGGCTGGAGATAAACGATCATGTTAACAGATGTTAATCTTGTAATCTGTTTTTCCTGTAAGCACTTTACATACCCTGGTTTCAGACCTTAAAAATAACATCTTTTCCAAAAAGACCTGACGTCACAATTCACTCCCTGAAAAATGACTCCCCCTCTCCAGTTTTTTTCCTCCGCAATGATTTCAAAGACATTAAATCTTTTCCACTTTATAAATGCTCATTTGTTCTGCCTCAACTCCCACAGGCTTTTATTTGCATTTCAAATTCCACAGGTTACACCAGTCGCCTTTTCAAAAAATGTAAACCAGCGATGAAGCACCAAATGGCCTTTCGTGCATCTGGATTAAATAAGGCACAGAATGGATTTGTTTTAAAAGAGGGCTGAGCGAGTTGATCTTTGCACACCCGGAGACCAAGTAATTCTTTATCAATAAGCCCAGCAGAATGAGCAAAATAACAGACGCAGCCCCAGAAGCTCCCGGTCGGATCCGGGTCTGCTGCGGAAGCTTATTAACGCTGGTAACAGAAAGCACCGACTTACAGACCCATATTTTTCGGGTAAAAGACTCGCTGTCTCTGGTCCCTAATATCAGGGACCCACCGGCTCCCCAGCCCGCCACGGCTGGTGGTCACCGCCCACCAACCATCCTCCACGAACCACTGTCTGAAATACCCCACTAGGCTGGCTTTTAACAAACTTATTCATAACAAAGTTTCTTTACAACTTGACGAGGCGGTTTCATCTAAATGCTGATCGCAACTCTTCAGTAGGTTAGCTCTCCCTGGAAATGGCAGGCGAGGCGCTTTTCCAACCACCCCCCTCACACACACACCCCAAGTATTCTTTTCTAGAGTATACCCGGGTATACATCGCGATCAATACCCCCACCCCCGCCAGGAGCCCCTGTCACCCAGACCCCCTCTCCCCACCCTGCGAGAACCCTCGCCCCCGCCCCCACCCCTGCCCCAAGTTCCCTTCCGGGCTCTCACTTCTTGCATGTTAGGGTCACTTACGCGCTCCCAGCTGATGGGCACGCAGCCAGGGGAGGGGGGAGGGAAAACAACGCCCCTCCCCGCACACACGTCCTCGAGGTAGCAGCGCTCGGTGCCCGCTGGCCTCGATCCCATCAGCAAAACCCTTAATAATTGAAGCGGCTCCTCGGGCCCCGCAGCCCCATCACCCACCTTCATTAGCCTGAGCGTTTTACTTTAAAGTAAGGCAATTTGCTCTTTGTCTCCTAATGGATGGAGAGCGCATCCGAGCTCCCCTCCTCCCGCGTCGCCTCTGACGAAGTGTACAAAGCCGGAGCCTCCTCCGCTCCCACCCCGGCCCCCACCCCGCCCCTCCACTGCGGTAAAAGCCACCTCCCGGGCGCTCGCTGGGCCGCGCGAAGTTGCATCTTGCCTCTCCCGGAATTGCGGAGCGGAGCAACTACCCACGGGGAAAGCCAGCCGCCCGCCCCGCGCCCGGGAGCCCCTCCCCGGCGCCCCGCACCCCCACCCCCGCGGCGCACGCCGGGTCCCCCACCCGTCGAGGCCTGGTCCCCGCGCCCCTCGCCCCCCGAGGGCCCCGCCGCGCCCCCACCGCGGCCCCTACCTTGGCGGGGAGGCGGCGGCGGCCCGGGGGAGGAGGACGCGCACGCCCCGCGCCTCTGAAGGTGAAGCCGAGCGCCCGAGGCGCGGAGCCGAGCGCTGCACTAGACCGACCGCGCCAGCTGCGCCCGGGCGCGGGGGAAGCGCGAGGGCGCGCGGGGGCCCGCCACGCGCCCGGCCCCCTCCCCGCGCCGCCCGCGCGCGCCCCGGACGCGCCCGCCCCGCCAGGACCGCGGCGCCGGCCGGGCTCCCGGGGCGGCGCGGCGCGGGGAGGGGGCCGGGCCCCGGCGGCCGGGCGCAGGCCCGAGGCTTCCCCCGGCCCCGGAATGGTCTGCCCTGTAGGAAACGCACACGCTCCACTATTGTCTCATCAGCACAAAGTTCTGCCACACTGCGGGGCAAGTCTGGAGGCTCGCGATGACTCAGACGCTGAAAATTCCTCCCCAATAGCACTGAATCACGGTCCCAGCGGCTCGTAGTCGCCCCTTCTTCCCAAGGACTAGATGCAGTTACGGGAAGCTGTTTACGCGCACACACGGATGCACACACAGGCACGCAGCCGTGTGTGCAGGCGTGCTGGGGATGCGTCCTCAGCCACCGGGCACCTGAGCACTCAGCCCGGAGTCCAGATTTACAGGCGGGTATCCTTCCGGTGGTCCCAGCCGCGCGTGCTTCACAAACCGCTTAGGGTGTGCGTTTCCCCTAACTTCCTGAGCAGGGTGCTGGGGGTCTTCCGACGCAGGGTGTCTGCAGATGAAGTCCGGAACCAAGATGGGGTCCCACTGGAAAGACTTCAGAACAAGGACTCTGCTGTATGGCAGAATTTAAAAATGCCTGTTGTTTTTTATTTTTACCCTTGAAAAGTTCCACTTTAATTTTTGTTTTTCAAACTCCATTTTCGCACCCCCACTACTATCTCCGTGGGCCGTAGCTAGCCGCACGAAGTTGAGGCTGAGAATGGAAATCCCAATTTGGCTCCAGAAAGCTTTCGTGGGGGGTGGGGTGGCTGCTAGAGGAGAAGGGGCGGGAGGGGGCGGCTGGAGGGGAAGGAGGAGAGGTGATGGGGGGAGGCTGTGGGACCGGGAGCCCCCCCCACCCGCGAGCCGGCGGTGACGTAGCGGAGGGAGCGGTGGCCTGCGCGGGGTAACGCTGCCCTCTCCCACCAGGCTCCCGGCCCTACGCTGCTCACCTCGTGACGATCCGCGGTGGAGACGATTCCACCCGAGACCGGGACGTCGCTGAGCTGGAGAGGCCGCGCTACAGGGCAGGCGCCACCTTCCGCGGGGGCATCTCTCTCGGTGCCCAACGTTCGCTAACGTTCACGGCTGCTGCGGCTCGGGGCCCTCTCCAACTCGGGGCATTTACAACAGAAACTGCCGGGGACGAGCGCCAAGGGAGGGGCTTGTGCCTGCAAAGCCGGACGCTCAGCCAGGGGGCCATTCTGCGTGTGTGCAGCGTGAGTGCAGGGTGTGTGATGTGTGTGCGTGGGTTTCCACGAAGGGAGGGGTGGGGGTGAGAGACAGGGAGGGAGCAAGAGGGCTGAGGACCTTTGCGAGCAGGATCCCTGGTCATAAAACGTGACGAGTGGTCTGCCCTACTGCGGAGAGCGGGCACCGCGTAGGTCCTTGACAATTGTTGCTGGCTTCAGCCCGAATGCCTCAGGGCGAGGTATTCTTGAACAATCAAATTTAAGTCCGATGCACGGGAAAGTATTGAAGTGCCCACAGTTCTTTACAATGCAGAGTAAAAATGCACAAATAAAAGGATCCCCCATCGCAACTGGTTACATGGATATTAGTGTCATATACCACATACTACCACATATACATGTATGCACCCCCCCATAGAGATTCAAATTTGCATACTGGAAAGTTTAATGCTTTTTGTAGCATTTTGGAATGGATTTGAGTCCATGGTAAAAATTCTCAGGTCTACTGAAGACTACAGGATTGCACTAATAACTTCCATGTGTGGAAAATTGACAAGTTAGGCCAGCAGTCCGTGAGCAAAACCTGCACACTCTTCCACCTAAAATTGTGATTTTCTTGACTTGCTTTCTCCCCTGCTTATCCCCCGCGTGTGATTTCACTCGGGCCACGTGGGTGCTACAGTGATATTGTGCTTTAAAAGATTTCCTTTCTTCCCCCGCCCTCTACACGGGGTGCAGAATCTGAGAATGTAACTTGAGAGGCGGCAAGAGTTACATCCTGGAAAATGGCAGCTTGAGGACCAGCTCGGTTTTGTTACTGGTGAGAGCGCCACTGGTGAGCCGAATATGTTTATATTGCTGTTCATTTGTCAACACACTATTTTAAAAATTGTATCAAAATATTTGAGTTCTCATACTACTCCTATAACATATTTAGCATTGTCAAAATTTCAGCTGTTTAATATCTTCAAACATTCAAATTCCCCATTAGAGATTAAGGACACCGTTTCTGCACAAAATATACATCCCCTGAAATCCCCCAAAAGAAGCCCTCCTATTTTGAAATGTTTAGGTAAATTACAATATTTGGGTGGAGAGAAGTCAGCAAGACTGATGGATTCATGGTTGGTTATATATTGGTTATTTACAACTTTATAACAGACAAGAATTCTGGTTAATGAAATAGATGGGGACAAATACTTATTTTTCCGTTATTACTGTCTAATGAATTATTTGTTCAGGATTTGGGACTCTATTGCTTCAAGCTAAGGAACATGGCATTTTAATGAAACAGTGTTCAATGGCTTGCCTGCGTATGTCAGGCGATGGCGTGCGATTGTTGGACCTTGAGATCAGAAAGGTTCCTAAGAGATTCTATTAGAGGATAGTTACAAGTGAAAAACAAACAGATACCCAAAAAAAAGAACCCCCTAAAAGGCCTCGCCTGTCTGAAAGCTGGAACTGAAACTCTCTATAGTATGAAATCTAAGACAACTAAAAATATTTATTAAATATGCATGCTTGAAATTTTAAGTGCACTATTTGTTAGTAAATATTTAATGTTGTCTTTGTGTGAATTTCTTAGGATTTTCTAAATTATATCTGAGAAAGGAGGATGACATTATATACAGGGATAACCTTTAGCGCTCTGAACTAATTTAAATTTACAGATTTCAGAGTGGATTAGGGATAAATTTGATTGAAATTGTTAAGTATTCCTAGGTAAAGGCTGTTTTAAGAGCAGTGCAGCTGCTGCCTGCCTTCTACTGTTTGGAGTAGGTAGCAATTTCACATATAAATGGAAATTGGCTATTTATTTAGTCACTGATGGTTTCAAAAACATTACTGCAATCCTAACTTGCTGTTCTTTCCTAAAATCTTTCCCTTTCATAGAACCTGGGAGGCTCAGAGAATACGCTGTATTTAGATTATGGAGGAAGGGAAAACAGCCCATCAGCATGAGTGGGTCAGTATGGAATTTAACATGTGGTGATCCCCTGCCCTGATGGGAGGCAAAGTTGTGATTAGATTTTAAATAGTCTTTACCAAATGGTTTCAGGCTGCTTGAATCTGAAGTTAGCCAACAGAATATTTTTAATCTTGGTGTAGAAAACTCTCTCAGTTGTTTCTTAAATTTTAATTCTATGGAAGGTGATGAATGCTGTGCTAGTGAAATAGACTCTATACATTTCTTCTAAACACACACACACCCACACACACACACCCCATTACCTCTAATGTGATCCATGCCCAGATTCTCCTAGCTTCTCACTGAGCAGCTTTGTCTGGTGCTGTCTTTTGTGTAAATTTGACAATTTTGGGTCAGTCTGTCTGGGCTTTAGGCTTAGTCAGTCATGATGGAAACTTGCGTGTTGTTTGAAAGACTTTTGTGATGATTTCTTCATCTCTCCGTGGAATCCGAGTCTGAAGACGCTTTAAAAGCCATACCTGAATATTTCGATACTTTAATAATCAGCAAAGCATCTCTTCCAGGCCTGTGCAAAATGGCCCCACATGCGCGGCACGGAGAATGCCTTCTTCATTTCTCCCCATGGCAGAAACCCTAACCTTCCCAGGGAATCCGACATCTTAACAATCTGTCCTGGTTTTCCTCTCAGAGGAAAACTCCATAATGACCCCTGATGCTATTCTTATTGCAACACAGGTTCTCTTTCACTCTTGTGCACCGATTTTGGTTATCGACAAAGATATCAGTAATAACTTTCCGTCACAGAGTTAGTGCAGGTTCAGAATTGAGAGAAAAGCACCCTAGAAAATATACAAACAGTTCCAGGGATTTGAGGGCACGTTTTCTCCCCATTTGCAGTTTGGGGGAACTACATCAGGACCTCACAGCAGGTAGAGGGCCCTCAAATCTGTTCTTAATTTCAACTTAAGTAAAAGTCTCAGCAACAGCTGGCTGCAGAAGAGCGGATACAGAATTCCACAGATGTGGTTCGTAATGGCTTGAAGCATAAAAGGAAGGAGGCCGCAGAGCAGAATTCATTTAAGGAAAGGCAAATTCAGGAAGGATCCCTCTTTGGAAAGATTTCCCATGTTAGGGGAGGGCGGAAGTGTTTTTCTGATCACCTCTTCTTAGCCTAGGTATGGTAATTGCTGAACAGACAGCTGGTTACTAACGCCACACGTTCTTTTTTTTTTTTTTTTTTTTTAATTTTATTTATTTTATTATTTTTTGGGGGGTACACCAAGTTCAATCATCTGTTTTGATACACATATCCCCATATTCCCTCCCTCACGCAACTCCCCCCCACCCTCCCTCGAGTCCCCCCCACCCTCCCCGTCCCAGTCCTCCAAGGCATCTTCCATCCTCAAGTTGAACTCCCTTTGTTATACAGCAAATTCCCACTGGCTATCTATTTTGCAGTTGGTAGTATATATATGTCTGTGCCACTCTCTCGCTTCGTCTCAGCTTCCCCTTCACCCCCCACGCCCCTCAAACCTCGAGTTCTCCAGTCCATTCTCTCCATCTGCGTCCTTGTTGCACCACGCGTTCTTACAACAGCAAAACCATTGACTTTTTCTGCCCCCAAATCTCATTATGTTTTCCCATGCATAACTGATTACATGTGCATCTTGATGCGAAATTTTCTGAGAGAACTGAAAATAAAATAAGGGAACCAGCAGCAATGTCTTTCACTGTGGGTAGGCAGATACACTTGCAATGCAACCGAGGAGGGTAAACGCTCAGAAACCTTCGCGTGAGACCCCATTTGACACATCACAGAATACGGTTTAAAGGAAAGCAGAATCTGGCATTTACGTGATTTGACGATGCTAGAATCAGGACAATAAGAAAAGAAGTGGTCAGGGCATGGATGAGTCGTCCCAATGAAGGAGTCAAGACATTTTGTTGATGAGGAAGGCTGGGTACAGTGTTTTTAGTGGCTTTGTATTGCATTAAAATAGACATAACATAAAATTTACCATGTTAACCATGTTTAGCTGTGTGGTTCAATGGTGTTAAGTACATTCACAGCCATCACCACCGTCCATCTCGAGAACTCCCTTCATCCTTTAAAACGGACTCTGCCCCCATCAACAACTCCCCATCCCCGCTCCCCGCAGCCCTGGGCCACCACCATTCTACTTTCTGTGTCTGTGAATTTGACTGCTCAAGAGAACCTCATATAAGCAGGATCTCACAATATTTGTCCGTTTGTGTCAGGCTTATTTCACCGAGCATCATGTCCCCAAGGTCTGTCCACGCCATAGCATGTAACTAGGTACAATTTTGCCTTCTTTATAGAGGATGTACAGGCAGGCGAGAACGTTGCCAAATAAACTGGTTAACAACGTGACTATAATCTCATGAAAAACAGTTCTCAAGAACTTATCTTCTCTTATGATGATCTCCTCATCTGGCTGTCTTTGCCTCCTTAGAAGCTTCTGGAGAAATGTGAAAGAAGGCCATATCCTCTTCCCGAATGGAAACCAGTGCAGCTGGAACCACACAGAGAAAGCCGAGCGTTGAATTTGAGTTAACTGCTCTCTGATTAGTATTTTCATGGCTGATTGATGACTTGTCACCAGACTACATCCCCCCAAAGTGGAGGAAGCATATTAAAATTCAGAAAATTAAAAATTAAAATCAATAAAAAGGACCAGTGACGTTGACATACCAGGCACCTGAGGTGGGTGCATGAATGCAGCCAGCCACCAAGGCAGCCCCAGGCTCCTGGCCCCAAGGAGAACCTCTGGTTAAGAGGGTCTGTCTTTCTGGGGACGGAACCAAGACCCCCGTGTGTCTCTGGGGCCTCACTGCCCAGCTGTGAGCGGACGTGCGGTTCTAGGACGCATGGAGGTGTTGTGTGGCTCCAGCAGTGAACCGTGGCTTTAAGTGTAACCTGGGCCAAAATGGAAGTTTGGAAAGAGACGAATGGTTGGATCTCTGCAGCGAGTCACTAAACTGTAGAGAGTCACCGAGAAGTTTTTGCTCTTCGTGTCAGCAGCACGGTGAGTGAGGTGAGCTGGACATGTCGGGGAGTCATGTCAGATCACCAAGGCATGTGACACAAGGGACAGTTCTTAAAATATTTCAGGCAGGCAGTCATTCTTTAAAGCACACAAAGATGAAAATTCAGAAAAATGTTTAAATCCTAATTTTTCACAACTGTGCATTCCTTCCTTCATTCCTTCCACATTTACTACTCTAACCCATGCACGAGGTTAAGTGCTCATTTAAAAAGGAGTATTTATTATATAAGAGCTTACCTTTTATGTCGTTTAATCCTCACAAGAATCCCACGAGGTAGGTGCTGCTACCGTTCCGTTTTACAGATGCTCAAGTTCAGCATGTGTGGCCCCATCCAGTGTGCAGAGCTGGCGAGGGTCAGGGAGGGGCCAGAAAGCAGTGGCCCTGGACCGCATCACTAACCCTTACGTCAACCCCCCCACCAGCCAGAGCCCGTGGCGTGGGCTCTTGTGAAGATGATTCTAAGGTGGACAAAGCCAAATCTGTGTCTCCTCGTAATAGCTTTAGGGCCTTGGTGTGAGCTCCAGTAGGCAGTTCTGCTCTGTGTATTGGTGTTTGCACGTGTGTAAGTTACATTGTTACAGCACATCCTCTGCACTTACGCCGTGAGTCACCCCATTTGGCATTTGTCACTCACCACGAAGTACTGTTGTCTTCTGGACACCTGATGTGGGTGACATGTTTGTGCAGGAAAACGTGCTCACTGACAGATAGAACCCCTATGAAAAGCTTCTTTAGTTTTCTCAAAGGATTTGAACTGCTCTTATAAGGTAATATAAAGTACAAAAGGATAGCGTAAGCAGTGGGAGGAATTGGGCTAGGAAAAACAAGAGTAGAAAAATGAAATCAGGCTCAAGATCAGCTCACCAGGCTTAAGATAAGTACACGTTGATCCCATGTGCTGTCAGAGGTAGCAGAATTTTCCTCTGAGCTTCCCAGCATCCAAAACAAAGAGGGAAGTACCATTCTTTACAAGATTTCCACGATCTGAAAAAAAGTTCATTTTTCCACTGAAAAACATTATGTCCTAATCCTGGTATCTAAGTGAAATTTCTCCCACAATTTCTCAAAAAGAAGAGACTGTGGTCAGTAATGGACTGCATTCCCAACAAAATTTTTACCAAACAACAACAAAAAAAACCCAGAGAGTGTTCCTCACTGTCGTTTGGAGGTGACGTATCAACCTACAGATGGGAAGACTTTACATTGATTACCTTACCTGCAAAGTGGGAACTGCACTTTGAGCTACTAGGAACGAGAGAAGTGACCGGTGCCATCTCTGGAAACTCTTTCAATGGTGTATTACTGGGGACAAATATAAGTGCTTTTCTGAATACGCAGGTTCTCTCTCATCATATAGCTGCTGATGTAATCAATATTATAAAATTATATGTTCATTTAATACATTGCTTTAAAACAGCTGAAGGCATCAGAAATGTTATCCCAAATTGTATCGTGCTCTTGAAATGGGGATCATTTCCAGAACCATTTTTCCTCATTGATTTTTTTTTCCAGTTGTTAAGTCACTTTCTCTTTTTTGCTGTTGTTGAAGTATAGTTGATTTACAATGTTGTATTAATTTCTGCTGCACAGCAAAGTGATTCAGCTACACACAAATATTCTTTTTTTATATTCCTTTCCGTGATGGACCATCCCAGGAATTGGATACAGTTCCCCGTGCTCTGCAGTAGGACCTGGTTGTGTATCCGTTCTACGCGTATTGATAGTAGTTAGCATCTGCTAACCCCATCCTCACTGATTTCCAAACTCTTGTTTGTTTTCATAAAATGTCACTGGAGTGGTCAAGTGGCATTGGGAATCTGGGATTCACACCCCAAACTGCGAATGTTTAAGAACGGTTTCCATTTAGTACCTGCTCTAGATGTTCTCCACTCTGTTGGGACACGTAGGCTCCTCCCCTGCCCCTGCCCACTGCCTGGGGCAAAGAAAGGGTCAGATTCCCTGGGGCCACAGACCCTCCTACTACAGAACTTGTCAGCTTCACCCTGGCAAACTCCAGAGCTAACCAGCCCTCGCCTCCTGCAAGCAGCGAGGCCTCTGACTGTCCTGGGTTTGCAGAAACTTCTGGGGTCTCAGGGCATTTGAGTAACATGCAGCATGGGCAGGTCTGGACGCACACGTACTTCTCTGTGTCCTGCAGCTTAAGCCCTTTGGCTTCTAGAAAGCCTTTATTTAAAATAAATGCAGAAAAGATGTGTTACACTGTGAGTTACAATCCAATCCAATCATCCATCAAGTGCCAAACTCTGTTCAAATAAAGTTCATGGAGGGACTGACAAAGTTACAAAAGCGAGGAAATTCAAAGAGGAGGGGCTGCCACTCAACCCGGGGTCTCCCTGTTGTGCAGGCAAAGTGGGGGCCAAGTGGGCCAACAGACAGAGCGACGGTGGTTCTTTCCTTTTTTGCTCTAGTTTGCTTCTGAGTCGTGCTTCAGTAAAGTAGGGCATGGCTACGAACAAAGCAATCCTTAAAAATGAAGTAATTTCTATACATGCTTTTTTTTTTTTAGCAAATAAATTACCCGATACTTACTGTGGGGGGGAGCAGTATTCCACTTTCCAACCCCTCCCCCACACCACTTTTTTTTTTTTTTTTTTTTTTTTTGCAGTTGAGCTTATCCAGTTGTTTATGTTGGGATTTCCTAGATTGGAGCACAGAAGTTACTTTTAGGCAAACTGATCATAAACTTCCATCCTAGAGCCTGTGTTCTTTAGGACATGTTACTAAAACATAATTTTACGGATATTTCTCATCATAAAAGATATTTCTTTAGAACAATACAAAAAAGCCTAATAGGAAAAAAAAATGGAAGTATTATATAGATAACTGTTAAACTACTCTTACCCTTTCCAAGCCAGGAAATTTCATCTTAGTTTTTAATCTTATTTTTGAATGCAGTGATGTGCTCATTGTACCACCGATTGAAAATATGATGAAACTTTCTTTCATCACCAACAACATGAAAGGATTCCAAAAATTAAACTCTGCTCTGGAAGAACTTATAATGATACGAATGTCTTTCTCTTCCCCCATATCATACCTCATGGCGCAGTCTTACTTCACCTTCCTTGCCGTGCAAAATTGCAGGGAAGTTAATGCCGCAAATACCCTCCTTATGCATCCCAGCACCATTTCAGTCTTGAGTACCCAAACAGGGAATAGACACTGAACATCTATGCCAGAGATTATTAAAAGTTTGGTCATCTCACGCTCTGAGAAAAAATATAGAAACCAAGTGAAAAACAAATTTTGTTCAATGTACACTGTGTGGAACACATTTCCAAATGTGATGGGAGTTCTGTATATATTGGTCTCATCCATGTTAGCGGGGGGTCAGAAAAGCCACATGACTTCTCTCTTTTGTGTGTGGCGATACCTGTTTTCTAACTCAAAGTTAACAGGTAGAGAATGCCATAGATATGAAGGTGGGAACGATGAACGACAGATGATTCTTTACAAGAGAACAAAGTGCGTGCGTCAATTGTGGAATGTCGAATCCTCCAGCGACTGAGGCACTGTTGTTTTTGTGAGTCTCCGAGTCCTCACACCAGCTGTGATCAGAACAGATGACCATCATATGCCTTCTGAAACAGACGTAGAGGTTTTGCCCTATAGAATTATAATAATTACACATACTACCTTTTGTGTAGTTTATTTCATTTAGTTTAATTCTGCTCACAACAGCAAAGTGAAACGGCTCGAAATTATTAACTCCTTTAAAAGTTGAAAACTCAGAGCAAAGCGGTTGTGTTTCCTTGTGGCGCAGTCATTTAGAAGCCAGATTGTTTTGAATTTATATAATGTTTTTAAGAATTATGTGTCTAAGAGTATAGCTCTTAAAATCCCTTTGCCCCACGGTGGGATGAATTGGGAGATTGGGAGTGCCGTATATGCATTACTAATAAGAAAAAAATATATCAAATTGTACACTTTAAATATATGCAGTTTATTGTATGTCCGTTGTATCTCAATAAAAGTTCTTTAAAAAAAAATCCATTTGCCCACGTACTACAGGAAAGAATTTCCTCCTTGTTGTGTGAGCGCCACTCTGCCTGTTATGAACTTTGAAGGCAGAACAATGCCCTCGTTCTATTGTGTATGATTTCCATACTCCTTGGTATAGGGACACTGAGAAATTTTAATAAGAATGGTGATTCTTTCTCTAGCCAAGATTTTCTTGCAAAATGTAGTGGTCAGTGATGAGGTGCAAATGTGGGATAATTCCTGGATAGACTCAACTCTATCCACCAACTTCAACTGCACATTCAATGATAATCTTAACAGTCTTCATTAAAAGAAAGGATGATGTTAAACAAAATGTAAGAGGCTAAAGGAGCACCAGGAGCATCCGACCTTAAACGCACGCAGGATCGGTAAGGCCACGTGCAAGTCATAAAGCCTGAAACGTCCGTCAGGGCGCTGGACGTTATCACGAGGATGAAAACATACTAAACACAGAAGAGAAGCATGGGCAGCGGCACCACTCACTCAGCTCATTCGTGCTGAGTGCAGCTTCCTGATGAGGAATTGCACTGGGCCTTGAGGGTCTGGCCATTGCTCAGGGCTTTGGGCAGCGATGCTGCGCCAGGAGGGGGGCTGGGGGTCCTGGCTCTCAGGGAGACACCCACGCACGTGTTCCCAGGCGCCGTGTCCTGGCCGCCTCCAGTGTTGGCTGCAGACTCTGTTGGTTCCTCGGCAGCCATCACTCCAGCCCCTTCCTCCACCCCACGTGCTGTCCCGCCCGGGCGCGGGCCGCGCTGCCTGGGAAGCGCAGAGCAGCCCAGCTCCCAGGAGGGGCAGCTGGGTTTGGTCTAAGCCGATTCGGGGCTCCCACTGCCCCAGCTGGGGTTTTTGTCCATACGTCCACATGATGCCAATGCTGGCTGGCTGGGTGGAGGTGGAGAAGCTTCTAGACAAGGGTCCTCTCATGGATAAAAGGAATCAGAGGTGGAGAAATAGTTCTCCTACTTGTCCCACAAGGCGAACACCTGGAGCAGGGGTACCTCGGAGCCACCTCCCACCTCTGATTCCATAAGCTTGGAGCAGATGCCCTATCCTGGGCTCCAACAGAGGAATTTCCCATTTTGTTTTAGCCTTTAGGCAGAGATTTCTGTTTCTCTTCGTTGAAAGCAACCCGAATCTGAGTTTGAAGTGGCTGTTTGCTTTGCGAGCTGCTCCCTGGTCTGAGCCCAGAGTGGCTGAGGACGTGCCCAGCCAAGCAAAGGAAGGCAGACTTCCCGAAGGTGCCTGGTGGCCACCAAAGCATTTTAAACAGGAGAAGGACACAATCAGATATATTTTTAAAGATGGCTCTGACTCCAATGAGGAGGAAGGTTTGGGGGCAGAGAAGTCCACTAAGCGCTAAGGTGTCACTGAAATTGAAGATCAAAATCCGGAGGCCTCTCCCACTGGGCGGAAGACGGGGGTCCCGGGCGGATGTTGAGAAGGAGAAAGAAAGGGCCGTGGCGTGCCCGGCAGGCGCCCCTCCGTCCTGGAGGCGGGAGAGGCCGTCTGAAGAAAGAGAGAAGGGCCAGCACTGTCAGACCCCGCTGCGCCTCCGTCTGATTTGAGACCCTTGGAGACGCTGCCAAGGGGAGAGGCGGGTGGCGAGATCCTACCTGGAAGGGTCTTAGGGTCAAGGCAGAGGCCTTTCTATCACTGTGGTCCGTCCGACGGCAGGAGAAAGGTGAGTGTGTTTGATGGGATGTGCAAAGAAGTGAACACACAGATTCTGGAGGCTGAGGACACACCACGTGGCCCTGGGCATCTGGGAGATGACCCTCGGCTCCCGCCTGGTGGGGCCACTTGACTGGCCACGGCCTACAAACAGGGGCTGCTTCGTGCCTGTTTGGGGAGCCTCGGCCCATGCCTGTGAGGTCAGCTGCCCGCGGGAGCGGAGTGCCTCCTGGACCTCATCTCGAAGGCCTTATTCTGAGGCCCTGAACGTCTTAGCTGTTGGGGCAGGTACCCTTCTGTCCTTCAGGCCCAAGACCCATCTTGATGCTAATTCTAGACACTACATCTCATTCTATATCTGCTGCCTCCCTTATGAAAATCCCCTCAAAATGTAGAATTCAAACTTTATGTTTTCCTCTCACCAAGTTTTGGCCAACCTCAGGGCCTGGTTTCTTCTTCTGAACTTCAGACTAAAGGAAATTGGAAATAAAAAATAAATTTAAAAGAAGATGAACAATAGAAGAAACATGGGTAAGTAAAGAAACCACACACGCACACACACACAAAAACCCTAAAAAAAAATGTTGCTGCATTTAAATGTGTTGATTGTAAAAAATATAAAAATAACTATCTAGAATAATAATTCCCCCAAATTGCAGGACCAGAGGAAATAGAAAGAAAACATGGTGGGACTTCCCTGGCAGTCCAGTGATGAGAGCTTGGCTTTCACTGCCGGGGCCCAGGTTCCGTCCCTGGTCAGGGAACTAAGATCCCACATGCCACTCGGCTCAGCCAAAAAAGAGAAAAGAAAAAAGCATGTTAAGATTTTTTGTTTCTGTTGGGTAGAAAAAAGAGAGGTTCAATATATGTGTTCAAAATGTATGAGTACCAACTAGAAAAGAAATCAGAAGGAGTAAAATTTGTTAAAAACTAACAGAAACTTGGAGAAATCATGGTAAATAGAAAATACACAGTGTAAAATGAGTTAAAATGTATTAGGAATAAAAATAAATGAGAAGTGAGACTCTAAAATCGGTCTTAAAATTTAGTTATATGCTATTCATGAGAGACAACCTGAAACAGAAGAAGTTTCAATATAAAAGGACAGACATCAGGCAAGTATTAATAAAAATAAATTAAATGTAATAATAGAAACAGCAGACAAAATAGTATTCATGAGAAGAAATAAAAGGAATAGTTCAAACTGGGAAAAGTTATAAGATTAAAGTCATGGACACTTAAATATCTAAACATTAGAGCTTCATATAAAGCAAGCACTAAGAAATACCAAGAAAATAGACAATTCAGCCATTATAATAAAGGACTTAACACACATCTAACAGAAATCACAAGTTAAAGAAGCAAAAATAGTTGAGAATGACAGTCAGTAAGGTTGAGCTAATAAAATATGGAATACCGTAGCTAATGAAAAGAGAGATACTCTCTCTGCAAATAGTTCGGAAACAGGAATTGTAAAAAAAAAAAAAAGCCACAAGGAACTACGGATAAATCCCAAAGTGCAGAAATCATAAAGGCATTTTCTGCGCCACCATAAGACAACCTGAAACTAACAATACAGAGACAGCCAACCACTTGCTAGAGAAAAAAAAAATAAAAAATTGAACAAAAATGTGAAATACTTTATATAACTAATATAAATTTAAAGATTTTAAAGAGAAAAACAATTCGAAATTACTAACTACTTAGAAAAAAAAGAAGTGACAGCTCTACATATCAGTCTTAAATAAGAATACATTTATCATAAACTACATGAAGTAAGGTTTCAACTCAGAAAGTTGTCCAAAAAATGAAATAAAATCAACCTAAAAAAAGTAACAGCAAAAAAATCAGTAAAAGTCAAACAATAATGAAATAGAACAATGAATTGAACAATGAAATTTAAAAAAAAGATAAAGCCAAGTCTAATTGAGACAAAAAGTAATATACACAATCAAAAGATATGGAAATACTTTTAATTATGAAAAAATAATGTGTTTATATCAATAAATTTAACAATCCAAAAGAAACAAATTTTTCCAAAAATTTTTAGAGAATATGTTACCAAAAGTGACTTAAAGAATAAGTAGCAACCTTAAATAAACAAATAATAACAGAAAAATTTGAAAATAAAGTTAGATCTTTTTTCAAAATCACTAGATTAAATGGTTTTAATTTAAAATTAAAAAAATTTTTCAATTATGGAAGTAATGCATGCTCATTTTAAATGAAATATTCAAACAAATGTAGGTATATATAGTAAAAAGATTAACTCCCCACGCCCTCGTTTATCCAAATGCCAATGCCGGAGATTAGCCCATCACTACGAACAGGCAAATGTGTGTGTGTGTGTGTGTGTGTGTGTGTGTGTGTGTGTGTGTAATTTACAAAGCAGAGATCTTGCAGCACCTACTGCTCTACACTTACTTTCTACCTTCAACCACAGATCGTGGCGTCATTCCATGTAAACACTACGGCAGATGCACGGTCTTCACGTGCGTGGACATGCCACAATATGCTGTAGAATACTGATGTTCAGTCTTCCCTGGCTTCGAAGAAATAATCACCCATAGACAATCCTTTACAACCTGCAAAAATCCCTTCCACCAGACTGTTTGGGGGGAAGTCTTGAAATGAAACAAGAGAATAAGTTACTTCTTTTTTTTTAATTTTTTTAATTTTTATTTTTTTAAATCTTTATTGGAGTATAATTGCTTCACATTATTGTGTCATTTTCTGCTGTACAACAAAGTGAATCAGCCACATGTATACATGTATCCCCACATCCCCTCCTTCTCGAGCCTCCCTCCCACCCTCCCTATCCCACCCCTTCAGGTCTTCACAGAGCAACACGCTGGTCTCCCACAAGTTACTTCTGCTAACTTCCCACCAGCACTGAGGAAATGATTGGTTCCTGTACAGAATAATAACGAAAACCAATTCGAAGTAAAACCTTCCCAGATTAGCCCAACCATTTAAAAAATATATACATACCCCCCAAATCCTGCCTTTTTTTCTGTAAGAAGAATTGCTAATCATGTTTCTCCTTTGGGTCAGGACCGACTTGCACTTCCTGTTGAGAGGAATTAAGCAAGTTCTCTCCCTCAAGCATCTACCTCAAGCATTCCGCTGCTGACAAGTGTTCGTTGAGTCCTTCTGTGTGTTTGTTTTCCCCGAGTAATTCACTGGCGTGAAAATACCTAGAGTGTCCATCCAGATCTCGATGAGCCATTATCCCTTTCTGAGGCTGCGGGCTGAGAACTAGAAAGAATGAGACTGTTTCCTGGAAGGACACCATGAGGAAAAGATATATATCAAAACTGGAAAGTGAGAAGAAGTCCAAAGTCACCCTACTTAAACTGCCAGGGTTCTGTTAGGTCATCTGTGGGATGGTGTGAATAGCAGAGTCACAGGCTCCAGAAAAACTAAGATTAGGACCAATTAAAAGACCAATTAGTTAGTGTAGGGTTTTATACATTGTTTTTACAATATCCCAGACTTCCTACAAAGGCTATAAACAGTGTGTGACAACTGTAGTACTGTCCCTACTTCAGATCTACATTCTCTTCCTTTAACATTTTATTGGAGGGAATTCCCTGGTGGTCAGTGGTTAGGACTCGGTGCTTTCACTGCCAAGGGCCTGGTTTCAATCCTTGGTTGGAGAACTAAGATCCCGCGAGCCACACAGTAAGGCAAACAAACAACAACAACAAAAAACATTTTATTGGAATCATCTAAAAGTCATGCCTCCCTGCCTCATATTAAACATGGCAGGGTCTTTTTCAACAAATGGTGGTAGGACAATTGGATATGCACGTTCTCAAGACCGAAGGTAGACCACTTCCTCAAAATACGCCCCCAAATTAACTCAAAATGGATCATAGGCCTAGATGTAAGTGCTAAAACTATAAAACTCTCAGGAGAAAATATGTATTAAATCATCATGAACTTGAGTATGGGCAAAGCCTTCTTAGACGTGATACCACATGCAAAAAAGAAAACAAATTAGATCCAATCACAATGACAAAGGACACTGTCAAGAAAGTGAAAAGAACTCACAGAATGGGAGACAATATCTGCAAATCATATCTCATCCTGATAAGGGCCCTGTATCTGGGGTATAGAAAGAATGCGGACAACTCAGTCATTCAAAGACCAACAACCCAATTTAAAACAGGCAAAGAATCTGACTAGATACTTCTCCAAAAAAATAGGCAAGTGACCAGTAAACATAAGAAAAGATGTTCCACATCATTAGATGTCAGGGAAACGCAAATCAGGACCACGGTGAGAGACCACGTCACACCCGCCAGGATGGCAAGGATCAGAAGGCAGACAATGACACGTGCGAGCAGGACGCGGTAGGGTCCTCACACCCTGCTGCTGGGAAGGTCAAGGATGCAGTCACTCCGGAAAACAGTCAGGCAGCCCCTCAAAAGGTTAAACACAGCGCTTCCATGTGACCCAGACAGTCCACTCCGAGGTATATACCCAGGAGGGATGAAAACTCAAGCCCACACAAAAACTTGTCCATGGATGTTCATAGAGCATTATTCATAACAGCCAAAAAAGGGGACACAGCCACATGCGTACCCCCGATGGATGGATACACAGTGTGTGGTAGATGGGAATTCCCTGGCTGCCCGGGGGTTCGGACTGTGCACTCCCGCTGCAGGGGGGCGGCTTCCACCCTTGGCAGGGGAACTAAGACACTGCATGCCACATGGTGAGGCCAAAAAATAAGATAAAATAAAACTGAAAAGAAAAAAAAAAAAACCCGTATGTGGTATAAGCACACCATGGAGGACAATTCGGCCGTGAGAATAATGAAGTTGCCATCCTCCCTACAGCCTGGACGGTCCTCTGCGAAGAGTACGTTGAGAGAAGGATACTGGGCACAAAAGGCCACGTGTTGTACGATTCCACACACTGGAAATGTCCAGAAGGGGGAAATCCACAGAGACGGGAAGCAGAGGAGAGTTTGTCAGGAGTGGGGGACTTGGGAGAAAATGGGGGGACTGCTGATGGATGTGGGGTGATGGAAGTGCTTGGGTCCTAGAGAGAGGTGATGGTTGTACTCCGCTGTGTATATGACCAAAGCCACTGAATGTTCAGTGTGACTAGGTGAGTTATGTGATCTGTGAATTATTAACTCAACAAAGTTACTGTTAAAAAATAGCAGTGCCGTTACCAACGGTCTTGTTCTGTTAAGCACAAAAAGGGGATTTAATGGCCTGAGAGAAAATGTATCTTCCTAAGTACTGCATCATATTACAAGTTATTTTTTCTCAAGTACGCCTCACTTGCCTGGTCTTCTGGTCATTTAGAGAAGGGCCAACGTCACAGCTGTGATACATGACAGCTTGGCATCTGAAGGAGAGAGACGGAAGGAATGGTTTCTTGCCGTGACTGTGCCATGATTAGCTGTGTGACCTTTGGCAAGTCACTTAACTTCTCTGGGCCTTAGCTCATCTGAAAAATGAGAAGCCAGAACTAAACAAATTGGCCCACGTTAGAATTCTGTGATTCAGATTTAAAATGGCATATATAAATATAAACATAATTATGAAAGCAAAACATATTGTATTTGTTTATTTTTTTATGATGTAATAAAATGTGAATCAGGGGTTGTCTTGTATGACGGGGTGATTAGTGTTTTACCCTCATATGTTTCTCAGTTCTTCCGTAACACAAGCATATTTTATTTTATACTTGAAAAAAAACTTTTTTGTGTCGTACTGCATGTGTTAAAATGTGATAACTTGATTGAAGTACAAGTCTGTTAAATCTGTAAATACAGATGCAAGTGTAATTTTCCAGTGATGGGTGGAGATATTACAACCCCTGAGTGTTTTTAAAGTCAGAATTTTCTATACAGAATTAAGTTTTCTTTGTCTAAATGTGTTCTTGGTTTTTCAGGTTGAGTATAGTCTTTGGCTGATAACTGATTGTCAAATACATGTGCATATGCTGACAATTCACACAGACGCTGAGGGAGAAAGGTGGCCCTTAGTGCACCTTTCCAATAAAAGGGAGTAGTCAGAAAAATACTTAATTCTACACTTTCATATGCAAAACTTGATTACATACAATAGGTCTGCACTAATGACAAGAGGAAAGCTGTGGTAAAATAATTTATAATACACATTCCGTAATGTTCCTATGAAGGAAGTAATAAAACAGTGAAGAGTCCTTTTAGTTTAGATTTCCAAACCAGGAAACTGTGATCTACACGAGGCAGAGAGCACTTTAATTAAATAGAAAAGGTTTCCTTTAACTGAAGTATTTTTAGTGTGTACATTAAAAATGACATTGTAGCTCTGTGAGCTTGAAACAAAAGTCATGTATTTTAGCCTTAGGTACAAAAGAGGAAAAAGACATGTCCAAATAACCAATGTTTTCCAAATTAAAGACCAAATGACTTGTTAAAAAAAAAAAAAAGGAATGTATTTTAAGAAGTAAATGAAAATATAATTGAAGATCTAAAAATTGTTAAATACAGCAAGAGTCTTGGTGGATTTGAGGGGGACATGAAACGTGCTCACGGGTGCCTCCATGTGTTTGTTCATCATGATGGGAAAGCTAATCTGGAGGTCACAGTGGACCTCAGAAGCACGTGAGCGATGGGGCCACAAGTGGCTTTTCCTCTGGGAGGCAAAGAGCCCTTTGCAACATAAAGAGGCCCAGATAAACACTGGTTCCTTGCCCATTACTGTGTGCAGTTACAGGCAATCACTAGTCTAAAGATGTCCTTGTGTGTGCTCATTATTTCTGCAACTCAGAACACATAGAGATGGGATTAGGCAAGGAAGAAATGCACATGTGATGTCAGGAGTGCCACAGTTTTGCCTGGCTTCTTCATTGCCTTTGTTATTTAAATATCCTGTTGTGTAAGTATAAAGACAGGAAGTGAGTTATACAAACCCTTACAGCAGCAGAGGCATTGAGTTTCAGATAAGTAGAGGTGGTGCCTGGTGTTTGGGGTGTTGATACACACTTAGTTTTTTGAAAATGCTAAAAAGTACTCCATTTTCTCTGGGAACAACATTTTCAATATTTCAGAAGAAGCTATGACAGTACTGCATAAATATTCTCTAGTTAATAATTGCCGCTTGGGCCTGTAACAGCAGACTTTAATTATTTAGCGTCTGCTTTATTTGTGTTTCTTTGAAAACACTAAAATCTTGTCTTCAACAGTGAGAGAGAGAAAGAGGTGGAATAAATGCACAACACAAAATACACTGTGCATTGTTTCTGCCCCGGCTCCGCGGGGTTTTCATGCTGATCAGAATCTCTGGGCAGACAAGGAGGAGAGAGATCCTCTTACTTGGTCCACCCACCCCTGTCGGCTTTCCTGCCAAAACGGCCGCTGGTGTGGGAGCGTTTCCTCTGGCGCTCAGAATCCTCAACTTGAGAGAGAATTGTTGAGAAAAGCTCCTTCCTCTTTTGGGGTCAGAATCAGAATAGTCCCCTTCTGAGTCTTTCTCTGTTTGTTTGTTTTTCCATTTAAATGGCTTTGGTGGTATCCTGAATTTCAGATTTTAGAGATCTATACCTTTTCCTACAAGGAGGAGTATAAAGTAATTTGGGATGAGAATACAAATCGAGTGAGAAACACCTACAGAATTTAGCTTCTCAACTCTTGTCTTTATAAGACAAAATGGATGAAGTGGAGTGGAATGGCATTGTGGGGGCGGGGGGGGGTCGAGATGTGATTGAATTTCTTAACACACAAAATGGAAACGGTGCTGTTAATTTATAAGATCAGAAAGCAGCTCTTCTCATTGTCCCAGATGAACACTTGGGCTGGAGGAGAGGACGCCGGGAGGATTTAGAAAGAGAGCTTTTACGAGTTTCCCTTAGTTTCTGAGTCAGCTCCCCTCCCCCTCCTTCCCAGGGTAAGGAGATAGGGTCCATTTTCTGCTGCTAAAGTGCTGGAGCCTCATTAAACACCACGCTTTATCTCTGCGGCCAACTCAGTGATGAATAACCCTGCGTCCCCGACTTTAACACAATGCACGTCACTTAAGCGTAAACGAATAACCTGTTTTCTTTCACGTTTCTCTTAGAGAGATCACAAAATTCTGATGAGATTTAAAAGAATGTAAAATCCAATGTTTGGGAGCTGAGGGGAATTGGCTACGTTTTGCTGTCCTGGGTTCAGGCTGACCATTTGCATTCAGTCAATAATTAGTTTGCCAACAAGCGTTACTTAAGACCCACTACCTTTTTTAAAAGTCCTTTTAAGGTTTGAGGAAGAGATCCCAATGTCCTGTTTCAAAACAAAATCAACAGCCTCATTTCTTGTCACTGGTTCTCATGTGCTTTTCCTTTCCTTTTTGTGTTGCAGGGTATGAAGACTGTTATTTTGAAAGCCGTGTGCACACCTATGAACAAATCATTTCAATCAGCCGTTTGTACGAGATGTAAACCTAATGCACTTACGGGGAGCGTTGTCTGAATTTGGCTTGTGAGTGGCCCACCCTCTTCAAGTGGCATTAGTGAAGCCCCGCTTGAAAAGCTGAATGAGCGGGCACGTAACCCGCAGTAGGTAGCCTTGTTAGAAACTACAGTTTGGTCCAAAGACAGCTATTTTATTTATTAGATTTACTGATTTCTCAGAATGGGGTAAGCGGTTGCTGGTCTTGTTGATTTTATGTTACAATCACTTGAAAACATCGTTTGCCTAGCTGGGTTCTAGGCATCTGAGCTGGAGCTCTGCTTCTGGATGTTCTCAAACGTTGAAGACAACAAATCACTGATCCTTGGGCCACTTGAAATCTTATCTTTATTTCACTTGAGTACCCTGAGGCTGCAGGCAGACCCTGCAGCAGTAGAGCACACGGGAGTGTGAGTATAGATGTACTGGTGTTACGTTTACAATAGGATTTTAAGAAACACTCTCTTCCAGTTATGATTCTACTTTGGTTGCCGTTTGTTCTAGGATCCCTACCCTTAGTCTTCGCGTGATAACGACTGCGTTCGTCAGGTATTATTTAATGGTCTTTAGGTTTAATACAGAAACTCTTCTTACATCCATTCACCGGCTTTGCAGAACAGTCTAGTTTATCCCTAGACCTGCCGGACTCCTCAGAAGATAATAATAGCTGCTGACGTCCGCAGGGTTAAAATATAGGATTAATGATCAGCTTTTAACGTGTATCTTAAGTATTCAGTATGAGTATTGGGCAGTCCTTTAACCATCTTATTTAACTCAAATTCTCTGTGAAAATTAGAAGGGCGGGTGGAGTCTTGCCCTCAGTCTATGGGGGTTACATTAGGATGACGCTTCTCACTAGACTTTTGGGGTAAAATGGGACATTACAAGGAAGGCGACTTGGAAAAGGGGCATGTTTGTAGTTCCGCTGAAATGCCATCGAGACTTCAGAGAAGTTAATGATTAACTCTAAGAACTGCAAGGCCCAAATCTCAGCCTAAAAAGTACAAAAGCTGAGGCTGAGTCAAGCCGTCTGGATCCCTCCTGGCTGCTGGGCCCAGCCTCTAAAATGGGGGCCGCGGGGACATCGACGGCGTCCCCGTCCCAGGAAAAAAAGATCATCTTCCCTTTGTTCTGGGTAAAACTGGAAAAGATGACTTTTCCTGGAAACCTCAGCATGGTTGCCTTCTTTCTTTAAATGCTTAATAACGTTCTTTGTCAGCAGACCTAGTTATATAACAGTTTTCACTCATGGCAACCTATCAAGCGGCTACTATATACACCAAAATATACGGCCGAGAACTGCTGTATACCTTTGTAACTGGAAAAAGCATTTTAAACTCTAAGGCTAAAAAGAGCTGTATGTCCACAGTCTCTGCCACAAGAGGGGACATTTCTTTTGCAAGAGGCCTTTGCATTGCAAAAGACAAGTTTTACAGCTGACATTTCTCCTACAAGATAAAGTCCCTTTTTTCCTTGAAAAAGATAATTTACTATGTTCGAACCACCTCCTTCCTGTCATTTTGACAGGTTTCAGGCTTCTTGGGCCGATTTCTTTGCTATAATGTACACAATGGGTCCCTAAAGCTTAATCTTTAATTGTTTATGGTCTCAAATGGTATCCCGGGTTTATTGGGCACTTGGGTCCCGGGAACAAGAGCCCCCAGGGGTCTCCCCCGAACCGCACGCCATGGGGCAGGGAGCACCGGCCGCTCACCCTGCAGAACAGCAGCCACGTGAAGCACACACTATCCTGCACACACCCCCCACGTGCGAGCAGCACAGGTCTCCTCGCTCGTCCTTACATCACAGCGTGCAGGCTTACAGGAAGAGTACAATTAAACTACCAGGAACTCTGGTCACAACAAACCCCTCCTAAATGGCTCCCAAGGGATTTCTTTTGTTATTTCAATAACAAGGCCAATTTCAAAGGATACCCCTGATTTCTAAGAATCTGAAGTCATGTATTGTTAACAGCCTTTGAGAAACATCAGCCACGTATAAACTGATAAACTCACAGGGTCTCTTTTGCGTCGAGATACACAGCTTTCGTGGAACCCTTCACCAAGTGACACCAGATTGTTCACGCAAAGACACACACGTGAGCCTTCAGACGTCACCCTTGATCTTTACCAGTAAAACCCTCAGAAGTGTTTGAACGAAGACCACTCTACGTTTATGACCATTCAGCCAGCGTTCTCTGTGTACGGATGGGCCAGGGGAGTTTTGGGGGGCGTGGGGGAAAGCAGAGGGGGTGACCCTGGGATGCATAAGAAGCAGCCTTCGGAGCATCTCGGGGCCGAAGCCTTTCACGCTGAACGGGAGGCCTTTCCACTCACAGAGCTGCTCCTGAGCTGAATGGAAACTGCCTTCGCCAAGGCAGCAGCTGAGAGCTCCTGGTCAGTACTCGGGAGGTCCTTTTCCCCGTTTGTTTTGAAAGCAAGAAAATTCCCAGAATATTAAGTGTGGAAACACTGGTATGATAGGCCAAATCCGGGGGGCCGCGCCACACATAAAATGTTTCCCAGAAATCCTTATGAATGTTATCGAGATCACTTACAAATTACATGATTGACAGTCATGTAAATAATTACTTCATAAGGGCCATGATGACAGAAACTGGCAATGATGATGGCATGTCCATTTTCTTACTCTATATGCCTATTCTCTGTCATGCCTATCTTACAAAAAAAAAAAAAAAAAAAACCACCAAGAGCAGAGATGGGACTTTCCTGGTTGCTAGGAAACAGGTGTTTAAATCGTGTAGATGAATATTTGTCAAATATTAGTAATTTCGACTACCTTTTCTGCATCTCTCTTCTCCCCCAAATCCTCAACTCATGACCACCTGCACTAACATTATGATGCGTCACCAAGACCATGCAGAGGAGTTTCCACTGAGGCTTCATTGCTTTTATAAATAGATCTCCAGGCACGTCAGCTTTGCACCATCAGAAGCCCTGAAATGATTTTGGGGAAGTCGAGATTTTAAAAGGTCATTTTCCTCAGACTGGGGTGAGGATCTTATAGGAGAAATTCCATCTTCATCCCGAAGGGGAAAGACGTGGCTGAAAGAAGGAACTAACTATGGTCAATGTATAAAAGGAAAATTAAGTGGACTATAGCATGTTTTTTACTGTGATCTCTGTTACCCGGAAACAAGTTCTGAGACATTAAAGTCACTTCAGTTCTTTTAAATGTAAGTGGAAAATGGGGGTAAAAAACAGTCTTTGGGCATCAGAAAAATTGCCGTCTTAAAAAAATCCAATATCCAGAATTATATTGAATAAATACAAAAAAAAATACTCGGTGATTGTCAAGACTAACAGGCCAATTAATATCACTTTCCAAAGGAGTTTCACGGCCTGACATAAGGCAGCCCCCATGTCTTGTTGACCTGAGGTTGCTGGAGACAGTATAGGGTTTTCACACCTTAAATCAAATAGAAGTGAAAAGTTGACAAGAGCACAGCACACACGACATGAAAGTGACAGTGCACACAGAATTCAATTACATTTTGCAAGAAAAGTGCCTGAGACGTCACAGAAGCTGGACGCGGAAGAGAGAGGTAATTTCCCGACTAACGTCATAGTTTCTATGTCAGACTGTGATCAGTTTATATTTACCAAAGTAACAAAATAAATCATTAATTAATCCCTAGATGTTACTATATATTTTTTTGCATTTAGAATATCAGTGTAGATTGCCATTCTAAAAAAAAAAAAAAAAAGCCACTGACGTCTTTAAATGAAAATGTCCATTTACTTCCTTATCAGAGATTTATGTCTTCCAATTTTTTTTTCCATTGGCCCTTAGAGACTGATCAGCGATCCGTCCACCAATATCTAATACATCATTAAAAAGAAATGCAAATAAAAGAAACAAATATTATTGAGAAAAGCAAAACTTAGAAGCCTGTGTATCTGGTTCTCTGATGGTTGCATAGGCAGTTTTCTTATCTTAGTAACCAGAGTAAAGAGCCATCTACTAATTAATTTGTTAATGCTTGAAAGAAATTGCCCAGGCGAGTGGCTGCCTTGCCGTGCTGGCGAGAGCAGGGCTACGATTCGCCCACACAGGACAATGTGGATTGTGTATCCGATCAGGCTTCCGCTGGAGTCCCCACCGCTGGGCTCTATTTCTTTATACACCAGGAAGACTCCGATGTGGGCTTTAGGACAACACTATCTTCACAAAGGGAGCCTTAAACCCTCCATGTTTTCACCACCCTCTGCTGTGTCTTCTGCCAAGTAATATGTCTGCTGTGCCTTTAAAAGAACAGCTGTGTCTTCTCCTCTGTAGTGTTTGCACTTTTACCTGTAATCTGATTGTGGGGAGGAAAGGAAAACCTGGGCACCCCTCCCTGGCACCCTGGCACCTCGATAGTTTGTTTCGTTAGTAATTCTACCTAGCGGGGACTTCTCCCTTCGCTGGGCTTGGTCCACAGCGCTGCATCTCCATGGCGATGGAAAAACACGATGCTCCAGAGGCAGGGAGGGCCCGGAGCCTATGGAAACCCTGCCCTCCGCTCCCCCGCCTTGCGGGAGGGGCTGGGCTAATTTATAGGTCGCATGTAGGGGTGCTGGGATTCAGAGATCAAAGGAGGTCAAAAGGGGGCTGTTGGAATGGGAGATGTTTATTGCGTTTAATATAAATACAAATGTGTCCAAGGAGAGAAACTGAAACCTTGAACGTCCCGTAGATTGTGGTGTGTAAATATCAACACCACGTCCGAAACGGGCAGCCTGCGAAAATAAAACCAACCGGCACTTTGAAAAGCTGTCATTTTACATGGCGGTAAATGAAGCCAGGAACCATCTCAATGGAAACTGAAAATACAAATCAGTTGAAAACCCCGGTTAAGATTTGTAACGCTGCTTCAGACCTGCTTTGTGATACCGGCTGGCTGCTGCTTGAGAAATCTCTGGTTATACTCCTCAGCAGCAGACGTTTTGTTATTAAGAACATTTGTTTCATACTGTTAACTATACAGTTAACTTTGTGCCTGTTCACAATGTTAATTTGACAAATTGTGGGCTGGGGGTGTGGGTGCCTGTTGGAGAAAGGGGCTTTGTGCTTGGGGGTCTCCATTAGTGAAACAAGAAATAAGCCTCTCGTAAAACTGATATGATGGGGAATGACTTCTATTCAGTTAACTCAATGATTAGTGCTACTTGGGGCCAGGTGAAGCATGGATAATTGAAATTCACAGATAATCCAAAAACCTCTATTTAACCAATAACTTCAAACTTCTTCCCCATCAAACCAATGACCAGAGGACTTAACAAGTAGAAAAAATGGATTAAATTGAATTTCACCTCCCCAAAGATTCCCACCAGGATGTCCTTTTAAGGATGAATTCAGGACAAGAGCCAAAGATTGACTATATTCCAGAGACTAAATTACAGACGGTTCTTGACAGTTAAAAAGGAAAGGATTTTATCCCAAAAGTTTGTTTGTAAATCAGCGATTTGAAACTCAGAACGCTGTCTCCATGGAGCAATGGTATTTATTCACTGCGGTTGGATTCCAAGGCAGCCCAGAGAGGCCGACTGGTAACCTAATGACACAGGAAATATATTTAGAATTCTAAGTCCCTTAATCAATCCCTTTTGAATCCTAAACCCTTAGCCTCCAACCCCTAAATCTCTCTGAGCCTTAAATCGAAGGGCTTTTTTTTTTAATTGAAGTAAAATTCAGATAACAGAAAATAAACCATCTAAAAGGAAAAATTAGTGGTATCTAGTGCATTCGCTGTGTTGTACAGCCATCACCTACTTTCTAAACATTTTCATTGCCTCCCAAAGAAAACCCATTTAAACCCATGAGCCATCCCTCCCCACTCTCCTATCCCCTCAGTCCCTGGAAACCACCGATCTACTTTCTGTCTCTGTGGATTTCCTGTTGCGGACATTTCATATAAATGGAATCATACATGTGGTCTTTTGTGTCTGGCTTCTTTCACTGACATGATATATTTTAGGTTCCTTCACGCTGTATCATGTGTCAGCACTTCATTCCTTTTTACTGCCAAATAACATTCCATCATACGGCTGGACCACGTGTTATGGACCTGTTCCCCGGTTGAGGGACACTTCGGTTGCCTCTACCTTGCGTCTGTGTGACCGAGGGCACCATTACCCCTGAGCGTCCATCCTGATGTTCTCTGGCCCGTGAGAATCGGGAAGTGGAGTGGATGAGGCTTGGGAAGCAGGGTGCTCCTGTGGTGGAGCCCGGGGAGGCCCCTTCAACCTGCCTGGACTGTGGTACACCCACGCACAGGCCCCCGCCCACGACGGGAGATATCGGCAGGGGACATGTCTCACGACGGCCAGCAGTGAGGAGTAATTCAGGGCAAGGGACGACCACGATGGAGGACGGGGCAGGGAGGCAGGGAGCGTCTTCGGAAGAATGGCGCCTCCCTCAGATTCCAGTCCTGCTGGGCCCTGGAATGAGAGCAGCCCCGTGCTTTCTGACCCAGCCAGAGATCTGGCACATATTCTCAGTCTCTTTCCCACTTTTTTGAAAACATAGGTGCCAAAAGAGGTTTCCATGGCAGCCACCAGATTCAATACTAGGTTCCGCCCTGTAGAGGAGTCGGTCACTGCTAGAGTGTCCTTCCTGCCTGGAAGCCCCGACCCCTCCGCATCCGGCCCCGCATCCTTGTGGGGATGGGAGGGGCTGGCCCGCCGCTGGAGAACATTCCAGAGCTCCAGACGCAGGCCCTCCCTTGCTTCCGTGGTGCCCCTTTGGCATTTGCAATAACTTCTGTTGGTCAAAGTTCCTTACAGTAGAACCAGACGAGCTACGTAGCGTCTGGTTGTGTGATGTGCTCCGTGTCCATGTGTGTTATGTGTGTTTGCACGGATGTGTATGCATGTGTATGATAAGTATATGTATGTAATCTATGAAATGAGTTCTATTTATCCCTGTTTTATTTATTCCATAAAATTTGTTATCAATTCAATAAAAAAAATTTGTCCAAAATCCAACGATATCCTACTCACACATTAACATTTAGTTTTCCCCATATTGCCTTTTTGTTCTTGTTAGAGAACATGGGTTTGTATTTTGCCCTTTCCACTATTGTATCATTTTTCTCAGTGTTTCATGATTTAATTTAATTGGTAGTATTTGTGCTTCAAGACTGGAAAGGCGGTTCATCCTTCCTGACCTGCTTGGTCTGGTCAGGAAAGCCCCTGAAGGCAGCTCACATAAAAGCACCGGCCTTTGGCCTCCCCAGCGCGGGGAGTCAAGCGCTTTGCAGATGCAACGGTCCCCAGTTTTGTGAAGAGCTGGGAGGGTCCCAGAGCCAGGCTGGAGGGAGAGTCTGAGGGGCTCTCAGGGAGGGACAGTCACCTCTGTGCCTGTCTCGCATCCAGGACGCAGAGCTGCCCTGCCTGCTACGGGTCGGGGAGGCCCCGGTGCAAGGTCGTCTGTGTTTTTCCAAATCCAGAAAGTAAAGGGAGACCATTTGGAGAAGAGAGAAGAGTAAAAGTGTAAAAGTCGCTTCAAGTTTTTAAAAAGTTGGGGTATTTCCTTTTTAAAAATTAAAATGTTTTTATTGAGGTGAAATTCACGTAACATACAACTAACTTTTTAAAATATAGAATTCTGTGGTGTTTGGTGTATTCACGATGGTGCACAAACACCAGCTCTCTAGTTTCAAAACCTTTTCCCGACCTCATAAGAGTGCCCTGCACCCACCCTGCCCACCCTGCCCCTGGTGACCTCGAATCTGCTTTTGGCACCTGTGATTCGCTTGTCCTACAAGAGGAATCCTACACTAGGGGGCCTTTTGTGTGTGGCTTCTTCACTGAGTGTAATTTGTCCAGGCTTGTTTTGGTCTCAATGTTTACATCCCCCTCAGGTGCATGTGTTGAAACCTCAGCCCCTAATGGTATTAGGTGTGGGGCTTTGGGAGGTGATTAGGTCACAAGGGTGGACCCCCACGATGGGATTAGTGCCCTTCTAAGAAGAGGAAAAGACCAAGATCTCTCTCTTTGGTCTCCGCCACACAAGGACACAAGGAGAGCACGGCCCTCTGCAAGCCGGGAAGGGGCCCTCACCAGATGCTGGGTCCGCCAGCACCTCCGACCTCCAGAACCATGAGAAATACACGTCTGCTGTTTAAGCCCCCCGTCTGCATGTTTATACCCAGTTTACAGATAAATAAACTGAAATGGCATAAACATGCAGTCACTGACAGCATATGTGTGTTTCTTAGTTTTCTTCCCTCTGAGAGGGGATTATGGAGTTGAAAGGGGGTTCCAGAGGTCATCTGCTGCCCAAAAAGCTGGGAAGGGAGGTGAGCCGACCACAGGAAGAGAAGACCTCAAGGAAAATCGCATTTTATGATGCTGGTAAGTCCAGTGTACCTGTCTACTGCTTGTCTGTTTTCCCAGTAGGGATTATGTTCAGTGGCGCTAATGGCAGGGTTAAAAGCGGAAAAAGACATTTGTCTCCAAAACGCAAACGTGTGTGATGGTGAAAGTGAGGTGGCCTCAGACCTGCTTTGGGGGGTGGCTCCCCCCACAATGTGCACTGGCTCAGGATCAGCCCTTTCCAGAGCCCTCCCTTCCCCTTGCTCTGTGGCCACGTGCTGTCCGTGTAGAAAGCGGGCATGTTTGTAGGACACAGGGTAGCTTGCCGATTCTGTTTCTTCCCATCCCAAACGGTAGTGATCCGGGGACGTGTTCTCTTCATGGCCAAACGCGTGGCTGGAGTCACGAAGATCTTCCACGGGGATGAAGGAGGATGCTCTAGTCTTAGTTAATGTGTGGGATACTATTTGACTGAATTCATTTGTGATACTAAAGACTCAGACTGTCTCCCAGGACAATACGAATATCTAAATGAACATTTTCGGGCTTTGTAAATCCACACAAAAGCAACATTAACATTTCATACAAAGCACCCCAAAGGAAGGCTTCTCGAGCAATGTCTGTGGCATCACCTTGGCCATGGATTTTGGCTTGATTATTGGTTCACCTATGAAGGTCCCTGCTGAGATGCAACCAATGTCTCACTCTTACTGGCAACGTAGATGGAATTGTCTAGAATGGTTACTCTGTAGCGTTCCACAACAATACACAAAGTTCAAGGACTCACCAAGGACTTGGGGGTCTTTACCAAGCAAACCAGCAGTTCCACAGGGCGGGGACACACAGTACACAAGAAGATTGTCCCCCTCTCACAGAGCCGGCCACCAGGAGGGGAGGCAGACATCAGGACCCAGACCCTGGTCAAGAGGAAGGTGATGCTGTCAGGGGGCGGGGGAGAGGGAGTGGTCCAGAGGCAGAGCCGTGCTGTGTGGGAGAGCAGGAGGCTTCCCCAGAGAAAGCGGCAGGGAGCTGGTCAGGTAGCTCCTGTCCTGATGGTTACAGGCATTCGTGCTAATCGGCCAGCATCCCAGCAGGGAGAGGAAGGCGGGCCTGTGGGGGTGGGGGCGGCCAGGAAGGATTGGTTTCATGGCGGAAGGGAGGGAGGCAGGGCTGACAGCTGACCACACGGCGGATGTCCCGCAGGGCCCTCCAGCACCTGGGGTCCTCTCCGTCCCCCTCTCTGCTCTTCTGCCCCAAGACCACTGTCCTCCTCGTCCCGTGAGTGCTCTCCCTTAGTCAGTACAGAGCCAGAGGTTATAGCAGCCAAGCCTCCGAGCTCTTCTCCTGTGCCACCTCCTGTGTTATTTAGATTTCTGCACACGTAGGCAATAGCACTTCACTTAACCCTCAGGTGTGCCAAGGAGGGTTATTTTAAACCTTCTGTCAGCCAGCCGAAATTTGAAATGTCATCTGTTTAGTGTCCCCTTTCCATCCCTCACCTGCCAACAACGAAATACGTTTGAACTCACTTTGGCTCTGCCCCTGAGTGAACTTTTGTACAACTTCAAGAAATAGCCATCTTTTAGGGTTGTCTTTATATCACACAGATATTTGAAGAATCAAGATAATTACAATAACGCACAGCCTCACACAGGAGTATTGAAAACAAATGCATTTGTGTGTCTCAGGGCAGATCGAGTATGCTAAATAAATAAGTTACTCCTCTGTGGAGCAAAATGTAGCCACGATTTCCCCTCTTTCATCTTACCCATTTTTTAGGAATTAGAAAATTATGGTGCAAATAATGCAGGAGTTGAAAAGAAATAATAGGGAGTGAAGAAAACAGTTCTGAAAATAAATAGATCTGACATTTTCAGTACATTGATAAGAACAGACAGTTTGACTTTTTACCATTTTTTCATGTTTGCACTCTGAATGCCGGGAGAGCAAAGTCAGAGTCTGTGTTGGCAGAGGGAAATGTTTTCCTTGAAAACCCTGTAAAAAGATGACGTTCTCCACGCACGCAGGCCTGGCGGATTCTGTGAAACTCCCGGACGCCGGGCATTTCCGAGTCACACGTGATGAGTGGCACAGATGTGAGCAGGTAAAATTCCCCCCAGAATGTGGTTTAAATAATGTCGTTTGCATGAGTGTGTTTGTTTTCTCTGAGTTTGGAGCAAGTTTTAGACACACTGCCTAGAGCCAGACAGAAATCACACCTGCAGCACAGCACCAGGACGGAACTTGGGTTCATCTGCAGTGGAGCTGCCGAGGTGCTGTTTTTACTGGGCTTGATACACAGCTACAAAGTGAACGAAGTCAGAATCTCATCCCTGTGGGTCGCCTTCAGCTTCCCGAAGGCCTGGCCAGCAAGTCCCCGCCCGAGTCCCCATCCCAGCCCGTCGGCTCCTCCTGCCCCAGGAGCTGTGAGGGGACCACCCTCACCAGGCACATCCCGCCTGCTTCTGCCCCTGCTTCCAAGCTCCCTGGTCCCCAGACATTTCAGACGTTCCCTTTGTGTCCCTGCTTCTCCTCACAGCTCCTTCCTGTTGTGTGTTTCCTAGTCTTCAGCTGATGTGCCCGTAGACCCATCTTTCCTTAACCTCAACAAATATTTCCTTATGGGTTTGGAACTGGCAGGGGCAGGTGAGGCGGCTGGACTGGTGATGTGCTCATTCTTAAGTTGAGCAGTAGAGACACAGAAGCCATTCTTTATTCTTTTATATTTGTACACCTTCATATATATATATATTTATATATATTTTTTTCCTTTACGTGTAAGAAACATCTCAGGACAATTTTGTAATTTTAAATTTTAGTGGATCCTACATTCATTTAATGTCCAATTTTCCCCCCCATTTCCTAGGGCGTTCTTCACTGAACACTGTCTCTTTTCCTCCTTAAAACTCTACTTCAAGATGCAGAGTCAGGAAGGACACCCAGCACAGGCTGCAGAATCTCGTGGCTTTGACGTCTATGTTTGCACACGTACCTCAGTGTAGATCCCTGGCAGCCTTGCACATGTGTAAGTCACCACAGGGCTTGTGGAAACATGATCACATCTGGTTCAGCAGATCTGGGGCTGCTTGAGAATTTGTTTCCAGCAAGTTCCGAGGCGGTGCTGCTGCTCCTGGTGTGCGGATCCCCCTTGCAGGTGCAGAAGAAAGGCTGCAGAGTCAGCCACAGGGTGACCGCCAGGTGCCTCCGAGGCTAGAGCAGCTGCAGATGTGAAGAGGAGGTGACAGACCTCTGGACTTGGACTCTCTCACAAGACTTAGACTTATGACTTAATACATTTCTTCTGTATTTGAATTTTTAGACTGAGAATACAGGGCTTGGGAAATGGTATTTTTAATTATAATTTTTCTCACAAATGCATATACCACTCTTGCCATCACGGAGACGAATGATGCCATCTGGGCTGGAGCCATGCTCCTTCCTCCAGCTCTTGGGTCTGAGCAGACGACCTCGCTACGTATTTCAGAAATCGAAAATGATGTGCCTACGTGAACTTGGCTTAGTCTCCGAAAATCAAATAAAAATTATTTTTAAAAAACTGATTAGAATATTTTTAGAAAAGCAGTAAGCGAACCCAGCACATTTCTACTGATACGCATAATTGTTACCAGTGTCTGATAATCAGCCGATAAAGAAAGCAACTAATAGACAGCGTTTTCTTTTACATAGCCCAAACAACCTTCTTATACAGTTTTGCTTTCCTTTTTTTAAAAAAATAAATTTATTTATTGGCTGCATTGTGTCTTCGTTTCTGCACACGGGCTTTCTCTAGTTGTGGTGAGCAGGGGCTACTCTTTGTTGCGGTGTGTCATGGGCTTCTCATTGAGGTGGCTTCTCTTATTGCAAAGTACGGGCTCTAGCGTGTGGGCTTCAGTCGTTGTGGCACGTGGGCTCAGTGGCTGTGGCTCGAGGGCTACGTTGCTCCAAGGCATGTGGGATCTTCCCAGACCAGGGCTCGAACCCGTTGCATGGGCAGGCAGATTCTTAAGCACTGCGCCACCAGGGAAGCCCCACTTTCCTCTTGCTGGCTGCCTTCTCCAGGGTTTATGCCATCAGCACCACTGGCTGCAGTACTGTCCCAGGAACACGTTTAATCCCCATCACCCACCCTACAAAATACATGCATCACATTCTTCCGACATCAGAGCTCGAGACTGAGGCCCATTATGCTTTTCTGGGCTTTTCCAACAAAAGGCAATGTTGGGGGCATTGGTGGTAGCCGTGAAGATGTCGGTTAAGCTGGGGAAGACGACAGTGAGGCCCCCTGCACTGGCCAGTTCTTCCGCACCAGGCGTCGTCCTGGGTCCTTGGGACACGCTTTCTTGTTTAGTCTTGTTGATAACCACACATTGTGAGATCGTCACTCCATTTCATAGATGAAGACATGGTCTCTTGGCCACTGTCCAACGCCAGAACAGGAAGGGGGAGGATGTGAGGCCGAGGATCTCTTCCTCCACAGCAAGAGAAAGAGAAAGGTCACCTTTCCCCCGGAGGTGACTCCAAGCGGCCGCTGGGCTGACCCGCAGGTCACGCCTTGGCCGGCCTGATTCTTCCGCCCGCTGCCCGCCCCTCCCTACCCTCACGGCCACACGCCCAAGTCTGGCTCATCATTCAAGGTCCGGTCCGAATGCCCTCTACTTCTTTAAGCTTTTCTGAAGGAGGCTTCTTTCTGCTGGCCCCCTCCACATGTCCCTGCACACCCCAAACACGCCCAAACTGTTGTAAACGCCATGCATCAGGCGTGCACGTGCAATTCCACGGAGAGACGATATTTTAAGTCTTTTGTAAACCGCCGTCCAGGGTCAGCTTCCCGCTCCCAAGGGTCCACGGTGCTTCGTACGTACCTAAGATCCCCAGGACTCAGCCTCGCGTCCGAATTCGAGCTGCACGTCATTTCCCCAGAAGGCTTCAAACTCAAGGATCCACGAACAGGTCAACTTGATGTTTCCCACCAAGTGTATACTGAAAGGACACCAGGGTAAAATTTTGCAGCAGAAATGTTAACGTCACCACGCCAGTCCAGTCACACAAACTCCTAGTGGTTTTCTATCAAACTCCATCTTGGACCCTCATCTCCTTTATCATTCTTCTTTGTCCCCAGATCTCAGCACCTGTCATCTTTGGACACGTGAGGTACCTTCCTCCCCCGTGAATCTATCTGCTTGCTTCTCTCTACCAGGATTGCCCATTTGATTTTTTTTTTCCTGCTTGTTACAAGTTACCGATCTTTTAAAGCTAGGTTAAATATCATCTCCTCTTGGAAAGTTTCCATAATCCTCACGCCTGCCCTGATCTCCGGGCTGCTTCTCTCGGGGGTGACGCCCCAGCCACCCAGAGCCCTGGATCCGCAGGACGCAACCGGGAGTGGAGGGCAGGCTGGTGCCAAGCTGGCCTCTGCTCCAGGGGTTGGAGCCCCTCAAGGATCATTACACATCTTTCACATCACTGGACTTAGAGCTTAATGAGATGTATTCTTCTTCTTGCTATCACTCAAACATGAGCTTTAATTACATGGACTGATTTATAAATTGCGATTCTACAATTGCAGAGATTAATAGTGCTGTTTTCCCCTTTTGCAGTAAATCGACGTGGTCAACTGGATCCTACGTCCTTAAAGTTGGGGTTTTGCCAAATTATTGTATTTTTTCTGATGGAAATTTACTGTCCCTTTGAGGGAATCCATGTTATTGAGACACTTCCAGGAAGCCCCGTGACGGAGCGGGAGGCCTGCCTCCATTCCCCGGGGGAATCTCTGGGAGCAGAAGTTTCGGAGCGTATGGAGTGAGGTTTCCAGGTTCGCCAAGGATGCCCAGGAGGCGATGTCCAGGAGGTGATGCCCGGAGCCAGTACTCCACCTGCTCTGTTGGCTCCAAGACGGCACCGGAGGCTGTAAGAAAGAGAGCAGTTCATCCGCCATGTGACAGCTTGGTCTGGATGTGGGTCCTTCACGTGTGAACACCAGGACCCTCAGCCCACCAGCTTGGGAGTGATAAATGGTGCTTGGTATTCATGTGTCGGGCAGCTGGCAGAGGGGCGAGAGCAAGGCCTCCGGAGTCCTGAGGTCTGGGCTTGAACCCCGATACCACCCAGGGGTCAGGGCAGATGCCCTAACTCCCCTGTGCCTCGGTTTCCTCCTTGTAACCCTGGGATGGAGCTGTCACTCACTTCTTAAGGGTGATTAAGTGCAGCCTGTGAGAGCTGCCTCAGACATGAGCCCAACACTCTGCAGTGCAGTCTGGGTTTTTAATGGGTGGAGACTACGGAAAGGAGAAATCTTCATTCTAGTTATTATTTCCAGGCATAGAATGAAAAGGGTGAAAAATCATAGTGGATATATTTTATGATACATTTTTTTTCTTTTCTCAGTGTTCACTGTAGGTCTCCATGGAATTTTTAAAAATCACATTATATCTGGAATTATGCCTTGAAGTAGATCCTTTTAAAAGAGATAATATTAGGCTGAACCACGTGAAATTGCTGTTGGTTATGTCAAAAATGGTCAAAAATCAGCAGTCTTGTGGGGTGTATGTAGCTCAATATTTTTCTCAAACAGTGTTTCCGGTTGGAGGCTGTATTTCTTTAAAAAAATTTGGCACCAAATAATGACACATCAGTGGTGAAGATGATGTCATAAAAGCAAAGCTGCAGTGATTATTGATGCCTGTGCCAATTTTACATAGTCAAATTATGCTCTACATCGTTGCATTTTAGCTGAAAAGTACCTAAGAGAGCATTCATCTAACATTGTCTTTAAGATATGGAAATTGAGTCTCAAAGAGGCGAATCACACAACCAGGATGGGAGCTCCTATCTCCTGATTTCCAGTCCAGCCCTGCACCCTAGTCCACAGGCCCCCCTCCTTGATCCAATACGCACGTGGAGCAGCTTGTGTGAACAGAGCCCAGTATTGGGTCAGATTTGCATGTAAAAATATAAGAAATCACGGTTCTGTTGTAGCATAAGTAAGACCTAAATGAAAATTTTAGCTGTGAAAATATTAAGCATTTACTGATACTCTTTGCACCTGAGACACCTGACTTACAGGCACCCGGCTCCACCTGGTCTCTGCGGGGTGGGCTGCTCGCCCTCCCTGCACCTGCCTTCGGCCCCGAAGCCACCTGGCTGCCCGCACCCCACCCCAGATAAAGGAGGGACCAGAAGATCCAGGCTCTTTGAGGGACAGCCTCCCTCTACCTCCTACCTTGTTCCATCTCTGGCAGGAGCAAGCTGGTGCCGTCCACAGGGAGCAGGGGGACAGGTGTAAGCGGGACAGTGGGGGCAGGCCATGACGGTCCCTCCGCGGGAGGAATTGAAATCTGAACAGGACAATCTCATTTCTGCATTTGTGAGGGGACGTCCCAAACTGGGTGCACCTGGCCCCCCGGGCAAGGACCAGCCTGCGGGGCTGTCCCCTGGGCGGTTGGGGGCAAACGGCTGGGGGGAAGGGACCGGGCTGGCACGGCGGGGGGGCTCCCGCAGAGCTGTCTGGCCCTTGGTGCCACGCGCAGGCCATCGCCCTGGTGAGCGCACGTCACCCGGGGTTGGGGCAGCCCTCCGAGGCTGGGCAAGAGGACACGGGCGGCCGGCCCAGACCTGAGGCCGGAATCACAGAAGCGGTGACGTCAGGCTCGGGTCGGCTGCGCGGAACCTGGAGGGGAGGCAGCTGTGCCAACGCCGGAGACTCCGCGGGGAATCCCAGGTGGGTTGCGGGCTCCCGGAGGCCCCTGGCGCCCCGCGCGTTCACCCCGGAGAGCACCTGACATCGTTAACGTGTGTGTCTCCGCGCCACCCTGCTGACTGGCGGGCTCTCCTGCGTGGGTATGTTGCACCTTTTCACCTCTGCAGCCTTGTCCTCACGACCGAGGCGCCCATTACCCGCCTTTGCAGACGCCTCGCCCCGTCAACAAACTCATGACGTGTTTGTTGAGCAAATGGGCGACTGTGTGTGTTTCTGACCAGGACGACGCTTCACGAACAGGCAGAGGCACCTGCAAAATACGCAAATCGAGTGGCGTCAACTGCCACCAATTGTAATATTATTAAACATTCAGTTAGTTGGGTGGAAAGATGATTCTGAGCTGGCAGGCATTTTTCTTAAATTGCGGTGTAGTTGCTTTACCAGGTTGTGTTCGTTTCTGCTGTACAGTGAAGTGAGTCAGCTGTATGTGTACACGTATCCCCTCCCTCTTGGACCTCCCTCCACCCCCACCCCACCCCCAACCACCCATCTAGGCCACCGCAGAGCACCGAGCTGAGCTTCCTGTGCTCTGCAGCGGGTTCCCAGCAGCTACACGTGGCAGTGTACCTACATCAGTGCCAGTCTCCCGGTTCACGCGCCTCCCTCCACTGTGTCTGCTCATCCATTCTCTGCGTTTGCGTCTCTATCCCTGCCGTGCAAAGAGGTTCATCGGTACCATTTTTCTAGATTCCACATACATGCATGAATACACGATATTTGTTTTTCTCTGACTTACTTCACTCTGTATGACAGTCCATCTACATCTCTGCAAATGACCCAATTTCGTCCCTTTTTATGGCTGAGTGATGTTCCCCTGGCAGGCACTGTTGAAATGCAGCCCTGCAGGGGTCGGGTGGCAAACTCAGAAGTCATGACCGCCGTTGGCAGCTGAGCGTGCACTGGTTTCTCATCTCTCTCGCCTCCCTCTGAGGCTCTGGAAGCAGGCCTGGCAGGCCGCGAGAGTCTGGGCTGGAGGGGGATTTGGGGGCTGAAATAAACACAAGGGAAGGATGTCCTGAAACCAGAAGCAAGTGAGCTTGGAGGGAAGGCGTCTCCAGCAAACTTCTCCCAGCTTTTCGAGGAAGCCTGGCCTGGTCCGTGAGCAGGTGAAGGACCCTGACAGCCCCCAAGGCCAAGGGCACTCATCATGTGTGTGCATCTGCTTAGCCACTTACTGTCTTCAAAGAAATGGGTGCAAGGGGTCAACAGGTGCAGACTTCTAGTTATAAAATAAGTCATGGGGATGTGACGTACAGCATGGTGGCCACAGTTAATGACACTGTACAGGTTTTAAACCTGTTAAGAAAATAAATCTTAAAAGTTCTCATCACAAGAAAAAAAAGCCTGTAACTATGTACGGTGACAAATGTTAACTAGACTTACTGTCATGATCCGTTCACACATACAAATATCGTGGTGTACGCCTGAAACTAATAAAATGCACGTCACTCATACCTCAATAAAAATGTTCAACTGAAAAAAAAGAAATTATCCACACACAACCTGGCAGTGCCTGGTGCCCAGAACACTGGGTAAATGTGAAGCATTGAAACATGACAGGCATGGCTTTGCAAACGCCTCACCCCGTCACGGTACCATGCAGGGCCGCCAGCCTCCTCTCCTGGGTCCCCACTTCCTTGTGGGCCACATGGGGACAGTATATCCACCTCACAGCTTCCACCTATGTCCAAGAACGAGCTGAAGTTACTGCACGTTTCAATAACTTAAACAGCTTTCCGGCACTGGAGACTCCGTGTGTGTGTGTGTGTGTGTGTGTGTGTGTGTGTGTGTGTGTGTCTGTGTGTGTGTGTGGGGGGGGGTGGTCACTGAGAATTTAGAGACATGATCCGTAGGAGGGCAATGGTTTTGAATCATTGAATGAACTTGTGAAAACCATTTTAAGAAAGAAATAAATGGTGCTGTGATGACCCCTAAGTTAAAAAAGAGATCTGGATCTGAGAGGGAAGGGACCATAGGCCTGTTTTTCTCTGGAGAAAACTGTATAAACATCTGAACTGGAGGTGCAGTCCTCACATACTCCGGAGACCCCCACCCCCAGGCAGGCCCCTGTCTGAACACCGGAGCCACTTGAAACCCTGCAGGGGACAGTTAGCTGTCCATCGGCTCAACGCATCTTCCGAGGGTCCAACCGCATGACACCCAGGAGTCAGCGCTCCTGCCCAGCGAGTCTGGACCTGAGCCACGGAGCAAGCGGGGGTTCACCCTGGACGCGTGCTGGGAAAAGCCTCAGGGAGGACAGGAGGGCCCCTGGTCGCCGAGTTTTGGCAGAAGGTGCAGAATTTTAGCCTCCATTCCCGTTCCAGGACCTGGCGTCCTCGGGTTTCTAACTATTCTGTGGAGCAGACAGCGTCTCTCGCAGGAGAACGGGGGTGCGCTGCGGCCCTGGGAGGGCTGGAGCCCGTTGCGGCCTGTGGTCTGCCCCACCCGCACTCGGGGAGGGGCCCCCGCGCTGCTGCAATGCCCGATCCCGCAGCCCCGAGACCCCCGCTGAGGCCCGGGCGCGTCCTCACACCACCACCCCTTTCTCCACGTGCTGGGGGCGCCCCACCACAGCACCTTGTCACATCCACGCAGGAAGGACCCACCGCATCTCCCACGAATCCCAGTCAAACGTCCTCAGGGAGGGGGTGGGTGAGGTCAGGGGGTCCCCCCCCCATAGAAACTGCTTGGTGAAACAGAATAGGTAGATTTCACAAGTGGCTGTGGTTGCTGCTTTCTGTTCTCGTGTCTCAAACATAAACACTTCCAAAGAAGCAGACAGCGCCGACCAGGAAAAGGCACGGTGCCTTTTGTTTCAAAATGTGTCAAGAACCAGGGACTCTGAGCCCTGTTTCCGGGAGAACTGAGGGGGGGCCTCCTTATCTTCCCAGCTCCTCTTCCAGCCCTCCTCTTCCTGCCGAAAGTAAACGAGCAAGCGGTCCGTGGGTAGGCATCTGTCCGCTCATCATCGTGTTTCCCTGGACAGAAACAGGGGGGGTCGAAGACGCACCTTCCTCGGGTGAAGAGGCAGGGACGGTGCGGCCGCGTGTGGAGTTGCTCTGTTTTGTTCATTTCTCTAAATCTAGACCCAGTTGTGCATCTGATTCTTTCCTTTTCTCCCCCTTTCTGGGCGGCCCTGTTTTATGAGGGTTTCCACGCTGTCATCCTTGGAGCACCACCCTCTTCTAACAATGGGCCAGGAGGAAGGCTGGGAAGAAAAAGGTTTCCTGGAAGTAATTATGAGGCTGCCGCAGAAATCAGGAGGTTGGGTGGTAGAGAATTTTATTTTACTCTGCCTCTCTGCACTTGAGTCTCAAGTATTCTCGTAAAACTGTGCAATTCATCTTGACATGTACAGGTTGGCCAGAATTCTAAGCCTTAGAAAACACACCTCAGCAAAATTCTACACGACGTTACCATTAAAAGCAGGAGAAGGAAGGGACTTTAAATTATTGAGAATAACTGTCGTGTATTTTTCCTGCTTCCATCCATCGCCTCATGTTGGTTTGTGCAGCCCTAAACCGGCCCTGTCTGCATCGGGTCTGTTTTATTTTTTTTTCTTCACTACCTTGTCTTTTAGGTTCTTCCCAGAATGGAGTGTACAGCCTCCTCCAGGAATTCACTGAGATTTCAGCACCCTCTGTGCTGGAACATGCCTGCTCGCAGCTACCCAAACATCTCTGAGCTGTTTACTCTGCCAGTGCCAACCTCTCGTCGGAATGACACTCCTCCAGGAGCAAGGCCCCCTCGTTTGCCCAGGAAATCGGCAACGCCTTGTCTAGTTCAGCTCATCCTCTAAGAGATACGGATAGAAATGGATTTAAACCTTTACCACTCCTGTTAATTACACACTTGAGATTTCAATAGCTGGCGAACAAAATTTTCACTAATATGCTGTAATCAGTCAGAGGGAGACAGCGGCACATAAATTGTAAATTTATGTAAAGCTACGTATAGGGAAGACGTTGCCCAGCCTGTGTGTGCGAAGGGTGGAAATATTAGTTTGTGTCAGTGGGTGCCAGCTGGGCCGCTTGACGCTGCCACCCAGCCTCTCAGGGGTGAGGGGTGACGCGGTGACCGTGAGAACCATCCTCCGAGGTTTGTCAGGGATGGCAGGCTCGCAGGCTGGGAGCTTCTTAGACATTAAATAGGAGCTTTTCTGACACTTCTACTGTAACAGGCGATTCATCCTTACATTTGAGAGAACTACATGTGAGAGCAAACCGCATCCTGTCCATAATGTGAAAGGTCCTCAGCAAGATGCATGGTCTCAGGGCACCAAACATGTGTCCTTTGTTTTACACCCAGACCCTCAGACTCCCCGCCACCCCAGCGTCTTCCCCTCCCCGCCTGCTCTAGCAGGTGTACCATGCTTTCCGTCCTCTTACAGTGAATAAAATGTACACAAAAACATCTTCACGATTTACTTTGTGAGACGCACTTGAGGTGGAAGATATATGCATATACAGGGTATCTGACCTCAGACACAGAGTTTTAACTGTATTTTCCTTCTCAGATGCACAGCCCCCAGTGAACTGGGCAGGGTCTCTTTCATGTTTCAGTGATTACTTAATTAATTCATGACCACACTTCCTCATTCCTTAAAAACAATTTCACTTACAATAGCATCAACAAGAAATACTTGGGGATAAATTTAAGAACAGAAGTGCAAGACTTGCACACTGAAAACTATAAAACATTGTTGAAAAAAATTAAAGAAGACCTAATAAATGAAAGACACCCTATGTCCATGGAGAGTAAAATGAGAATACCCTCTAAATTCATCTATGGCTTCAATCCAATCCCTAGTGTGGCCGTATCTGGAAGTGGGGCCTTTAGGGAGGTAATTAAGGTAAAATGAGGTCATAAGGGTGGACCCCTGATCTGGTCAGACTGATGTCCTTATAAGAAGGGGAGGCGGTGCTCCATGTGCACACACCAAAGAGAGGCCACGTGAGGCCACGTAAGCAGGTGGCGGCTGCAGCAGAGGGACCAGCCGGTGGTCCCCTCAGCCGCCACCTTGCTATTGGGCTCCCAGCCTCCGGAACCATGAGAAATGATTGCCTGCCGGCCGGGTCGCACAGCCCGCGGGGTGTGTGGCGGCCGCCCGAGCAGCCACCACACCCCAGCCCTGCTCTGTCCCGCACAGCGCTGCCTGTTCTCCTGGTACACATCCCAGGCCCCGTGTCCTGTCTGGACTCCGGCTCCCACCTGCCACCTGGACACACTCTCTCCCAGCCCGGAGCCAGGCTGTGTGGGGGGATGTGGTTCAGACCCTGTCCCGCGCAGCGAGGCCAGTGCCATCCAGAAACAGGACAGGTGTGCTGCAGAGTCTCCAGGCACCTGGACCAGGTAAGGTGAGAGCAGGAACCACGGCCTCGGGCTGCGCGTGCGCACGGGAAGACCAGCGGTGCTTATGGACTTAAGTGAACCCACTGACGTCAGTACTGCTGCTGCCCGGTCATAATCTGAATGCTATTTTCTTTGCAGTAAAAAGTCAGTTATGAGTAAGTGAGGAGCCCACTCGGGGAGGACAGGAAGGGCAGGACACTCCTTCCTGCCCGCTGGAAGGGACCTGGTTTCTGTGACCTGTGCCCTTGTGGTCAGGGCTTCACGCCCTAAATCCATCAATCATGTTTCCCCTTTAAATGAAAACGATGGTGTAAAAATAATTCCTTTGTGGAACTAGAGCATCAGATGAAAATTTTCCCCAGAAAAGTCCCCCAAAATCCTTAGAAAATGTGAATTTATGAATAGACTTATAGAACGGATAGAACTGAGAGGACTTTGGGTATCACCTCCTCAAGGTTTAACTTTCTTTAGAGATCCCGGAGTTTCAAGTACGGTCATCTAGGTTCAGATTCCTGCTGCCTGATCTTAAGTGAATCATGTGACATGTCTATACTTAAGTTTCCTCATTTGCAAAATGAGAAAAATGACTCATACCTGCTGTGTACAACTTGGAAGGATTCTTACCACAGTCAGTGTGGAAACACATGGCAGGGAGCTCTGGAAACTGCGTCATGTGGGAAAACAGTGTCACAGAACAGTAGCGACCCACTCTGGGGGCGGTAGCCCTCTCATTTACGTGGTCACCGGCCATGCAATATTACAGGAGGATAACATGAGAAAGTATTTGTGTCTGTGGCCCTTCATTCTTTCCCAAAGGTGAAAACAATAATGGCAGTTTCTTTCATGAGTAATGAAAAAGCAATTTGTCATGAATATGCAGTTAATGTTTTAAAGAAGACTGTCGTGGTCATAGCTGAAATGAAAGAGGCTTGGTTGGAATGCCACCTGTGCTGCTTCCTAGCTCCATTATCTTGGGCAAATTCCTTAGCCCTTTCCGAGCCTCTGTTTCTGCATCTGTAAAATGGACACCATCTCCCCTGTTATCTGTGGGGAGTGGATCAGATTATTTACGAGCACGCTCCTAGCAGGATGCACCAGGCGAGCGGCTCCCAGCCGGAGCCCGGTCTGCACTCTTGGGACCTGCCGCTACTCAGAGCTGCACCCGTGCACGGGCTTCTCCTCTGGCTCTCTAACCTTGATGTTAGGTGTCAGGAAAATGTCCGCCTTCCCAGAGTTGGAGTGTGGCCTTCTCCATTTTCGAAAACTTTGGCAGCACTAAGAAGCCAAAATAGGCTTTAGCTTGAATGATAGGTCGATTTCACTAAACTTGGAGGCTTGAAAAAACAACTTGCTGATTCATTGTGTTTGCAGAATACACAGACGTTTAGTGTTTGTGTGCTAAAGAAGATTTATTTACTATTTTATCATTTGATTCAAGAAATCACGTTCCTATGTGATGTGTGCGTGTTCCAAAAGGTCCGTTTGTCTCCCTGTGCTTTCTATGCGATCCCTTTCTTGGGGGAAATTGCTTGTGTGCAGGCAGCATTTCTGGGAGGGTTTTTCCTCGGAGTCTGACTTGTGGATATTTATGCCGGGAACTCAAGTTTCAGGTGGTGGGCGGGGAGGCTGCCCCGCCAATCGGAAGGCAGATCTGCTCAGGTCATTTGCAAGCTGCAGCCCACTTTCCCGAAGTGCCACCAGGCTGGTGAAATATATCCTTGGGGGATGTCGCAGCTCTAGTTAAGATTTCCTCTTACTCCTTCGCTGCTGGAGCAAACTGAGGACGACTATTCGCATGTGCGGGCGGCGCTCAGGCAGATGGAGCTGTCAGAAGACGGTAAAATCTCACCCGCTTTGCGACTGCACCTGAGGAAGAGGAGGACTGACAGCGCTTCCTCTGCACCGAGGAGTGACTTCACTCATCAATGCACTGATTTACAGCCTACTGTTTTCCTTTGGCTCAATGTGACATTAGTGCCTACAAAATGGCAAATGTGGGAGAGTGCTTGTAAAGCAAAATCCATTTTTGCAAAGGTAATGATGTTCTAAAATTGGGAAAAGTGCAACTCAGGCAGAAAAAAAATAAAAAATGAACCCTGAAATGACTGAGCTCTTCTTCTTCGCTTTCCAAAGTAGTAGAGGTTTTTTCTTGATGTGCTATCAGATTGGTTCCATTATTTAAAAATATTTTTCACACAGGAAAACGTTAATGTTTCCTATTTTCTGTTTTGCAATGTGACCCGATCATCTGCTCTTCCGGATGCTGGCTCTCACTGTGCAATCAGGCTTGTGGTTTAAAATGGATCCTATGCAAGGATTTGTTCCAAAACGCCCGGCGGAGCGAGAGACTTGTGCATTGCCCTCGGAATGCTATGCAGACGTGCACTGGACTAGGCGCCGCTGAGTTCAGGGGCCATGCCGGCTGCAGGAGCAGTGAGATGCTGGTATTTGTATAAACGAAGCTGTTTGGTGGCCGGGGGGACACCTAGAAGAAAACACTTAAATAGAGTTCTCATTTGTGCCAGACCCACCCAAGCAGGCGCAGGGGGCGTCCAAGAGGGCAGCCTGGGCTGCTTTCTCTGTGTGCCTGTGTGAAGATGCCAGGAGGAGAAGCCCGTCGTTCGCTCCGAGTGGGAACGGTCTCTGACCAAGCGCAGGGCCCGTGTGCACTCACGTGCCTGGGACCTGCCTTGGGGAGGACATGGAGCATGGCGTGGGACGGCGGGTTTCTAAGTGCCAGCAAAGAGGGAGCAGACAAATGTCCTCCCTGGGGACTTCGGGAGTGGCTGGGGTGGCCACTGGTCTGAGAAATGGGTCAGCAGGGGTTTCAGGGCACAGCCTGGAGCTGATGTGACACAAAGCTACCCAGACCAGCACTAAAGAGGGAGAACCTGCTGAGGCCAAGTTCACTGCAGCCAGTGAGGGGCCAGCAGGGCCCATCAGAGAGGGCAGGCGAGTCTCTAATCAGCTGCCCCTCCCGGAGAGGGACCCGCGTCCTTTCCCTGTCACTTAGGAGTGACTCTCCCTCCCTTAGGCTTTCCTGTGGCCCCCAGCTCCGGGAGGGCTCCTCTCTCTTCCCCATCTCTGTCCTGACCCCTCCCTCTCCCTGTATGTCACGAGACCGTGTCTCCGCTGTGGCCTGTGGTTGTATGTGTCCTGGGTACCTCTAGCTGGAGGTGGCTGGGGACAGCGCATGCCCACAGAGGGCCGGGACCCACAGGCTCCCCGTGCGTGGAGGGAGCCCGCTTCTGGGTGAGCTTCCCGGGGCTGCTGTAACAAAGGCCACAGGCTGCGTGGCTCACCTGCGGAGATCTGGCCTCTCACGGTCCCGGAGGCAGAAAGTCCAGAGCGAGGCTCCTTCTCGCTGTGACAGGGCCTCTGCTCCAGGCTCTCCTCAGCTGCCGGTGGGTGCTGGCGATCTTTGGTTCCTTGGCTTCTAGACGCACCGCTGTGAGTTCCGTCTCCTCCTTCACGTGACGTGCTCCCTGTGTGTGTCTCTCTGTGTCCAAATATCCCCTCCCTGTAAGGACACAGCAATACATGGGCAAAGACTTCAACACCTTCTGGGGGGACCCAGAATAACTTTCAGGGCAATTGCTCTGAGCCTGCCTCTTGGGCCACGAGCAGAACAGGAACAGGAAGCACTGATCCCAGAGCTGCCTTCTGCTCCTGGGGCCCCTGTAGGGGTTCACCATGCACACCTTACCCTGCGCGTGTGTCAGCAGCCCCGTCGTGAGGGTCCACGTGTTAGAGCAGAGAAGATCCACTCAGGTGAAAGATGCACCCAGCCCCGGGCCAGGGGGCCGGCGGCAGGGCCGTGAAGGCGAGAGGGGGCTGCAGGCTTTAAAAAAGGCACAGACTTCCGCAAGCCCCCACTCTGCCCCCAGAGGGCAGCTCTTGGAGGTCTTTCAGTTCAAGGGCAGAGCCCAATTGCAGCAACCTCTACCCATGCAGGTATGTTTCCTGTTAGTTATGGGCTCCAAGCCTTGCACCGGGATTGGAAAGGTCCAAAACTTAGAATCTTGCATGCAAGTATACAATCATAAACTTTTACACAAGCACAGAATAAAATATAGTCTCAAGGTATAGACTTGACCCCCGGAGGAAGCACTCTGCTTCCTGGGTCAGCTGAGACTGGAGGGAAGTAGTACTTAGTTGCACGTGGCTGTCTTTTTCAATCAGGGAAGGGAGTGGGAGGCATGGAAAGTAGATGTCTGCATCCTAAGCACCTTCCAGAATGTTCTGTCCAATGGAGGTAGCACTTTCTCAGCTGAAGAGCAGCAGGGCCTCCCACGCCTCTGCCAGGCCCACATCTCTGCTATGGATTCAGGCTGGTGTCCTCTGTCCCAGGGGAAATCCAGGGGTGCTCGGATCTTCAGAAATGACACAGCATTTTAGTTTTGGTGGCAAGTTCGTGAATAAGAAAACTGAAGAGAGCTTTAAGGTCTACACACTGAGCGATTCCTCTTTGTTTGCTTGTTTGTTTGTTTGTTTTGGCTTCAGAGCTTATTGGAGGAATAGACGATTAACATGTTATAATACGTAGTTTGGACGGATGGGGCTCAGGGAGAAGAAAAGGAGAGGGATTTTGAGGGACACACCTCCTCCCAGGCTCTTTCCTGATTGTTTGGCTTTTCTGCCCCAGCGAGGTCTCCGGCCGTGGGCTCACCCGCGCTCCTCCCCGCAGGCTTTGCTGGGCTAAGCCAGGTCAGGTGGCAGGCAGTGGCAACGTCTAACGAGGTTGAGCATGAGGGACACATCCCTACGTCACTTTTAGTTCGCCAGCCGAGAGCAGTGCCCCTGTTTCGTGATGATTTGTGAAGAGATGTCAAGGCAAGTGGATCTGGATGCTGTTAATAAATCCTTCTGCGAGGTGGGCACGGGGAGAATCTCCACACCCACCTGGGGGCCGACGCTGCACGTGGTCCTCAGCACCAACGTCTGGGTGCGGGCCTGGCCTCCGGCTCCGTGCGTTAGAATCAACGTTGTCCGAGTCACCCCGGGCGCCACGTGCAGCACCACAGCCTGGGGGCTTAACAACAGACATTCGCATCTCACATCCTAGAGGCTGGACCTCCAGGCCGAGATGCTGGCCGTTGGCTGTCTGACAAGAGCCCGTCTCCGGGTTCACAGAAGGCCACCTTCTCACTGTTCCTCATGTGGCAGAGGTAGCAAGCGCTGGTCTCCTCCTAGTCTCATAAGGGCACTCATCCCACCATGGGGCCCCACCCTCATGACCTTCTCACCTCCCAAACACCCCATCTCCAAATTCCATCACATTGTGGGGTAGGGCTTCCATATATGAACTTGGGGGGGGGGGTGGACACGGTTCAGTCCACAGCACGTCATGGGTCCCAGGTGTGGGTCTGCTGTGGGTCGCCCCAGCCTGCCTATAGGCCAGCACATGAGTCAGCTCCCCTTTGGGCTCAGCATCCTACGAGGAATGATACCTTCGCCTGGGACACAGAACGGCTGGGGGATCCAGTGAGAGCAAATGGGTGCCAGCAAGTACCATTTGAGACAAATGCACTTCCATGGAGAAGTGATGCCAAGAAGAGCTTTGTATGCTTGGAGCCATGGGGCTGAGCAAACCCTGTCATGGGGAGGACCTGAATGGAAACGCAGCTTCAACGCAGGTTCCATGGGGATCTGGACCTGGGGTGGCCCTTCAGAGAGGTCCTGGATGGAGATATGGGCGGGGGCTGTACCCCAAGTGCACTGTCCGGGGGGAACAGGGGCCTCTTCTGCAGACAGTGGGGGAGGTGCTGCAGATCTGTGTAGATCATGTCAAACAAGACTGCGGGTCTCACAGGTGACCTGGGGTTTCACAAGTCAATGGAGGTGATGACAGAGAGCAGCTCCAGGTGCTCCCGTGGCCACGGCCATGGCCACACCTCTCATGACCACCAGTAATTACAGAAAAGTCATGGCGAAGGGGAAAGGTACAATAGCATGAAAGGACCTGCGTTTACACACCCAACGATGCAAGAGGCCTTTGGGGAAACCGGGGCAGCCCTGTAATCACGTTGCAAAAATGCCTTTTTGTGAGATGGAGCTGGAAATTGAAAGGTAGCGGACCTGTGAGTTCTGTTAGAAAAATTGTGCCAGGAAAACAGTAAGGCTAGAAGCATTTGTTGTCGCGTATAAGGATTACTGCGTCATTGTAATTATACATTAAATTTTTGCATAGAATACATTTAAATTAATTTGGTTTCATTTGTTTTCAAAATAAAAAATGCCCTGAACTCTTTTTTTCACGATTTACTCTGAAATTTTCATTCTCTTTGAAGTGGACTGTCCTTAGCCAGGCTCTCCTGGGCTAAACTGGACCTCCGCCAAGGACAGCAGTGGATGTGGCATCTGGATGAGACCACCGGACGCCCTGGGGAAGGTTGGGTCTTGGTGTCCCGTGGTCATAGGTGGTGTCACGGCACTGAGGACGGATGTAGGAAGGTCCCTTCGGCTGCAGTGAGAGACAGCTGCCTTTGTGAGCTCTTTCCATCAGGAAATCTACACACAGGAAGGTGAGAGGAAGAGGGCAGAATCTTGATATGCAAAGCTTGGGAACTGTAACCCCAGCTTAGACTTTTAACATTTCCTCGGTTGTTCCATCAGAGAAATGGGGGGAGGGAAGGATAAATCAGGAGCTTGGGAATAACATATACACACTACTATATGTACAATAGATAACCAACAAGGACCCACTGTAGAGCACAGGGAACTCTCCTCAATATTCTGTAATAACCTATATGGGAAAAGAATCTGAAAAAGGATAGATACAATTGTGTGTATAACTGATTCCCTGTGCTGTACCCCTGAAACTAACACAGCACTGTAAATCAACTCTAGGCCAAGAAAAATTAAGAAAAATAAAGAAATGGGGGGAAACACCAATGTAACACTGTCTCTCATTACAAATAGTGCAGAAACTTAAAACAACTCCTAGATCGTTTCTGAGAACGTTAAGATCCTAAAGTAAAAACTGAATCCATTGAGGTGATGGGGGAGGACGTACCCAGAGGGCAGGAGACCGTTGTCACCGGGCAGCTCTCAAGGGGTGGCGAAAACACGCTTCCTTCACACAGGTGGTTCACCTTTGGGACCCGGTTACTGTGATAAAAGCTCGCCTATCTGTGTGCAGGCGGTTGAGGGGAAGGAAAGCGTACAGCAAAGAGGTAAAGCAGCTGATGAGTCATGAAATTCCTCCAGAGACACATGCAAAATACCCCAGGACCACTTAGGAAGTCCACGGGGACGGGCCTTTCCGCAGAAACCCTGTGAGACTGAAGCGTCCTGTAGAGGATTGCGGGGAGGTGGGTGAAGACAGGCCGCGCTCTTTCGGGTTTGAGTTAGTGACACTGATCCGTGAAGCTCAGCCTAGAATTCTGGCTGCCCCCAAACCGCTCTACATACCTGTGCCGGACGGAGGCTCCAAATACCCTTACATTCTGTTCCATTGGTCGAAACACCATAAGTAACCAGAATGAGGTGGTTTCCGACCGCATCAGCCTGCAGGTTTTAAAGAAGAGGGGCAGGGGAACTGGCCCTGGGGCTGGCAATTTAGATCTGGGGCCGAGACGTTCTTTCCAGAAACTTCAGACATAACTGAAAAGCTCCAGGAGTTGAATTGCTCGCGCATCCTCGGAGCCCGCGGCTGTACGTGGTTGTTTTCCTCTTCTCGCCGGGTATGCTCCCTCTCTCCCTACCTGGGCAGCTCTTCCCTCTGCCCCACGTCCGCCACTTCCCTCTCTATCCTTAACCTTCTGTGTCGCCAGGGTCCCAGGCTGGAGAGATTTAAGCGGTCACCACCGGGCAGGACAGAAATCAATACACACTTCAGAGCAGAGGCCAAGACGTTGAAGAATGTGGGGGCAAAAATGAGACCAAGTAACTTACTTTCTCCTGACTCCTGTCTTGTAGCCAAACTGCTCGGCCAACTGTGCTGGTTGGGCGTGACTTCAGCCTGTCGTCCTCCTAATGAGTGACGCGGTGATGCTTAATTCACTGTCTGTCACACACCCAGAGCAGGCAACGTTTCCACTGATCTCCGCAGGATGCTGCTTCCACGTGAAGCCGCAGGGAAATGCCTTCCGTCACCGCAAAGTCCCAACTGATAACGGCCTCAGGCTGGGCCTTCCGAGGGGCTGGCGGGACCGTGCCCCAGCTCTGGACGGATGCCCTGGTGACCTTCCTCCTGAACCTTCCCCAGAGGTTCCCGCACACCTGACATGTGTGGTGCCTTAGGTAACAGCCCCAGACGCACACGCCTCTCAGAGCACTGGAGGCGAGGGAGAGGGAGTCTTTGCCCCGCGGTGAATCCAAGGAGGCCTCCCCGGGCCTCGGGCTGACCGCACTTACGTCAGGTCAGCTCATCTCCCTCCAGCTCGCTGTGGTGATGGCAGGACCAGGCCGGGGACCGCTAGAGAACCAGCTCTGCCCTCCCCTTGTGCGCCTCTGTGCGGCCCAGGCGGCCCCCGCCCGGTCTCGGTCTTGCTTCCAGGACAGGCCGTGGGGAGCCGTGGCGTAGACACACGCGGTTCCACGCGCAGAGAGTCTGCACGGAGCCGCGGCCAGCAGCTCCTGCTGGTAAAGCACTGCTTCCGGAGAACCTTTTCGCTTTTCTCCCAAGTCACATTCTAAACACACCCTCCTCCCGGGGAGCCGTCGCGGTGCCAGGATGTCTCTGCAGGCACCCGAGGGCCGTGTGGACCTGGCCCTCCCGCTGGACCTGGGGGTGGCTGCTGGGATTTGGAATCAGGAGCTTCCCGCGGGACCCGCGCTGGGCGGGGTGCGGGTGGCCGGCCGGGGCTCAGGACACACACGGTCAGTCTGGCCGCCCCCGTAGGGGGTCTGCTGCGGAGCGGTGGGCGCAGGCGGGGGTGCTGCTGGGCACACGCCCACCTCCCCCACCCGTGGGGTGGTCTGCAGACGCTCACGCGCACAAGGGTCCCACCTGGGACTGGGGGTGCCCGGGGGGCAGCTTGATGTCCGTGTGCGGACCGTGACCGGGAAGGACGCCGCAGGGCACACGCAGCAGGGGCTCCTGGCAGGCAGCTCCGTCCTCCGTGGTCACCAAGACCGTCGCGCGGCTGCAGAGTGAGACCCCGGGCGTACGGGCTCCAACTTCTCTGCGTACGTCCCAGACCCCAGCGGGCCAGTGAACGCACACCCGAGCATCACCAAGTGACCTCTCCGGTTACTTGCAAGCGTCCCTGTTCACACGGAGGACGGGGCGCTCTAGTCTTCAGTGGGTTCTGGAAAGTTCAGACGGTGGACGAGATCCATGGACAGTTTTCACTCCTTCCGTCTGTCTTACTTAACACTGAGTCTCTCTTCTGCAAAAATGAAAAAACGTCCTCTCCTTGTGTCTGCAGTTCACACGGATGCGTCCTTGCATCTGTCCATTGCTTACCTGGTCATTTGTATTTGCTACTGAGCTGCTGAACAAGGGGAAGTCCACCTTTGGGAGAGGATGTGGACTTTCAGAGAGTCTAGGATCACGGACAATGGTGGTGTTCCTGGACACTGGGGTACACGTGGTTCAAGGAAACGCACAGCTCCTGAGATGTTGATCCTGTACTCTGCATCCCATCTCGCGAAGACACCCTGGGCTTCCCTGGTGTGACAGTAGGGGGGGGCGGGGAGGTGGTCACCTCAGATGTGGGCCACAGCTGAAGCAGGGGAGAGCTGCCTCCGTCGCCCTTGCATTTCTCCGCTTACTGCATCTTCCTCCTCGGGCAGACCCTTCCCCTGCCCAGGCCTTCTCCTCTGTGTTCAGGTGTCTGTTCAGTCTCTGCTGGCTCTCGCTTCCGGCGAGCACCCTTCCTTTCTTCTCAGTGTACCTGCGAGGACAGGGTGGAAACCACAGTGGAGAGACACAGCCTTTGACCACCAGCAGGAGGCAGTCCCTCCGACTAGGTCAGGAGCACGTAGGACGATTCAGAGATGGCCTTGAAGGTGGAGCTAAGGCCAACCTCCTGCAGGGAGCCCTCCATGATTACTCCCTATTGTCAAAGCTCTGTTATCTGTCCTCTTACGTCTACAGGATTCGACTTGTGTATTTGACACTTCATAGGTTGTCAATGGAAATACAAGTTCACATCCTGGGTTTCAAAACCTAAATGTCACATACCTTCTTAAAGGTAGAGTGAATAGACCCGAGGACCTGGAGAACTGGTCACCCACCGCCTCCCCTTTTTATTCCTGGAACCCCAAATAAGAGGTTCCTGAGTCTACTTAGAAATCAATTTTAAACCATTTTGTGTTTATCCGTATTCATGTGCTTCATTCTTTCCAAATCGACCACTCCCAACGCCCAACTCGAGGGCAGACGTTATTCACGGATTTTTATATCCACCCCGCCCCCCATGTTGCTGGTGAAATGCATAGAACTCTGGACAGAAATAAACTTCATTAAGGCAGGGTCCTGGAAACGGGAAATTAGTTTTGCCTCCTCTGACAACCAACCGGAATATTGATGTAAACATTCTGCACGGGTGGACACAGTCCAGGCAAGGATGAGTTGATAACAGCTGGAGGAGTCTCAGATTCTTGATTAAGACAAAAGGAATTTGCTAAGGATGCCTGAAAACTCACAAGACTCATCTACAGGTAGTCAGGCATATTTATACAAGACAAATAGTAAAATACACAGGCTCATGAGGAAAACAGTGATAAATGATGTTGAATTAGTTACCCGGATGCGGATCTTGTCTCTGCCAAAAACTAGCTCGGCTGATCGGAGAAGGGACCCTTTGGCCTTCAGTTTCCTCACCCTTCAAAGAAGGGCGTGGAAGTAGAAATGCTGTGGCCCAATGAAACAAACCACACACTCAGAATCATAGCAGGTTCTCATATTTGTGGCGGAAGTGAGTGAGTTTAGGTTTGAGTGTCTGTGTGTCCTACTAGGTGTGAGAAGCACATGGCTTAGTTCCACAAGAACCTCAGCCTCTCCTCTACCCAATGGAAATAGTAACACCTGTTTATAAGGTGGGGGGAATGCTATAAGGGCTGGGAGTCAAGAGAGCAGACGAGAGCTGTCCACGACAGTACATAGTGTGTGTTCAATGACTAGTAACGCTGGATTGATATGTTGGTATCAAAGTTCTAAGTATCTATTGATGGGTTACAGGTACTGGCCCTTAGTGGATTCTCGGGGGCTGGTCGTTGAGGTGGGGGCCGGGGGTGGGGTGGATATTGTAGATGTGAAAGTTTATCTCCAGGAATCTGGTACATTCACGAGGGCAGGGAGCAGATGGGCAGTTCTAGACATCACCCTGTGGGCAATCAGAGCTCATTCTGAAACATCTGACGTGTCACCCAACTTCCCGGAATGCTTTTCTGCCATCGGGGGTGATGTTCTTTATTCTCAGAGCAGTGGAGGCCATTGAGGGCCTCTCTTAATTGCTGAAAGTGTCCAAACACGGTGGCTCTGAGGATTCAGGGTCCAACTCCCTTTGCCTAAGATCATCGCACTGACTCAGCCTGCATGTCTCCGTGACCCCAAGGGCCCTACGCTGTCCTGTGATGGGCCTGAGGCACGCACACGTCTGCTTCTGTATCCGGTGTGGCTCTAGGGGCAAGGGAAGACGCTGCTTCTGAAGCTGAAAGGTGAACTTCAGAGAGGGGATGCGATACCCTGATGCCCAGATTAGAGACCATCCTAACCTTGTGTGTATCGGTGCACATCGAAGACGCAGAAAACCAGAAAGTGGAACTCGCACAGTATATGCAAGGATACCGCTCAGAGATGGATTTGATGTCACAGAAAAAGAATCATTTAGTTAGGAGGTATTTTCATGTATGTCTGCTCTAAAAGCAATTTTATAACAGCGTGGGTCTCTTTTTGGCTCATATGATGCTAGGCTCATACGATGCTCATGCCATAGTATCTCTGCATCTTGTAAGGTTACCAAATTTCTTTCCAAAATCTGTTTGCTGAGCTAACGATCGTCCGTCTTTTGCTGAGATCACAGGAATTCTCTCTGACCGTCGGGACACAAGCCCGGCTCCCGTTCCCGTGGCTGTGCTGTGCTTCTTTAGGAAACTGTAATTAGCTTCCCTTTTTCTCTTCCGTTCACCAGGTACATATTGTGCTTCTCCGCATTTTATTTCTATCTGGAGGGTTTTCCGTGACGCCTGTGAATACTTGTTCACGGTTCTTGTTGGTACCAGGTTTTGACCATGTTTTGTTAGCCACCCCCACCCCGGGCCACTTTCTGGCAACGACAGTTCTCAGGCCTGAAGGAAATGGGCCCATGTAACGCCCAGCAGCCGCAGAGAGAGAGACGCACGGCCACCACTTAGCGCCCAGGGGTTACCTGGTCAGTGCAGCTTTGGCAAAGGCAAGGGGGCTGGTGGTCGAGGCAGAGTTGGGGTCTTGCCTGGGGGTGCAGTCAGTACTCCCCCAAAACGCCTCTGTCGTTCCACACAAACGTTTTGTGATTCCTCCTTGAAGTAGCAGAGTTTACTCGCATTCGGTCTGCACCCTCCACCTGTGACATTTAGGTAAACGTATTTTCCATCCTTTTGTGCTCCCATCTAATTTCAAAGGCCCCCGTCGAATCAGAGAAGTAACAGCACTGTCGAATCACACTGTGCCCCTGTGTAACGTAACTCTACGTGTTACCAAACAGCTTTGGATTGGGAGTCGGGAACCCGGGGCCCCGCCCTGGGCTATATGGAGAAGGGCTGTGAGCCCCCTGCCCAGGTCCATTTAGATTCTCTGAATCTCACTTTTATGCTCTTCAAAGGTGATAGAAATGCCCGATGTTCCTACCACTGGAGGTTATTGTAAGGGTCAAAATAACAGTGAGGGGTTCCACATGTAAGTGATACCATACGGTGTTTGTCTTTCTCTTTCTGGCTCGCTTCACTGAGTATGATCATCTTTAGGTCCATCCATGTTGCTGCAAATGGCATTATTTCATTATTTTTGATGAAACAAAAACAGACTCATAGATATAGAGGACAGACTTGTGATTACCAAGGGGTAGGTGCGTAGGGGAGGGAAGGATTGGGAGTTTGGGGTTAGCAGAGGCAAACCATTATACAGAGAATGGATAAACAGCAGGTCCTACTGCAGAGCACAAGGATGCGTATTCAACACCCTGTGACAAACATAATGGAAAAGAATATGAAAAAGAATGTTTATACGTATAACTGAGTCACTTTGCTCTACAGCAGAAATGAACACGTCATAAATCAAGTGCACTTCAATAAAATTTTTTAAAAAGCGAAAAAAAAAAGTAAGGGGGAAAAGAGCTTCGTAAACTTTACAAACCACGTAAACAAAGCATTATCTCATTTTTTTCCCTATCCGCTTACACTGAAATGACCACTTTCACTGTTCAATCGGAAAAGGCTCTGAGACTGAATTTTACATATGTGGCAAATGCAGATGCACTTCATGCACTCACAAGGGGAGCGCCCCCCCATTGCTTCTCCTAGGATGTGTGTTTACCCTGCTGGCATTTGCACCTCAGATACTCTGAGGCAAATGCTTTTCTTGTCCTGCAGAGGCCTCCCTGGGAAAGGTGACATGTGGGCCTGAAGGCCATTAGCACCAGGTATACTTATTTTGGCTTCACTGTGCCATTAGTTGACCGGCTCTGGTTCCTCCTTCTGAGCAGAGGATCTGAGCGGCTGCTGCTGGGGCTCTGACGCCGGCCGTCTCTAATAACATCCTCACTACGTGCGACAGAGGCTAATCGACAAGGGCCACGTGTTCATAAGACACATGGTTTTCAGCGAAGCCGTACGTCTTCTGTTTACTTTTAGCAAACAGTACTATATTTTCTTTCTTCATTGAACTATATAGTTTTGTTTGGGGGGTTTTTTGGGGGGGGTTGTTCATGCAAGTTAACTGTTAATATTTGACCACTTACACTGTCTATGTCTACATTACAGGTTTGAAAGAATTTTTTTGTTGCTGTTTAAAATAACATTTGGTTATCTCTAGTTTCTCTAAATATTTTATTTGACAAAGTTTCTTTTTTAATTTTACATGAGAAAGTTGTGTATATGCCGCTCTTACAACTATTGAGTAACTTTAACCCTTTTTTTTTAACCATCAAGATGTATTTTGTGTTTTTCTTTTAACTAAACTCAAGCTACTTGGGAAGGAGAAGGATTCTTCGCTTATTTTAACCTAAATGCTGTTGCTTAAGAGCATCCAACGACATAATGTTTGTACTGGTCAGGGTTCTCCAGAGGAACATAACAGAGGGAGAGACAGAGACAGACAGAGACTTAAGGAATGGGCTCACGAGATGCTGGGGGCTGAGGTCTTGGGAATCTGTGCAGGCTGGAGACCGGTGGATACTGCAGTCCTGAGTCTGAATTCCACAGGGTAGCAGGCTGCAAGCTCGGGAAGGGCTTCTGTGTTGCAGTGTGGAGATTTCCTTCTTTGGGGGACCTCTGCCGTGCTCTTAAGCCCGTCAACTGATTAGATGAGGCCCACCCACACTCTGGAGGGTGATCGTCTTTACTCAAAGTCTACTGATTTCGTGTTAATCACACCCAAAAAAACACCTTCACAAGAACATTTAGCCTGGTGTTTGGCCAAACAGCTGGACACAGTAGCCTAGACAAGTTGACACAGAAAATTAACTATCACAGATTGTAAAACAGCTCTTGAAGACCTTGATCACATAACCAGACTCTCCATGATTAAAGGTCTAAAGGGCATCTTCCTTACAAGGCAACGACCCGGTTGTCCCCAAAGGGAAAAACAATCACGTCATAGCAACAACGATTTGAACTGGAGCATCATAACCTCACGTTGGGGGCTGCTGTGGACACGCGTGGGGATGACGTGATGTAGTGGTGGCTCTCATCTTAGAGCCTGAAGTAAATGCTTTTCTGGTCCTTTTCTGACTTTAATTATGTGCAACACAAGCATCTTGCGCAGGCAGAGACTAATCACTAATACACTTCTCTGCCTGAGAAACGTCTCTCAAAAACCCAGAACCAGGTCATTTCCCCCCAAATGTCAGGCTGCTTTTAGGGAACTATCAAAATGAAACAAAATACCCTGAAACCCCACACTGAAAAAACTCCTAAATCTAATCAAAGTGTTTTATCTGTAAAAATTGTGCCCAAATGTGAAACTGGCCAATTTTAAAATCCAGCCAAACTTTCAAACCAGTCCTGGGAGAGGTTGACAGTTTAAGGAGTACGTTCTGATCTTGCCAAGGGATTTATGCCTGGATGGTCGCTGAGTGCTCGTGGCACCTGGAGGAAGAAGTCCTCCCCCCGTTGAGATAAGGTTACACAGATAAGCACCAAAAGCACTTTGCATTTTCTCAGAGAGCCCCCCTCTTTGTCCTCAGAGGCCTTCTCACACACAAATCCTTCCCCATCAAGATAAGGCGCTGCCCCTAGAAACCCCAGGCTGCTGGGAAGCTGTGGGGTCCTTCACAGGCACAGAGAAAGCTGTAGTCTAAGAAGGCGTCTTGGGCTTGACAACAAAGTCTGCGGAAGCAGCAGAGGAATCCCAGCAAGAGTGCCCTTCCCGGCTCAGCTGCAGCGCTGGCCTGAAACCACGGTGGCCTGGGAAAGGGGACAGTGGGGTTTGGGCCGCACTCCGCAGCTTCCCATCCCGATCCCACTTCAGGGACATTAACGAGCCAGGGCTTCCACCGCCCACTCCCGGCCGCCCGCGGACTCGCCAGGACACGCGGAACATCTGAGACAACAAATCTCGGAGGAATGTGCAGGCAGCCAGCGACAGGATCTGAAATGGTGTCCCTCTTCTTCTCGCAACACGTCCCCGTCCCGGGTTCTCATGCAGTTACATCTTCGAAAATGGCCCACAGGCGGCTGGTGGACTGCCCGCGTGACCTCTGGGAAACTCACAACAATTGCTTGAAACTCTAACCCAGGAGGTGCGTGTCTTTCCTAAAATCCCCCCTTTTGTCAAACATGCTTTCTCCCTACTCGGCCTCTCTCCAGCCCTGCCCTGAACACAGGAAACAAAGACTCCTCTATGATTTGTCCCTGAATTTCATCATGCTTTTTTTTTTTCTTCCAAATCCTGAAACTAAATTGGTTTCCAACTACTTAATAATCAAATTTATGTCTTAACCCGCAGCCGCCACCATGTGAGGGTGCAGTGTGCAGAGGAGTGGAAGGTACGGGGAAATTAAAAGTGCAGTTTTCCTCTCTTGAAGAGTATATAATATTACAGTTTACACCAGGAGATGGCAGAGGGAAGCCCCCCCGGCCCACGAGACAATTAGGGAACAAAGTAAGAGAACAGTCATTGCGTGCTAAATTGTGTGGCACAGATTATTCGTGCTTTCAGGGGTTCAGAAAAAAAGGGCTCAGTGTGAGCTAAAGCCGCTTGAGATGATCTCCTCAGGGCCTCAGAGCCATTTTTAAAACGCAAATAATAAACTGGTAAGAAGGGCTCTCTTGAGGGTTCGGCTGGAGAAGAAGCCACGTTGGGGAGGAAAATGAACCCTAATAGTTACGTGGACAGTCACCCCCAACTGGAGCCGAGGAAAGGTCAAGCTCCGGTAAAATAAGCAGCTTCCTTCAGGTAGGGTTAGTTTGCAAACTGCAGGAAGGACAGGGCGCCCAGCATTGGAGCCTGCGAGGTGTTGACCGGCACGGAGCCCTGGTCCCAGTCTCCTTCCTCTGCTCCTTGAGGCACAGTAATTTCTTTCTAAAGCTGCTAAAAGGGATCTGCTGAGCTTCTTAGGACGACTCACAAGCACCAGTCTGATAAAATGGGCGAGCTCCTGGCAAGCTCCGCCGTGCTCACCCACTCCTGTCTTCTCCACCGCAGCCCAGCAAGGCAGGCCTCCCGCAAGCAGTCTCTCCGACTCACCTTTGCTAGAGGAGGAACTGACTCGGTGCAGGGAAAGTGCTGAAGTCACGAACAGTAAAACGCAGGGAGAACCCCTCGGGCCCTCACACCAGGTTCCTGCTGCCCCAGGAGACCTGCCCGGCCATGGAGGCCGCGGTGCAGCCGGACGCTGGGAGGGGCTTCCAGAAGGCCCCGCTCCCCTCCAGCGCTCACGCTGCTCTGGGCTGACCCCCAAACTCCACTTGCTCCAGCAGCACATTCTTGAAATCCCCCCTCGTTCTTTTTGTCTTTAGATTTCATTTCGAGCAGGTCACAGCCACGGCCACCTGGCCGAATCTTCTAGGAGACCCGGCTGCCCCACCTGCCTCCACAGGAAGGTCCCTCACAAGGCCCAGTGGCCCCCACTTTCCTGCAGATGGCAGGGTCTTTCCCAGGTCGGGATGTGCTGAGCAACGGGCATTTGCGGTCTAGTGGTCAGGGTGGGGCAAGGTCCCCAGCCCCCAGGGAGCCCCACACATCAAGGCTTTCACATCCTGAGGCTGGGAGCCTTCCCAACCTGTGGCTGGCGTCGTGGGCAAGCCCAGCAGATGGCAGGGTGGAGGCTCAGAACACAGGGTCCGGAGTCAGACCCCTGTGGCTGGTTCACTTGACCGCCTCCCTGGGAGGACAGGGCTGCCTGGAGAGTTTCTGAAAATAATGATACCCGTGAAATACCCAACACGTGGCTCAGAGTTGTAGCAACATTCTTCCCCAACGGCCGGAAGGTGGAGACAACCTGAATGTCCATCACTAGAGAAAGATGAACAAACGGTGTCCCAGCCACGCAGTGGAAGATTATTCGGCCGTAAAAAGGACTCAAGTTCTGACGAGCGATACAGCGTGAATGAGCCTTGTTGAAAGCATTCTGAGAGGAAGAAGCCACTCTCAGACGGCCACAAAGCACCCGCGTGCATTTCTCTGACGTGCAGAACAGAGACAGAAAGCATATTCGAGGCCTGGGGGGCCCGTGAGGGGGAGGTGAAGGACGGCTCAGCGCATCTAGGGTGCCTTTAATGGGCTGACCAAGAAGTTCCGGAAAGACACAACATCACGCATGGACCAAAGCCACTGAATCGCTCACTTTAGAATGGTTAATTCTGTGTTGTGCCAATTTTATCTCAATTTAAAAAGTTGAAACAAAGAACCCCACATTTGGCCGGCTGTGTGGTGTAGGTTAAGTGCTCAGGAAGTGCAAGCTTAAGATACTTCCATTTCTGCAGCTCCTCGGGCCTCTACGTACAGCCAGTGTTGCTTTTCTCCACCTTCTCCCACAAAGCATCCCGAGCAGACTCGCAGGGGTTCATGCCCGGCAGGCCTGTTTTCAGCCCCTTCTCCCCGAGCTCTCAGCTGCAGCCGGCACCCTCCCCCTGCACGGAGCTGCGAGGCCCACGGGTCCCCACCCCGCGAGGCAACCCGGTTGGGCTGTGTTTCCTGATCACCCCCTTTCTTTCTTCCAGGCCCCCCCACTGGCTACTCTGGGGGCCGGCGGGCTTGCCCCACCCCCCCACCCGGCCATGGGACCAGCCTCCTGGACGCAGTGTTTTCAGCACCCAGCTCACCACCATCACTGGGTGTCGGCTGCTCTGCAAAGAGCCGCGAGGCCGCTGTGCTAGACCCACCTCCCGAGAACCTGGCCGGGAGTTCTCCGGGTTCGCTTTTCACCTATGACCCAGAACTCAGAACTGCGAGGAATTTTGCAGAGAATTGGGTTCAGATGCCTCATGTCCCACAGCTGGGAATTGTCTCCCAGAGAACTGTCACCAGGTCCCAGGGGCCCAGGCTGCGGCTTCTCCGCTGAGGGCGGGGGAGGGGGGGGTCCCTCTGGGCAGCACCCTGGGTTGTAGGTTGGCGTGAGTCCCCAGGGCCACCGCCGCTGGCACGTTTGGTGCCGACTGGGCGGGTTTCCCAAAGCTCTTTGCTTCAGGTTAGTTCACCATCGACTTCAGGACTCCACCAGGGATGGCATCTGGGGCCCCAGGCGTGAGGGCTGTCTCCCACCTGAGCTATGACTCCGCACCCTGAAATCAGGCAAAGCTCCGTGCAGAGAGACCGGCCACCAGAGCATCTTATTTTGAGAAGAGAAACCTGCCCTCACTCTCTGCCAGGCTCACAAATGCAAGGAACACAACTTCGCGTACCTTCAGCCTCTTCCAAGCTCCTTTTGGCCACACCCTCCTAAGGGCCGTGTCCGCTCCGGTGACCCCTGCAGGCACTGCAGTGAGTCCTTTCTGTCCCCCAAATTCCATGGGAGGTCTTGAATTTATTCCTAATTTCAGCTTGATTCACCTACTGTGTTCTGCAAAGTGTTCTGGGTCAAGAGCTGGTAGAAGTTAAAGATCTGTTTTCAGTCTTGCTACCAGGTCCCTCGTCAGGAGAGTGGCCCTTCATCCAGCTCTTACAGGTGTGCTCGTTTCTTTGCCTGTAGATGGGAATGGGCATTTGCTCTCTGAGTTGTCTTGAGGATTAACTTAACGAAAGCTTCAAGGATGGTGGACAGACGGTAGGAAGACAGGCATCATTTGGGTTTTCTCACAGAGGTTTGCCTTTTCCCTGCAAAACCCTTAGGTAAACAGGAAATGACCTGCAAGACAAAGCAATTCTGGCATCTGGAAGAGGCAGCCCTGGGGGCTCAGAGGGTGGCGTCTGGGCCCTGGTGGGTGTTAATTCCCAGCCAAGATAAGAACAAACCACCTTCAGGTCCTGGTGCTGGACACCCCCACCTCCACCCGGCAGAGGGAGAGCCTTCTGCCCCCAGGTGAAGGGACATAGGATGCAATCGCAGCAGAGCCTCCATTTGTGCCAGAGAAGTCCTGGCAGCCGGGGACACGTGGGCCAGGGATCCTGCTCTTTGTCCACGTGGAAATCACCAGCGCAGCCAAAGACCGCACTTCCCTCCCATCTGAGCCGGTAACCCTGGAATATTCTGGACAGTTGCCAAGTGAAAATGCTTGGACGCTCTGTGCCCTGATTTAATGGTCTAAATTGTCATAAAGTTGTTTGCACTCCATGTCAGACTACTTGCTCTCTGCTCCAGGAATGGAGCCTTTTTTTTCCCCCATCCAGATGGCAAAATACACAGAAAGGAAGATGCAGCCTGTTGGGGAACAGACTGGAGGACCAGTGCAGCCTTAGCTCTGGGACATGGGGACTGACTGATGGTGGGTGTCCACGCGCTCATTTCTACCCCGACTTGTCTTCTAAAGGAAACAAGACCCAGTTCCTCTTTGTAGCCTCCGCAAATCACCCTCCAGTCATCTTCTCCCTTCCAACCCTTTCAAGAGTCCGGGCTCTTGTGCAAGTGTTTTCTGGTTTAGAGAAGTTAATTTCTTTGAAAAAGAGGTTGTCTTATGTCTTAAATGAAATCTTGTCAGCTCAGATCTCCCACCTCCATCTTATCTTTTAGCAATTTTCTTCTTTTAGTTAAGGAATTTCAAGATGTAGTTATTGGAGCAGGTGTTTTCATGGAATGCATTTGAAAGAGAGAATAATGAACAGTTCTCTGTCCTTTAAAAGTTTTAACAAAACTGGGAAACACCTAACATAGTATTTGCTATGTGCCAGAAACTTTTGTGTGTTTGTATGATTATATTAGATGTTTGATCCTTGCAGCTGATAAATGGGAAACTGAAGCACAGAGAGGTTGTGGGATTTGACCAAGGTCACAAGCCTACAGCCGGAATAAGAACCAGGCTGCCAGCTCTCACATCCCTACACTGTTTTATGGGAAGCTTGGAAAATGAAGAGGAAGCAGACAGTCTGTAATCCCATGAGATCACGTCACGCACGCCCTTCTTTTTCACACATGCCTTGTTTACAGGATTAAAATCATAACATACATTCACCTTTGTGTCCCGAATCCTCTGTTTTAGCATGTAGCTTGCATGCTTGACAAGGGCTGCGTGGTTGTCTCATATACGACTCAGGTCATTTATCTAGCGACTCCCCTATTGTTGGATTTTGAGTTTGCTTCCACTTTTTCACTAATAGAAATAACACTTCAATAAACAGCTTTATGACCTATATTTTTCCATTATTTCTATAGGATAAACTGAACAAATTATCAGTAGCCATAACAAAATGAAAAAAGTATCACAGATCTACCTAGTAGTTTTCAAGGAAAATTCTATAAAGCCAAGGAATAAACCCAAGGTTATTTAAATAATCTCAGAGCAGGACAATTCATTTTATAAGTACATGCTTTATAAAGACATTTCAAAAAGAGATTAAAGTGAACAAACAAAAAACAGAAAGAGAGAACAATTTAGATCAATATCTCATAAAAATTAATGCGAAAATTTTAATTTAAAACATGAGCCAAACGATTCTGCAGTGTATTAAAAAAAAAAAGAACAATGTCCCATAATCAAGTAAGTTTTACTCTTGGAAAGCAATGGTAATTCACTACATATATATAGAGAGTAAAGGAGAAAGATGTTATGATCCTTTAGATAGACATTAAAATAATTAAAAATTTCAGAGCCATTCCTGATGAAGACCTTTATTCATTAAAATTAGAAAGAAATTTCTAGAAAGTGATTGAAGATTGAAGAGAAAAACGGACAAAAACAGATAATAGCAGTATTATCTTGATCTGTTTTGGAGGTCCAGTTATTATGACAAGAAAAAAATAATATGAAAATACTGAAAATTAAAGTTAATATCTTTTAGATCGTACGGCTGTAGACTTAGAAAAGTCCAAAAATTTAGCCAAAATATAATATTAAGTGTTTAGAAACATGGCTAAAGTATATAAAAAATATCTTTTTACATAAATATAAACACATAAAATTCTATCATATTTTTATATATAATAATTCACAAGAGCAGTAAGGACTATATCACAGCTGACATTTAACATGAAAAGAAATGTATATGCAGTAAACTGAATGATTACACTGGAAAATAAAAGCCTGAAAAAAATGAAGAGCTATAGCTTGTGCTTACCCGAGGAAATTTAATATTTAGAGAAGTCCACTCTCCCAAAATTAACCTCTAGCTGCAAGTTCATTCCAAATCTCATTTTTGTGTTGAAAAATCCGCGGTCAATTAGGACGTGAGGACGTCCTGCAGCTAAGACCAGTGTTAGCAAGAGGACTGCAGGCCTCAGGTGCCCGGCTCCAGCAGGGCAGCCGTGACTGGGCGGTGCCGACGGACAGAGAGACAGATGATCCGGGGAACAAAATACACGGTACAGAAATAGACCCACGCCTGTTTGTAGGCGTGAGAACTGTATGATAAAGATGTGTCACAAAGGAGTGACATCTGACTAATACACAGTAAAGCACTGGATGATCTTTAGGGGAAGAGGAAGAAGTTGGCTGGCTACCTTACAACACTCAAAATAAATTATAGTGATCGGTTAATACATATTAGAAAATAGAAATGTAAACTAGAGGAGAGTACCTTAACTTGGGGGGTGGAGAAGGTTTTATTGCCACTGTTTTAACCAAGACCAAGAAAATATAAAGGAAAAAACAATTAATTTGGCCAAAGATATCACAAAAAGCAAATGGGAAACAATGTGTAATTTATCCAGATAAAGTATTCATCTCTCTAATATATAAAGGTCAAAAGATCAAGAAGGAAAAGGCAACTCGAGAGAGAGAGAGATGCAAAGCACACCAACAACCAGTCCCTAGAAACAGACACTCAAGTCCTCAGTGAGGTTAGGGACCATCAAAGAAACACAAAGTGAGAGATCTGGAGAGTAGTTTCCACCCACCAGCCTGCCTGAGAGTAAATATTAACATGACTTTTGGATGACCACGTGAACAAGTAGGCACATCCTGCTGTGGGACACCACATCTTGGGGAGGAAAACTAACAATATCTATCAAAATGTTAAACACACACACCTTTGATTTGGCAATTCCACCTTTAGGAACTTGCTTTTAAAAACACTCGGCACGTGCCTTATTTTCATTACATGTGTGTCTAATAACATCTCTTATTTTCATTACATGTATGTCTAATCACATCTCTTAAAGAATTTTTTTAACAGTACAATTTTTGAAAAGAATATAAATTTTCATCAGAAAGTTAGATAAATTATACTATCATCACAGAGTGAGATTTTATGCCGTTGCTGATAAAAATGCACAAATGTCCACAGCGTGGTTTTAAGTCACAGAGCAGAACACAGAAGAACCCTTTTCTGTTTAAATAAGACTTGACCGACATGTGTACGTATCACGCATGCTTCCACATACCGGTATACACATGCACGTGATACCCTGTCAGCCATACCAACAGATGTACGTACTTACACACACAAACATCTGTTTCCAAACGGATGGTGGAAAGTCAGGCAAGACGTACAAAAGACTCGTAACTGTGAGTCTATGGGAATTAGAGAAAGCTTTACTCTCATTTTCTACTCTTTTTACTTTTGCATCATTTGAAATATCTACAAGTAGATACACCTTTTATAATGATATAACACAGCGCAAATATTTAAAAGTTAGGTTGAAAAGGCCCAAGGAACGGAACGTTCTTTATGGCACTGGTGCATGGGGCCAAATTGCTTCCAAACGTGTAGGGCCAGTTTGCTGAGCCAGAGCTCCACACCGACCACGTCTCATCTTCTTGTGAAGCTCATCTCCAGGCTGGAGTTCTCAGGACACTGCAGGGCAGCAGCTCTGTGGCGGACTGAGCCTCTCAACCTGTGATTCTCCCTGAATTCTTTCACCTCTTTGCCTGCTGTCAACTGAAACCTGTGTTGACCTACAGCAAGTGCCTGGGGCGAAAATCCAACAGCAAAAATAGTGAAATTCCACCAGATAAGTCTTGCTCTTTATTTGGGCCACTCCAAGTAAGTTTAGTGACAAAGATGAAAGTTCTGACTATCCACAGATTTCCCTGCAAGTGGACCCATGGATTCCTCATCCTCTCCATCCACCCACCCTCCTCCACACCTGCACCCCGTGCACTGGTTCCTCCTTCATTCTTTTCTCACGGCTCTTCTAATACAACATAGTTCACTTGTTCTCTACGTCTATGTCCTCCTGTTAGGATGTAAGATCCACAAGAGCAGGCATGTTTGTTTTGTTCACAGATGTAATCCAAGAGGCCAGAACGGTGCACGGCACATAGTAGGTTCTTGGTAACTATCTGTTGGATGAATGGACAGCTGCTTTTCTCCCCATCATAAAACGACTGATGGCCAGAAATCATTCCAAATGGCCACCCCTAACTCAAGGAGTTAACACGAAACTTTTAACGGATGGCAGGTCTTGAGCATAAGATATCAAGTTGAAAAGATTAGCATCTTTCTTTGCTCACAGTTTAGGTTTCTGGGATCTCAAGATTGGGAGCCCACATAACCCAAACATAGATCAAAGGCTTCCCGGTGCTCTGCGGCCCCGCCAAGGACTCCTCGGCCTGGACTTAATCAAGTCCAGCGACAGAACTCTCCAGGCCACGGGAAACAAGCTTCAACTTAAAAGTCTTTCTTTTAAAAAATGTGAATGTACATTAATCCAAAACCAACCTCATCGTGACTTCCAAGTATATCCTCATTCTGCTTCCCCAGCCCCCACCCCAGAGCTTATAAAATAAGTCAAATTTCCTTCTCGTGTGGAGGGATGTCCTCGAAGATGCCATGGCAACGCTCGTCAGAGCTTTCCCTTTCCAGGCTGACCACCTTCAGTGCTTCAGGTCGTGTGCTATGCACCACCTTTTCCAGACCTTCCTTCATCTTCATCTCTGACTTTTGGAAATGGTCCAGCTTGCCGAGGACCACATCTCTTCCCAAGGTGAGGGCTCTCCGGATGCGCTCCTTTATGTTAAGACATTCACAGGGGTGACACCCCTTTTTAGATTTGTCTGTAGTTTGTCACTGACTCGGCGCATGAGCGCTAGCATGGAAGGGCTTCTTTTTCTCACCTTTGATGCCAGCGGGAGTCTAGAAGTGGAGGAGGCTGACCTGATCTTCAGAGGGCAAGATAACGCATGAGCCCTCCCATGAGATGGTGGGGACTCCACGACTGGGAGCAAAGGGTAGAGCGGTAACAGCTTGAGTGAGAGGAGCTCAGGCTCTAAGCCACACTGCCTCTTGTGAGCTGAGGGCACCTGGGTCCCATTTCTTCATCTTTATAGTTGAGTTAATCCGATGTGATAATATCACTTAAGGACTTAATTTGTAAGTCCTCCAATTTATCCTACAATGTCTCCTGCAATAAATAACAGTTCCAATGATTTCATTTGATTTAAACAGGTGTCTGAGATAGGCATGCTGATATTCAAAATATTTAATAACCTGTACAGGTAACAGTGGACCAGAATGACATGGATACGGATGATGGATGTGGCTGTGGACACGGCAGCCGCGGACCAGGTGAGTATCCATCTGCCTCGGAAGCAGGGATTACTGCCATTTTGCAAACAGGAAAATAGACTCCAAGAGGTAACTGTACCGAATAAATTTCTATATACTTGAGATATGAGGACAGCTTGAGTGTTTGGGAGAGATGGAATTTCGTTCCCTGGTCTGTGCATTGGATGTTTGGGTTGGCATACTGCGTAGAAAATTTTCCGCCTCCAATGCACCCATCTTTTAATCTTTGAAAAGGTTCAGTGTAAAGTCTGTCTCATAACAGGCTTTAAGGAGCAGCATCGCGTCTTCTAAATGTGCACGTGCCTTGTGATCTGCAACATGACATAAGGAAATAATGTCTGACCCTCCGTATCGTCACCACTGATACACTGTTTCAGCAGGGACACACCTGGCCGCTCTTGGGGCTGAGCAAGAGCGGAAAGGAGAGTATGAGGATGGAGGGAGGTGTCACAAATGCATCCCGACACCGTGCTTGGCTCGTGGAGAATGACCCGGTGGAGGCGCTGAGAATGTACTGTGCAGCCGTGAATGTTCTGAGGATAAATGTTGAAGCTATAGCTTGAATCATACACACCAGTGTTAAAGTTGCCAGCTTCAGGGAATCTGCTTCTGAAATGCACCGAGTCCATAAGCTACACCGTAATTCTAGTGATTCACATCAAACGTACACCTATGCTTTTTTTAAATTTAAACGTACGGAATGTGCTGAGCCCCTGGGCATTTGTATTGAGATACATTTCCGATCTCCTGACATGTATGCCCTCGCTATTACTGATGGAAATGGACTATGGGATTTCTGTGTAATTTCCATTTATATTGTATTAAAATGTTCAAGATGCATTTTCTGTCAAAGAAAGTATCATTTCATAAAATTATTCACTACTCCTGCACATGGAAATGTCAGACATTGCTAATATAATCCTCAAGTTATTGCACAGAGTGTCTTTAGGCGAAAAGACGTGTTTCCTACGCTGTGGCGCAGAATAGCTGGTTCAGCCTATTCTTGGGGAAACCAGTCTGAGTTTTGTTTGTTTTCAGTCCATGCTTATGTGGTGTCATCCCTAGTGAGAGACTTCTTTTTCCCTTTTCTGCTTCTCTTAGTTACGCTATAGGCATAGAAATTGAAAATGTAATGAAAGTACAGAAGATGTTTTATTTCCTTGATTTTGTAACACTGCTTGCAAGTGATTTTCAACTTTGCTACACATACAGAGCTTATGAAAATGCACATTCCTGGACCCTGCTGTACAGTTCTACCTTAGAAGGTCTAAAGAGTATCCCAGGAGTCTGCATTTTGACAAATGCCCCAATTATTTTTACATGTGTAGGGTGTAGGTCATGTTTTGAGAACTATTGCTAAGTACATTGATAATACTTACATAACTCCACATTCTATGTTAATTTCCTTTCCATGTGTAAGATGCCACTGATCAATCAAGTCTGATAGGTTTTATTCTTGTTCCAACAGGTCCTTGTGCATTCATCTGTCCACCCACGCATCCACCCATGCATCCACCCATCCACCCACCCACCCATCCACCCAGCCATCCACCCACCCATCCACCCAGCCATCCACCCAGCCATCCACCCATTCATCCCTCCATATTTTCACCATTTCCAACAATTGATAATAGCAAGACAGACGGCCGTAAACCAGGAAACACCCTTTCCTCTTCCTGCTCAGTGTCAGTGTCGGGCTGCCATTCGAAAGCTGAAGGCTGATTTCTTTTTCAACCTTCAGGTTAAATCACTACACACAGTGGGTGGTGTGTAGCCACAGCAAGGCCTTACACAGGTGGACTCTGTTTGCCAACCAAATTCTGTGTTTTTTGAAACTCCGCCCATATACAGTCAATGGGCGAAAGGACTGGTCACATTTTAGCCTTTACCCTAACGTCCACACACACAAAGAGCGGTCGCGTTCCAAGAGACATCTTTAACATATATTCGAAGGAAAGAGTCTCTGTAAACACCAAGGAATACGAAGGGGAGAATTAGAATCAGTACAGTCTCTCTTCTACTTGCTCATCTTCACTTTCTTCACTAGCAATGGAGACTTCGCCAGTATCTATGGAGAACGTCCTGCGATCTAGCAAGATATTTAAATTATGTAAGTTTAAACATCTAACCACACTTAGCAAACTCTTTTTCTACTTCTTTTTGGAAGAGAGATGGTGGAAAGAGTGAAAATAGATCCCTGATATTCTACCCAGATCTCAGAGAGACAGCAGTCTAGGTATATAAACCATGTATCAGATTTCCCCAGACCCTCTGCAGATCGCAAAGGCTCCCCCCACACCCCCGCCTCCCACCCCTGACTTTTTAGGATCCTTCTAAGCAATATTGACCACATTCAGATAAAACTGGCCATTATTAAGGGCAGCTGCGGGTAACCTGGATGGCATCCTTCAGAGAGAGCTGCATCACCTGCCCAGGTGATGGGGCGAGTGGCGTCGTCACTCAGGGACCGGGACCAAACACCTGAAACCTTACGCATCTCTGCCCCGGGGGCCACGTGGCGACACACACTCGCAGACCTTCAACCACAGCAGAAAGAGACGCATGTTCCACTGGGCAGACACTGCCTTCTGTTGTTTGTTTCCAATCATGGCACTCAAAGGGCGACCTGGGTTGGTTGGTTTTAAACAAATCAGTTCATTTTATTCTTGAATTACTCAGGGCAGAAAAAGCCATCTCTGTTATGTGCATTTAACAAAATACATGGCAACTAACGATACAATGCTGGTTTCCTTTTCTGTTTCTATTTTCAGTTAAACTGAAAAAATACATTTTCTTAGATCTCTGGGTGACTACTTAAAATTTTTTTCTACAGTGGCAAAACTTATAAACATAAAAGGTGTGGTTTTACCGTTGTTGTTAAGTGTAGTCGGTGATGTTAATTACACTGACAATGTTGTGCAACCACCACTACTCTCTCCCAAAACTTTGTCATCACTTCAAAGGGTAAGTCTGAACTCCATAAAGACGTCATCCTAGATTCAATCAGGCAGATAAAAGAATCAGAAGCAAGCTGCAGTGGGTGATCCATGTGACACATCTATAACGAACACGAAACTCTTGGGGTTTTGAACTAAGTGATGAAGCCCACAGCTGGAAGCAAAGCCCCGAATTAGAGCTCGGGGTCCATGCTCCCCTGGCCCCACCGGCTGCTGACTTTGCCCTTTTCTTCCGACTGCTTCTCTATTCGTGTGGCCACATCGTCTGGAGGCCTTTGCTCTTCGCCTTGCATGTAATTCCAGCGAGTCTTAACTTGCCCAGTGTTTGTTGTTTTGTTTTGTTCTGAAATAACTTTTTGTCCCCCAGAGAATATGACACACCGAATACAAAACGACAAGACTCAGTACAATGTTACAGCCACCATGGTGCATTATTTCAACGCTTAAAAGCCAAGGCTGCTCTCGCCTTTGGAGGGGAGCACGTCACTTCTGCTGGGTAAGTGAGGGCTTGCGGGTTTCGTGGAGCCAGGGGTGGGGGTCGGGGGGGTGCCCTGGTTTGAGTGGGGGGTCAGTTCCTTTGTGCCGCTTTTGCCCACCTGTGCGAGTCCACATTTGCAAGTCCCCTGACGTCCAGCTGCTGCCCACTGAAAACAGAGAAGCTGGAGTGGTTGGCTGAGTGTGGCCACTGTGTCTCCCCTTTGCACACGCCCTCGGGTTGACCTGGGGCTTGTGGGGCAGGTGGGTCTCTAAGAAGGACTCTGCCATCCTCCGTGGGTCTGTAGCTATGGTAACAGTAGGAAGGTACCGTGAACAACTGGAAAAAGGTGTTCACATCTCCCTTTGTAAATTGTCATTGTCATAATAATCTCTGGCTTCAAAACATGATTTTTAATGACTACATGCACTTACCGTGCAAGCACTCGGGCATCTGTCTCTAGGAGCTGTGTGCTCCCCCGGTCTGTAAATGGAGGTGTTTGGTTTCAGTTACGCACTAGGGAAAATGCTGTGAGTCAGAGGGAAGAGTAAATTATGCAAGAAAAGCAGTGTGTGTGTGTCTCTGTGTGTGTGTGTGTGTGTGCGCGTGCGCACGCGTGCGTGGGTCGGTGGAGGGGACTCGTGTGGAGTTACTGCTGTCGGGATTTGTATTTTTGCAGCACGGAGACACGTCTAACCCAGGCATCCGGTGCTCAGCGCCAACGTGTCTGAAGCTCTGCCCGTTGGGACGGTGGCCGGTGCGCCCTGCGGCCAGCGTTCTCACATCCTGGCCCGTCTCAGGCGGTGCTGAACATCCCAGATGAGGGCAGGCATCAGAAACGGATGAGAGAGATTTCAATATCGGCATATTTGGACCAGAGTATATGATCGGGGGCATTTAGTTTGGGTGAAGCAGGGAGGAAGGTGGCAAAGAGAAGAGGGAAAAAAAAGAAGATGAGCAGTGCAGACAGCGGGAGGGGCAGGCGGGGTACTCCCGGAAGCCCGGGGAAGCCCTCCTCCCCCCAGGGGCTGCACCCCACCCCAGCTCCCCTCCCACCCTGACTGTCTGGCCAGCTCTCAACGAGTGACCAAGGGAGACCAGATCCTTTTCGAATGAGGCAGGCTCCAAACACAAACACATTCTTTCACACTCTGATGCGTATCCAACAGAGAAGTGGGGATTCAGGCCTCCGGTTGAGACGTGCCTGCTGAGTTCCAGGGAGAGGAAGAGGGTGCCGTCCAGTCCCACCCACATATTAGCACAGACGCCCGTGATGCCCTTGTTGCTGATCCCAGGAGAGCCCCTGCGAGCCCAGGGTCACTGCGTGGGGGCGCAGAGGCGGGGCGGCCGGGCTGGGCGCGGGCTGGGTGGACCGCGCAAGGTGGGAGGGGCGGGGGACTGCGTGGGGCAGAAAGGGGACTTGACGGCGGTGTTAAGCCGCCAGGGCTTAGGGGAGGGGTGTTCTCTATGTTGCTACAACCAACGCTCTCCCTCAACCCTCTTAGCAACCCCCAAGAACTTGCAAAACATTTCAAGTCCTTGTGGAAAGGGACCCAAGGATCAGCGCGCAGGAGCAGGCTGTGAGGACAAGCCCTGCACTCACGAGTGCCTTCCAAGTGCCCAGAAGCCTGCTGGGCACAAGTGGGTGATGACTGCCAGGCAGGTGCGACCTCCCCCCCACCCCACTTCTGCATCCCAACAGACTAAGACTTAAGGCGGAAACATAGTGACAGAGGCCCGATGCAACCTCGGTCTTTCCACGACAGCCTGGTACCCTGTTCTCCAAGCTCACAGAGAAGCAGAGCGGAGTCAAGAGCTTGGAGCCTGGTGTCTGGCTATCCAGGACAATCCCACCTCCCCCTCACAGCAGGGTCCTCACAGGCAAGGGCATCCCTCTGAGCCCATCTTCTTGTCTGTAAAGGAGAGAGGAAGGTGACCTGGTGCCACCGGAAAGGAGGTGCCCGCGACACAGTGACTGCTGGCTACATCGCAGCTGCAGTTACCCCAGAAAATGCACAGCCACCCAGGGGTGATGGCAGACAGATGGAGGGCATGGAATCTGAAGACAGAGTTGACTTCAGACCTGTTTGCTTTGGCCTCTGTGGAGCTGAGATTGGGGCAAGCACCTTGCCGAGACTCGGCTTCCCGTTTATGAAAGAGGACACATGCGCCCGGCCGTGGGGGTCGCAGGGCAATTCTTGGTGAAGACTGGAGCTCTGCCTCTGCCTCCCAGGAGGGCTGTCAGGAGGCCTGTGGGAGCGGGAGTGGTGTGGAAGGTGACGTGTTCCAGAATAAGCAGGGGTGAGGAGATCCAGGACAGGAGAAAAGTGCAGATGATGCAAAGGGGATGGAGCAGGAAGCAGGAAGAGGAGGAACCACGTGAGGAGTGCAGGATTCTGCTTCTGGTCTCAGGGCTGGACCACATTTCAGGCTCAATACTGAGCGAGAGTTCCACCCACAGTCTTTTAAACGATATCATTCCCTGTAAACACAAGAGAGGGAACTGAGGCGCGTAAACACAGGGCTTACACCTGGGTGCTTGTGCTCTCCTTCCCGAGACAGATGTGGGGAGTCGCTATTTTGCAAAAGAGAGTCTTCACTGCTCCCCAAAGTGAAACCCATGACCAACCTGCGCTTGTCTGTTTCTGTCTGCAGAGCCTGCTCAGGGACCCAGTGTTCCTCCCCTCTGGGTGCAAAATAAATTTTTTCAGGTCTTTGGAATTTTTATTTTATTATTATTATTTTTAAAAATATTGATTGATGGGTGGATTTGGCCGTGCCAGGTCTTAGTTGTGGCATGTGGGATCTAGTTCCCTGACCAAGGATCGCACCTGGGCCCCTGCAGTGGGAGTATGGAGTCTTAACCACCAGACCACCAGGAACGTCCCCACAAGAACAATTTTGAGGGCTTCCATTCCTACAGTCATCTGAACTCCTGTTTCTTCATTTTTAATTTAGAGAAAGATACAAGCAGTTCAGCGTGGCTGAGCCAGCTCACATTCCTCTGTGTAGGAGCAGAGACAGCCTGCACACTTTTAGGTTAAAAGAAAAAGTATTGTCTGAATTTGCAGCAATAGGAGGAACAGTCTCGGAAAGGAGAGTCTAGAAAACCAGCAACCCACTATGATGGGGTCTAGGGACCCAAATTTTCCCTCGAAAATTTTCCTTTGATTTCCCTTAAGTGTGAAGATAAAGAAGTAAACTAACCAGAACAATCTGAACTTAATTTGCTAATACTGAAACATTCGTTATATATTCTGGTTTCTCTTCTGATTGCATTAAAACAAAAGGGAAAATTCTATGCCTCTTATTAGAAATGAATTTGTCTAAAGTGATCTCTACCCTTGAGTTTATACTAATGCCCTCAAAAACGTACAAGAAGTCAGTTAGTCCTGCTGGGGTCTTCCTGGCTAGAAGGTGAATAAGCAAAAACATTTTGTTTCACTGACATTTTATTTTGTCCTGAGTCCCTTTTTCTGTTTCCTCAAGTACATTTTCTGCTAAGATTCTGCAAATACACATCAAGATGAGTCAGAACCCGTGCAAGTGTCTCGAGCCTCACAGGTTCTGCGATCTCATTACATGCTGCCTGGCATTTATAAACGGCACACGGGCTCTCTGTGCGTCAGACACCACCAGGCAGTGGTCACTGTCTCTCTGGGTTTGTTCAGCTACATCAGGCCAGCCTCTGCATGCACCAGGATTACGAATCCAAGCATCTTTATATGCTTGGTGTAGGAATGTGGAAATAAGATTGGGATCTGGTGATTCTGGGGAGGGGCTTAATGATCTGAAATTCGCAAACTAGAGGCTCTATGTACTGTGTGAGAGTGTAATGTGGGAAATGCCATTAGACTTGGTCCAGGGCTGGTGTGGGAGCTGGGCCCGGGGAAGGGACCCGCAGACGTGCATGCAGCAGGCATGCCTCGAAACCCAGGCTGTTGGCTGGTGGGAGGGATTGAGCCCCTCTGTGGAGAGCTCGGGCATAGGGGAGGGGGTGTGGCTGTCACAGGGAGAACCCAGACACCAAAGGCAGACTCAGTCAAGACAGAAAAGGCCAGGGTCTGACCAAGGGTAACCTGGGCCTCTGATAGCCTGCCTGCCCAAACACTGGATTGTCACCCGCGGTTTCGGGACTGAATTTGTAAAGGAAGGTGACACAGCCATGAGGATCCGCGGGACGGAAGGAGTGAGACCGAGCGGGGAGGGTGGTCCTTACTCTCTCCCGCAGGAGTAGTGGAGGAAGGGTAGGTTCTGGGCTGTGCTGGGAAATCCCTGCTCCTAGGCAGTGTATCCTGCTTCCCTGCACTCAGGGCTTAGAAAACCCGTGGCACAGTCACCAGGAGGACCAGAAATGTCCAGGAACACATGCCATCTAAGGAGGTCAGCGGTGGGCTTGGTTACAGTCACTGGCTGTGATCAGCAGGAATGAGTGGGGCGATGACAGTTGGTGGAGAGACATCAGTGAGGTGCCCAGGAAACGAGACACACAGTGTGAGCACCTGTGCGTGCACGTGTGGGAGGGGTCGTGGGGGGGCCTCCGGGAGGAGTTTCAGAAGTCTCAAGTGTGGGGAGATGTCCGGGGGGGGGGGGTGAGATGACCACTGCCCCTCCACTGGCAGCCCCTTTAGGTGAGCTGCCCACCAGAGCCAGCGTGGACGCCAGGAGGTAAGATTCGAAGCTCTTCCCGTTCCATGTGAACAACACTTATTGCCGAAGGAACCCACCTTACGCTGGAATTAGTGGTGACAGTTGTACCCCCTGTGCGTGAACTAAAAGCCGCTAAATTGTACACTTCAGAGTGGGAATTTTCTGGTGTATGAATTGTATCTCAGTAGGAGAACGTGAGTCATCATGAGGTGGCTGAAAGCAACTTAGAGCATCTTCAGCGCGGCCGAGTGAGAAGCTGAAATCTCTTGATCCCTTCGCTGACCCACACATCGCTTGCTGTCACTTCTCACAGGGAGACTGCGTGACCACCCTCCAGACATCCTCTCTGACCGCGACGTCTACACGTGCACACACAGAGGATCAAACTTCTGCAGCTTGCTTTTTTATGTAACAATAGATCTCTCCATGTCAACACATATAAAAATCCTTAATTTTTTAATAGGCGCGTAGTATCCTTCTGTACCGTCATCTACGTAAGCAGTCCTCTATCAACTGGCATTTAGCTGTTTCCAAAATTTTACTTTCTACCTATATCTCTGTACACTTATGAAAGTTTACGTGCAGGACGGATCCCTAGAAGGAAAACGGATAGACGAAGGACATGTGCGCCTAAATTTTAATAGCTGTTGCCAAATTGCTTTCCAAAAACTGTTGCTAACAGCCAGTGGCTCCAGTGGTGCAGGCAGGACCCATCTCCTCCCACCGTCTGGGTGGAAATCTCTGTCCTTTGGAGAAGCTTCAACTCCTCAGGCAACAAAACACAAAGAAACTACAAAGGACTAAAATAACTTCAGGCCTGCACAGTTGGGGCAGATTATAGACAACAAGATACAAAAAAAGATTAAAAAAAACCCAAAAAACAACCCCCCCCCCCCCAAAGGCCACTTCTGAAGAGCTGGAAGCAAAAGCAGGGGACTGCGCAGGCCCCCTGCACGCAACACCACCAAAGGGGTGGGCAGACCACCTAAGCCCCTCCTCCAGCCAGAGCCCTGGATACACGCCTACCTTCAACCCCCGTGAGGAACCAGCTCCCCGGCCACTCCTAGAGTAAGCAAGGGAACCTGCTCTTTGTTCTGGCCCCCCCCCCCCCCCCCATGCAACAAGAGCCCTAATAAAGCCTTGCCTGGACTTCCTGTATGGCCTCTGATCGATTTCTATTGACTGAGGAGGCCAAGAACCCTGGTGGGTACCCAGGGGATGGTGGACAGGGCGGGGGGCAGGCTGAGGCTTGGGGGTGATTTAGCAAGAGTAAGGGGTCTGAGAGGGAAAGAGCAGGGCTGTCGCCCAACAAGGACTCTGCAGTGAGAGCCCAGGGGCTGGATCGCGGGAGGGACAAGAGAGGCCCAGGCCGGGCCACCAATGACTTTTCTTAATCAAGAACCAGTGCCTTTTGTTCCCCTCTGGAAGGTCCTTGAGTCCCTGCGAGGCCCCGACTTGCTCATGACAGTGGTGGCTTTGTGCTTCTCTCTGACAGAAGACTTTTATCTTAAAAAAGAAAATGTATCCAACCAATGCAGCCTGTCGTCATCGCGGTATTCAGACCTTCCCCCACTCCGGAGGGGAGCGCGGGGGAGCCGCGGGTTCACCGGGGCACAGGCGAAAAGTCCCGAAGTTAGTTCCTCATTCTTTTCCCCTCTCTGGATCTCTGTTGTAACCTATTGAAGATCCACAGGAAATGTAATCCCCAAACGTGGCTTTGATTTTTTTTTCTTCCAGCTAACCCTTTCCATGTTGGGAAAGACCTGGCTGTGTGGCCAGGGAAAGTACAGTTCGGCTGAGATGCCCAAGCGTGGCGGGCAGCGTGACAGAGGCAGCGGGGATTGCGGGCCTGGAGCCCCGCGGCTGGCTCCGGCGTGGGCCGCGTGGGAGAGGATGCTTCGGCGTCGCGCGCCTGCCCGAGCGCAGCGTGCGCGCGGGGCAGGGAGGGGCCCGACGCCCAGGCCGCTTTTTGTTCCCCGAGCACCCGGAGCGCGCGGAGGGCTCTGCGCAGGGTCCCCGAGGCCCTGGTCGCGCTCGGCAGGCCCAGGCAAGCCGCTGTGACCCGACCTGCCCGAGAGGCCCGGCGGCGGCCTCCGCCCCGGCAGCCGCGGGCCGGGGATGCGGCGCCGACGGAGGGCCGCGCGGGAGGGGGCGGCGGGGCTGCCGGGAGCGCGCGCGCGGCGGGGGCTCTGCGGGCGCGCGGGGCCCGCGGGTCGGGGCCCCGGGTCGGGGCCGGCCGCGCTGTCTCCCCGGGCCCCGAGGCCGCGCGCGCGGCGTGTGCCTGCGGATGCCGCGAGCGGCGGGAGCCGGGGGCGGGCTGCGCGCTCCCCAGCCGGGGCGTGAGCTGGCCGCCGGGGCGCTGGGGCTCGTGCCCCCGGACGCCCCCGGGAACGCGCGGGCCGGGCCAAGCCGGTCGGAGGCAGGGGCGGGGGCCCGCGGCCGCGCGGCGGGTGGGGACCCTCTTGGCAAAGACAGCGGGCCGCCCGCCCGCCCCTCCTGGCGCTGGGGGCCCGGGCTGCACCGCGGGCGGGCTGGGGGGGGCCCGCGTCCCCGCCGCGCGGCGGGCCTTTGTCTCGGCGGGGCCCGCGGCGCGCCCTGCCGGCAGGTCTGGGCGGCACCTCCTCGGCCTGCCCCGGATCCTCCTCCGCATCCTGCTCCGGTCTCTTGCGCGGCCGCGGCCACGCGGACGGAGGGGGTCCTGCCTCCCGCAGTGCGGCCGGGGGGCTTCGTGCCAGTGCCCGCGGACCCCCAGGCGGACAGACGGGGGCGGGGGCTGGGCCGGGAGAACCCCGCCTCCCCCCTGCTTTTTCAGCCCACAAGGGCTTTAGAAAATGGACTCACTTAACCTTTGCCAAGATGTTATCCAAGCTGCAAAGTCTTGGCCATTGGAAGACCTTTTAAGTCACTATCCCAAAGAGCTTTACTCAGCATTAAATGCAAAATGCCAAAATGACACTTTGAAAAGCAAGCACAAGGGCTAAGCGTGTTTGCAAACCGTGCAACACAGGCACTTCTGAGAGCCTTCCCCTCCCCTCAGTGCATCCTGTGCAAATGCTGTTGGCCCCCGAGCTTCAGGAACCAAAAATCCTGGGAGCTCCTTCTGGCTGGTCATGGGGACGTTTGGGCTCACAGAGGGGGTTTTTTAATCTCTGAAGGACTGAAGTCAGTGTCTGTCCTGGAAAAGCCGACTTCTTCCCAGCTCAAGGTGGCCCGGAAGAGGCGGGCCTGGGACCCGCCCCTCTGCATCCCCTACCACCAGGCCAGCAGGCCAAAGGCGCTGGGTGAGGAAACGGGGTTCTGCTGAAGAGGCCCGCAGCAATGCACCTGGCTTTCCAGACACAAGAAATGAAAGTCTCCTCACAGATGCAGAGAACAAACACATGGACACCAAGTGGGGAAAGCGGGGAGGGTTGGGGGGGGGGAATGAATAGGGAGATTGGGATTCCAAATTGTACACTTCTAAATATATGCTGTTTAATGTCTAACTGTATCTCAATAAAAGTTCTTAAAAAAAAAAAGAAATGAAAGTCTCTTATAGTAGAAAAAATAAGTGATGACGTCGTGAGGGAGAGGCAGAGAACACAGCCTAAGCCAGCCAAGACAAGGCATGCAGAAGCAACTGGCTTCTGAAGCTCTAACAGAGATGCTGTAGCACTTCCTGGCAGCTCTGCAGTAGCCAGCAAATATTTCCACATGGAAGAAAATAGTCCTTCAAAAGGTAGCTTGTTCCGTTCAAGAGAGAGGTACAGCAAGGTCCCCGGCTTTAGTGGCAAAGGGCATTGTGATGTATTTGTTCCCGTTCGAGAACTGTGTGCCTTTCCATTAGGACCCGTGGATGTAAACACGGATTCCCACGTGAATTGAATTAGTCCGCCCTCCCCCTCCATCCCATGCTTGGGAGAACAATGAAGGGATCTCGGCTGACAAATTACGTCTGCGTTTAATGCTGTGATTATCTGGTGAGTTACAAACAGTCATATGAAAAGCCTGGACCTGCCTCACATTTTCATCGGCACTTGTTACTCTTCCCTCTCCCCCATTTCTGTTTCTCCCCAAAGATTTAGAGAAAAAAAAGGAATTCTGACATGTGTTGCTGGTGTCCTGAGTCTGAAACCAGCACATGACCAGGCAGGACGTGAACTTGGTGGGTGGCAGAAGCCCGTCACCAGTTATCATCATTTGCGATTTTTTTTCTCTTTCAAAAAACTATTCTGAGGAGTGGCTGTGAGTTAGGGCTTCATGCTGCCGCGGGCCCGTGGTGGAGGCGTCTCCAGGGAGCTGGCGGCCACAGGAAACTTGCCTGCTCTAAGGTTTCTGAAGGACACTTTTCGGCCAGGCTTCCAGCCACCGAAATGAGAGTGAATTATGCTGGGCCGAGGCGAGTCATGTATAATTCAAGGGCAATTCATTCACTCATTTGTTCTATAAATGTTTATTGAGAGCCTAGGTTGCAGCCCCTCCCGAAGGCGGCGATTCCTTGGGCAGGCGGTGACCCCCGCGTGGCACAGACCCGGTGCCCTGCGCGCTCAGCCTGGCCCCGTGGTGTTTCCACACAAGCCTGATCCCAGAGTGCTAGGGTGGCGTGTTGGTTTTTGTCTTGTTTTAAAAATCAGTAACTGCTTGTTTCATCTAAATTTTAATACTAAACCTAGATCCATATGAGATATGTTAGTGGTGTTTAACAGATCATAAGTATAGCGTCTTGGTTGTGTGGAAGGACTGGAAAAGAAGAGCATCCTCTTTCCTTTTTCGGGCCTGCAGTTTCCTGCTTAATGTCCTCTGTCCCTTAATGAAGAAGGCTTCCTCCCCTCCCCCCTCTGTGCCCTCATTCCTATCATGTAAACAGCTGCCAATAGCTCCTATTTCTCTTTGTTCAAACAAACAATAGCCTTTATAACTAAGGAGAAAATTAGTATCAGGTGAAAGCCTCATATTAGGGTGCTTAAAGGGTTCTCTTTTTCTTCCAGAAGAACAAAGTCCAGCAGTAATCTCTAGAAGAAGAATTCACATTTAACGTTCGGAAAGTGACAGAACAAAAGTCTGTCTTTAATGATGCATAGACACTTTTGTGATTGAATTTTAAATATTTTTTTCTTTTCTTCTCTTTAACTTCCTAACTGAGAAGCTGGAGCTTGGGGAAAGAGGGTGGCTGAGGGTCCGGGGAGTCTGCAGCCCCTCCCGACTTTGGGGCAGACCTGCAGTCTTTGTTAGGGCCCAGGAAAAAGCCCAGTGTTGGGGGGGCTGGGTTTCTTCGCCAAATTAGGGGATTACAGTTATTAATGTCTGAGGAGTGCTTGGAAGTGAAAGATGAGCTGAAATATGCCCCAGATCCCTTGATTCCTTTCCAACATAAAAGGAATCTCTTCCTGCTTGACCTCAAGTGCTTAAAAAAAGCACCGTGTGATTTGAAACTTAAATCCCTGGGAGATGTAGGAGGGACTTTGTAAACATTTTATGTTTTTCTATGAAATAAATTCAACAGGGGGCTAACTTTCCAGAGTAACCCATGGAGGTGCATGTTGGTGGGTAAACCTGAAACATTGTGTTGTTGCACTTCTGTATGTTTTCTCTTTGTGGTTTTGACAATTATTATTTTGGAAGTCTTTGGAACAAGACCAACGAGCTGATCCTTTACTGATCAGTGTTTTCAGGGCCTGAAAAAGCTTTACACTTTATTATCACACATTATCTCCAACGATTTGATGTAACTTTTCTTCAGGTTTGTGGTAGAATTTGATTTCCTCATTTTGTATTCTAATACACCCGTAGAAACATAGATATTAAGGAAGAGTGACGGGGTTTTTGGCCTCAAAGTGGCATTTAAGATGAAATTAAGCCACTCGGACGGATAAGCAATTATCCTTTATTTCTTTAAGGTGCAGAAATTGGAACTCAGAGCAACTTCATTTTTGTTGTTGTTAGCATTTATTTTTATTTTTTATTTTTTAAATTAATTTTTATTGGAGTATAGTTGATTTACAACGTCGTGTTAGTTTCTGCTGCACAGCAAAGTGAACCCATTATACATACACACATCTCTACTCTTGTCCCGTATAGGCCATTGCCGGGTATTGGGTAGAGTTCCCTGTGCTGCACAGTATGTCTTTATTAGTTACCTATTTTAAATATAGTAGTGTGTATATGCTAATCCCAGTCTCCTAATTTATTCCTCCCTCCCTTTCCCCCCGGTAACCACAAGTTTATTTTCTACATCTGTGACTATTTCTGTTTTGTAAATAGGTTCTTTTGTACCATTTTTTTAGATTCCACATGTGAGCGATACCATATATTTGTCTTTCTCTATCTGACTTACTTCACTCAGTATGACAATCTCTGGGTCCATCCATGCAACTTCATTTTTTAAAATAAATTTATTTATTTATTACTTATTTATTTTTGGCTGCTTTGGGTCTTCGTTGCTGCACGTGGGCTTTCTCTAGTTGCGGTGAGCGGGGGTTACTCTTCATCGCGTGCGTGGGCTTCTCATTGCAGTGGCTTCTCTTGTGGAGCACAGGCTCTAGGCGTGAGGGCCTCAGCGGTTGTGGCTCATGGGCTCTAGAGCGCAAGCTCAGTAGTTGTAGCGCAGGGGCTTCGTTGCTCCGTGGCATGTGGGGTCTTCCCAGCCCAGAACTCGAACCCGTGTCCCCTGCATTGGCAGGCAGATTCTTTACCACTTTGCCACCAGGGAAGTCCCTTCATTGTTTTTTAATGGAAGATATTGGCTATGGGAAGGATGGACTTTCATACCTTGTAAATGCTTTTCTTTATCTAGAGTGAAGAGAAGCTCCACAGTGAAATGAGATGGGATGAGAAGAGGAAGGAAGAAGGACATCCGTGTGTCAGGACAGCTAATCCTGTAGGAAAACCCTTTGAACAGAAGCACTGCGGGGGTTGGCAGAGAAGCCGTGGGGCCGGTAGGCAGACTCTGCTGCAGGCTGTTCCAGCTGCATCCCTTGGAGGACGGTCTCATGTGTGGGTCTCAATGTGTGATCCTAAAATCGTACCTGTGCTGCTCTCCCAGAAGTTTCAGGCGGCTGGGACCACCGTCTTCCCAGGTAGGACCCGTTAATTTGGTTTTCCGGGGGACCAGTGGGCAGACAAAGAGCACTGGATGGACCGCAGGACTAGGGGACTAGCAGAGGCCACTCCCGGGATGGTGGGGGCATGTGGGAAGGGCGGGCCAGCTCCTTCCCGTGAACCCGGTAGCCGGGCTGGGCTGGAGAGGCAGCCAGTTCCCGTGGCCTCAGGAACTTGGCGACAAAGAAGGAAGGATGGAGCGGAGCTGAGAGGAAGAGGGAAGTTTCCTTTTGAGCCAGGCGCTGGGCAGGTAGTTCCAGGGGCCTCCAGGGCCCACCTGCTGGGGCCACAGGGCAGTGCTGGGGACAGGGCTCGGCCTGCTCTCTGCTGCTACTTGCAGTGCAGGGCTGTGGGTGCCCTGCCGGAGGGGACGGCGTGGTGCTCTGGGGGGTCGAGGCGGTCTCCTGGGTTACCGGCCTTCTAGGACCTTGACTGTGAAGGGCGCTCCTTGGGAACGTGTTAGAAACGTTCTCACATCCCAGCCCTGACTTACTGAATCTGACGTTCCTTGAGGGTGGGGCCCGGCCATCTCCACTTCCGCAAGCCTCCAGACGACCCTGGCGCCGTCGGGGGGGCCGGGCCCCGTCCCCGAGGCGGTGACAACGGCCTCGGGTGCTGCCTGGGTGCTGGGATTTGGAAAGCTCCCCGTGACTCTCCTGCATCCAGGGTCGGCACACGCCCCTCTAGAGCCAACGACGTGCCGTCCAACAGAAGCCTCTGTGGGGATGAAAGCGCCCAGCATCAGCACCGTCCAATGTGGGAGCTGCCGCGCAGCCACGGAGCACACGAATGGAACCAAGGAGCTGAATTCAAATCATACTGAATTCATTTGACGTTAAACAGCCGCCGTATGGGACAGCACGGTCCTAAAGCCGCAGAGAGAGGTGGCACCTTCCTTCCAGATGATTTGAAGATGCGGGGGCGTCATTGAGGTACATTTTTAAGGAGGTAAGAGAAGAGGTATTCAGAGTCTCGGGGTTGTTTCTGAGCCCGTGTTTGGTGATAAATAGGTAAAGACAGTATGCTGGGCCCTGGGCGGTCCTCCTTTCTTCCCCTCGGAGTGGGATCACAAGTCCCCCAGCAGCGTCCCCTCCTAAGTTAACGAGCAGAGAATCGCCAGGGATGGTCTTTAAAAATCAGAGTCCTGGGCTCTACCCCCGATGTCTGGTTTCTGTAGGTCTGGGTAGGGGCCCTGGAGACTGTATTTCTGGCAAATACCTTGCTGATTCAGATGCAAAAAAAAGTTCAAGAAACCCACCTTGAGAACTAGTGGAAGAGTCTAATTAGGCCGCTTTACTGGAGTTACCCCCGCTCGAGTGTGATGGACCTCGATGTGGGAAGTGTCTGTATAACTCATTCAGGAATCAACACACGTCAGAAGCTGTGCTGTTTGCCTGACTGTGCGAAGCCCGGGGAGAGGCAGGTGAACAAGCTTCAGCGCGGCAGGGCTGAAAGTGCAGTGACTCTGGGGACTTCTGCGACCTCCAGGCAGCACGCGACTCCTCCCCGCTTCCACGCGCCGCACACGATCGTCCTTTCTGGTTTGTGGCCACACAGCGGTGAACTGTGGGTTCAGCCTTCGACTCCCGGTGAGGGAAAGCCTTTACCCAGAGCCTGTGGCCCCGTTACTGAATGCTGCTTCCTTTGATAGCAGGAGTTGCTACTCATTCAGGGCCTCCTGTTAGATTCTTATTTATTGTTCACATGGACACACGTTCGAGAGTAAACCGGGACAATGGTAAAGCGATGCCAGGGCACCAGGGACTGTCCGGGGCCAGTGGGGATGCACTGTCACCTGAGTTACACGGCGCAGCGGCAGGGGAGTGAGGACCGTGAGGTCACAAAGCTGGGGAGCGGCCCACACCCTAGTTCAGGTCTTTGTGACTCTGAGCCGGCTTTGTTAGGCGGCAAGTTGCCCTTGAGCAACGGGAGGCGGCCCCACCGGCCGCAAGTCCAAGAGCCGCCGAACCCGCCAAGCTGTTGCTGCCAACCGCGCCCCCAGCGCGCCCCCGTCAGCGCGCCACGACAGCCAGGGGACCGGAAAAATCCCCCCACTGGCCGACCGGAGGGGCTTCCCCCGCTCTGGCGCCTGCGCACCCCCCACCCTCCGTCATGTCCCAAGGTAACCTTTGGCGGCCATGAGGCTTATTGAACCTTCATAACTATTCTGTGAATACGTACATCTGATTATAACAGACTGACGTATGGGAAGGACACGCGCATTGGAGCCTCTTGCTGTATAACCTGCAGCTGTCAATCAAGACTGTCCATCAACGACCTCGCCTTAAGAAGCCTACCCCCCAGCCCTCCGGGGCCGCTGCCTCCCTTGGCCTGGCCCACCTCTCACTTGAGGTGTTCTCTCTGTTTTCTCGGTATCTTTAATAAACTCTTTTGCAGCAGGCACGACCTCAGATTCTTCTTTGCGTCCTTACCAGGAACCGAGCCCCCCAGGATGAGGGTCTCGGGACGGCCCTCCAGTAACAGGTTGACTAGTGTCTCTAAGATTCACGTCCGTCCAGAACTTCAAAATGCGATCTAATTTGGAAATAGGGCCTTTGAAGATGTCATTGGGTAAGATGAGGCCATCCTGGATGAGGGCGGGCCCTGTGCCAATGACTAGTGTCCTTTTAAGCAGAGCCGAAGAGACCCAGAGAGCCAGGGCGAGGCCTGTGCGATACCGGGGGCCCACGTGGGGCAGTGGGGCCACAAGTCCAGGGACCCCACGGATCGCCAGAACCACCACAGGCCCAGCAGCAAGGAACCAACTCTGCCAGCACCTTGGCTTTGGACGTGCGGCCTGCAGGACTGTGCGAGCATAAACTGTGGTGCTCTTCAGCCACCCAGTTTGTGGAGCAACTCTCGGAAACGGATCCGGACTCTACAGGCCAGTGACCAGGCCCACCACCGTCTGGTGCCATAGTGCCCAGGACTGTCAGTGCTGGCGTCTAGAAGCCTGAGTTTATGCCCGCCATTCACTTACTTTTAATGTGAACTTTAGGAAATGACTTACGCTTGAAGGTTCACTTCTCTCGTTTGTACCGTGGGAAGGATGATAATTAGACCCGCCTCCTAGGCCGTAGGACTGTTACTCTCTTTTTGCTTCAACACGTGTTCATTTTACCTGGGGCTTTTCCGGAAATAAAAGACACAGTCCTTAGGGAAAAATGCTTCTTACAGAGAACAACCGATAAAAATGATGGACAAAGCATAATCCTTGCTTTTAGGGAACTTACAGACAAACAATTATCCCCACTTGGGTACAGTGAGCATTATTAGAAATATAGGGAAACCCTGTCACCGGACGCAGAGTCCCAGCTCCGGATAAAGGCTGAAAGGAGACGTGAGCCCGCTCTGCCTTTCCCAGATAGCGAGCGCTCGGGCACGGGACCTGGACTTGGCCAGCCGGACGCTCACACCAGGACTTTGGAACTGAGACCGTGAAGCAGCAACAAAGGAAAGCAGTTGGAGTCCGTGCAGAGACGCTGCGGCGGAGCCGTCCCACCACACCCGGGGCAGCCCGAGCTCCTGGTCTCCGGCTCCCTGCGGCGTCTTGGTCTGCAGCCTCCCGTGAGCCCCTGCTATCATTTCAGCACATTCAGGTGTATCCGGGAAGCTCGAACCTATCTTCAAAGCCATGTGGGAGGGCAAGGGGCAAAAATGGCCGAAATCATCCTGACAAGTTAGAACAAAGGGGGGGACTCGCACACCCTGGTTCCAAACTTACCAGGAAGCCACAGTAATCAAGACAGGGACCAAAAGAACGGACTCGGGAGTTCAGAAGGAGCCCCATACATCTGTGGCCGACTGAGTTTTCAACAACTAAGACGATTCAATGAGGAGAGAATAGTCGTTTTAACAGATGATGCTGGGACACCTGAAGAAGGATGAATTTGGATTCCTACCTCATATCATATACAACCGTTAACTCAAAATGAACCAAAGACCTGAAATACAAGAGCTAAAACTATAAAAGATTTAAAAGGAAACGTAGATGTCAGCCCTGCTGACCGTAGAGTAGGCGACGCTTTCTGGGATGTGACACACCAGCCACAGGCAACCCCCCAAAGAAATAAATTGGCCTTCTTCAAAATTAAGAATTCTTGCGCCTCAAAGGACACTCTCAAAAGTTGAAAAAATAAACCCATAGGATGGGAGAAAATATTTGCAGATCACGTGTCTGATAAGGTTATAGTATCCAGAACATATAAAGAAGTCTTACAACTCAACAACAAAAAGACAAAAAACCCAATTAAGATATGACCAAAGGAGGAGATATACAGAGAGTCGGGAAGCACCTGGAAAGATGCTTGCATCATTAGTGATTAGGGGAATTGATATCAAAAGCACAATGAGATGCCCCTTTGTATCCACATGGACAGCTAGAATAAAAAACCCTCTGAAAAGGGAAGTCCCAGCTGAAGGCCTTTGGACTTGAACTGCAACATCTGTCTCCTGGGTCTCTAGCTGATGGTCCATCCTGCAGACTGCGGACCTGCTGGCCTCCACAATTTCGTGAGCCAGTTCCCTGAAATAAACCTCTTTCTTTATATACACACATCCTACTGGTTCTGTTTCTCTGGAAAACTCTGACTAATACAATCCTCTACGGACAGGACCAGCAAACTCTCAGATTCCTGAAGAGTAAATATTTGGGAAGCCCTCGTGTATAAGGACCTCAGGCCATGCAAGATGCTGCCTGAAGGTGGAACAAACACAGTGGTAGAAAGAGGGTTGCAACATCAGCTCTGGCGCTGCAGAAGCCACGCTGGAGCCTCTCTGGGCATTTCCTTCCTCGCAGTGTCATGTATGTATTTATGAGTTAATTAATTTCCATTTTCACTCCTCTGCCTCGCTGTTGTATACACAGTTTGTGGGTAGCTGACCATAATTTAGTGTGCAGATTTCAAAATAGCAAGACAGCACACAATGGGACGCGAGGAAGGAGGAACAGTGGCGTTGCGGACGGACGTGTGGAGGGTGACCGTCGAGGCTTTGGGCTGTCACCAGTTGATGAATGAGTGAGCGTGTGTTTTGTCTGAGACGAGGAGAGCAGCACTGTGTTACAAGGAACTAGTTTGTTGTTGTTGGCAGTGACCGTCCAGGAAGAAAAGTGTGTGTGTGTGAATCTAGAAGAGTGGAAGGAGTTGGTTCAGTGGGCATTTGCCATCCTGTGTCCTGGCGGAATCCCCAAGACATGCTGTAACAGTGGGATGCGGTGCCCGGCCGCCCCCGCCAAAGCTGGAACACAAGTGACTCCCGTTCTTGGCTCCGCGGCGGCTGAACTTGGCATTAACCCCCGGCGGGACCTGCTGGACACCCCCACGCGGGAACTTGTTGACTCGCTGACGGGAAGTGGTTCTTAGGACCCATTCACAGTCCCTGCACTGTTGTCCACTGTTCTGCGGTCCAGACGTTTCATGCAGAGAGAGCCGGGCTACTTCCTGCTCCGTGACCTTCCAGAGTTCCGGAGTTCCCAGCAGCCTTGCGTCCTCGGTCAGTTCTGCGACCCTCCTGGTATTCACACCCCACCAAGAATTTCTTGTACTTAAGATAGCCAGGCGTAGCTGATCTGGCTGCAGCCAGAATACCGACCAGCAGATGGGTTGGCCCTGGAGGCTGTGGGAGCCCCAGGAGGGAGGCACCAGAGGAGAGGGGTCTGGTTGTGAGAGAAGGTGGGCTTGCTTCTGGAGGTGATCTGACTATTCTGCTTCCTAGGACACAGCCAGAAGGAGTGTGCTGTCGGCAAAGACAGAGTCTGAGATGTTTTCCTGGCCTTCTGCTTTTTGAAGCTTCGGGGTCACATTTAACCCCTGCCATCTTGGTCTCTTCCTGGGGCACTGCTGCCCAGTCACCTACCGAAGGCCTTCTCACCTGGACAGTCAAAGGTGTTCGTAGGAGGGTTAGCACTCAGTAGGGTGCCCCCATAATACTGGAAGAATTGAAAGATCACAGTATAAAAGGTGCACATTTGCATCTTCAGTTGCTTATCGGGCTACAATTAGATCACGTTAGCTTTTACACATAAACCTTTGTATGTGTTGCTGAATCTAGCTGGGAATTTTGCCCACTCACCAGGGTATTAAAACACATCATCCCACAAGTGCAGACAGTTCTATAGCAGATGGCTGAGACTGTTCATTGCAGATTTAGTACTTAAACCTTGGTCTCTTGCCTCCTGGATCAGTGCTCTTTGTGTTAGAACAGTCGCCAGACTCCAAGTGGTTCTCCCTCTCGATGTAACGTATCAGAGGGGAGAACAGAGGTGGGGGGGGCAGGGGTGAGGGGGTGGGCAGGAGGGGATGGTGTGGCCCAGCCGCTTCTCTGGGAGACGGGGGCTTAGACTGTGCCCCTGGAGACACAGTGTTTTATGACCTTAGATAAGTTTCCTTACCTCCCTCTGCCTCAGTTCTAAATCAGAGGGGAAGGGAAGTTTCTTTCTAATTTGATCTTGTTGTAGTCCAGAAAAATCATATAAAGGAAGAAAGTCAATATAGAGCATCTACTTTATTTTGTATGATTTTGCCAACACATTCTGTCGAAAAATTTAAAAATCACCATCATCATCCTGGTTCACAATTGCTTTTTTTAGACAGAAACTCACATATTTGTGAATTCAGCCACTTCCTTATACTCTTAATTGTGGGGGTTGGGAATCATTTCTAATCCCATTGTACAGAGCAACAGGGAGCACGTCCTCTGACCCAAGTGAGTCTTTTTCTGGGAAGATGGGAGCCGCGGACACCCCTGCTTGGTAGGAGCAAGTGCTGGGACAGCCCTACCTGGACAAGGGGGAAATCAAGGTTTGCAGGTAGACGAAGAAAAGCAAGTCGATGGCCAGTGCTGTGGTTCATAAACACAAAAGGTGTTAAGAGTATACATGAGATACAAGGAATAATATTACAAACATCCCAGACCAACCACTCAGCTCAAGCATTAGAACTGGGCCAGTGTTGCTGAAGGTCGTCGTTGATATTCACATATGTGTGTGTGTGTGTGTGTGTGTCCCAATTTTGTATTTCATATTCACTTAATTTCCCTTATAATTTTCCCATACAGCAATGTACCCTGAAGCCATATATTGCTTAGTGTTGCATAGCTTTGAAGTCTCTGTAAGTGGTATAATATTGTAGGCACTGCTTTCTCATGCCTGTCTGTGTATGGGATGTTGTCCATGGGTGTTGATGTACGTAGCTCTTAGTCAGTCATTTCCACCGTGACGTAGAATTCCATCACACGAATACACAGTGATTCACTTACCCACACGAGAATATTAGTTTTCTCTTTTTTTAGTGCTCGCACTATTATGATATTTTAACGTTATTCATACATACATAATTATTATACATTATTATTACTAAGTTGTAAACATTCTCCAAATATAGGCTCCAATACATAAAAGATTCCACTGTGGATTAGTTTTCCGCGTAGTCTCTTTGGAAACCAGAGATTTGAGAGCCAGGGTTATTGGCAGTCTCCTCCTTCAGCCTCGTCATGCCTCTCTTGAAAATCAGTCACCTGTTCTTCAAATAATATCGCCTCCCAACTGTGCCACCAGCTAGATGTCAAAGCCTCAGTGATATCAAATGGTGTCTTTTGGCATCAAAACGTCAATTTATGTCAAGTGTAATGTAACCCAAAGCCGAGTTTCCATTCTTAGAATGATCACATATCGTACGTCTTTCCTGTCACCTCCCCTGCTGTTAGTTATTAAAGCAGCACCCGCTCCCTGTGCCCGTTGTGAGGCGGCGTGGTCGTCGCTGATGGGGGTGTGGCATCAGAGCGCCCTGTGAAGATGGCTTCAGCACCCACGGTGATGAACAGGGTGCTCTATAGATGGGCATTGAAAATAATCAAGATGTTCATGGATCCAAACAGGCAACAGAAATACCACAGCAACAAATGAACCGTGAGGGCAGCACTACGGGCTCTTTCTCCAGCTGCGCTCTCGTGGAATCGATGTTCACGCCGCGTCCTCAGGAGCAGCCCAGGCCAGGTCTGGCTGCCTCAGTCCACGAGGAGGTGAGGGCTCAGCTGCTGGGCCAGGAGGAAATGGGGGTGTGCTCCCTCTTCCAGTCCTCTCTGCGTCCTGCCCACTTAGGCCCAACGTGTCCTTAGCACCGACAGAAGTGTGGAGGTTCTGGGCACCCCACACCCCAAGCCAGTTAATCCAAGTCACCCAGTAGGATTTTGCTCTCAAGAAACAAAACTTCCTGTTGGCCCAAAGTCCTCATCGTGGTGGACGAGCAGCTGAGACCATAGCAGCAGATGGGCCCGTGAGGGCTGTGAGGGGGCAGGGACGACACCGTCCATCTCTCTCCAGGACCAAAGCCAAGAACACAGGATGGGGCTGTGGCTCCCTTGGCCTCAGGGAGTCTGTAGACGCTAAAACAGCTGTTTCTGCAAGTGGGCACAAGGTAGATGTGACCCCAGCCCTGCTTCTGTAAGGCACAGAGGCTAGAAAGGATCCCGGAGATCTGTTGGATTTGGCCGTGACTCTCACTGATGATCCTGGGAACACCCAGGAAGGTGCCAACGTGAGAAGGAAGGATTGCATTTTGCAGGGACGTCCCTTGGCCTGACCCGTCTTGCTGAGGTGTCTGCTGGGAGAGATGATCAGGTTGGTGGGTGAGAGAACTGTGGGGGCGGAGCTGCTGGGGAGGGTGCATCCTTCTGGAAAGAGAAACAAAGTGGAGTGGGGGGGGGGGGGCGGAGAGGAGAAGGCTCCCTTGCCGCTCTTGCATCCCGGGGCCGGGGACTGACTTATCAGACACTTCTGTGGGTCACAGCTCTCCCCGTCTCCCGAGTCAGCCAGAATAGTCGGTTTCATTACATTCCAGATATTTTAGAACTAGTTCCCATGCGTAACATGATTTTAGAGCTTTTCTCCGCCTGTGCCATCATTGAAGGGTAATCTGGATTCCGGAGGTTTGCTCTCAGCCTTCTCAAACTCCGGTTGTTTCCATGGTTACAAAACTGTGCTCTCCCTGACCCACGAGGCATCAGGAGGTGCCCGCTGGCTGCCTGGTAATGGATGTGTTGTTTTCCAAATCCGCAGACCTCCTTAACACCCTCCAGGTATTAGAAAGGTGGGCGCCTTCCTATTGTGTGTGCTAGCTGGCAACCCTCATTTTTATTTAAGTATTTTGCAGGGAGCAAGTAAAGGATATCTGCACTGCAAATTACAAATAATGAAGCATTGTTCCCCCCCAAAATGGAGATATCAAAGACAAAGGTCGGAATGCAAGACGGTGTCAGCAATTGCCGTGGCATCCCAGGGGAGTTTCATCTTGCCCAGGCTGAGTCCGTTAGGCCAGCTCTGCACGTGGAGAGAGGAGACCCTGTCAGGGAGGCCAGATGCCGCGACAGTCAAGGGCCAGGCAGCACATCTGAGAGATCTGGGTGTAAATCTTTTTCTTAGTAGCTGCGGACAATTTATTCTTTCCTAACTGCAGTTCCCTTATCTGTGAGAGAAGTGACTCTCGAGGGATTAAATGAGATAAGCGAAGGATTTAGTCCAGAACATATCATGCACTCAGTAAATGATAATCACTAGTTTTGGCACTATTATTTCAAAAGTCATCAATTCCTGTGATACAAAACAGTGCAAGTATGTTGGTGCAAAGTTTATAGAAAGTGTCTGGTGGGGATTTGGAATTAATGAATTCATGATGGTGATGAGGATGAGATATGATGGTGATGGTGGTGGTGGTGATGGTGGTGGTGATGGTGGTGGTGGTGGTGGTGGTGGTGGTGATGGTGGTAGTGATGGTAATGGTGGTCGTGGTGGTGGTGGTAATGGTGGTGATGGTGGTGGTGGTGATGGTGCTAGTGATTGTGGTGGTGATGGTAATGGTGATGATGGTGGTGGTGATGGTGCTAGTGATTGTGGTGGTGATGGTAATGGTGGTGATGGTGGTGGTGGTGGTAATGGTGATGATGGTGGTGGTGATGATGGTGGTGGTGGTGGTGATGGTGGTGGCGGTGGTGATGGTGGTGATAGTGGTGGTGGTGATGGTGGTGGTGGTGGCGGTGGTGATGGTGGTGGTGGTGGTGGTGGTGGTGGTGGTGGTGGTGGTGGTGATGGTAGTGATGGTGGTGGTGGTGGTAATGGTAGTAATGGTGGTGGTGGTGGTGGTGATGGTGGTGGTGGTGATGGTGCTAGTGATTGTGGTGGTGGTGGTAATGGTGATGATGGTGGTGGTGATGGTGGTGGCGGTGGTGGTGGCAGTGGTGGTGATGGTGGTGGTGGTGGTGATGGTGGTGGTGGTGATGGTGGTGATGGTGGTGATGATGGTGGTGGCGGTGGTGATGGTGGTGGTGGTGGTGGTGGTGGTGATGGTGGTGATGGTGATGGTGATGGTGATGGTAGTGGTGGTGATGGTGGTGGTGGTGGTAATGGTAGTAATGGTGGTGGTGGTGGTGGTGATGGTGCTAGTGATTGTGGTGGTGGTGGTAATGGTGATGATGGTGGTGGTGATGGTGGTGGTGGTGGTGGCAGTGGTGGTGATGGTGGTGGTGGCGATGGTGGTGATGATGGTGGTGGTGATGGTAATGGTGGTGATGGTGGTGGTGGTGATATGATGATAATGGCGGTTGTGGTGGTGACAATATTAAAATTATTGAGGTATAGAAAATATGGAGTCTTTAATGTACACTTGGTTGCATTTGCTCCACTTAATGAGAGAGGCAGTGCACATAGTGGTTGCAAGAGGTGGTCCTGGAGCCAGAATGCATGGGTTCAGATCTTGGCCTTGTCTCATGGTAGATATGTATTCTTGGGTGACTCACTTGACCTTTATGTGTCCGGGTTTGCTTCTCAAGAAAGTGGAGAGGATGATACCACACCTGTGCGCCTCACTGGGCTGCTGAGAGCATCGAATGCACCAGTATTTGCTGGGGCCTCGGGCCAGGGCTAGGATCTCAGGACCATGCAGCAGCACAGGGAAGAGCAGGGCACCCGTGACGCACGCTGGAAACAACCGTGTTCTTCTCGTCCCTCATGTGCCTCTTCATCCGCTTTCCCAGCTGTTTCTTTCCTGCGTGGAATCTCAGGCTGGTCCTCATAGCTTTTCCAACCACTCTGGAGTTACACAGAGTCTTCTGGTCACTTCTCAAAGTAACAACAGCCTTATTTCAGAAATTATAGTGCCCGGTCCTGTATGGTAAAGTACCAGCCTTCATTCAGAATGAAGTGTCCCTCTCCCCCCAGTTCACGCTGGCTTGGAAGTGGATTTGTGGCTTCTGCTAAGAACGTGGATGAGGGGCAAGAATCATGACATTGACTTTCACCACCTCTTTTGAAAGCGCCCCAGAGGTCTTGCACCTGCATAGATATGGGAGTAGTGACACTTCGTATCTTGAGGCCTTGGTGGAAACTGGGATAAAAGACTCTCATTTTAAACCCTGTTACGCATGCAACAAATATGGCATTATGACTGTTAAAATATATTTTCCTTAAATGCTACATCCTTAATTTCACCCCTATCTTGGGAGTTGAGGCATATGTGATGTATATGGAAACATTAATTTTCAGTTACCATATATGTCCATTCCCACTCCAACACGGGGTGCCAGATTTAGCAAATAAAACTACGGGGCCGCCAGTTAAATTTGAATTTCAAATAGTGTAAGTATGTCCCATGCAATATTGGGGGCATATTTATACTAAAGTATTATTCATTCTTTACCTGCAATGTAAACAAAACTGGTTATCCTGTATTTTGTCTGAACTCCTGTTCCAATAATTTGTATCTGAGAGTGTGGGGCTCTCTGTCCGTGCTCTTAGGGGCCCTGGCCTTGTGACATCGGGCAAGCTTTTCACCTCTCGGTCCTTCCTGTTTCTTGTCTGAAGTGGAGGGGGTGACTGCACAGGGTGAAAGTGAGGTGTGAGAGACACCCTAAGAAGCCTGGCTTAGAGATAGCACCCAGCAAACAACCATCGCTGTTTCCATGGTGCCTGCCTTTTTAATTTTTTTTTTGAGGCGACAGTCTTGTTGTAATTGGGAGAAAACGGGCTGCCGTGCATGTGGCAGACTGAGAGTCACCTGCAGCCAAAGTTGGGGTCGTGGGGCAGCCGAGGGGCTCAGGGCCCCCTGCCTCACGTGGAGAAGAGAGGAAGAAGAGGGCAGATTCTAACCCAGATGGGAAGGTTGGTCCCTCAGGCAGCCTCACTCTCAGGAGGGTGGGGAAGGACATCACCTCCCCTTGCTGCCAGAGTGTCCTTGACGAGAGGTTGGGGAGGGTTTATAAAACTCCCCCGGCGGAGACAGCCTCCCCGACCAGCCCCCCAGGTGGCCTCTGCTCCCTTCCAGCCACGTCACCGCCCTCGGCCCCCTGGACCTCCCGTGAACGAGGCTGTGCGTTCCCGTAATCTGCCAGCAGCACATCAATTACGTGTGTAACTCTGTCACCCTACACGTGTGACACGAGGATGCGTATAAATACGTACAACGTGAGCTGGCCGAAGGGAAACTGGAAGATTTGGAGTCTGGCTGGACACCCTTTCCCTGGGCTCTTCCCATGGATGGCTGTGTCTCCCTAATCGCGTTCCTTCCAGAATCCGTTTCCTCCTCTCCATCGTCGCTCAGGTTCTTGTCTGCGAGGAGGCATGGACCTTCACTATTTGAAACTCCCCAGTTAATGAAGCGTGTTGGAATCTACTCGGCACTAAATCTACATCACAACTTTTCAGTGCCTTTCATCTGGTGTCTCAAACGTCTTTAAAAGGAAAAGAATTTCAGCCCTGAAAATGGCATCCGTAACTATCAAGGACTTTCTTTGAGAAGACAAAGCCACTTCCTATCCATAAATTAGTTTTCCGAGACCCCTGCCTGTACGACCCGTGCAAAATCACTTGAGGACAAGTGGTATTATTCACGTCTGGTAAGGAAGCAGAGGTTCAGACCCCACTATACTCGCTCATGTCTCACATTATGCAATAAATGTCTTTCCTTTTGGAAGCAGAAAGGGGTTTCCGCTGTCTGGCCACATCCACCGGGAAAGACTCGACCATCGTGATTATCTGGGCAAGTCCAGGTTTTCCTGTGGGGAGGAGTAGCAACCAGGTACTGTCCTAAGTGGTTTTGCACACCTTCCCTCACTCAATCCACACAGCAGCCCCAGGGTGAGGGGCGGGGCGCTCTCCATTTCACGCTGAACTCTGAGAGCAGGGGTCCACGGGGCTGCGGTTTGAGCTTTGGCATCTCGCGCGAGAGTCTGCGCCGGGCTGCCTCCTGCTCACACGATGGAATATCACTCAGCCATAAAAAAGAGCAAAATAAGGCCATTTGCAGCAACAAAAATTGACCTAGAGATGATCATGCTACGTGAAGTAAGTCAGGAAGAGAAAGACAAACACCATATGACATCACTCATATGCGGAATCTAAAAAATAGTACAAGTGAACTTATTTACAAAACAGAAATAGACTCACAGACATAGAAAACCAACTTTTGGTTACCGGGGGGAAGGAGTGGGGGGATAAACTGGGAGTATGGGATTAACAGATGCACACTACCATCTACAGAATAGACAAACAACAAGGATTTATTGTATAGCACAGGGAACTATATTCAATATCTTGTATGATGGAGGGACCTCCCTGGTGGCGCAGTGGTTAAGAATCCGCCTGCCAGCGCAGAGGACACGGATTCCATCCCTGCTCCAGGAAGATCCCACATGCCGTGGAGCAACTAAGCCCGTGCGCCACAACTACTGAGCCTGCACTGTAGGGCCCGTGAGCCACAACTACTGAGCCCACGTGCTGCAGCTACTAAAGCCTGTGTGCCTAGAGCCCGTGCTCTGCAACAAGAGAAGCCACAGCAATGAGAAGCTCGAGCACCGCAACCCCACCTCAGCGCAACTAGAGAAAGCCCGCACAGAGCCATAAAGACCCAATGCAGCAAAAAAAAAAAAAAAAAAAAAAAACTATGGAAAAGAATTTTTAAAAGTATATCGATACATACATATGCATGTTTATAACTGAATCACTTTGATGCACACCTGAAACTAACATAATATTGTAAATCAACTTTACTTCAATAAAAAAATAAAAAATAAAAACTCCAATGACTCAGAAAAATTCCCTTACCAACAGGACATGATACCTATGTTTCCAAAAAATTTTGAATATTAAAAAGACATTGCTTTTATTCAAATAATAATCTATACACAGATACACAGAAAAAAAAAATCCTAGATTATAGCAAGGCCTACAGCTCCAAGAAAGACATCACTTACTATGCTATAGTTCTCCTTCTAAATGCAATTGATCCTTTTACATTCCCTTTAGGAAAATAAACTTTCTCCCTTATCTGAACACTTACAATACATTTTTAGAAGCAACTGAGTATACTTTGGGCATAAAGGTGAGATATTTACTAAAAATGTGACTGTGTACCGCTACTGAAACATCCATACAGGGGAAATTTGTTGGTGATTGAATTATTTTGGGACTGCAGTTTGATAAGCGTGTCAGACTTCGGCTGTATTTCCTGTAGGGTCGAGCAGCCAAGAAGTGCTAAGAAACAGAGGTGTGCTGCCTTCAGGGGTTAGTTCCAGCCTCTCACCACTCGAGGAGGAACAGAGGCCACTCCAGGCCCCTGACAACGGGTGAGACCAGCATATCGACCAGCCTGCTCTTCTCACATCTTCTTTTCACATCTCCGCTTGCTTGTTTGAAAAACACTCCATTCTCACTCTTCAGATTAAGCGAACGATCTTCTGACAATATTATGATGACCAAATAGAGCACAAAATAAAGAAACGTAATAGGATGAGGCAGATCCACAAATTTGTCTAAAAAACATAGGTCAGCTGCTGTTTCCAACATGTTCCGAATGTGTGTAGTAGACGTAATATTTAATTTTTTTTATACCAGAAGATTAAAAGTCTTCCTCTCTCTTACCGCACCTTTCTTTCAACCGCTCTAGGGTCCTTTTTGGCCTAAATGTAGCTGCTGTTTATTGTCCTCGGTGTTGGGCAGGAACGCTTTGTTCTGGCCGTGCAGTTATCTGGGTCCAGATCGTTTGCTTTACCACGGCCTTTGTTGGTACTCAGAGAGTGAGGCTGGGCCCTGCTGGCTCAGAGAAAACAGAGCGAGTGAAATACAGTTGCCAAAGATTCTGAGGAGCCTGGCTAACACAGGAAGTGATAATAATCTCTGCACGGGCTTTTGAGAGTTTAAAGTACTTGAAGAAAGTTTGAATCACGGCCCAGTATGTATTTAACCCTTTCAGCGCCAGGACGGAAAGAAAAAGACGGTGAGGATGGGGGAGGGGGGATTTGATGTCCAGGAGGAGCATGTGCAGAGCAGCTGCTGACAATCAACGTGTTTGGGGTTTTATCAGTGTCCTCCTTGTTCCCTGCAAAAAAAAAAAAAAAAAAAAAAATTTTTTTTTTTGTTTAAAACCTTGCACAAAAGACACCATTTTAAAATAGTCATTATTTCTCTCCCCTCTCCCTTCTCCTCCCTCTGGTAGCTTTCTGAAAAGACGAGACGGACAATTTGATGATCATAAAAATTTCTTCAAGTTAATGAGAAAGTCAATTCTTCCTTGCTGGGGAGAAAACCCTGCTCTTTCTCACATCCCACCGTCGTGTCAGGAAGGCGCCGCGTCAGCGGGAATAAATGCCACGGTCCACGGAGTAGCATCTCGCAGGAAATCTGTGGCCGTGAACCAGAGAGTGCTAAGGCCAATGAGACGAAGATGGAGGGCCACAGCCCAGCGGAGTCTATTTATAGGCATCTGCACCGAGAAGAGTTGAGGAAACCTTTTTTGGTCAACTCCCCAACGCGTTCAGTTATATCTAGTTACGAAGGGGCGTTTAATTCCATTACATTCTGGAAAGACAATTCAGCTGACCACAGACCACCAAATAGCTTTTGGACTACCCTGGAGAGAATTTCCTCTTTCCGAATGTTGGAGGAATCGAACAGGACAGAGGATGTAACTGCTTCTTCACAGGGAAGAAATCGTGGGAGATTTAAAGATAAAGCAGGTAGCTGGTTTAGAGGAATCAGTCCCAAACATAACCAGACGCGCTACTTCAAGGGAAGGAAAAAAGTGGAATCGGAAAAATAAAAAGAACTTTAGGAAGCAAACAATGTGGTGTCTAACGTGGTGGATTGAACAGACACATTTATCTTCTCTCTACCCCACCCGCTGCAAAGGAAGTTTAAAGGTTTTATTCACAGTAACAGAGAATGGGTGAAGAGACAGCAGCGGGTGAGGTGTTTCAGCAAGTGTATGGAACTTAGGGGGCCAAGGCGTTGAGGAGGTGAGTAGTGTCTACAGACGGAGACGTTGACAGAAGAGACTAGTTTATCTCAGGGAACCCACTGAGAAGGGTCCCCTCCAGCATTCTGAGTGGCAGGTGAGGACCACGATCCCTTGCTTCTCTGTCTTGCAGGAAACTGAAGGTTTATTCAGTGGAGAAAGTGAACAGTAGGTGCCCTGAACGTGGGGACCCGGGCACCGCCAAAGGTCAGCGTGGGGAGTGGCCTCCAGGCAGGAGATATTGGAAAGGGCCCTTTGCTACAGGAGCCCCCTCCCCATCTACTCCCAGACATTCAGAACCAGGTGAGGGTGTCCCTCACCCATCCACAGGCCCACCATGTGCTCCACCAATCTGCATTTTAGTACCTCAGTCATCCATATGAGAGGACAGTGGTATTGAAATTTGATGGGGAGAAAGAAAAACAGAGCAAGTGAACCGAGAGGAAATAGTGAATGAAAACGGAGAGAGCAGAAATAAATGTTAAAAAATCAATATTAATGTTAGGTACACAAACACTGCCTTCATGAAACAAAACCAGATGAATGCAGGCACCCCTACACCCACACACGTACGCACGGCAGGGAGTAAGTGAAAGGCCTTGGGAGTTGCAGGTGCGGTAGCTAAGATAAAACCCAATTTCTATGAGCAGTTTGAGGAGTGACGTGAAGGAAGGTTTCTCAGCGCTGAAAGGTGCACAAATGTACAAACACACTGGTGCCAGCAGAACGGGAAAAAAGGGCCACATTTGGGTCCGTCGTCATGAAATGCGGGGACACCGGCACCAAACAGAAGATCTTAAGGGTTTTGAAACGGGAACAGCAAGCTCACACAGCTCACACACAGAAACGTTAGAACAGATGGGACCCCTCAGCACAGGGAAGAGGGAAGACGAGGCCTCCGAACCCTGAGGCCCACAAGACGGTCTGCGTACTGGGCACTGTCTAAGCTAGGTGATGGGTACACCTGTGGGTCTACTCTGCTACTCTTTTTCATGTATGTATGTTTAGAATTTTCAAAAGTAAAAATTTTAGAAACTGCCATGAAAAGAAACCAACCAACAGCAAGACCCCAATAAGAGAAAACTAATGAGCCAAGACTTCCCAGCCACACGCATCATTTAAATGTGTGTCGTCCATGGTCAACGCCGAAGACACAGCTGAACGTGGGGCTGGGACACTGTGGTTTGTGTTATCAGGCCATTTGATATTTCCCTTTATACACACACAAGGACAAAAATGAAAACTAGGGCAATTGCAAGAGGAAAATTATGTTCACCATATAATTTTATACCCGACCACACCATAAAATACGAGGGTAAAATAAAGACATTTTTAGGCATGCCAGGACCTAAAATCTGTGCTCCTCTGCCCCCTCTCTAGGCCACTCCTGAAGGGTGTGCTTCCTCATGGAGAAGATGCAGCCAGGAAAGAGGAAGACACGAGCCTGAGGACACGGGGTTTCCCCCCGGGACGGGAACCAAGAGAACTCTCAGGAGGGCTTCACCTGCGGTCGGGTCTCGGCAGCTCCAGTCCAGACCGCTCCGCCCCGTCATGCGGCCTCTCCTCCCCTCCCTCCCCCGCTCATGACCACATCACCAAAGTCCCGGGGGTGGGGGGAGCCACAGGCGGTGAGTCGCTGGCCTGGTAGACACTGCGTGACTCCCAGTGATGTCTTCTTCCCAAAACCAAGGTAACGGGATCGCTAAACAAACGGGGAATCGGAGCAGTTGTCAAGAAAGGAGTAGATGGGGGCTTCCCTGGTGGCGCAGGGAATCCACCTGCCAATGCCGGTACACGGGTTTGATCCTTGGGCGGGGAAGATGCCCCATGCTGCGGAGCACCTAAGCATGTGCACCACAACGACTGAGCCTGTGCTCTAGAGCCTGCGAGCCGCAACTGTTGAGCCTGTGGGCCTAGAGCCCGTGTTCAACAACAAGAGACGCCACCGCAATGAGAAGCCCGTGCACTGCAACTAGGCGTCGCCCCCGTTCGCCGCAACTAGAGAAAGCCTGTGTGCAGCAATGAAGACCCAACGCACCCAAAAATAAATAAATATTTTTTAAAAAGAAAAAAAAAAAGAAAGGAGTAGATGGCTCGCTCCTGGGGGAGATGCTCGTGGGTAAGCAGACTCACTGCCCCAGACAGCCCCAGTGTGTGTGAGGGAGAGGCCCAGACGGGAGAGAGGAGCAGGTAGAGGCCGCCCCGCCCCCTGCCCTCCCGCTGCCCCAGTGATGAGGGGCCGTGGGCTGTGCAGACCCGGGCAGGGGGCGCAGGACCGGGAGGGGGCTGGGCTGGGGTGCACCCGCCTCTCAGGGAACTGAGCGGTGGGCCGGCCCCTCCCCCAACACACACACCCTCACGCTGCGCGCGGAGGGGCCAGCGTTCAGACACCTGTATCGATGAGGACAGCCTGGGCTCTCAGGAAGGACAGCGCTGCACCCTGCGCATTAAAACAGCGTCTTCACAAAGTCACAGTCAAACCAGATCGCAAGGACAGGGCTCAGTGAGCCGTCGTTGCCGAGTGACAAGCTGTAGAAGATACCACGGCACAGGAGAAACAGGACACCTCAACATTCTTCAAATATACGAAGTGAAGGGAAAAATAAAGGAAAACCCTTCCCCTAAAGTGGAAAGCAAAAAACCAGAATATGTGCTTTCCATGTTTGAGTTCCTCATATTTGCTGAAGAATGCGTCTGTGAACAGTCTTGCAGAATCCCCATGAGAGATGGCTGGATGGATGGAAAGTTAGAAGAGGAAGAGGAATAATGGCCCATCACCCAGCAAAGGATCGGTTCCTTTAGAGGTCTCGGCCCACTTTAGGCGTTGGCGGGCACCACTGTGGGACCTGAGCTGTCATGTGAGGGGTCCCAGAGGACACGGGAGATCTCCTGATGTTCTTCGAAAGGAACAGTATCACCACCTTTTGAAAGAGGTGGCCTGGGACCTAGTTACAGACTGTTCATCTTGGAATCCGTATCTGGGAAGATACTGGAACAAAGATATCATTGAGTAATCAACTGGCCACCCACCAGGACGGCAGAAGACACTGGGGAGGAACGACAAATGTTTCTGGAGGAGCAAATATAATCCACAAAGTCCAAGGACCCCCTCCAGGTCTTCAGGGTGCAAAGGGACCCCAGGGGATGGGCCTGGGGGTCGCGTACTGTGGTTGCCAGGGAATCTGCTAACATAAAAAAACTGTCGCCGAGTATGTGATCCACGCTTGAGTGAGTACAAATGGTGTGTTTACACACGACACCGGTTTCAGCAAATCCCTCCAAATGTGAAAGATAAATGACATACATACATAACAAAGTATGAAATTTAAAGAGCAAAATCCGGACAAGGCTGCCCCTGGACAGCTGGGGCCAAGAAGCTTTAGGGCCGCGCAGGGCGCACCCGTTCCAGACGCGAAGCTATTTGTTTTCTACCCAAATCCAGATGGGCCTACAAATCAAAACCCAACCATAGCAACCAGGACGGGGAAGGCACACTGCGGAGTGAGTGCTGGAGAGGAGCTGCCTGAGGCACTTTATCATCCTCCTTAATCACAGCGGAAACTGGCTCACGGTCTCTGCCAAACAACGTTCTAAGGACTTGCATCCTTTAACTCACATAACCCAGACAGCAACCCTCTGAAGGTGGGATTCTGAGTATCGCCATTTTACAAACAGGGAAACTGAGGCTTCGAGAAGCCAAGCAGCACGTCCGAGATCACACAGCGAAGAAGTGGCCAACAGGAAGGCCGTTATCGAAAACTCGAGAACACAGTGGACGTTTCTGTAACCTATCCAACGAAATATCATTAATGCAACTTTCTGTGCTAGATCAAATGGTACATTCGCTTTTACTCACCTCTGCATAAGAAAGCAACATGTATCAGAGAGGAGTAGAAGGCATTTTGAGAGGCGAGAGACACAAAAATGAGACATTCAAACCATCACCTTTGTACCTTTTTCTCTGCGTGGGGACCGCTCCGAGCCCCAGTTCCAGGGGAGGACAGGCTGCCCCAGGGCCGGGCTCTGTGCCGCTGCCGCGGTGAGCCCTCAGGGCGCCGAGTCTGATGGGGACAGAGGTGAGCGAGTTTCCCCCTCACAGCCTCTCGTGGTGACGCGGTCGTGGGTGCATGCGGGCCGCTGGCCAGCGGAACACGCGGAGGCAGCTGCGAGACGCAGAGGGAGAGAGGCCAGGCCCCCCCACCATCCAGCACAGGGTCCCTGAGTACCCCGTGTCCCACCACGTGTGTGCACGTGCGCCAACTCACTACCCAGGCCACCCCGCAGGGGCTCCGAGCTCACGGCCAGCAGTGTCCTCAGTCCCCAGGGAAGAGCCCCTGTGCGGGTGTCCCCAGGGGACACAACACCCACAGGCGACGTTCTGGGGCGTGCGGCAGAGACCACGTCACGACAGGACCTGGCTCCTTTGTGTTTGTGACATGTTACAAGAAAACTTGATGTGAAAGGAAGAAGGCACTCACCTTGGTCCGTGTCACACTTCCACGAGGCTCTGGCCACAGAGAGAAGCTTCTGGAACCCGCAGAGCAGTTAGCGCTAGATGGAGGAGGTGCTGCTGCTGCCCAGCCCGGCCCGCGGCCGGCCCTGGGTGCTGGGACTGGGGGGTGGCCGGGTGAGCGGGCCCACAGGTGCAGGGGTGCTGCACGTGAAATGTGTGTCACGGATGCCAAATCACACGTAACTGTCCTCTGAAGATAATATTTGTGCTTTATATTTTTACAGACCTCATATTAAGCTGTGAAATTTGCTGCCAATGAAAGGGAAAGTGCTGACAATACTAACTCCTGCTTCCCAAGCGCCTACGGTTCCAGGAGCCCTGTGTTGCTGCGAGCGTCCCTCAACGTGCAGGGCAGGGGGCATCCACTGGTCCACAGAGGATGCGGCTGGGACGCAGGAGGTCGGCAGTTTGCCGGGGTCACACAGCATCCACAGCATCCAGGTCACCGAGCTGGAGAGAAACGTGAATCTGATTCCAAAATGCACATTCACTCTGCGGGCGAAGATCCCAAACAGAATCTGCTAAGCCCTGGAAAGTGGGGAAAAAACAAGAAAGAACAATTTTGACAAAGCCAAAGAAAATGATATGATAAGACAGTGCAGGGGGTTTGCAGTTCAGGACGTGCATGGAATAGACACACATCGCCCTGTTCCCCGCCAAGTACAGCCAGAATCCCTGGACGTGAGGTGAAACGAACATGAAAAGATTCTGAAAAGGGAAGGGAACAGGCTGACCTGCCAGGTGTGGGAGTGGGTTCCTAGAGCCTGGACTGGATACAGGAAACCAGCAGGCCGGGAACCCCAGTGGACACAGACCAGACGGGCAGCCTAGCAGGACGGAGAACTTTGACTCAATTACTGCCCTACACCATCCCAACTCTATGGAGAAATCCATGGCCTTCACTTCCACCCCCCGGCAAAGGCTGAGTGGGGAGCTGGGGCAAGAACATTTACCAGCACCTAGTGGGGAGAAGGCTGGCACCAGCATAGCCAGGTGGTGGGAGGAGGCCCAGAGGGAGGTTGGGTACCACCCGTGCCCCCCTCCCCAGGGAAACTGGTCATTCCCTGACCTGACAGCAAGGGCAGTGCCCCACGGCCTATCAGTGTGGTATCAAAGGGATCCTGCCGAAGTAGAAGTGGTCCTAACAGAATAATCCAAATATCCAGGTTATAATTAAACATTACTCAACAGACAGAGAAGCAGGAAAATCTCAGCTGGTACGAGAAGAGACACTCACCAGATGCTGACACCAAGATGACACAGATGTGGGTTATCTGACAAGGGTTTTAAAGCAACCATCAAAATAAACTGCTTCAACAAACCACTACAAACGCACTTGAAACAAACAGCAACAGCAACAAAAATAGAAACTCTCAGCAAAGAAATAAAAGACACAAGGAGGAACCAAATGGAAATTTTATAACTGAAAAATACAGTCCCCGAAATGGTGGGCTCAAAAGCAGACTGGAGAGCACAGAGGAGAGAAGCAGTGAACTCGAGAGGAAACAGCAGAAGTGTCCCCATCTGAGTAACAGAGAGAAAATGGACAGGAAGAAAAATGAGCAGAGACTCAGCAAGCTGTGCACCTAGAACATCCTGTCATCAGAGTCCCAGGAGGAGGAGAAAGAAGTGCAGCTGAAGAGGTATTCCAAGGAATGAGGATGAAAAGTTCCCAAATGTCACAAAAGACATAAACCTACAAATCCAGGAAACAGTGAACCCCAAAGATATAAACCACAAAACTGCATGCCAGGAACATCAAACTCCAACTCCAACCCCCTTGCAGGGGTTCCTATTGCTAAATGGTAAAAACATCTTATTTTTTATATCAAAGAATTAAATAATGATATAAAAATTTCCATTTAAGATAGAATAATTTTCTATCGTATATCTAGAAGCATATTAACTAAACGCATGTGACAGTGGACATATAAATATTATAGACAAATCAATTGGCTTTTTTAAATAACAAAATGCAAGAATTCCAAATAGACCGTGACCGTGCTTTTTGCTGTTTTTGATGTTATGACATGAAGGTAAGTGCCCATCTACATTTTGGTACATGAGCAAAAACCAAACAGGACATTGCAGCTCATTGGAAAATGCATTTGTCAAAGGATCGTGCTTTTACCACGTAATTATGTTAAAACAAATTAAATGGAGACTATCACCGTTGCCATGGAAGCAGTTGAAATGCATCTTTATCTGTAATCAAAATGATCAACATTTGTGTTCAATCTTTAATGACATACCAATCACAAAACGCTTTTTTAACTTAACACTGTGTCTTTATTAGGTACCATGCAAAAATAATCCTGTGATCAAAAAACACCTCTCCCACAGCTCTTGAGATTAGGTATTACTGTGTAGGGAGTTGGCAACACTGTAAGAGGTTGGGAAAGTGTGCACGTCTGTTTATTCGTGAGCTCTTTCATTTTCCCCAACCACAAATGTGCCTTCATTTCTTCACCTCCTCGCTGGGAGGTGGACACATGTTGCTCCACTGAGCAGGGGCCCTAATTAAATTGAGATGCTCACCCGAGGTTTCAGGACAACAGCCTCATCTTCTTACCAACCCAAGGAAAGGGTGCTGTCCCCTCGCCCTGGTGACGATGGGCTGCAAGACTGGGAGAGAGGAAGTGAGGAAGACGGGCCTCCAGCGGAACCAGCTCTGTCTGAAGAAGCCAACGTTGGTACACTTTAGAGAAATGTGAATTTGTCAAGGCAGATCACACAGCATCCCCACAAACAGCGCTGGGGTTTGATTTAGGCTCAACTGAGGTGAATTCACAGCACACTCTTGCTTCCTATGGGAATGAACATGCCCTCCACGTACTCACATCTGGGCACGGGGGTCGTTTCTGTTTTCTCTTGCATTTATGCAGATAGACTTAACGCCGCTCTCCATCCACGGCAGCAGAGCTCGTAGGTCTGCCGTCCGTCTCGCGCGCTTCCCAGCTAGGCGGTCTGGGTGAGCCGCTATTCCAGGCTGTGCCGATTTCTTCATCTGCAAAGTAGGGTCGGTAACGGCACCTGCCTTTACCCTAAGAGCAGAAAACAAGTGAATATCTACGAAGCCCTGAGAACAGTGCCCGCCACGTGACAAAGCCCCACAGAGAAGCTATTACATAAACGAAAAATAACCAACACAGATGCAGTCGTGTCCAAAAACACTGGAAACATGAAGGCGTCGGGAATCGGACTTGGGCCCAGTGAAGTTGTCCAGAGGGTTTTCAGTAGATGCAGGTCTTCTCTTGAGCCTAATCTTCGATGTTCTCGTTTCCCTACTTTTTGACCATCTCCCATTCCCATTCTGCTGACTGAATCAGGGGTAGCGGAGGGTATCACAGAGGAAACAGAAGGGTCTGGAGGAGAAGCAGCCCCCAAGCTGGGGGTGAACGAGGAGCAAGGGGTCCCCTGGGGCACCGTCTTGGTTCCAGGCTGCAGTGAAGCACCCGCGGGACCTCCTGTCTCCAGGAGGGAGCTGCCTGAGGGGAACCCAGGGTCTCCTTGCCCGCCAGGGGGCCCCCCCGGCCACCGAGGCATCTGCAGACAGGGTGAGGGGGGCCCAAGGACCAGCGACCCAGGAACCCCCCTCTAATTCACTGCTCTCCACGGGCCCCAGGAGGGAGGGACAGGCAGCTTCTGCCCTAAGAACAGCTCTCGCCCTTCTGGAAAGGCACTGCACATCCCACGCCCCTCTCCTCTCCAGACAGAGCCACCTGCTTTGGTGTTTTCTCATCACGCTCTTCTCCAAACTTGGATGAGACATAGCTAGGAACGCGATAGGCATTATTATTTATCTGCCCAAGACTCCAAGTTCTCAACTTCTTTAGCCTTTGAATGTTGTTATAAACTATGTTCACCATCAGAATTTCCGATTACAAAAAGGTTAAAGCTACAGGCAGGGCTGGGCGGGAGCAGGGAGGGGACCACCCTCTTCAGAAATGCTGTGCCTTCAAAGGATCATTTCCCGCTGGTTTTGCCAAAATTCCTTTGGATGTGGTGGCCTCTCCCCATTACTCGGAGTGGTTCTGGAACCAAAATGGGGTTTCCACAGCTTCCTACCCGCCCCACCCCCGGGGAAGGGGCGGGGACATCTCTCTGAGCTTCCAGTGAGCTGGAACTGCATTTCCTATTGCTAAGCTCTCAACTGAAATGTAAAAATCTCTTTATTAACTTTGAAAACATGTGCTACTTTAGTTGTTGAAAAATGCCCAGGGAATCCAAGCTGAAACAAAAGCCATCATCCTCCTGATGGCTAGATCCAAACCATATCTACTCTCAGGGTGACCTGTTCAAAAAGGGGCCCCCATCTTCAGGTTCCTGATTTCTATTTTAATTTACAATTTAATGCTATCACCAGGAGAAATGCAATAGTGTGTAGCATATACCCGTTCTTGGGAAGTCTATAGATGTTAAAGAGAGCTGATTTAGCATGGATTAACATGGTGAAGGTGTGTTTATTTGCTTGCCCAGGGGACATGGATTCTTAAAAGCACTCTTTGTTTTTATTGCTTTAAGGTGACTAAGTTTCAGTCCCTGCTGTCAATGACATGTGAGTTTTGAGTTGTCTTCTCCAGTCTCCAAAGAATCTCCACATCCATTTCATTTCCTCATCCTGATGGTCCTGGGAGGATGGAGAGCAGTGGTCCGTCAGCCCGAGGCTCGGGTGAAGACCCCGCTGCCCAGGTCCACACACAAGGGACCCAGAGCCCAGGTATCCTGAGGGTGAGCCCACCTCACATGGTGGCTCTTTTCCTATTAAGCAACTTATCACGTCAGATTGCATCCCACTTTATCTAGAGATGCAGCCCCCTCGTCCTGAAGCCGCAGCCCGGTTGTCTTCCCTGCCCACGTCGTGATCCAGTCCTGCTCTGCGGTCCTGTGGGTTCTCACCCCCCACAAGACCGTGCTTGCTGGGTAGTACCTGCTTTTGCTTTAAAGTATGATTTATGGCGATGTACAAACATTTACTTTTAGGAGTTAAAGCGTTCATGACCCTACAAGGATAGGAGAGTTTTTGTGTTTTATCTTGCAATCCTGTGCAGACCTCTGCTCTACATTCTCACCGTGATGAACTGGAGACATGGCCGTGTTAGTTTCCTAGGGCTCCTGCGAGGCGCACTGTTCCTGCCTCAGGACCCCGCCCTCTGGAATTCTTTCCCACCGGCCGTCCTGGTGGTGGGTTTCACGTCACCCTTCAGGACTGAGCCCAAACATGCCCCCTCCTGAGGCCTCCTGCCCCCTCCCTCCCTGTAGAAGACTCCAGTGCTTCCCTGCTCATTGTCTGACCGTCTCCACTGTAATGTCCCCTAATAGTAGCAGGGCCCCTCCCAGCCCAGCACTGCCTCTCCGGTAACTAGAACAGGCCTGGATACACGATTCCGGGGAGGAGCTGGCAGTCTGTCTCATCCGGCCTCTCAGCAGTTCCATCATTACGGTTCTCATGTCAAACGCAGGTCAGCCGGTGCTGGTCTCCCAGGATAAAACACGCCCCTGCATTCTCCAGCCCACCTATCACTGGTCCAGCCCCCAAGATGGACATTTCCCATGTCGGACCACCCAGCATCATTGCCTACTACTGATAATGGCCCCATTCCACTCGGGGAGGTTCATGCCCCCCAGCCTCTTGTGCTTCGGGTAGAACTGTTGGTCCCCCAGGCTGGGACCCAAGCTGACAACTCCCTTGCCCCCCAGGGACAGGACCACCTTGAGGGGAGACACAAAACCCAGACAAGCCAAGGACAGTCAGGAGGCTCCGTTCCAGGATGCTTCTAAGAGCTATTTGGTGAGCAGGTAAAAGTAACAATAGCAGCAGTGACCATAGTAATGACAGTGCTTTTTGTATCCCAGACACCGTCCCAAGCAGCTTGCATAAACCGGCTCATTTAATTCTGAATCAGCTCCCACAAGGTAAACTGGTGTCCTCTGGGGGATGGTGGTGGGGTGCTGACGGATCTGAGACGATTGCGCTGAAACAGGACTTCTGTTTCCATGCCCCACAAGGTTGTGGTTGCAATGGAGGCTCCTCTAATTTGTCTTCTTGGGCAGGTCATCTCTGAGTTGTATGCCACAAAATGTTCTTTTTACCATAAATAGTTCAAAGATGCAATTGTCCTCATGTGGTAACATGACTTGCAACACAATACAGATATTTTCCTCCCCCACTTTTTACATGTAGTGTCCAAATTGCTCAGTTAAGGCAAATCTGGCTTTCACGGAACTTAAAAGCAAGGGATCCTGTTACCTGACATCTAAAATGTTCACAATTGCTATATCCACCTGCCCATCAATATCCACGTGCCAATGTCAATATCACACTCCCACAGTGTCACAAATAATGTGTCCTAATTTAGGAGAATTCTAAAAAGAGTTCTCAGTATAGTAGCATGATTTTTATATCTGCGGGTACAGACGAAACGTAGAAGAGTGAAGGAAGTGAAAGCAGCTGTCAGTTAAGGTTCTTCTCGGGAAGACTGTTACTGAAACGTGAAAAACTTTTTCATTTTTAACTCTAGCAGAAGCTGCCTGAATTTGTAAAAGAAAAGAAAAGAAAAGAAAAAAAATCCTAAATTGTCAGAGTCCCAGACCCAATTAATTTGGATAATTATCAGAAAAAAAATAAAAAAGGAAATATCTTAAAGGAAAAGATGTTTGAATGCAATGATTCTGAGCTCTTTGCAGGTAGGACCTAGGGTGGTTAACTTCACTGAGAAACATCACGGCATCCACGTACCATTAAATCCACGCACTTAAAATGGACAATTCAATGTTTTTTAAAATATGTTCACAGGGTTGTGCAACCATCACCACTCTCTAATGTTTGGAACATTCTGTCCCTCCTGGACCCATTAGCGGGCATACCCCATTCTCTCACCCCAAACCCAATCCCCACCAACGCACCTTCTGTCTCCATGGGTTTGCCAGTTCCGGACTTTTCACAACCACAGAACCATACAACACGCGGCCTTTTATGACTGACGCAGCATAACATCATCCAGGCTCATCTTTCCACGTGCGTCAGGTAATAGTCCCTTGTGTGGCTACACCAGCGTCTGTTTATCCATTCCTCCCTTGACAGACGTTTGGGTCATTTCTACTTTTTCACCATCATGACTACTGCTTCTGTGAACATTCGTGTCTTTGTGGGGACATGCTATCATTTCTCTTGGATACCTACGAGTAAAGAATTATAATTAGAGAGAGAAATCATCTAGTTACTCTTGCAAACTTGTGTACTAGCAATAAGCAGCATTTTGCTCTTCATATGATACTTGTTTTGTTGTAGGAGAACGGAAAAAAATAAATAGACATTTGAATATTGAATAAAGATTTCGGTTAACATTTGTCCTTCATTTGAAAAAGCACAGGTGGGTTCTTCTTTGCTTGCAGACAAAAGTATATACATAAAGAGGTGGTTTGAAGCAACTTTTAATTTATCTGATGTTCTCAAGAATGTTCTAATAAATTTTTCAGATAACTGGAGTCCTCACCTTTAAAAATGTTACCATAATTTCATGAAAATAGTAAACAGATACTTAGCTTCTAGAGGCTTATCGCCTCCAATGACTTGCTGTTATGGACACTAGTGTTTACTGAGCCCGTGATTTGCACACGTTCGTAGCATAAGAACTACCGGAGTCTTGTTCGGGATCTGCCCAGTCCAGGGCTGCCTCCGCGGCCAGATCAAACCATATTTGAATTCTTTTCATTTCGGAGGCTTTTTCAGGACCCCCAGGAGCCCAGAGCCTGTCAAGGGGTCTCTCACGTCCTGTATTCCCAGCCAAATTCATTCTTTCCAGATACCCCAGATACCGCTTTCAGTCATCTGCACAGAGGTAAGAAATCTTCAATTACCCCAAAGGCCCTGGGCTCCGAGGTTAATGGGCTCCGAGGTTAACTGCCCTGCACCCTTGGGTGACGGGCAAATGACAGACTGCCTGGTCATACAACCAAGCACCTTTCGAATCACTTTTTCCCAAAGCAGAAAAGTTCCTTTTGCCTCATTTGGAAGACAGAGGGGCCAACTCCCCCTGCGTGGGCGCGTGGAGGCAGACCTACGACACTTTGGGCTGTGAAGGGGACGCTGTGGGGCCCTAGAGGGAAGGGGGCTTGGCCGCCTGGAGTACAGCGACCCCCTGGGCACCGGGCGGCAGCTCTGTCGGGGTGCCGGGAGCCCAGCGGCTCCGCCCCAGCCTGATCGCGGGCACGTGGTGTTTCCTCGTCTGACCAAGGTCAGCGGGGTTGCTTCCCCCGACACTGGTGGAGCTCTGTTTGGCTGAACACGTCTGAGAAGCTGGAGAACAGTGGAGGCGGGCGTGTCTGCAAAGGAAAAGCTGGGCGCAGGTAAGAAGGAGAAGAAGAGGAATGGGTAAAGGATGGTGTCCTGGCCCCCCTAGGGCCCCCCAAGTTCATGCCTTCCCAGAACCTCTGAATGTGACCTTATTTGGAAATAGGATCTTTGCAGATGTCATTACTTAAGATGAGGTCATGTGGAGCAGGGTGGGCCAGTGTCTGGTATCCTTATAAGAGGTGGGAATTCTGGACAGAGGGAGGCAGAGATTGGAGCACGGCGGCCACAAGCCAAGGGATGCTGGGAACTGCCAGGAGGAGGAAGAGGCGAGAAGCACCCTCCCTACAGCCTTCAGAGGGGGCACGGCCCCGCCGACACCTGGGTTGTGGACTCTGGCCTCCAGACTGTGAGCGAATAGGTTCCTCTTGATTTCAGCCGTCCAGGTGGTGATGCTCCTTACAGGGGCCGCTGGGAAACTCCAGCTAGAGAAAGCAGCGATGTCCACCCCCACACATGTGGGTGACAGAACAGGGGCTGAAAGCTGACCCCCCCATCGGCAGCTTCAGCCCATCTTCCAGGAAAAGGCACAGCTGCGTGGGAACACCCTCCACGGAGCACCTGTCCTCAGTGTCTGTCGCAATAGTTCCCACAAGAAGGCAGAATCCGTTCAGCCATGGGGCCACCACTTCTGAGCTTCTCTTGGGCCCCCGATCACGCTGCATGAGCCTGTTTGCCGCAGTGCACAACCTGGACGATGAAGCTGGTGACTGTTTTTCTCCCGTGGAAGGAATGCCTCGTCCCTCCTCTGTTGTCAGGGTCACGACACTGTCTTCACCTGTCTCAGGCAGCCCCCCTCAGCTCCTCCTCCGAATTTTCCATTTCTAATATACCGTGAGCTGACAACTCAAGCAGCCAGACTTGGGTGAATTGTCTGTAAGAGTGAGTGCTTGTGAGGGACAGCCCAGGGGCTCTATTATCAGCAAAAGGCACACGATTTAGTGCAGGGACTTTGCAATATTTAATCCGACTGCTGAGAGGCCTCTAAGACGTTGCTTCCTGGGCCCGCCCGGAATACTCCTCATTCCTTTGGGTTGGTGGTTTCCAGTGGTGGTAAATTTCTGGAACCCAGTGTTGAAATGAAACCCGAGGGTGGAGCACGAGCCGTGAGGGGGCAGCCCGGCGTGCAGCTCCCAGAGGCTCTGGTTCAGGAGAGGGTGATGCCGCCCCAGAAGAGCTCCAGCAGTTCCAGGGGGTCCTGGGGCTCAGCCCAGACTTCGGGAGATGAGTGCAAGGTGGCAAACATGTCCTCCGAGGTGCTTCATGTCACAGCCCAGGCGATTCTGTCTTTCTTCTCTCTTTTTTAACCCTGGGTCTCAGCACACCTGTGATAAATCAGCACCGAGGCTGTGCTTCCCGGTCTTCAAAGGAGATTGCACGGCCCAGTCCGATAGAGAATAGCTCTCGTGCTTGTTATTTTATTGTGATAAAACACACACACCACATTTACATACAGTTCATCATCTCCCGCATTTTTTCATCTTGTAGAACTGAAACCGCACCCATTAGACACTAACCGCTCACCCCCCGCCCCAGCCCCTGCCACCCACCTTTCTACGTTCTGTCTCTGTGCATCTGACGGCTCTAGGTGCCTCCCAGGAGTGGATTATACAGTATTTCCCTGGCTTGTTTCATGCAGCATAATGACCTCAAGATCCGTCCAGGTTGTAGCCCGTGTTGGAATCTCCTTCCTTTCTAAGGAAGGTGTTGTCCAGGTGGTTCTTAGACACCAAAGTTTGCAAACCACTGGTGCAAGGTGGCTGCTGCCCACACCAGCTCTGAGATGCTGTGCAGGGTGTGCCCTCACCCAGCTCTCCTGTCCCCTTTAGACCCCCCCACCCCACCTGGAAGGGGCTGCCAGACTCCCAGCACAGCCTCCAGAGGAGGACACTCACTGGTTTTAATTCTCTCTGCTCTCTGTGATGTTTAGGGACATCCAGTCTTAGTGTTCCTATTGGACAAAAGAGGAGGCACATTGGAAAGTTCACCAGAGTGAAACAGGGGACCAGTGTCCGTCTGAGTGCCCTGCTGGACAGCGAGACCCTGGGCAGCAGACCTAGCCCTCTGTCCTGCCCCAGTCTGAACTCTGGGTGCCCCCGGCTAGGCAGATGGGAGGGGCCCAGAGTGCACGTGTGGAACACAGGCTGCGGGCCACTCACATGGAAGCACAGATCCTGCTCAGCTGGGCCACCTGCCCTGGCACCGCAGCAGGGAAGAGCCAGATCTGACCACAGGTGGGGTCTCTTTCTTTTACTTTAACCTTTACCTCCCTTTGCTTTTGTTCACTAAAAGGACACTGTCTATACCTAACGGCCTGCCTCGGGGAATGAAGGCACCCTGCCCCTCTGCCTGAGTGTTAAACCAAGGAGCCTTTGTTCAGGGAAGCATCTGGACCCTGCGCACCTGTGGATGGCTGCAGGAGAGAAGAAATGAACACGTCCCCTCCCCGAGGCTGGCCATTCCAGGGGACGTTTGCAAGACGTATGGGCTTTTTACTTTACTTCCTCACCTCCTCCCCCTCCCTGTTCAATAAGAGAAACTGGCATCCAGACCTGATAAGATGATTATTCAGAGACACTAGTCTGCCATCTTCTCGGTCTGCCAGCTTTCCGAATGAAGTCCTATTCCTTGCCTCAACACCTCGTCTCCAATTCACTGGCCTGTCGTGTGGTGAGCAGAGCTCGCTTGGACTCTGTAACAGCACCTCGATTAGGACTATCATTCCCCACTGGATCCTGGTTTCTTCGTCCCTAATATTGGTAAAGTAATCACATTCACTCCATGAATTGATCTGAGGATTAAAAGCAGATAATCTATACATGGCACGAAACACTGTGTCTACAAATAGTAAGGGCTCAGGGAGCAGAAGCCAAGATTAATATGATTAAAATCATAATTTAAGAGGGAAAACATTTAAAGTGCACTCCATCCATATATTTCAGTTTTACGCAACCATTGAAAACTGTGTTTGTGTTTTGTGTTTACAAAGTTGTTTAACGCATGAGGAAATTTTTATGCTACGTTAAATTATTTAAAGTTTCCAGAATTATAGATATGGTATGTTTTCAATGATGCTTAAAAAACAGTAATAAGGACCCCAGAGGAGATAGGGCAAAACATTAACAGCGGGTCCATCTGGGTAGTGAGACTGTGCATTACTGGTCTTCCACCTTTTCCTACTTTAATCTACTTCCCATAAAGCGGGTACCTATCCCTATAATTGTACAGAAAATACATCAAAAATGCGAGGAAGTGCACATCGGCACTCCTTAAGCTTTGTTTTTCCATCTCACAGGGGTCCGCAGCCAGGGCTGCCCAGGAGAGGCGCCCGGGAGCCTTTCACACCTGACGTCCAGGCCGCACGCTGACCAGTAACAGCAGCAGCGGCTGGAAATCCGCGTCACGGCCTCGCTTCCGAGGCAATTTTTATCAGGATCTTAAAGTGGGTCCCTCGTGTTATCTGCAGACAAAGAGCGTCCTTCTTACTTTAAAGCCCGGACAGAGATTAAGCACAGCTGCAGGATGAGAGCTTATTGGTTACACATTTTGTGGGTGTGAATTATTGAGACCCGGGAGGCAGACGGGTGTCTGAATCACCGTTGATCTCCGCGCCGGTAACCCCTTCAGCCCAGGGCTCAGCTGTCTCACCGTTTCTGTGCCGCATCCTGGCTCTTTCTGAAAAGCAGGGAAGAGCAAGGAGAGCCTCCGAGGACCCCGTCGAGGCCACGAGGGTATCCTCTGCTGGGGCGAGAGCGGACCGAGGACAGCCTTGGGTTCTGATGAGAAGGAGAGCCGGAGCCTGGAGTCTCCTCCCCGCCAGCCAAGGAGAGGACGGCTCTAAACCTCTGGGACCCTGCGCGGAGCCCTGGCCTGCACCTGCTGTCCACGGCCGCCCGCGGGCAGGCCCGACGGGATTCCGGCCCTGAGCCCGCCTGCGGGGCGGAGGCTGGACACCCCAGCGCGGGGCGCTTCTGCTCCAGCCCCTCCCCTCCTGCTGGCAAGCCCAGGACCCACGTGCACGCGCCTGACTCTGAGAACCCGAGGCGGCAGAGGGTTCCCTTCGGTCACTTCTCACCCCAGGGCACTTGTGCAGCTTTGCTGCAGAGAGCCCTAGAACACACGGCTGTGCACGGCACCCTCCGGGCTCCTGGCTGAGGGCCTGTGCAGACGCCTCTCCCAGCCCAAGCTCTGCCGTCCCGGCTGCTCAGACCCGGCCAGGTGTGTCCGAGGGCCACGCAATGGGCCCGCCAGAGGCCTCCCTGCGGGTGGCTCGAGGAGCCTGCGGGGACGGGAACCCCTAGACCCGCTGGGCCTGAAGGCCATATTATTTAGTGAGACCTGGGGAGGGGGAACCTTCACCCCCGCCCCCATCCCCCACCCCCGACCTCACAGCAGGCACTGTGCTCCCCCAATGAGGGACAGTCGGGGTGCAGGGGGCCCAGGGCTATGGGGACAGGACAGGCAGGAGGGTCCTTCACGAGTCAGTGACACTTGACTTCCTCCCCACCGCTCTCTTTCTTGCCCGATGGCAAGGTGGGCTCTCGGGAAACCACATGTCTAACACGATTGATTGATTGACTGACTGATAGACTGATTGATAGATTGATGAAACGGCATGATCTCCATAGTTCCTCTGAGGTCTGTGATGCCACACATCTCTGCTTTCCTCCCACAAACACAGGCGCTTGCCAGGATTTAACAGCCCTCTTCCCATCGCCCCACGAGGCCAGCGAGACTTGTTCCCAGTGACGCCAGCTCCCCGCGGCTCAGCAGGGCCCCCCGCAGGCCCTCCGTGCACCCCTCCTCTCTGTCCTTGCCAGGTGTCCTTTCCCAGAGGCCTGAGCAGGAAAAGGGGGGACCCAGCTCTGCTCGCTAACGGATGGGGCGCCTCCACGCACTAGCTCTTGGTGCCATAAGTGCCGGTCCCCCGTTTTGCTGAATCACTTACATTGAGAGAAAGTGTTTGCTCTCTGTCAACGCGACTGTGATTTGCAGAGTCGTAACTCCTTCCGAGCTTGTACTTTTAAAAATAATTTTCATAGGAGTAAATTATGGAAGCGTGTAGAACGGGCAGGCTTTTCTTAGCGAAGAAGAAAATCTGTGTGTCTTGCTAGGAACATCCCGACACTCCAGATACATGAGTATCAGCCGTGTTGTCCTGTCCACACCCGTCTGGCCCATTAGAGGCCTCCCCACCCCTGGGCCCCCCCACGGCCCCTCCACGCCCCACACCACCGTATGTCCCTCTGATGCTCCCAGGAAGGGGCGCGACCACAAGACACTGAGGGAGATTTGCAACCAGCAGCCCACCTCTGGATTTCCGGGTTAGACCTGGCAATGGCCCTGGAGCCTACCACCACTGCCAGCTTCGACAGTCAGCATTAGACTCTCTTCTGTATTTGAAATAAAACTGGACAAAGTGAGACTGCAACCTCCAGATGGTTTTGCTAATTTTCCAAAAGGTTGATGTTGAGAAAACAGAGCTGCAGGATGCAGGCCCCAGGCCCATCTGGGTGAGAACATTCGCCATGACTTCACGGAGAGACAAGCAGGTACCGTGGGTCCCGGGGCCCTGACGGGGGGCCCGTGGGAAGAGGCCTCACTGGGCACCACGCGGCGGGACTGACGCCCCAGCTCCCGGCTGCTCCCTGACGCTCGCGGCGCCGACTTGGTGAGACTCGGTCTCTTCCGGGATAAGAGCCGCACACACAGCCCCTCCAGGTTATAGGACACGAACTTGAACTCAGTGGACTGTCTGGTCCATCACGAGCTCAAGAACATGACCCCTGCCCTCCCACAACCTCGCGGGCGGCCCAGACGTGCCAGGCGTGCAGGCTCCCTGAGCCATTGCCTTTTAGTTTTTATCTTTGAAATCTCGGTCGTTGGCTTTTGTTTTGTTCTTGAGGTGGCAAAAGAGGGTTAGATATTGTTTTTAGAGCCTGAGCGATCCCCGATATGGTTGAAAACAGCTATAATGATCCCTATTCGTGTGTAAGACCACTTTTTAAGATCACACACCGCTAACACAACATTGTAAATCAACTGTACTCCAATATAAAATAAAAATTTTTAAAAAATAAAAAGACCAAAGCTGAAAAAAAAATCACAAACTGTTTTCCAGCTAGACCTTGTACCGTGTGGCTGCCTGTTACAAGACATGCCTGTCTCCTCCGAGGACAACTGTCCCTCCTGCCCCTGGGTGGGGGGGAAGGGGTCAGCCTGCTTTCCCGACAAGACGGGGGTTAACCGAAGCATTTCCAACTTCCTACTTTCCCACACCTGCCCCCCAGGGTTTGCAAGCTTCCCCCTCCGTGTGCCTTGGGAGAAGAAAACAGAAATATCTTGAAGATTATTGTCCAAAAAGGAGATGCCATCTCCTGGGAGCCTGTGAAACGGCCCAACCCAGGAGCCAAGCAAGCCCTTCGTAAGCGCGTGTTCTGTTTCTTCCTCTTCAGAGCGTGCAGGTAGTTCCAGGGCCACCTATCAATTTGTAGGTCAGGCTGACCCAGATCCCATACTTGCAAAACAATAACGCAGACTATGTCTTTCCTTTTGCCAACAAATAAGTTATAAAAGGAATTGACGTCAACAGATCTTCCACCGGATAAGTTTTAATGTGGCTGGGATGCAAGTTTCACAGGCTACAGACGGTGTCAAAGTTGCTTATAAACTCAGACTTTGGGGTTGCAACTGTGATTGCATTGTCCTAAAAACATGAAAACGCCAAGAAGTCCAGGAAAAGATACTTTTGAAAACAATGTAGGTCAAATCCATTCACATCCAGCTTTTCGTGCAGGTCCCAGGGTGCGTGGGGGCTCCAGGCACCCGATGCTGGGTTCTCTCCTTAACTTCTGGTCCCTTCCTCCTCCAGATACCAGTGAGGGTGTGCTGGAAATGGAGACCAGGCAGGTAGGAGTGACTCACTTCTCACGTGAATAGACCCTCTATAAATATGAGTCATTCTCCCTAGAATAAGTCCTTGAGATGCAATTGTACAATCTGTCGTCTTTCTAAACACCTCAGGCTTAAAGGGAGGAGGCGGACCTGGGTGTGGGGGTCTGAACAGGTGACCAGAAAGGGCAAAGTGGGGAGGGGGCTGTGGACCCGCTCAGGAGTTCCAGAGAATGAAGCAATTTAATGTTCACTAAAATAATAGTAAGTGTGTTTAACAAATCTTCCGTCCTCAGCTCTCTTCTGCGATGTGCATCACTGTGGTTATTGGTGCTGGTCTCCTGGGCTTTCCACGAGCGGCCCTGTTTTGTGGCCACTAATACCAGGTCTGTTCTGAGCTATTATCAGGAAATATGGTGGTTGCACACACACACACACACACACACACACACACACACACACACACACACACACACACACACAGAGCAGCTCAGCGGGTGACGCAGTGGGCCGCGTTGGACCACAGACTTTGCGACTCACCCAGAGCAGGGCCTGTCACCTCCAAGGGCAGAGTGCACCCTCATTGGGGGACCCAACCCCAGGGACTGTTTGGTTCCTGACTTTCTGATTGTCAGAGAGATGCCAGAAACAAACATCCTGAAAAGGGTTCTCGGGGAAATAACATCCCCAGGAAGAGCATTCGGAGTGGCATTGCCCCGAATCTGGTTGGCAGGCAAGCAGGGAGGGTGCTGGTGGGAAGTGGGAGTGACTCAGCTGGACCCAGATGCTTCAGCACTTTTCTCAGGCTGAAGGTGCTTGGCCCGGGCAGGGCCGTCGGGGCCGGAAGGAAGGCCGAGGGAAGCCCTTCTTTCCTCAGCTGTCACTGAGGCCAGTTTCTCCTTCCTGAATTACCAGTGGTCGGATCCAGATGCGTGGGAAGTTTGGGGTCTTCACGGATAGCGCACTAGAGGAAGTGTCTGTCTGTTCCCTGCGTCCACCCACCCCAGAGCAGGACGTGGCCCTCCAGCTGTCCACTTCCACGCTGGGGCCACCAGTGGGCGGCTCGGGGCCAGCAGTGAAGCGGGGGCTCCGGCCCATCCTACCCGGACCATGCTGTGCAGACCGCCGTGTCCCCCAGGTGCGCCTCCACTAGGGAATTGGGGCCGGATGGGGACAGGAGAGGCTGGGGGGGGGCAGGCATGAGCAGCAGGCTGGAAAACCCACATCTCATGCAGATCAGCACAGTCTGCCAGGCCTGCGGAAGGCACGTTCGGGGCGAGGGTGGTGGGCTTGCCTCAGTGTCTGCGAGTTTGGAGGGCTGCAGGCCGTGGCACAGTGGGTGCAGGAGGGTGGTAGAAGTCTCTCGAGATCACGGAAATCTCGAGGAGTGACTGTCTGACACTGAGGTTCCCATCCCCGTCGGCTGCTTTTCTTCCTGCTCCAGCTGCAAGCCCGTGTGAGCAGACACTTCTGGGACCCCAGGCCGGTGCGTCCACCCTGGTGCTGGTGGCCTGGGGGTGGCCTCGAGCCCCAAGTTCCCTTCCCTGGCAGGCTGTGTCTGTGTGTGTGTGTGTGCACGTAACAAGTAGCCACTAGCTTCCCGCCCCCCAACCTCCCACCTCACATTTCTCCCAACCGGTGGAGATCAGTCCCCACCATGGAAATGACTGAAAAAGTCTTTCCCCCTCCCTCTCCAGGGAGCGCCACTTCCCAGCCCCTCCCTCCGGTGGGGGCTTCCCGCTCCTACGTAGAGATACTCAGAGCACGTCATCTGCATCTTTGCTCACAAAGCCCTAGTTGAGGAAATGAAGACAGCTGCGTGTTATACTAACGAGATGTACTGGATTCCAAATACCTCTCCCCAAGGGCACACTTCACAGTAGCAAATGTGAAAAAGAAATGTGTAATCTAGGAATTACTTTGCTATTTCATTGACACGCATGTTGTCACTGGAGGGGCTTCTAGCAACGAACTGACGTCTACTGAAAAGAAATCTTGATTAAACATGGGCACCCGTGAAGAAGTGACAAAAGACAGTGGGGCTTGAGCAGCCTCACCCTTGGGTATATATCCAAACAAAACTATAATTCACAAGGATACATGCACCCCTATATTCATAGCAGCAGCATTCACAGGAGCCAAGGCATGGGAACAACGGAAATGTCCATCGACAGATGAATGGATGAAGAATACATGGTACATATACACCGTGGAATATTTCTCATCCATAAAAATGAATGAAATCATGTCGTTTGCAGCAACATGGATGGACCTAGGGACACTCATACTGAGGGAAGTAAGTCAGAAAGAGAAAGACAAGTATCATACGATGCCACTTATATGTAGAATCTAAAATATGACACAAATGGACTTCGCTGTGAAACAGAAACAGACTTGCCGTCATAGAGAACAGACCTGTGGTTGCCAAGGGGGAGGGAAGGGGAGGAGGAAGGGTTGGGAGTTTGGGGTTGGTAGGTGCAAACTATTACATATAGGACGGATAAACAACAAGGTCCCACTGTACAGCACAGGGAACTATACTCAATATTCAATAATGGAAAAGAATATCAAAAAGCATGTATATATGTATGTATACGTATAACTGAATCACGTTGCTGTACCGCCAACGTTAACACAACATTGTAAATCAATCAACTACACTTAAAAAAAAAAAAGACAGCGGGGCTCACCCACAGGGCGAGGAGAACATGTTTAGTCGTGAAACGAAAGCTCGGTCTCACTCCTGCGTTTCTCATGTAGCTCACCCTTAGCCAATGATGCTGTGCAAGTGCTCATTCATTTGTGGTGGAAAAAAAACCCACGTCTAAAGCGGCCTCTTTTGAAAGGGTGTGTTAAAATCACTGTCGCATCCTTCGCAAACCCTGGCTGACAAGCAGCACCAGGACGCCCATGCGGGGTTTGCGAGGGACGGGTCCGCCGGGCTCCAGACGCAGTCCCAGCGCCCGATACAAACGCCGGACAAACTGCTCACTGACCTGAAGCGCCACCTGCTGCCGCCACCTAGAATGCACCCGCTATACAGACGCTCGACGGAAACACAGGTGGGAGGAAATGAAAGATGGAGGAAGGATGCCCTGAGGTGTGTTTCTGTGCAAGACCAGCCTGAGCGCCTTCAGACGTGCCGCGGACGCCCGCGGTCATGCAGGGCGCAGCCCCGCGCGACTCCTCGACCTCAGGTGGCCTGCAGCGGATGCTTCTGTGTGTAACAGAATTCCTGTGCAGAGCAAGTCAAACGCAGCCTGGGGGAGTTTGCTCGCGTGCCAGCAGTGCCGTCCACAAGGCCTGGGAACACGTGAAGACCGCAAATGGGATCTCGTCTCTCGCATTTCAGTCTTTAATCGTTAGCTGCTTACTCTCGGATTACACCCGGGCAGGTGCTCTGGCGCACAGGTCTCCTCCACGGGAAACCATCTGATGAGAAGCATCAAACGAGCCACATGTCACCTCCAACCAGAAAGGATGGGCAGACTGAATGCAGCCGTGCGGCCAAAGGGATTCCCGGCTCACGGGCCACGGACAGAGGGCCTTCTTGGTGCCCCGCCCCCCGGGGGACTCAGGCCCACCCGTCACAGTTTTCACAGCATCCTTTACTTTTCCTTCACTGCTCCCAGCACAAACCCCAGCAAGCGTGACGTGCAGGACTCCCTGCACTGGTAGACATCTGCCTCCTCGCCTGGAGGAGACACCGGGAGCTGGGGTTTTCTGTTCTTTCTTCACCACCGTCTGCACGACACACAAGCACGTGGAGGGCCTGCAGAGACGGTTCCTGGGTGAAGGGCCCAGGGAGCCTCACACAAACCGCGCAGTCGGGAAACACTGTGTCTGGCCAGTCCGGCTTCTGAGCCCTGAATGACGGGATTCTGTTTTTCAAATGGAAACATTTGGTCAGCAAGTTCCTTTCAGTAGTTTACCCTCAAAAATAGACTCTGTGTCATTTGCTTCCAACCTGACCCTGGGCTTCATGGATCTGACTCAGAGGTGGGTCAACCACAGCCTCACAGGCAGCTGCATTCACTCAGCTGTCAGCCGCTGGGCAGAGTTTCCAGTGAATGATGTCTACAGTCATCTTCTCATTTGCACTAAGAGTTTGACTTCTTAAAAAGTGTACTTTTACTCACACTGCTAATATCAAAACACACACGGCCTATTTCATAAGGGGGATTTTAAAGCCGATACCTGCTTCTTACAGGCTATAACGCTGGCAGCTTCCAGACCTGCCAGTTCTCAGACTCACCGACTGGCAGGGAAGATGCACCTTCTAATAACAAATGTTCTCATCCGATGAGATCCAGGACCAACTTTTCCACTGACCCAGATATTTCACACGCAGAAAAAGGGAACATTCACAGTTGGAGGACTGTGAGTACAGACTTGACGTTGAATAAAGGCTACACTTCTCAACTTGGAATTGTTCTCGTTGTTTTTGGAATGTAATTTCTGGGGGAAAAAATTCTAATCCTGGCCACAAACCATCCCCCAAACAATAACTGCTTTTAAGTACAGTTTTAAAGAGTGATTTCTGAGGCTTTGTTCTCATGACAGCAATTCATTCCTATGGCAATAGTCATGGTGCCCTACCGCTCATATTGAAAAAATATATGGATAAAACATTTAAAAAAGACAGCCAGGATTGAGGCTGGAATAGGCAAGTGACACGACTGAGGGGCAAGTTTCAACATTAGGGGGAAAAAAGCAACCTTAGACGTCTGCCGTTTATTCCAAGGAAATTACACACGGATGACTCTTGAGGAAGGAATACATACGCCAGTGGGGACCCGCAGAGACGCTTACAGACCCGGTTACTACTCAGCCATCCAGAGAGTAAGGGAGGAAACGAGTGCCCATACTTGACCCAATGGCTTCATGCCCTGAAACGACAAGTCTTGTAGTTGGAATGCTGTCAATGTGCTAAGACTTGTGATGGGTCTAAGCAGAAGAAATAATGGGTTTTTTTTTCCAAGAGGAGAAAAGAAAGATACTAATGTACTAAGTTGGACTGTAGGATACATGTGATTCACACACAAGCCTTTACAGCATCTGCCAGAGACTAACGAACAGGCCTGTCAGTTTCAATAATCTAATAGCCAGTTATTTTTCTCAGCTAAAGTGAGTTTCTTTGGGAATAGCCAGAAGAATTGCAATTCAGGATGTGTGAACTATGGCAGACCATTGGCAAATCCGGGGAACAATGAAAGGAAACTTGCTTTTATAGAGAAAAGGAGAGCATTGGGAAGAGCTGGGATGACCAAAGAGTTCATTGGAGGACCTAGGAGTCCAAAGGAAGGACCCTCCCATTGGTTGGGCTGCTGCAGTCTCTGATTGGCCGGGCCGGCCAGTGGAGACAAGGTGTCTTCTTCCTCCTGGATGGAAAAGAGGAGGCACCTTCCTGTGTGAGATGTAGGCCTAAGTCTCTGCCTATTTGGAGTAACTAATGGTGCTGGTGGGCGTGAGGGCACCCCTACAGGCCTGTTCTGACTCCAGCTTTAGCGGAGGTCCCTTAATTAACTCCAAGGCCAGACAGGGAAAGGCAGTGGTGCATTTCACCAGAAGGCCAGGCACTCTGAAGCTGGTTTCTTTTCATCATAAGTTGTCCCACGGTTGATGTAGCCAGAATATCAGGGAGTTTCCTGTCTGGGTACTTAACCTCCAGGCTCTGGGGAGAGTTGCTTGGTGATTGCTCATAGACACAGGAGGGCAGAGGCCAAGGGGCAGAAACAGCTTGGCCTCTGCAGTCCTCACCCTGCACCCTGGTCTAAGAAAGCTTCGTTCTCAGTCTGTGCTAAGGTTTTCAACTTAATTATAAATCCCTATTGTGTCCAGAGTCCTTTACACTTGGCTGAGAAAGAGTTGTTCAAGGCTGATATTTTCATGAAAAGCATCTATGCGAGTAAAAATGTACTCTCAGAATGTAAAAAACAGTTTCTTGTTTTGACTTACAAAGTTGACAGTAAAAAGAAATCTCTTTCTCCCATCAAGGTTTTCTTGTTTGGGAAAAAAAACAAAGACCACAGTTACTAACGCGGAAATAAGCAGGTGATCTTTGAAGGGGACGGGGGGGGTGGGGGGGGGGGTGGTCAGAAAGAGTTGAGAAAGACAGCATTATCTTATACAGCAGCGTTTCCTGCAGGATGTTAAAGCACTTCATAAATATTAATTATCTCCTGAGTTCTCATTGCTCTGTATGAGCCAGAGACGTCACAGATGTCCGGTCACTCAACTCGCTAAACTAAATATCTCAAGCCGCCATTTCCAATTCAAAAGAGTCTCGCCTCCCTGTTATTCAGAGATGTTATTGAGTTTATGAAGGATCCAGTCCCTTCTGGTTCTTTCTGTCTGTTTTGCTCAACCCTTTTGAATCGCTAAACATCTCTGCCTCTGCCCCATCTCTTCCCCCTTTCACACATGTTAATTCAGCGAAATTAGAAAATGTAGACACATAAAAATAAAGGTAAGCCACCCATAAGCTCATGACCATTAAAAAGTACCTGTGGAGGGGCTTCCTAGGTGGCGCGGTGGTTAAGAATCCGCCTGCCAATGCAGGGAACACGGGTTTGATCCCTGCTCCAGGAAGATCCCACATGCCGCGGAGCAACTAAGCCCATGCACCACACCTACTGAGCCTGTGCTCTAGAGCCCACGAGCCACAACTAGTGAGCCCATGTGCTGCAACTACTGAAGCCCACATGCCCAGAGCCTATGCTTTGCAACAAGAGAAGCCACAGCAATGAGGAGCCCACGCACCGCAACAAAGAGTAGCCCCCACTTCCCATAACTAGAGAAAGCCCATGTGCAGCAATGAAGACCCAACACAGCCAGTAAATAAATAATAAATAAATTTATTTTAAAAAAAATTACCTGTGGATATTTGGTGTGTGTCTATCCTGAAGAGTCTCTAAATGTGTGAGATCATGCATCTTTATTTGCTTTAATACTGTTTCATGTTTATTAATATCTTTATTTTTAATATATTATACATATGTATTTTCATGTATTATATACTATTATTATTAACAGCTGAATATTATTTCACTACAGGCAGGGCTTGTTTTATTGTGCTTTGCTTTATCGTGCTTTGCAGATGTTGGGTTTTTAAGAAATTAAAGGTTTGTGGCAACCCTGCCTTGGGCAAATCTATCGGCGCCATTTTCCAACTGCATTTGCTTACTTTCTCTCTTTGTGTCACATTTTGGTAATTCTCACAATATTTCAAACATTTCCATTATTATTATATCTGTTCTGGTGATCTGGAATTAGTGAGTGACCTTTGATATTACTATTGCAAAAGGATAACAACTCACTGAAGGCTGAGGTCATGGTTAGAATTTTTTAGCAATGAAGTATTTTTTAATTAAGGTATGTACATTGTTTTTCAGACATAATGCTATTGCACACTTCATGGACTACAGTATAATGTCAACGTCAGTTTTCTATGCACTGGGAAAACAAAAAAGTCATGCGACTTCCTTCGTTGCACTGTTTGGTTTATTGGGGTGTCCAGAGCTGAACCCACAGGATCTGTGAGGTCTGCCTCTGTAGAATGTGCCATGATGAAATTAACTACACTCTTCAGCCCAAACACTGAGCTCGTTTCCACCTCTTTGCTGTTATAAACTGCCGCCTCCTACCCAGGCCGTCAGCCTTGTCTGTATCCTTCTGAACCACTCTTGGCGGCCAAACAATTCTATAAAAACTGCACACTCATATAAAGGTTTTTGTTTTATTTTGTTTCTTTTATACAAACGGTATTATACCATTGAAACTCATTTTGTTCACTTAAAAAAATACATCATGAAAGTTCTTCCAGAGAATTCTTTAAATAGCTGCATAATATGTGTGAACATACCATTATTTGTCCAACCTTTTTCCTTGATAGGCATTCAGGTTATTTCTTGATTCTTTTGCCATAGAAATGATCCTGCACTAGACACCCTTGAACATAAATGCTAGTGTATTCACGTGTTTACTTCCATAGCATAAGGGCAAAGACGTGAGATTGCTGAGTCAAGTGGCATATTTGTAATGTGACTAGGTTTGTAAGACACGCCTCTTAAAGGCATTCACACTGATGTGTGTAAGAATTTAGTTGCTTTGTCAGTTTCTTTCATGCAGATGCTCCAGCTAGAAGTTTCTTGTATGCTGCCGTACAGACAAGGAAACTGATGCTCTGAAAAGTAATGGAACTTGCTCAGGGTCATACAGCTAAATGTCTCAGAGTCAGAACTAGGATCTAGGTCTCCTGATTCTTTGACCAGCACTTTTTACATAATAGTAAGCCTTTACTGGGCGATGGAGGAGTTGGTAAAGTAAGAAAGAAAAGGTATACCAGATAGGTATTGCCATGTAACAAAGCAGCCCCAAACTTAGTAGTTTAAAACAAATGTCATGTATGTAGTTATGATTCTGTGAGTCAGCAGTTTAGACGGGGCTCTGCTAGGAGTCAGCTATGGGTCAGCCGGGTGCCTCAGTTCTCCTCCTGTGCTCTCGCCCTGCAGCACAGTACCCAGGCTTGTTTTCATGGCAGTGGCCCCACGAGAGTGAAAGTGTGTAAGACCTCTTGAGGCTCAGAGCTAGCAGATCATCACTTCTGCCACACTTGAAGGTCAAAGAGTGTCACAGGGCCAGCCCTGATTTGAAGGGTGATGAAATGGACTCCACCTCTTAATGAGAGGAGCCGCAGAGTCACATCTCAAAGGGCAAAGACAAAGGAAGATGCGGAGAATCGGAGCCACGTTTGCAAGCAATCTACCACGTTTTCAGGTTAAATTTGTCCCATTTTTCAAACCATTGCTTTGGTATCATCTTGATGTGGTAGTTTGAATATCATGGCTCTGTCAGAGCATAAAGAAAGTAGTGTTTGTAGTGAAATCACAAAAAGTTCTCCCAAGATACCTGGAGCACATCTGGAGCACTGCCTCCTTAGGCCGGAACTTTTCCCATTAAAAAAAAATAAGTTTGTCAGATAAGAAAAGTTCATCACTAAGACCACTTTACTCTCGTTATTTGTAACACCTTATACAGGGGGTTAACTAGCTCTTCTTTGTTTCTTTTTTGTTCTCTTGGAGAGCACTGTAGCTGTGGAGAGCACTGTTTGGGGTTTGTGTCTTTTGCGTCTTTTTTTAAACTTATTTTTGTATGTGTGCCTTTTTCCCCCTTTTATTATGTCTCTAGTTTTCCATCTCACACAGTAAACAAGTGAAGAGGAGGGATTTACAGATCATAAAAATAGCAGGCCATCAATAAAGTTCAAGGCCGTACACTTCCTTCTGATATTTCAACAAGAGTGTCCTTGGAGACGAGGGGTGGGATGTGGTACCGGGGCCGAAGCCACACTTTGCTGGTTTAACGGGGCTCAGGCGGACACGGCATGTGGCTGTGCAGACAGCCCCGCAGGGGCACTCGTGAGCGCCAGGGAGACAGCCACTTCTATATTTAGAAACTTCTGGCTTCAGCCAAATATAAAATGGATTTAGGATGTGGGTTGAGGACAAGGAAGGGAACACACACATGTTAATACTGCGTCTGTTCTTTCCTGAATCAGCAGCTTACTGTGGAAAATGACCTTGTGTGACATTCCTGCTTGTCTCTAATTACAGATTGGCGTGGCAAGAAAAGTCACTAATGTGGACCCTGCTGACATTACGCCCGACATCTTGTGACGTGTGCGCACTGGCGCAGCATCCGCCTCCCGGCATCATTGGGTCCCCACCTCTGAGCAAGGGTGAGGGAGCGGCTGCCGACAGCGCCCAGGATTCTGGAGGATGGAGCTGGGCGCCTCGGGAGCCTGTGTGGCAGACATCCTCAACGGGGCTGCAAATGGTTATAACGACTAAGATAAGGACGGAGGGAAGAACTATAGGTTTCAGTAAAAAGTGCTTCAGAGACATTCTGTACCAGAAACTTCTGTCCAAAGGGAACAGGATACACAGAAACGTGGAGACCCTGTTGTTTACTTGCAGGGATGAAGAGAAATAGGTCAGTGATTTGTTTCCATAGTGACTGTTACTGAAATAAGACAAACGGACACCAATACTGATTTATTCTCCTATTCACGCCCTTTTAAAAGATCACTTTAATCGGAGTTGGTGCTTGAATGTAAACAAGAAGACTGAGGCATCGTTCACAATAATTATCTTTCGCCACCTGCAAATGAGACTTTTTAAAAAATAATAAAATTAAATAATCCAGATCCACGCTATAGCAGGTTATGGGTTTCAGAACAACATGGGTTCTACGTATAGGAACCGTGTCCTGGGCATTTTCAACTTAATCCCAGTTCTGAGAGTCCCATTGGTTCTTGCTCTGCCCCTGGGCTACAGGGTGCTTGTGTGCTGCCGGCGACCTCGGCAGCCACGCGAGAAGGTGGGCAGGGCAGCTGACTGCTGGCTGGCCAGTCTCACCACGACCTTCAGATGCGAGAGCAAGGTCGGGCCCGGGGGGTGGCGCGCGGGGGGCTCACGCGGGGAGCCCACTCACTGTGGCCATCTTCACCGGCAGGCTGCATCGGGCCCGACGACGCCCCTGCAGGGACCCGTGTCCACTCCCAGCACAGCCGGGGCGCCCCATCGCCGCGTCCGGGCGAGCCGGGAACCTGCGGCGCCGCGCATCTGGGCGGAGGCCCGGGCTCCCCGCGGCGGGTTTCAGGGCCGCGCCGGCTCCTGGGCTCGGCTCGTGTCCTCTGCAAGCACGGCCTGAGCCGGGCGGGCCTCAGCCGCGGCGGGTGGGCGGCAAGCCTTGCGGCCTGGGCCGGCCCGCGGGGCAGCGCCCGGGAGGGAGGCCTGTGCGCGGGCGCGCGGCGGGCGCGCGCGTGGGGGGCGCGTGGGCGCGGGTGGGGGCGCGTGGGCGCGCGTGGGGGGCGCGTGGGGACGCGGGGGCGCGTGCGCGTGCCCGAGGGCCCCGGGAGAGCACGCCGTGGCGGGGGGGGCTTCCGCAGGAAGGGGGCGCGGCACGCGCCTGTTACCCGCGTCTGCACCCCCAAGCTAGCCGATGAGCTGGGTCCTCCTCCCGCGCCTGCGTCCGCCTTTGCGCAGGTGTGCGCGCGTGGGACCCTTTCACAGGTGTGTTGCCGGGAGAACGGATTTCTCCGGTAAGATGGGGTGGGGGCGGGGCAGAGGCGGACCCTTTGGGCTAAAATTAGGTGGGAAGATTATCAGTGGATCCGTGTGAAAGTAAGGAGCTTAAGCGACAGGCTTCCCTCCTGCACTAGGTCAAGGCTCCTGTGTTTCCTCTTTCTTCGGCACCAGTGTTTGCCAAATAAACGTATTTTCTCTATATTGAAGCAGTGATTATTTTCTCCTAACATAAGAGGCAACATCAGACCCAGCAGTAGACGAGATGAGAAGCCATTATGGGAAAGCGCTTTGCAAAGAGCATGGACTATACTTCAATAAAAATCTACTTCTGAACCAAAAAAAAAGAGAGAATGGAGACCGCTGCGAGTAGCCCTGCCCCCCGCCCACGTGATGCTGGGGAGGAAAGCGCCTCTGCTGTGTTCTCTCTGGAGGGTCCCCGCTGCAGGACCGCTCTCCGAGGATGGGCTCCTGCCCCTTTTACACGGGAGGGATCTAGCGGACACAGTTCAGGTCCCTAGAAAGGCATAAGCCACAGCAATTCATCTGTATATGTTTTAAATATTTATAGAATTAAGATGATACATTGACTTTATTTTATAAATGGTATATATTGTCGCCTCAATTTTCGGGCAGGTTTTATCCACGTGAATGTGTTTTTCTCTTTCAGTCATATCTCTGTTGGAATGGGGTCCATTGGGTATTAGTATCACAATGTATTTACTCTCTGTCCTCCTGATCAGGATTCTCTTCAAACAAATCCTTAGAATGTTATTTTATTGAAATCTCTGTTTTTAAACCTAGCTTTGTTTCCCTGTTCCTCAGAGGTACTTTTCCCAGTAACTTAGCCATAAATATTCTAAGTCAACTTAAAAAGAAAACAAAACCTACTTTTTTCTGACTATAAAACCAATTCCTGCCCATTTTAAATTAAACACACAAAGTATAGTTCTCCACTCCAGCAACAGCCACGGGGAACATTTTGGTATATTTCTTTCCAGCAATTTTGCTATACTTTTGTGTTACTTTTGATTTGTACACACCTAATGCTATCAAAAGAAGCAATTTTCCTCGCCCTTAAAAATCTTTGAAAATAAACTTTTAATGATTGAAGCACATTCCTTCCTGTGCTCCAATTGTTAGGCATTTAGGTGCTTCCAGTATTTCACTGTATCCCATTTAACGGATGTTTAGGAGCACCTGCTCTGCTTATATTAGGTGTAGAAAGTGCCAAAAAAAAAAAAAAAAAACCCCACAAAAAAAGAAAGTGCCACATTACAGAGATGAGATTGTACCCTTCACAGATCATTAACCAAGAAACAAAAACTATACAAATGATTATATGAGTTCCATTGTGATTTGTAGTATAAAGAATAAGCCAAAGATAAAAGTTATCACAGGGAGGCAGAGATAGTCACATGGGGGAGGGAAGACTTCCACCAGGAGGAGAGTCAAGCTGGAGTCAAGGATGAAAGGAGGTGGCTAACTGAAGGGGGGTGTGTGTGTGTGAAAGAGAGAGAGACCTGTGGTTGGACACATCTGTGTTGGTGTCAGGCACGTCCACCGGCATCGAGAACACGGCCTGAGCCAGGCAGGAGTGAATGCAGACCATTGCCTCCTTACAAAAGCCTACATGTCTAACTCTTTGCCCATGTTTCTGGTTTCTTGTAAAGACAGCATCCTAAACACTGAATTACTAGACCACAGTGCTTTGAAGGAATCATATGTCAGTAAGATTTTGATATGTTAAAAATAAAGTATTGCCCAAGGTTCCATATTTTGGATAATTTATTTCTTTGCATTTGGTGCCCGTGACACTGAGTATTGCCCTGACAAGGTGGTGGCCTTAGAAACAGTCGCCTCAACACTATTATTATCATTTTTTACTGTGTATCAGGTAAGGCGAGGGGCTATAAAACAAGTGAGTAGAAGAAAAAATTATTCTTAATTATTAAAAACACATTGAGAAAAACATTAAAATAGCACTGGGACGGGGAGGGTGGGGGGGAATCCAGGGAGGGAGGGAATACGGGGATATGTGTATAAAAACGGATGATTGAACTTGGTGTACCCCCCCCAAAAATAATAAATAAATAAATAAAATTAAAAATTAAAACCAAAAAAAAAAAAAATAGCAAAGGGGGACTTCTCTGGTGGTCAAGCAGTTAAGACTCCATGCTTCCAGTGCAGGGAACCCTGGCTCGATCCCTGGTGGGGGAACCAAGATCCCACATGTGCGTGGCCAAAAAAAAAAAAAAAAGCAAAGGTATGTGGGTGTGTGTATCTTTGCTATTTGAATAATACACACACATACAATACTTAGGGATACACTGAAGAGGAATTATCAAAGAGGGCCTGGGTGAGGCAGGGGGATGCCACAAATTCAGAGGGCATGAAAGGTTTCAATAAATGAGAAGACACTTCAGGAAAGAAAGTATCAGTATTATAAATAAATAATCTGAAATTTAATTTAACAAATTTCAATAGAATTTTAAAATGATTTTTTTTTTGGTCAAAATAATTATAAAGTTGGGACTTCCCTGGTCCAGCGGTTAAGACTTTGCCTTCCAATGCAGGGGGTGCGGGTTTGATCCCTGGTGGGGGAGCTAAGATCCCACATGCTTCATGGCCAAAGAAACCAAAACAAAAAACAGAAGCAATACTGTAACAAATTCAATACAGACTTTAAAAATGGTCCACCTCAAAAAAATCTTTAAAAAAAGTTCTAAAGTTTATTTGGAGAAATGATAAGAACAGCCAAGAAAACTGGCAGTTAAAAAAATCCACTAAAATCATTTAAAATGTTTCTTCTGATGGATAAGGGGAAGGGTGAAACAGAGGCTGCTGTTTTTCATGTAAGCCCCGAATCTTTACTCAACCCTCTGTCTGCACTACTATAATTATAAAAATCTAAAGAGATGTGCTTTAAGATATAAAAAAAAGTACTTGCTGCATTGAGCAGCACAGCAATAGGGAGACATATTAGTGGACAGAAGAGAGAAGCCCAGAGCTTTCATAAGAATTAAAGATAAAAATAACATTTTAAATCAGTGACACAGCTGTTAATACTCTGCAAATAAGGTCAAACAAATTTAGAGCACTACTTCACAAAACACATTCAAGAATACTTAGAGATAAGCTGGAAAAGGAATGAAAAAAAGGAAGACCTATAAGACAAGGAAGTAAATAATAGGTGAATATATATCTGTGCTTGGCATAATAGTCAAATAAAAATATACAGTAAAAGGTAAAGATATTTGACTCCTAAATATTTTAAACTTCCATATGCCAGAAAAATATGTAAGTAACATTTAAAAGTTAATGACCAAATAGAATAACTATGTACTAAAATTATGTCAATATTAAATTTTCAGAACTCCTTGCAAATCAAGAATGATAAACGTCCTTAGAGAAAAACAGGCAAATAGCATAGGAAACAATACATAGAGGAAGCAGAAGAAAGAGTCAATAAATACATGAGCAATTTTGAGTTCTCTGGTCAAGGAAATGCGTATCAACATTACACTGAGACTCTGGTAGCGGTGAATGAGCGCCCCCAGTGCCCAGGTCTTGGTTTGCAATGCGCGTCTCCAAAGAAAGGGACCAAGGCTCCTTGAAGACATGACGCATTTTAGTGAAAAAAAAAAAAAACCTAGGTGGTCTCAAATAAGAAGGAAGGTCTCAAACAAGAAGGAAAAAAAGAAGTGCATTGTATGTTTAAAAATAACATCCAGAACACACAACCAAATGTAACATGAATGACATTTATCTGTACTGCTAAAGTTATTTTAAGTTAATTACAAAATCCACCCCCCCCCAAAAAAAAGCACACCTAAATAAATACAACACTGTTGTAACAAAAGACTAGGACTTGAGCCATATTTTAAATCTGTGGGTGTCATTTCAAAAGAAGCTGAGTCAGCTCTGAAGGGTGGACTGCAGAAGCCTCAACTGAAGACACGCAGCCCCGTGAGTGCGAGCCAGATGTGGAGGTGAGATTCCACTGCTGCTGGGTCCCCCAGGTCCCTGGTACAGCTGGCCTTCTCTACAAGCAACAACTTCTGATTCCTTTTCTTTCATTCTTCCCATCTTTCATTTCCAGTGGTGCTAGCACACAGGGAGGTGATGGGAACCATTGTGAATGGTCCGCTGCTGATTCAGCTTGCGCTCAGTCTCCCAGGCAACTCTGCATCCTGAGTGGCCAGTGAATCCAAACGGACTTGAGTCAGAGTTACGTTCTTCATTTAGGCACATCTACGGACAAGGTAACAGCATACTTTTCTGCGATGGTTCTGTTTCTTCCGCGTGCAGATGGTATTGTTAATACAATACTTTAATGTTACACTCTCCAAACTTCTGATGGTGCACCTCTAACAGATTTTTTAAAAAAGTGAGCACTTACATTAAAAAAATCATACACCATGATCAAGTGGGGTTTATCCCTGGGATGCAAGGATTCTTCAATATACGCAAATCAATTAACGTGATACATCATATCAACAAATTGAAGGATAAAAACCATATGATCATCTCAGTAGATGCAGAAAAAGCTTTTGACAAAGTTCAACATCCATTTATGATAAAAGCTCTCCAGAAAATGGGCATGGAAGGAAATTACCTCAACATAATAAAAGCCGTATATAAGAAACCAAAAGCCAACATTGTTCTAAATGGGGAAAAACTGAAAGAATTCCCTCTAAGAACAGGAACAAGACAAGGGTGTCCACTCTCACCATTATTATTCAACATAGTTTCGGAAGTTTTAGCCACAGCAATCAGAGAAGAAAAAGAAATAAAAGGAATCCAAATTGCAAAAGAAGAAGTAAAATTGTCACTCTTTGCAGATGACATGATATTATATATAGAAAACCCTAAAGACTCTACCAGAAAATTGCTAGCACTAATTGATGAGTTTAGTAAAGTAGCAGGATACAAAATTAATGCACAGAAATCTCTTGCATTCCTATACACTAACAACGGAAGAGCAGAAAGCGAAATTAAGGAAACTCTCCCATTCACCATTGCAACAAAAAGAATAAAATACCTAGGAATAAACCTGCCTAAGGAGGCCAAAGACCTGTATGCAGAAAACTTTAAGACACTGATGAAAGAAATCAAAGACGACACAAACAGATGGAGGGACATACCAATGTTCCTGGATTGGAAGAATCAACATAGTGAAAATGACTGTACTACCCAAAGCAATTTACCGATTCAATGCAATCCCGATCAAACTACCAATGGCATCTTTCACAGAACTAGAGCAAGAAATCTTACGATTTGTATGGAAATGCAAAAGACCCGAACAGCCAAGGCAATCTTGAGAAGGAAAAATGGAGTTGGTGGAATCAGCCTTCCTGACTTCAAACTATACTACAAGGCCATAGTGATCAAGACAGTATGGTACTGGCACAAAAACAGAAAGGAAGATCAATGGAATAGAATAGAGAACTCAGAAGTAAGCCCAAACACATATGGGCACCTTATCTTTAACAAAGGAGGCACGAACATACAATGGAAAAAAGACAGCCTCTTCAATAAGTGGTGCTGGGACAATTGGACAGCTACATGTAAAAGAATGAAATTAGAACACTTCCTAACACCATACACAAAAATAAACTCCAAATGGATTAAAGACCTACATGTAAGGCCAGACACTATAAAACTCCTAGAGGAAAACATAGGCAGAACCCTCTATGACAGACATCAAAGCAAGATCCTTTTTGACCCACCTCCTAGAATCATGGAAATAAAATCAAGAATAAACAAATGAGACCTCATGAAACTTAAAAGCTTTTGCACAGCGAAAGAAACCATAAACAAGACTAGAAGGCAACCCTCAGAATGGGAAAAAATAGTTGCCTATGAAACAACGGACAAAGGATTAACCTCCAAAATATACAAGCAGCTCATGCAGCTTAACACCAAAAAAGCAAATAACCCAATCCACAAATGGGCGGAAGATCTAAATAGACATTTCTCCAAAGAAGACATACAGATGGCCAACAAACACATGAAAAGATGCTCAACATCACTAATCATCAGAGAAATGCAAGTCAAAGCCACAATGAGGTATCACCTCACACTGATCAGAATGGCCATCATCACAAAATCTGGAAACAACAAATGTTGGAGAGGGTGTGGAGAAAAGGGAACTCTCCTGCACTGTTGGTGGGAATGTAAATTGGTACAGCCACTATGGAAAACAATTTGGAGGTTCCTTAAAAAACTACAAATAGAACTACCATATGATTCAGTAATCCCACTACTGGGCATATACCCAAAGAAAACCATAATCCGAAAAGAAACATGTACCATAATGTTTATTGCAGCACTATTTACAATAGCCAGGACATGGAAGCAACCGAAATGCCCATCAACAAATGAATGGATAAAGAAGATGTGGCATATATATACAATGGAATATTACTCAGCTATAAAAAGGGATGAGATGGAGCTATATGTAATGAGGTGGATAGACCTAGAGTCTGTCATACAGAGTGAAGTAGGTCAGAAAGAGAAAGACAAATATTGTATGCTAACTCACATATACGGAATCTAAAAATGGTACTGATGAACTCAGTGACAAGACAAGAATAAGGACGCAGATGCAGAGAATGGACTGGAACTCGAGGTTTGGGGCGGGGGGGTGAAGGGGAAGCTGAGATGAAGTGAGAGAGTAGCATAGACATGTATATACTACCAACTGTAAAATAGATAGCCAGTGGGAAGTTGCTGTATAACAAAGGGAGTTCAACTCAAGGATGCATGATGCCTTAGAGGACTGGGACGGGGAGGGTGGGAGGGAGTCAAGGGAGGGAGGGAATACGGGGATATGTGTATAAAAACAGATGATTGAACTTGGTGTACCCCCCCAAAAAATAAATAAAATTTTAAAAAAAGTAATGAATGTAAAAAGGTTGGACAAATAAAATATCTACATACCAAAAAAAAAAAAAAGTGAGCAGCTGCCCAAATACTTTGATTCCACATAGATGTGTACAATTACTGCACTAACACGCTTTATTAGAAACATATACATGTTAAAGGGTGAGATAAATATTTTAGAATTATTGTATCTTAACTGTAAAAACATATTTTTTTTTTGGTCTCACTCCAACTTGTATTTTGAGTGCACATGTAAACTATACACACACACCAGAAGCTGAGAGAAAACAGCCAGCGGGCACCTCCTGCCCCCACCCTTCACTCTAGGCGCTCACCCTCTCTCCAGGGATGTCTGTGCCAGTCAGAGGGGCACAGAGGGAGGGGGAGGGGAAGGGATCAGTCTGACCAGTATTAGTAGAGTCTGATGTTCTTATTTGATTTTTAAAAAGAGAAAGATAAAAAAAAGAGAGAGAGAGAGGAAGATAAAGGGACTCCCTTTATCCACTTCCCTTAACCACTGGTGGTTCAGTGGTTAAGACTCCGAGCTCCCAATGCAGGGGGCCCAGGTCTGATCCCTGGTCAGGGAACTAGATCCCTCGAGCTACAACTAAGACCTGGCGCAGCCAAATAAATGAATAAATAAATAAATATTTTTTAAAAAGAGCAAGATAAAGAAGTTATAATGGTTTCTTCCCTATTAATTATCTTGAGGGTGCATTCATTGATCTGTATGCATTATTTAAAACGAGAGCAAGCTCAGATCCAGATTTTGTGGAACTTGGGACAGTTATAATTTGTGCAGAGAAGAAACTCCAAGTAAAATACAGAAAAACAAAACAAAACAAAACAAAAAACAAATGTTATTTTTGCAACCTTTACAAACTCTGTGACCTTAGGAACACATGGCTAGGGCCCTCCCAGGGTGGTGGATGAGGACCCTGCCAGGGACCCAGCACCTCCAGCAAGGAGGTGGGAGACAAGCTTCAGCAGACTTGAGGAGGCTGCTCCTGGAAATCAGCAAGCTTGGGAAAGAGGGCTTCTTTGCAAAAGGCTGCTTAGTGGACTGGAATTTAAATTTCCTTCCCTGGTTGAGTCCTCTTCAATTGGCCTTCATTTTTAGAAAATCCTGCTTTCTGTGCTAAAGTGTTTAAAGAGCAAACTCTGCAGCCCAGTGAACTCAGAGGTCTGGAGCTGATAAGGACCGGAGCTGAAATGTTTAGATAACATCACAGCCGTCCACCCTGGCTGTCTTTTTTCCTCCTCCCTCCTCAAACTAAGCACTGTGGTCTCAGGATAGCTGTACTCAGAGCTTGAAGAGGAAGCGGTACAGCTTTTCAGTAAAGAACAGTCTGGACTAACTAAAGCAAGTTACACCCTCAGCTTGAAGAGGAAAGTTAGAAACTTACACTCAGCTAAAAATAACTCCAGGTTTGTTTTGTTTTTGTGATATATGCTTGTTGCAAGAGAAAAACAGGATGACCTAACAATCCAATGTAACTTGCAGATGTTTTGCTAAAAAATGGAATGTTCTGCACCTGCTCTTGTAAGTTTCTGTTTGGAAACTTCCACGCTCTGTAAACACCTGCACTATAAAAGTAAAGCTCACCTGAGCTTGGGGCCCAGAACTTGGGAGCATTAGCTCGTCTGGGGCCACCGGCTTAATAAACCTGAGTTCTCCACCTCTCCGAGTGTGGTGCTTGGTTTCTCGACAGACCAATTTCTGCAACATTTCTGGAGGCCCCAGCGAGATTCCAACCATACTGGCGCCCTGAGCTGCTGGACAAGTGGCTCGGCCGAGCTGGAGCAAAGGAGCTCTGAGATGAACGAGGTGGCACACCACCTGACGGTATTCCGGGTTCTCTTTCGGACCAGTGCTCTCACTCTCCGGATGGCCGGGCCCCAACCGGACTCATTGGAGGGATGGACCAGCTCACCAGGAATAGCCACAGGATCAGGTTTAAGGCCCCGGGGCACTGAACCCAGTCAGGTCCTGTCTTCGGAGGGAAGAGGAGCTTGATCACCTCCTACAGTCTCCAGTAAGAAGTCCACCAGTTAGTGGTGACCTTCCCAGAGAGGGGAGGCACCCACCAGTTAGGAACCTTCCCAGAGCGGGGAGGCACCCACCAGTTAGGAACCTTCCTGGGGGGGGAGGCACCCACCAGTTGGGGGCCTTTCCAGAGGGGGGAGGCACTGTGATAAACTCTGGTCTGAATGTGTGTGAGTGAGCACCCTGGTTCATCCTCGTTCCAGGGCGATTGTGTGGCTCCATGGCCTTTGTGGCTACGGAGTCCAAGTGGGCCCTAACCTGCAGTTCCGTGGTGACGTCATACGGCTCAGGGTGGTGTCTGTCTCTGGGGGACCCAGTCCCTCCCTGTGAGTCAGATCCAGGCCAGGAGTTTACACTGGCCTGCCAAAGTTAAGAGGCACCTAAGTTCCCCACGGGGATGCAGCCAGGCGGGCGCCTGAACGGTCTCCTCTTCTGAGGGGGCACCCGCCCTTGTTTGTTTTTGTGACACTGACACAGGGCGGGATAGATGGGGAGACAATTGACTACTGATTTGATTTAGCAATTGTGTATGTCCAAACGGCCCTTTTGACCTAGGGTCCTCCAAGATTATTTTCTTAAAATTTTAAGGCCCACTCTCCCCTTTCGTCAGCTGACTCTTTGAGCTGACTTATTGAGAAATTAGGTTTTCCCCAAAAGACTTGCCCCATTTGCCAAACAGATCTGTACCTCCCTCCCTCTTGGTCCCCTGGATCAGTCCGTGCAGAGCGGCACACTCTGACGTGTTCTTGTATACTTTTGGGTTCTCATTACGAGGCTGCCGTCCTCTGTCACCTTTCCTTCATAATCCCGATTCCCCAAGGATTTCAGGCTCTTCACTTAGGTGAGGAGTACGCATACTTGCTCCCTTCACCTGCTCAGTGCCCACAAGAGTCAATCACCCCAGACCCCTCCGGAGTCCCACCTGAAGTTATTCCTCCGCAAACCCCATTACAGGAGACCGCCTCCTTTCAGCCCTGTCTCCCTGAGACATGTAACGATCAGGGCCATCTTCAAGGAGGCACGTACTCGTGCTGTCTGGGAGTACTGGGCTTTCCAGGTAGTGACATCAGCACTACCTGGGTTATGAGGCCCTGAGACAAGGCCCTTCCCGTGCACGCCCCTCTCCTCCCTGGTCAAAGAGGTAGATGACACTTGTCAACGTGGGGGGAGGGTCCTCTAAGCTGACTGCTTTGGATTGTATGATGAAAGACTTTAAGAAAGTTTTTTCCGGAGACCATGGGGTTAAGATGACCTCGGGAAAGCTCCACACCCTGTGCGAGTTAGAATGGCCACCTTCAGGGTGAGATGGCCCGCGGAGGGTACTCTAGACCTTCCTACAGTTAGAGCTGTGTACCGAGTGGTGACAGGGACCCCCGGGCACCCAGACCAGTTTCCATACATAGATTCCTAGTTGCAAATCGCCGTTCAGCTGCCTCCTTGGGTTCAGTTCTGTGCAAATAGGCAGGGACAGTGTAGGATCCTCGTGGCCCAACCGGCTCCGAGGACAAGCAAAGAAGAGCCGGAAAAGGTTATCCACCAAGAAGACCCTGAAGAAGAGCCCCCCGTGCCTCCACCCTGTGCCTCTACCCTATATGCCAGCTGCTCCACCAGTTCCCGTTACCAGACAGCCCTCCACCATCTGTGTCTCCACCGCCTCCAAATCCAGAGCACCCTCCAAGCCCATGGCAACTTCACTCAGCCAACCAACCAGCTCAAAAGCCCACAGCCCTGCAGATGCCCTTGCGAGAGGCCCGAGGCCCACCCCAGGTCAATGAGGACGGCTCCGTCCAGCCAGGACGCCCGGTCCTTTATTATCAGCCCTTCAGCACCACTGACCTTCTCAACTGGAAACACCACACCCTGTCCTATTCGGAGAAGCCACAAGCAATGATTGACCTCCTTGAGTCCATTTTTTACAGACAGCAACCTACCTGGGACGGCTGCCGCCATCTCCTCCTGACTCTCTTCAACACCGAGGAACCCTGCCGGATCCTGTCAGAGGCACGGAAATGGCTGCAAGGGCAGGCACCAGCTGGTACAGTAGATCCTGCAGCCTGGGCCCTGGGGGCAGCACCCGACAAATCGAACCAACTGGGACGTCAATGCCCCGGACGGGAAGGACTCCCTTGATAAATACCGACAAGCCCTGCTGCAGGGACTGAGGGCAGGAGCCAGAAAACCAGCCAACGTGTCCAAGACAACAGACGTGCAGCAGAAGCCAGATGAATCACCCAGGGAGTTCTATGAGAGACTGTGTGAGGCGTTCCGGGTGTATACTGCTTTTGACCCTGACGCGCGGGAGAACCAACGCATGGTCAACGCAGCGTTCGTGGCCCAGTCTTGTGCTGACATCCCCCGTAAGCTTCAGAAGCTTCAGGGCTTTGCTGGAATGAATGCCAGCCAGCTGCTGGAAGTCGCAAACAAGGTGTTTGTGAACCGCGACCAAGAAGCCCAAAAGGTGGCTGACAAGTGCATGAAGCAGAAGGTGTCTGTGCTGGCTGCCACACTGGGGATCCCAGGTCCGGTAAAGCAGGCTGCTCCCCCGCAGAGAGGGGAAGCCAAGAGGAGACAGCCACTACGTCGGGACCAGTGTGCCTATTGGAAAAAGACCAGACACTGGAAGAATGAATGTCCCCATCGCAGAGGGACAGCTGAAGGGTCAGAGAAGTTCAGTCAACCCAACAGAGGCGGTACCAGTCTGAGCCAGCCATCCAAGACCTTATCGGCCTGGCCAGAGTAGAATCAGGATAGGGAGGACCGGGCTCCCTGATCCTTGACCTCTGGCCTACAGTCACAATGATAGTAGGAGGCCAATCAATGACTTTTATGGTGGACACTGGAGCTGAACACTCTATGGTAACCACACCTGTGGCTCCCCTCGCAGGTCAAACAGCAGCTATCATCGGGGCCCCAGGGGACAGGACTGCCGGCTCATTCTCCAAGGCCCGCTCATGTCAGCTAGGGGGCCACCTAGTGACTCATGAATTCCTGTACTTACCAGAGTGCCCCATTCCTTTGCTGGGCAGAGACTTGCTGACAAAGCTTGGGGCACAGATCACCTTTTTCCCCAGGAAGCCCGCAAGCCTCACCCTGGGGAGCCAACCAGCTCTGATAATGGCTGTGACCGTGCCCAGGGAAGACGAATGGCGTCTCTATTCTTCAGAAAGAGAACAAACAAATCCAACTAGCCTGCTAGAAGAGTTCCCTGCTGTCTGGGCAGAAAAGGGGCTCCCAGGTTTGGCCAAAACCCACGCACCCATCGTGGTGGACCTGAGGCCAGGGGCCACTCCTGTCAGGCAGAGGCCATATCCAGTACCGCGAGAGGCATGTCTGGGAATTCGGGACCACATCCAACGCCTGCGTGATGCCGGAATTCTGATCGAGTGTCCGTCTCTCTGGAACACTCTGCTCCTACCAGACAAGAAGCCTGGAGGGAACGACTATCGCCGCGTCCAGGACCCCCGTGCCGTCAACAACGCAGTGATCACCATCCATCCAGTGGTCCCGAACCCTTACACCCTCCTGAGCCTCTTACCCGCCCAAGCGAGCTGGTTCACCTGCCTGGATCTCAAGGACGCCTTCTTTTGCCTCCGGCTATCACCGGCGGCCAGCCCTTGTTTGCCTTTGAATGGGAAGACCCACACACCAGGAGAAAGACACAGCTGACTTGGACCCCACTGCCACAAGGCTTTAAAAACTCGCCTACTTTGTTTGGTGAAGCACTGGCTGCGGATCTTGCTGCCTTCCCTGGAGAAGCCTTGAACGGCACCCTACTCCAGTACGTAGATGACCTGTTGCTAGCCAGTCCCACCCAAGAGGACTGCTGGAAAGGCACCACAGCCCTGTTGGCCCTCCTCTCCACCATGGGGTACAAGGTGTCCTGGAAAAAGGCGCAGATCTGCAGACAGGAGGTCACGTACCTTGGGTTTGTCATATCGAGAGGGCATTGGGCACTCGGACATGAAAGGAAGCAAACCATCTGTTCAATACCTTGGCCAAGCACCAAGAAAGAGGTCCGTAAGTTCCTTGGGGCTGCCGGATTCTGCCGGATCTGGATACCGGGTTTCTCTGAAACTGCCAAGCTGTTGAACGAGGCCGTGGCAAGGTCTGGTAAGGACGCCCTAGAGTGGGAGCCTAAACAAGAAAAAGCCTTCAAGGAGTAAAGAGACTCTTAACCAGCGCTCCAGCATTAGGGCTGCCAGATGTGACATGGGACTTTAACCTCTGCGTGCATGAGAAAAATCATGCTGCACTGGGGGTCCTCACACAAACAGTTGGACCATGGCTGCGCCCGGTCGCATATCTGTCCAAACGACTGGATCCTGTGGCCGCGGGATGGCTGCCATGTCTCCAGGCATTAGCGGCTACGCTGGTCCTGGTCAGAGAAGCAGACACGCTTACATTGGGGCAGAATATAAATGTAAAAGTTCCCTATGCTGTGACCACGCTGATGAACAGCCAGGGAGATAAATGGCTGACCAGCACCAGAATGACTCACTATCAAGGACTGCTCTGCGAAAACCCACGGGGCCGCCTCAAGACTGTGCGGACGCTGAATCCTGCCACCTGCTCACCTACGGAGGCAAGAACCCCCGATCACGACTGTGAAGCGGTCCTGGATGAAATCTACTCAAGCAGGCCAGACCTGACCCACACTCCCCTCCAGAACCCAGAACCGGAACTGTTCACTGACAGAAGAAGCAGTTTCGTCCAGGAAGGACAACGCAAAGCAGGCTATGCAACAACAACAACAGATGAGATAATAAAGCCTGAGGCCTTGCCACAGGGGTGGTCAGCACAATGGGCTGAGCTGTGGGCACTCAGCCAGGTGCTGAGGCATGCCGAAGGGAAGTGAGTCAACATCTACACAGACTCAAGGTGTGCCTTTGCTACTCTGCATGTTCATGGAGCCATCTATAAAGAAAGGGGACTACTAACAGCAGGGGGAAGAGGGGTCAAAAACAGAGAAGAAATCCTTCAGCTGTTAGAGGTAATTTGGAAGCCTCCCCAGGTGGCAGTCATCCATTGCAAAGGCCACCAGAGAGGAACTGATCGAGTCAGCAAAGGAAATCGGTTGGCTGACCAGGCAGCCAAGGAGACGGCAACCCAACCAAGTCCCACATTGAGCCCGGAGCCAATCTCTAAGGTCCTCTTGGCACCAGAACTGCCCCCGTCCCCAAGGTATACAAAAGAAGAAGATCAATGGGCTTTAGGTGAGGGAGGAAGTAACGGAAAAGAGGGCTGGTGGAACCTTCCAGACCAAAGACTCTTCATCCCCAGTGCTATAGCAGTCCAGCTGGTACAGCAACACCATGAGACAACTCACTTAGGGAAAACTGCACTAGAAAGTCTACTGAGCTGCTACTATTTTGTTCCTAAGCTCCCAACCCTGTGTGCCCAGATCGGTGCTAGGTGCGTGACTTGCGCACGAAGCAATGCTAGCCAAAGACCAAGACCCAGCCCAGGGGTGCAGACGGTTGGGACGTTGCCCTTTGAAGATTTAGAAGTGGACTTTACTAAAGTCAAGCCTTACCGAGCCTATAAGTATTTGCCTGTGATAGTCTGCACCTACTCGGGATGGGCTGAGGCCTACCCCACGCACACTGAACAGGCACGAGAGGTGGCCAAGGCCCTACTAAGAGACATAATCCTCAGATATGGGCTACCTCTCTCCATAGGGTCCAACAATGGGCCAGCCTTTGTGTCAGATAGTTCAGATTTTGTCCAAGACACTGGGAGTCAAATGGAAGCTCCACACCGCTGACAGGCCACAAAGCTCAGGGAAAGTTGAGTGCATGAATCGGACCTTCAAGACTACGTTAGCTAAGCTCTGTCAGGAGACCCAATTACCCTGGGTCAACATTGCTGCCCCTAGCCTGGCTCTGAGCCCAATGCACCACGAGGTCCTCAGCCTATTTTCCCTTTGAGATCTTATATGGGAGACCTCCTCCAGGGATAGGGACGCTCAAGGGAGGCCCCCAAAAACTAGCAGACCTGGAGATGTCTCAACACCTCCAGGCCCTGGGAAAGGTCTTCCGCCATATTACTCAAGGAACCTTAGAAAGGACTCCCATTCCCTTGGGCAACTGGGTTCATCCCTATCAGCCAGGAGGTGAGGTATGGGTGAAAGACTGGAGGAAGAAACCACTTCAGCCAGTTTGGACTGGCCCTCATACGGTCGTCCTGGCAACCCCTACTGCTGTTAAAGTTACAGGAGTCACCCCATGGATCCCCCACACCCGGGGGAAGAGAGCAGCACCTCTAGAAGGCGCGCGACCTGGACTGCTAGAGCTCATCCGAACCAGCTGCTTCCGGTCTTCCTACGGAGACAACCGAGCCCTGTCTGAGATCTTCAGCCCTGCTCCAGCCACTCCAGGGCTGACTGGTCTACGCATGGTGTAAGCTTGAGGAATTCGACGAGGGACATCTGAGGGTCAGGGTTACGATGACACCCTGCCTTGTAGGGACTGGTTGCACCACTGGCCTTGATGTTTTCTATAGACTAAACACAAGGGGTCGTGTTGGCTATAACCTACCCAAAGGTGATGGAATCCCAGAGAACTCCTTGGGGGTTGGTTTTCTTACCTAGGGGGATTCAAAACGCTTGTGGGAATAGTCCTACTCCTCTTTGGGACCTGTCTCCATTTACCTTGCCTCTTGCCCTTATTCATGAGGGTAGTTTCCAGCCTAGCCGAGGCCACCGCGGATAGGAGGGCCACCGCATGTCTCCTAGCCCTAAGAGGGTATCATCCCCTGGGCTTAGAAGATCAAGAAGTTGATGCTTTATAAGATTTAAGGGGCAACAAGAGGGGGGATTGAAGAGGAAAGTTAGAAACTTACACTCTGCTAAAAATAACTCCATGCTTGTTTTGCTTTTGTGAAATGTGCTTGCTGCCGGGGAGAAAGGCAGAAAAACAGGATGACCTAACAATCCAATGTAACTTTTAGATGTTTTGCTAAAAAATGGAATGTTCTGCACCTGCTCTTGTAAGTTTCTGTTTGGAACTGGTCCATGCTCTGTAAACACGTGCACTATAAAAGTAAAGCTCACCCTGTGCTCGGGACCCAGAACTTGGGAGCATTAGCTCATCTGGGGCCCCCGGCTTCATAAACCTGAGTCCTCCAACCCTCCGAGGGTGGGGCTTGGTTTCTCCACAGACTGATTTCTGCCACAAGCTCACCCTGTGTGCCTCCTAAGCGGGGAGGGACACGTCTGCTCCTCCCTGTGGGTGAGAAACTGGAGGTGAAACCGGCCTTACAGAAATCTCCGCTGGCTCCCTTTCCAAGCGTCGTCCTCCGTGCGCGATGGCAATGGAAAGCCCAAGAAAGGGCTTCGACTCACAGAGCAGATGCACACCCAGGACGTGGACATGCAGAGAGGGGTGAGGGGGTGCGCTTGAAGACAGCGTTAAGGAAAGGCCGCAGCGGCGGCCTGAGCAGGGTGCGCGGTGGGGCTGCCCAGGAGGGGCTGCAGGTTTAGGCGGCTGCAGCCCCACGCGGGCCCCACCCGCCGCCCCCTTCCCGCGCCAGCGCGCGTCATGGGTAACACACGAGGGCCTCTGTTCCCCGGCAGCTGCTGGGCAGCGTCGCCCTGCTCACCCCGACTCCCCTCAGGCTGCCCCGGGAGACGCTGGCGGGAACAGTCTCTGAAAGGAAAGCAGACGGGTGACCCGCGGCTCGGAGGCAGCCCGAGGCAGCCGCCACGTTTCCTCATCGCGCTGCCCTGGGCGCCCCGTGACGGGGGCGGGGGGCGGGGCGTGCGGCCACGTGACGGACGGACGCCGGTCGGGGAGCGTGGGGCCGCGTGGCTGGTTGGCTTTGGTCACGCGGGAGTTCGTGTCCTCCAATCAGCGGGATGCACGGGGAGCGCCCCGCAGAGGCGAGATGCCGCGAGTCCGATGCGCCCCCGAGGCCTCTGGGGCGCGAGCGCAGGCGGCGGTGCGCGCGGGGACCTGCCTGGCCGGCCGGCTTCCCGGCGGAGGCGGCCCGGCCGGGGGTGGGCGCCGGGGCTCGCGAGCCGGCGGAGAAGCGGTGTCCTCCCCACCCCCCGCCGCCGAGGAGGGGCGCGCCGGGGCGGGGGCGTCGGTCACCGGCGGTCGCTTAGGGCCAGCCCAGCGCGGGCAGAGGCGGGAACGGAGCGGGCGTGTCCGCGGCGGGCTCGAGGGGAACCGGCGTCCCCGGGGCCGGTGGGGAGCCTGCTGCCGCGCTCGGGGAAGGGGAGCGTCCCCGCCGACGTGCGCCTTTCTCGTTCCCGGAACCCGCGGCCGCCGGGCGTCCGCTGCGGGGCGGGAAGGGCGGGAAGGGCGGGAGCCCGGGCCTCGCGGGCAGAGGGGAGGGCAGGGCCGCGGCGCTCCGCTCCAGGCGGGAACGGGGTCTTCGGGGCCGGCGCCGTAGCGGAGGGGCCGGGCCGGGCCCCGTGACCCCGGACCGACGGCCCGCGCGCCGGGACGGCGGGGCCGCGAGACCCGCGCAGAGGGGGGTGGTCTGCGGGCGGGGGTCCTGCCCGCCGCCCGGGGTCCTGCCCGCCGCCGGGGGTCCTGCCCGCGGCCCGGGGTCCTGCCCGCCGTCGGGCGCAGGCGAGGACCCGGGCGCCGGTGCGCGAGGCGCCGCTGCCGCCTGGGGAGGCCCACCCGGCCCCGACGCCGGGCTGTGTCCTCCCGGTTCTTCGGCGGATGGAGGAGACCCACCCTCGCGGAGACGGTGGGAACCTTCAGTGCGGAAGCGTCCGCGCTGTGGGCGGCAGGACGAAGCGGTGATTGCGGGTTAGGATGGGGCCTCCTGACGGTGGTTTGAGAGGCGGCGGCCACTGCTCTGAAATGCTGGGAAGCCTCCCAGTGTCGGGCGCGCTCGCGATGAGGGAACCACGAGGGACACCGCCGTGGAGCGGTAAGTGATTTGTGTTGCAGGTCAGGCTGCTCGCAGTGCGCCCGCTTGTGCAGTCTAAAGTGCGGGGGAGAGGCTTCCCTGGAGGCCCAGGGGTCGGCACGCCACGCTCCCAACGCAGGTGGCTTGGGTTCCGTCCCTGGGCGGGGCGGTAAGGCCCCACACAGCGCAGGGCGCAGCCGAAATACACACCTGCATACACCAAGTGTCCACCCGTCCACCCCTGAACGCGGAACAGGTCTGGAGGGAGCCCAGCTCGGCAGAAATCACCTGGCAAAGGATGTCATGTTTCCTCCGGCTCCGGGAAATAACAGTCCCCCACACCAGCGTCGTCTGTGCGTAAAGAAGGAGCAGTGAAGCTGAACAGCCAGCGAGGTCTTTGAATAAACGACCTTTTGCCTTTCAGAGCCTTGCACTCCCCAGTTTAGACTTTATTGCTTCAGATTTCTCGAGGCCTTCAGCCTTACCCTTTGCTGAGCCAGTTTAGGGGGAGAGAGGGGCAAAGGTGAAGAAAGAAAAGGCACTGTGTGTGTTGCAGTTTTGGCGTAATGCTCTGATTCAGAGAAGTTTCTCCATTAAACGCTCTAAACTGAAAACCCAAAGTGAGAGAATTTATTTGTGGTCCAAGTTAGACATCAAGTACGTGGCGAGGACAAAACGTGACCCTAGATCTCTCTGAATGAAGAGAACAGGCTCTTACAAAGCATGGCCACAGCCTGTTGAGATGCTGGGCTGCTGTCCAGATGTCTGACTTCCTCTTTGCAACCCTGCTCCCTTTCAAACTGGTTCTTGATAAACTTCCTAGGAAATTGCAATAGTCTACTTCATCTCAGGAACTAAGAGCAAGGAAGGTTCTCAGATGATTGCGTTAAGCTCATCCTGTCCTTTTCTTCCTGTTTTATGCGTGAAAAAGCTGGTGCCAGAGGAGGAGAGTGAAGCCAGGTGGCAGGATTTAAGGATTTTCAGCCTGTGGATTCAGGAAGCATAAGTCTTAATTTTTAGAGCTGCTCTGTCAGGCACTTTACAGCTTCCTCTGCTAACTACTAAGTGCTGTGACTCTCCAGACTGCTGGTCTCCAGACTCACACAGAAACAGTCCTGCACACCAGTGGCCAGTTGCTGCCAGAACAAAGCCAGGGAGCAAGTGACCCTTAAATAAGGCACACGTTTAGGCCTCATCTGTTCAAGTCCCCCATCCACCCAGATGCAGGAATGGCCCTGGGCGTCTGAGGCCGAGGGCCACACTTGCTGGTCACAGAGACCTTGGTGGAAAGGGAGGTCTGATGGGACAGAAGTGCCTCGTGCTGTGGGCCTGCCCTTGGTCTAGATGCTTCTGCAACACAGGTAGCCCTGACAGCAGGTGCTCTGAGGGTGGCTGTGATGAGGTTGTGGTTGCCAGGCAGCCCCCTCGGGAACTGGAGACTGGCCACGTGCAGCCGCTTGCCCATTGGTGATGGTGGTTAAACACGTGAAGAAGGGGCCCTCTTAAACCTGTTTCTGTTGGCTCGGGCTGGGGGAGCCTCTATCTTCGCACACATGGCAGATGTGTCTAGGCTTCCTGTTGGATGGGGGTGAGGTATGTGGAGGGGACCCTCAGAAGTAAGAGGAGGTTTCACTGTGCAAGGCAGGGCCCTGCAAATTTTTTTTTTTTTTCTGAAAAGGGCCAGAGAGTAAATATTTTAGGCTTTGTGGACTACACAGCTTGTTCCAACTACTCATCTTCCCCATAGCACACACGTCTCACCCCATGACTGAATGAGCAGGCCAGGCTGTGTTCCAGTAAAACTTTAATCACAATAAGCAATGGTGGGCCAGATTTGGCCTTCAGGCCTCGTTTGCTGACCCCTGGGATAGGGGAGGGAGGAGAGATGTTGCCGTAGACCCCAGACCTAATCCCTGTTCCGCCACGCACAGATCTGTGACTTTAGACAAATTAAATCTGAGCCTGCTTCCTCATAAGTGAAAAGCGGTTAACAGTACCTTCCTTTCAGAGTTGTGATAATGTGTGCAAAGCTCCTAGCACACCGCCTGACACAGGATGGGCGTGCAGTAAACATACAGCTTTCCATCGTAACACCCACAGCCCTTGGGGTAGACCAGCTGGAAGCGCTCTGATGCTCTGTTGCCCTCACAGTCTCTGATGGTTATCTTTTGCCTCGTTTGTTGGACCTCACTCAGAGTGAATGAAGTGTCTTTCACTTCATTTGTATTCTCAAAGTAGGTCTTTCCAAACTCACTGACATGTTATTTCAAACCGTCTGGCAGCATTGAGGGCTGTGTGGAGTCCCCTGGCAGTTTCACTGCACCAGAATGTTGCCTACCCTAACATTTTAAGATTATAATGGAATCCAAAACAGATGTACCAAATCTGGGGAGGGCTAGAGCAACATTAATTTGTTCCTTGGGAATGCCCTTCATAAGCACATATTTGGGCAGACATTTGTGATAAGAGCCAGGCAATAAAAGATCCCAGCATGTTCTAAACACTGCAATTTTGGCAATTTGTGTCAAAGAAAATTTGGAAGGCATGGATAAATGAAACAGAACTGACGACATGTATGGCTCAGCTTTTCTCTAAAATATCTGTGTTTGTAAGATGTCACTTATCTGAGAAATGAGACTTTGGGTGGAAAATAATTAGATAGTGTTCACATTGGGTGGAACTCTGAACTGTGACACTGATCAGTACTTAGTTATTAAGAATGTGAACTGGGGCCAGCTTGCTGCTCTGGTCTCTGTCAGGGCAGGTTCGTAATATGTGATGAGCAGGAGCTGCGTGAGGCATGCCATCGTGCAGCCCGCAGGGCTCGGGAAGTGGAGATGCGACGGTTATGAACATGGCTGGTAAATGTTTATAAACCAGAATAAGAGGAAGACTGCTCTTTTAAAATCAAAACCTGTGTCCTTGATAAATAAAAAGCTAGTACAGGGATGATTAAAGCTGTCTGGATCTGGTGTCAAAGCGCTTGTGAATCCCATACATAATTAGAAAAGGAAGACTAAAGTTTAAACAATAACTAAAAAGACTGAAAGCTCTGCCCCTAAGATGAGGAACAAGTCAAGGATGCCCGCTTTCACCTCTGCTAGTCAACATTGTATTGGAAGTTCTAGCCAGAGCAATTAGACAAGAAAAAAAGAAATGAAAGACATCCAAATTGAAAAGGAAAAAGGAAAACTGTTTCTACTGCAGTTTACGTGAGCCTATACATAAGATCCTAAAGAATACACACACACGCACACAAATCCCACTACAGATAAACAAATTCAACAAAATTGCAGAGTACAAGACCACACACACATACAGCACCAATGAACAATTCAAAAAGGAATTTGAGGGAAAAAATTCCGTTTACAATAACATCAAGAAGAATACAAGACTTAGAAATAAATTTAATCAAGGAGGTGACAGACTTGTACACTGAAAACTATGAAGCATTCCTGAAAGAGATTTAGGGAGACCTGAATAAATTGAGATAGATTGCATATCATGGATTGAAAGGCTCAATATTGTTAAGATGACAAAGCGATCTACCAGTTCAAATGCAATCCCTAATTAAATTTGAGTAGCATTGCAAGGGACCCTGAAGAGCCAAAGCAATCTTAAGAAAGAAGAACAAAACTGGAGGACTCACATTTTATGATTTCAAAACCTACAAAGCTACAGTAATCCAAACCGATGTGGTAGTGGCATAAAGGTAGACATACGGGTCAACAGAATGGGCTTAAGAATCCAGAAATAAGCACGTATCTGTGACCAAGTGATTTTCGACAAGGGCACCAAGATCATTCAACAGGGGAAGAATGGTCTCTTCAACAAATGAACAAGTGGTGCTGGGAGAGACCGGACACCCACATGCGAAAGAGTGAATCTGGACCCCTGCCTCCCTCTGTACACAAAAAATTAACCCATAGTGAATCCGTGATCTAAATGTAGGGGCTAAACCATAAAACTTTTGGAAGAAAATATGGGGATAGATATTCATAACCTTGGATTTGGCAATTGATTCTTAGAGGTGACACAAAAGCGTGAGGAATGAAAGAAAACAGATAAATTAGACTTGATCAAAATTTAAAACTTGTACAACAAAGGACAGTCCTAAGAAAGTGAAAAGAAAACCTGCAGAATGTGAGAAAATATTTGCAAATCATATACCTGACAAGGGATTAATATCCGGAATATATTTAAAGAAACTCCTTCAACCCAACAAGTCAGACAACCTGATTTTAAAAATGGGCAAAGAACTTGAACAGAAATTTCTCCAAAGAAAATATACAGATGGCCAAGAAAAACATGAAAAGCTCAAAATCATCAGTCATCCAGGAAATGAAACTCAAAAGCACGATAAGGTAGCACGCCATACCTATTAGGGTAGCCCTAATGATAATAAAAGTAACGGGTGTTGATGAGGATTTAGAGAAACTGGGACCCACGTGTATTGCTGGTTGGGATGTGAAATAGTACAGCCACCATGGGAAACAGGATAGAAGATCCTCAAAAAATTCAAAATCGGTTACTGTGTGATCCAGCAGTTCCACTTCTGAGTGTATGTGCAGAAGCCTTGAAAGCGGGGACACACACAGGTGTTTGTACAGCCATGTTCATGGCAGTATATCCGCAGCAGCTGCAAGGTGGAAACAGCCCAGATGCTCATAGATGTATGTACGAAGTATGGTCCATCCACACGGGAGTATCAGCCTCAAAGGAAGGCGATTTTGACTCGTGCTACAACGCGAATGAACCCTGAAGACATGCTGCCTGAGATGAGCCGGTCACAGAAGGGCGGATCTCTTATGCTCCCACCTGTAGGAGGCCCCCAGGGCAGCCACATTCACAAAGTAGAGAGGGGGTTCCCAGGGCTGCGTGGGGGCGGGGGGCAGGGAGTCCGTGCTTAATAGGTACCAGCTTCCGTGTGGGAAGATGCACAGTGTCTAGAGCTGGATGATGGTGATGGACACACAGCAGTGTGAATGTACTGAATGCCACTGAACTACATGTGTTAACATGGTGAGTTTTCTGTGCATATATTTTTACCACAATAAAAGGGTACTTGCATACACACAAATTAAACGTAGAATTACCGTATGAACAGAGATTATACTCCTAGGTACACAACCAGAAGAGCTGAAAACAAGAACTCAGACAAATACATGCACAAGCATGCTCACAGCAGCACTGACCACGACGGTCAGGAGGATGGGGACAGCCCGGTTATCCAGCAGCTGAGAGTGGACGTCGTGTTACATACATAGTGTGGAACAGCATTCAGCCAAAGAAGAAGTAGGCGTGGATTCATCCTACGATGTAGAGGGACTTCAGAAACATTGTGCTAAGTGAAGAGAGCCGCTCCCAAAAGGCTGCATGCTGTGTGTGTCCCTGTACGGGACGTATCTAAGATAGGCAAGTCCCCAGAGACGGATCGCAGGCTGGGGGTTGTCAGGGCGGGGGGCGCAGAGGGGAGGAGGGGGCTGACTGCTTGATGGGAGTGGGTTTCATTTTGAAGTGAGGAGCATGTTTTGGAACTTGATGTGGCGGGAGGTCACGTGACGCTGCAAAGGTACCACATGCCACTGAATTGTTTACTTTAAAATGGATGATTTTATGTTATTGTGAATTTTACTTCAAATTAAAAAAAGATACTGGCTAATAGCAATAACTAATTTTTAAAACATTCTGTAATAGGGGCTACATAATGTGATTTACATATATTACCTGTGTAGTTATCACAGTAATTCTTCGGGGTCATAGCATTGTAATGCCAGCTTTATACCTGAGGAAACTGGTAGTGGTGGTGGTCTGGATGAGCAGTGGTTGGATGATGGCTCTGCACGAGCAGGTGATGGACAGTTTCACTGGGTAGAATAGTGGTACCTGCTACAGCTTATGAGCAGGTACCATATGCCAAGTGGTTTCTTCACAAAAACTGGAGAATGAAATTCACCTCCTTCCCTCCTCACAAACGGTAACTGGGCCCAAGGTCTTGGCCAAGAATTAACCAGTGCTCCTGAGCAGTTATTTCAAAGTGTTGGGTAACCAAAGGAAGAAGCTGTTGAGAGGAAGTAGCTGAGATCTCCTCCTTATTCTTGATGGGTTCAAAGGCACCGTCGTAAAGTTGGAGTCGGGGAGAGGGTTGGGGGTGGCAGGTTGCTGTAAGAAAAGAAACCATTGGAACTTTAAAACAATTGTCAGTAGTATTTCGATGTCTTCTAAACGCTGCTGTCCTGATTTTAGAACCTCAGGAGGAAGTTCAGGGTGCCCTCAGAACCCCGTCACTGCTCAATTTTCACATTAATTCAGACTGATTCTGCAGCGGCACAATGCGTTTGAAAGCCAGGCTTTGTTGAGACAGAGAGAAGGCAGGGATGCGGGGCACAGAAGAGACCAGGCGATGCTGCTGCTGCAGGGCTGGAAGCCAGGCCGTGAGGACACCGTTTGTAAACGCTGTCCAGGTGCCTGAGGAGAGAGGGCCGCAGCCCGCCAAGGGTCCAGGGCTCCCAGGCCAGAACCCACCACAAAGTGGGGTGCAGCCAGCTGGAGAGTGGGCGCAAGACACGCCACCAGGAGAAGCAGACTCAAGTGCACCACTCAGAGGGGCTTGAGAGAAAGTTCCTTAACTCAGCACATTCCAGAGAGAGGAGACCCGGCAGGGGCAGGGGCGGGGGCCAGTGGTTGACACCTGATTTACCAAAATAGCAGTACTTGGCAGCGGCGGCATTATCCTATTTTATGAACAAATGGAAAAAAAAAAAAAACCCAAGCCGCCGCAAAGAGAAGTGAGGGCACGTGGTGATGCCAGACCCGCCCACCTCCCAAGCCAGTGCCCCTCCTCTGCTCTCTGCCCCCTTTACATCTGTGAGGAGCGAAGACAAAACAGAGACCCAGCCTGAGTAAGAGGGGTCCTCAGGCTGTTTACGGAGGAGACTTTTGTGGGGGGCCGCCGTGGCGGGAGCTGAGGAGACTGTAAAACCAGCACGTGGTCTTCACCACCGCGTGGTGTGGCGCCTGGAGAACCGAGCCATGGGTCCAGTCGGGGAAAGGGAAAGTGGTAGCTGGGTCCTGCTCTTCCTGTTTCCTGTGTGTTTCTGAAAGCCCTTCCGTTTTTATGGAGTCAAGACCTGTGACATCTAATCCCATGGGTGGGCAGTGGGTGAGGGAGGGGGGAGAGGATGGGAGGATGGTGTTGGCTCAGCACCGCAGCCCTTCAGAAGGTGCTAATTGGCTGAAACTGACCGTTAATCACTGAGATGCCCAACGGGATTTAAATCTCAGGAGATCAGATTTAAATCCACTTAACAGCTGTAGGCTTCTGAGAAAATTATTGAAGCCCTCTAAACCTTGCTTTCTTCATGAAAGGGTCGGGGGTCAGGGGTGAGAATAGAGCTTACCCCACTGAGATGTAGTGAGCATGGAGTGAGGTGATGTGTTGAGGGCAGTGCCTGCAGCCCGGAAGGCCGTGTTCTTTGTCGTGACTGGAGCAGATGCTAACAGAGCACGAGGGGGAGGCCAGACCCAGGGTGGAAAACCATCAGGGGTGGAAAACCATCCGTGGTGGAAAACAACCATCCCGTCATAAATGGAAAGCTCTTTAAAGTAAATGGCTGGCGCCTTCCAGAGGCTGATCCCACATAGACGTGTCTGCATTATTGTGAGGTTTTATAACATTCAAAATGTGGCTTTTCAAAGGGTTTATTTGCAGCGCAGAACTGGGTCTGGCCTTTGGGGCCACGCTGTAGTTAAGATCACCTGTGGACCAAGCATTGGCTGCACTGGACACATTTTGCTAGAAGAAAAGCTGCTGACCAAGGATTAGATGCTCAGTGCATTGGGAGTGTATTTCTAGATTAAAAAATGAGGTTGTTTGCTCGCGCTGCTGGAAGTACATGAAGCTGGGTCGGACCTCCATGCAGAACTGTAATCAAAGCTTGCAGGCAAACAATAGTAATAATAAAAGAAACAAATCTTGCAAGCATCTTTACTGACACAGGAGGAGTTGTTGTGCACGTGTTGGATGACGGACACCTTAGGTTAGTCCCCTTGTCTGGGTCCTAATTCCTCTCTTCTGAGGTAGAGGTGGTAATAAGTGTCACAGTTCTGTGTGGCTGGAGAGCGAGGTCTCACTACTGTTCAGCCTGGTACAGACAGTCTGTTTAGAGAAAACTGTGTCATCTTATTTACCTTAGGTTTCCGTAAAACCATTTAAAGAAATGGACAAGGACCATGTTAGAACCAGCAGGTAAACCTGTACGTGTACACAACATACATGTGTGTGGCTCTGCACGCGTGTTGGAGTGAATAGGACAAAAGAAGCAGAAAATTGGTTTAATGAGTCATATTTGAAAAGAAAATCCTACGTGCCCAAGCCCAGTGTTTCCTGTGACCACTGGCCGCTGTCTGGACCTTCCTTGGACGTCTCCGCTCTGATGACAGACGTTCCTGCTCAGCACTCAGGGCCTCTCTGGGTCCTCACCTCTGGGTCAGTTCCCACTCTCACCTGCTTTCCCATCACACCAAACCTCTCATGGCTCCCTGGGAGAGGCACGGCCCTCACATCTCCACTCCTTTTCTGTGCTTTCCTCTCTGCCTGCAAAGTCCTTCCCCGTTTCTCTGTCTCTGTAACACTTGTCACCTGGTACCTGTTTCCTCTTGAGCCTGAACTAGGCAGGGTGGCCCCTGAGGGCCTGAACAGTGTGGTAGCTAGCCTTGGATGCTGGGTAGCCAGCAAATACACACCCGAAGAGCACCGAGAGCACGTGGGCTCGCAAGCCTCCGGTGGGTGTCTCCGAGCTCCTTGCATCCCTCACACTCGGTTCATGGAAGAACAGGATCCCGTCTAGTTCACCTGTATAAACTACCCACTGTAGATAGAATAAGTTCTCAACTAATACTTGTCGTTTTGAAAAAACCTTGAGGCACCTAGGCTAGTGCGCGGGGTAAGGTGAAGACCTGGGGTACACTGAACAATGGTGAAGAAAAGCCAACCAGTGAAGCTCACCAGATGGGATATTCTTGTTCTACGTTAAATCACCTCCGCGGAGCGCCAGCAGGCACCCTTCAAGGCGGCTGGCTTCACGGCATGCCGCGCATCTCAACCTGCAAAAGAAAGTGCTCAACTTCAAGGTAATGTTTTCAGAAAAGATGACTTTTTTATACAGGGCTATGTGTTTAAGTACATTGAGTTTCCAGTTAGAAAAAAAAACACTATGGATGAACAAATAGTGCATTAGACCGATACTTAGTGTGAATGCCTTTAAGACACTGGCCTGAGAATTAGGCTGAATCCACATTTTCAACTATAGTACATTTTATCCTTACTGATCGTATGAACCAGAAAAGAGCTGTTTGTGGTACAAGGGAAAAAAGATTACTTCTCTTGGAAAACCTGAAATTTCACATCCTCCAAGACATACTGCTAATACCTTTCCCTGTAAGAAACAGATCTGACTGAAACCTTTCTTGACCCTGTGGAGTCGTAACCTGACGGGTAAAGTTGACCTACTTCATTTCTGACTCTGCAGCACCACTTCTTCAGAACACGACCTGCACCAGACGCGACCTGTGTTTCTGTGCTAGTCCAGCGGTGCCCCCAGGACACGCTTCAAAATAAAGATAAGCATTCGGTTTATGAAGAAGACAAAAGCAGTTCACCAAAATAGAGCATGAACATCTGTAACGTCACTGCTTACTGATAACTCACATTTTCTCACCAGGTTATTGTCTTCTGAACCAGAGAAGGAAACAGGTTCCATTCATGCTGAGTAATGATGCCTGTGAAAGTTGTAACACCCTGATACGGATGCCACAATGGAAGGCTGTCATTAACTTTTTTTGTAAAAAAATTAAAAAAAATATGCATTTCTTTATTATGTCTTGTTCAGTCCAAATATAGTTGTTTGTGTGATTGAACTTGTACCATGTATAAAATTCTGTAGTGTTTTCAGATTTTTATCTTGAAATAACATGAGATTGGTGGGAAGTTGTCAAGATAGTACAGAGAGGTGTTCTCCCTCAGTGCGTGCATCATACCTGACTGTGGTAACCTGTGCTGCAGTAAGGAAGCTAGGGAATTAACATTTGTACCGCGTGTGTCGTTCTCACCCACCGTATCACACGTGTGCTGTTCCATTACAGAGCCCCCCCTCTCTGTTCCTGTAGAGTCACCACTGCAGGCCTGCTCCCCACATTCCTAACCCCGGCAACCAGTACTCTGTTCTCCATCTCTGTACTGTTGTTACTTCAAGAATGTGATGTCAACGGGAATTTTTGACGTTGCTTTTCAGTCAGCATAATGCCCTTTACATATATTTGGGTCACATTTGTTTAATCCACTCTCTTGGTCTTGCCTTTTAATTGGTATATTTGGACCGTTTCTGTTTGCTGTAAGCTCATCTGACGGAGCCTAAAAAAGGCTCAGCGGTCAGTGCGTGTTCTTCCAGAAGCTTCTGAACTGACACGTTTGCAGCCCTAGGTGCCTGGCTACACTCAGGATGGAGGGTGTCCCCCGGGACTTTAATATGTTTTTAATTTGCTGAGTCCAGTTATCCTGCAGCAATTGAGAAGATCTGATAAAGTTTACTCTCTCTCTCCCTCTCCAACCCTCAGGGGAAAGAAGACAGAAATCATACCTGTCTTTAAAAAGGAAGCGAGCAAGCTTTCCGGATGTCCTTGAAGTCCTGCTGAGTCAGTGCCCCACTGGCCTGTTGTCTGAACTGTGCTCCCGTGAGCAAGGGGCTGTGCGGCCGCAGTGCTGCCAGGCCGGCTAAGGCTCCCAGGGCTGCAGGAGGGCAGCCGCACGGTCAGGTGCATGCCCACAGGCCTCTTAAAAAGACCCAGTGGCCCGGAGGCCTCCAGAACAAAGGTTGCAACGTGGATTCATTTCCCGCAGCTGCTGCAGCGGATTGCATGACCTCGGAGGTGCAGGACGGCTTCGGTTTATTCTCTCCCGGCTCTGGTGGCCGGAGAGCAGACCAGGGCCCCAGCAGCCCCCCTCCCCCAGAGGCGCTCAGGGCGGGTCCTTCCTGGCCGCTTGCAGCCTCTGGGGGCTGCTGGCCATCCTCCTGTCCCTGGTGTGGTGGCCACATCGCTGCAGTCGCTGCCTCCCTGTTCCAGGGACCTCCTGCTGCGGGTCCGTGTCTTTCCAGGGCCTCCTCCCTGTGCAGGCTCCCCTCGTCTCCTGCGGGCAGCAGTCTCTGGATGGGGGCTCGTCCTCATCCCGTGGGACCCCGTCTTCACTCGATTGTGTCTACAGAGAGCCCGTCTCCAGGCGTGGGCAGCCTCCGGGCTCCGGGTGCTGTGCGTGTGGGCCACGCCTGGCTCCCGGGCAAGCGGGGAGAGAGGGGTGGGGGGCAGGCTTGCCCCTGCAGCCGTGAGGCCCCCCTGCAGCCAGTGCAGGGGTGGAAAGGACTCGCCTTCCTGACCTTGGCTGAGGCGCAGAACAGAGTTTTGGTGCTAATGTCATACAGAATCATTGTGTAAACGTTTCTCAGAAGCTTCCTGCGTGCTTGCCATTTTGCCTGGCAAAGTGTGGAGGGTACAGTAGCACTTGAGACACAGTCCTCGGCCTCAGTGGGTTTTCAACATTTCCCCTAATGAACTTCATTCAAGCGTAATAGGAAAACCAGCAGTGATGAGAGGCGTTCTTTGACTCTTCTCCCAACTACTGACTTTCGTGGTTTGGTCACCTGTGGCTGCAAAAAAAAAAAAAAAGCCCTAAAATAATAGTTTTTAAAAAAATAGCAATTCATATATTTGGGAATACAAAATATATTTCTTTGGAAATACTGGGCCAATTGAAATAGCTGTTTTGAGCATGGGAGGCTAAAGTAGAGTGAATTTCCAATTGGTTCTTTTGTGTTGGAACATTTGGAGTGAGAGGATGGGCAGGCCACATTTCTCAATATGCTCACTATTTTGAGATAGCATGCCCTTTCGTTTCCGTCAAATAAAAAGGAGAGATGAGTTAAAAACCTGAAGTTATATTAGGAAAAACCTGTGTCTGAAAATAGCAGTAAAAATCCCAGGGTGATGGCTGCTTGTTTGGGTAACAACCCAGATTCCTGCAGAACGGAGAGGAAATGCACATCAGTTGTTAAGGTTCTCAGCTCCTTGTCAGCTTGAATAATCAGAAGTCAAGTTCATGCTAGTTGTACCTTTGATTAGACCCAAAGTCCTGATCCCGGTCCACAGGCCTTGGCCACTCAGAATCATATTCATTTAAATGAATCAAGTTCATATAAGTTAATTTCTCTCTCCATCTCCCTTCCCGTAACCCTTCCTTCCTTCCATTCTTCCTTCCTTCTTTCTCCATTTTCTCTCAATTATATTTTTCTTCAGCTTGCCTTTCTTCCCAGAGTTGCACTTGGGCCTGCCCACAGGTGTGAGCGGCTGACACGCCCGAGTCCTGCCGGCCGCTCAGGGGTGCGGAGCGTCACCAGCCCAGCCCCTCTCACACTTCTGCGCCCCCAGTGACCTGTGCATCTGGCCAATATGCAGATCTTGTCTCCGGAGGTCTGGGGTGAGCCTGAGAGTCTGCGTTCCTGACAGCCTCCTGCTGTGTGAGCCACACCAAAGAGGTGGCCGGGGAGGGAGAGGGGCGACGTCCCAGAAGTGGGGGCTGCGTGGGCCGGGAAGAAGCAGCGTGGAGCGGGGGACCGCATGGCCAGGACCAGGAGGGGAGCAGCGTCCACGCTGGATTTGCCTCTCTCCGGATCGAGAGTCCAGCAGGTGACCGGCCGAGGGCCTGAGACGGACCCTCAGGGACCCCAGAAGGGAACCCAGAGCCCATTGCTGGGCTCCACATGCACCCTTCCCGTCGCCACTTCTCAGCCATTCCCTGCTCCCTGCCGGGCTGTGAACCCGGGACCAAAGTAACGGCCTGCCGGGTACTGTCAAGGGTCTTCTGAGAAGTTAAAGAGGAGTTCTGTTTTCTGTTTGAAGGCAGACCACCCACCACGATTCATGCTAAGGTCACTTAGGAAAAAAGAAGCGAGATGGAAACAGCCGCTCACTATTGCCGTCGAGGCAGTGGGAGGAGCCGCAGAGAAGACCTGCTGGGACTCACCTCCTGTGTTTTCTTCCTGCTGCTTAAAGTCTGTCCTCAAAGGCCGGCTCCTCGGAGGCATCGGATCCACACGGCTGGCAGCATTTACAGCCCGTGACGTTTCAAGGTGAAGTGAGAGAGCAGTGCTTAGTGGAAATTTAAAATAACCTGTTTTGACAATAGATCCCTTTCCTTTCAATACGATCACAGTGTCTTTTAATTTTCTCTGCTTTGGGACTTTTTCTTCATATTAACAATCAAGTGATTACCATATTACGGTAGATGCAACTTGCAAATGGTTATAAAATAAATGCAAACAATAACTGCTACTATTGCTTGTCACGTTACTATTCTGATGGCAGTGAGTCTGGACCGTTCCTGCTGCTATGGGAGAAACAAGGCAAGACGCACGGTGAGCCACCAGCAACCTGCCCTTTCTGCTGCTCAGGGAGGGATGCTCCTGAGGCCAAGACCCCAGGCTGAATTTTCTCCTGGGTGCTGGGACTAGATGGCCCCTGTTTTCTGGTACAGTCCTAATTGCAGATACTCCCTTTTGCTATTTTCATCCATTCACGTTTGGTCTTCTAGGAGAGTTACCAGTGACCTGTGTTCTTAGCTGCACACAGTAGCCCCATGTGATGAAGCTGAGGAGTCAACCCTCCCTCAGCATCTACATCCAAATCTTGACATCTTCTCAGAGTCCAGTTATTAACATGGCCCAAGTCTGCAGGTGCCAGCCGGCAGCTTTAGGCCCACGTGAAGAGAAGAAGCTGGCCGGGGTCCCGAGTCCACTGACTCACCCACTTGGAGAAAGGGAGAGGTAGCAGCCCATGGCCGTACTTCTTGGTGTCCTGTAACCTGGCTTCTCTATAGAAAATGCAGCACCATGGGGTTCTGACCAACTGGGTGAGCAAGCCCGTCTCCTCTGTGGTTGACAGAAGTTGGCCTGAAATTGATGGTTGCTAGGAAATTAAGGCTGAAAGAGTAGGAGTTTGCTAAAGGGCCAAGGAAGAAAAGGACATCCAAGCCCAGGAAGTGACATGAGTACCATCTTGGAGCCATGATTCTGTGGGGGCATTTGAGAAATGAAAAGTGGCCAAAATAAAACTAATTGTTTTAGTTTGCTAGGGCTGCCATAACAAAGAGCTACAGATTGGGGGCTTAAACAATGACTCTATCCTCTCACAGTTCTGGAGGCTGAACGTTCAAGATCAGGGTGTCAGCAGGGTCAGTTCCTTCCAGGGGCTGTGAAAGAGAATCTGTTTCCTGCCTCTCTCTCAGCCTCCACTGGTTTCCTGACAAGCTCTGAAGACCCTCAGCTTGTAGATGTTTCGCCCTGATCTCTGCTGTCGTCTTCACATCATCTTCCCTCTCTGTGCATCTGTCCTGTGGCCGCACTTCGCCTTTTTGTAAGGATACCAGTCCTACCGGATTAAGCCCACCCTGATAACCCCATTTAAACTTGATGACCTCTGTGAAGACTCTGTCTCCAAATAAGGTCACATGCTGAGGTACTGGGAGTTAGGATGCCAAGGTATATGTTGGGGGGATACGATTAAACTCATAATAGGAGTATAAGGAAAGTTTGAAATGTGCAAGAATAGACGGGAGTCATGGCTTCATATACAGCACTGAGGAGCTTAGCGTCTGTCGTGAAGGCTCTGGAAACCAGTGAAAGCTTTGAAGCAGAAGAATGACAGGATTGCATCTATATTTTAGAGAACGGCCCTGTCCTGGGCAGGTGAAGCTGGAGCAGGGGGTGCAGATCGGAGTCTGCGTAACAGGATGGACCCCAGACGCTGGAGGTCCAGACATGGGCTGCTGCAGTAGGAACAGAGAGGAGGGACACGTTTTGAGAGATTTTATAAAGGAATTGATGGAGCATGGTAACCCATCAGAGATATTAGAGTGAGTGATGAAAAGTGTCCGCCGTGGTCTCTCTGAGGCCAGAACCAAAGGTGGGAAACATGGTGGTCCAGAGATTAGGTCTCCAGGGGTTCCCAGGAGGGTTTGGGGAGATGGGCAGGAAGAAGGGACACCTGAGTACATGCTGCAGATGCGATGATGGGGTGGTTAAGAGCTGGAAACAGGTTGATAACTCACCGCACAGGCCTGAGGGGCCCAGGAGGAGATGAGATACAGGCTGTGGTGGTCCCAGTGGGCTCCCAGCTCACATGCTCCTGGGGCCTCTGGAGAAGGGGTGCTGTGACGTGGGCTTCTTTGGGCAGATGTGCACCAGCAGTTTTACGACTCGGTGTAATGTCCCTGGACGCTCTGTGCTTTGAGGCCATTTTTGTTTCTTTTCTATTTTTATTTATTTATTTATTTATTTATTTATTTATTTTGGCTGAGTGGCATGCGGGATCTTAGTTCCCTGACCAGGGATTGGACCCGCGCCACCTGTAGTGGAACCACGGAGTCTTCGCCCCTGGACTGCCCGGGAAGTCCTGAGGCCACGTTTTGGAAGTCATACAAGTTATGACTGAAGAAGATCTTGAGCACCTTGTGATGGTTAGTTTTATGTGTCAGATGTTATTCTGGGTGTTCTCTGAGGGTGTGTTTTGGGTGAGATTTACATTTAAATCATTTAACATTTAATGGACTTTGAGTAAAGCAGATAACCCTCTGTTATGTGGTGGGCCCCGTCCAATCAGTGGAAGGCCTTAATAGAACAAGACTGACCTTCTGAGAAGAAGCACTTCTGTCACCGGACAGCTCCCTGGGTCCCCAGCCTGCCCGCCTAGGCGGTAGATTTTCAGACCTTCCAGGCCTGCATAACCATGGGAGCCAATTCCTTAAAGTAAATCTCTCTGGATACGCAATCCTGTTGGTTCTGTTTCTCTACCCTGACTAACACTCACATCATCATGATTGGTCTTAAATGTAGTTCTGTTTCCTCAACCCAAAGTGAAGGCATACATTTAAATGATTGGATTAAAAGGAAAGATATTAAAAACCAACATTTTTTTTTAAAGTATATTAAAAGATACATTTTGTGCCTTAGGACCTCTTAGCACCAACCAATGACACTCCTCCCGTCCTTTCCCTCCTGCAGCTCACAGGTGCTCCCCCCGCGGATGCCCGGGACCTGGGTGGAGGTTCCGGCTGCTGATGAAACCCTCACGTTGATACCGCGCTGAGGACCCGCGCATCCAAGCACCAGGCCGCCCTGCCCACCGAGGGCGGAGCGTCTGCCCATACACTCTGGCCTTTGGCCTGTGATGGTCGTGAGAAGTGGCTGCCCGATAGCGGTGAGTGGGTGCGGCTTCATCCAGAGTCTGCAAGGAAAAGCCCTCAGAGCGAGGAGGAGCGGCGGGTGTATCAGCTGGGAAGAGCACAGGTTAGCACGTTAGCTTCAGCGGGCCCGCCTAACAGGATGCATAAAAACAAAACGCAAGCACAGTGCAGGGAAAGCACTTGCTGGGCGCGGCCATCGCGAGGCGCCGGGGACGAGCAGGGGGGTCCCGCCGTGCCGAAAGCGCGTCTCCCTCCGCGTGGGGACCCGCGAGCCCCAGCCGTGGCCTTGGCGGACTGTTCCCCTCTGCCTGCGTCTAGGATCAGCAACCCGCGCCGGCTGTAATGTCCGCGGGGCGCGTTCCTTCGGGACATCTTTCAGGCGGCTAAGGGTAATGATGATTCGCGTCTTTTGAACATTTTTTGGATAGTTTAGAAAAGGGTGGGAAAACCTACCATATATTCACAATCAAGTAGTGAGTGGAAAAGCACACCACAGTGTACCCAGTAAGACCTGACTTTTAGAAAATGGTCCCTGTGGGCAGCCATTTGTGGCTGGCGAGATCACAGTGCTTGTTTATTTCTTCTTTTTGCTCGTGTGAATTTTGTTCAGTGAAATGTATTAATTTGTAATAAGGAAAAATTTACAATCTTGTAAAAGATCAAAAAGGAGCTTAAATTGTTTAAAGAACCGTGAAGGGTTTGTGTTTCAACAAGCTCAGCGTTAAAAAGGAATTCATCTCAAATGGAAAATTGTGCGCATACACATACAAACAACTGCTCCTGGATCCAGAAGGAGGTCCGGCGCGGCGAGCATCCGCGGAAACCCGGGTCCTGGAAACGTCCCCGTGGACCTGGTCCTGTTAGAGCCTCAGCCGCGCGGTGCTGGGGTCGCAGAGCTGCGGCCGACACCACCTTCGCGGTTCAAGGTGAGGTTTCCAGTGTCACCATAACCAGTGCTTATCTTTTCTGCAGGAACATGGGGGTGGGTGGGTGTCAGGTCTGCCCTCAGAATTATACACGTGGACCCCCGCCCCCGGGGCCTCTGAGCCTCGGGCGTCTGCATGGAGGGGCGCGGCCCTCGGGATGCTCCTCGCCCCCGCGGTTCCCCTCAGGGCTCCGTGGCGCTCAGGCACGCCCGGCTCCCGATGGAGCCCGTGCACGGGGGTGGGGGCGGGGTCCAGCAGGTCCCCCAGACGGGCTGCTCGCCTGGGTATCAGAGGCAGTCCTGGCCCTCCCGGCCCTGACCTCACTCCGCCGTCTGTGCGCTAACAAACCAGCCACGCAGCCGTGGAAGCGTCAGCCAGGCCAGGCCAGGCGCATCTGCCTCTGGGGCTCAGCTTGTCAGACCTGGACGTCAGGAGGAATTGTTAACGCCTAAGAAGTAACAGGCAGGCCTGAGAGGGATGCTAGTCTTTGTAACCAGTTTTCTCCACTGAGTTCCTGGCGCCAGTGCAGGTGGAGGTGACTGGGTAGCTGCTTGGGCTGAGGGTGTTGATGGCCTGGGGTCCCCTGGGGGCAGAGCTCCCCGTGGGGGTCACAGACACATGGCGACACTATGTCACGTGCTCCTCGGACCACGCCTCCGTGCTAAGTTCATTCACAGGTTCCTAGGTGTGATTTCTCTCCCATTTGAAAACGTTACAAACAATGCAAACGCTAGAAATGTTTGCTAACCTGGTGTATTTCGAGATATTAAATATTGTATTGTAAATTTTAAAAATTCTTTACAAGAGGGCAGACAGCAGTATCAAGCAGTATTAGCAGTATTTTGTCTTATGGAACTGAAAATCACAGCCACAGAAAGATAGAGAAAATGAAAAAGCAGAGGACTTTGTACCAGATGAAGGGACAGGATAAAACTCCAGAAAAACAACTAAATGAAGAGGAGATAGGCACCCTTCCAGAAAAAGAATTCAGAATAATGATGGTGAAGATGATCCAGGACTTTGAAAAAAGACTGGATGCAAAGATCAAAAAGTTTACCAAAGACCTAGAAGAATTAAAGAGCAAACAGAGATATGCAACAGAATAACTGAAATGAAAAAATACACTGGAAGGAACCAATAGCAGATTAACTGAGGCAGAAGGACGAATAAGTGACCTGGAAGACAGAATGGTGATAATCACTGATGCGGAAAAGAATAAGGAAAAAAGAATGAAAAGAACTGAAGACAGCCTAAGAGACCTCTGAGACAATGTCAAACATGCCAACATTCGCATTATAGGGGTCCCAGAAGGAGATGAGAGAGAGAAAGGACCTGAGAAAATACTGGAAGAGATTCTAGTTGAAAACTTCCCTAACATGGGAAAGGAAATGGCTACCCAAGTCCAGGAAGTGCAGAGAGTCCCAGGCAGGATAAACCCAAGGAGAAACACACCAAGACATATAGTAGTCCAATTGACAAAAATTAAAGACAGAGAAAAGTTATTAAAAGCAACAAGGGAAAAACGGCAAATAACACACAAGGGAACTCCCATAAGGGTAACAGCTGATTTCTCAGCAGAAACTCTGCAAGCCAGAAGGGAGTGGCATGATATATTTCAAGTGATGAAAGGGAAGAACCTACAACCAAGAATACTCTATCCAGCAAGGATCTCATTCAGATTTGATGGAGACATCAAAAGCTTTACAGACAAGCAACAGCTAAGAGAATTCAGCACCACCAAACCAGCCCTACAACAAATGCTAAAGGAACTTCTCTAAGCGGGAAACATAAAAGAAGAAAAGGACCTACAGAAACAACAACAAAACAATTAAGAGAATGGTAATAGGAACATACATATTGATAATTACCTTGAATGTAAATGGACTAAATGCACCAACCAGAAGACACAGACTGGCTGAATGGATACAAACACAAGACCCATATATATGCTGTCTCCAAGAGACCCACTTCAGACCTAGGCACACATACAGACTGAACGTGAGGGGATGGAGAAAGAAAGCTGGAGTAGTGATACTCATATCAGATAAAATAGACTTTAAAATAAAAAATGTTATAAGAGACAAGAAAGGACATTACATAAAGATCAAGGGATCCATCCAAGAAGAGGCGATAACAATTATAAATATATATGCACCCAATATAGGAGCACCTCAATACATAAGGCAAATGCTAACAACTATGAAAGAGGAAATACAAGGCAGAAATAGAGACACAGGTGTAGAGAACAAACACATGGACACCAAGTGGGGAAAGCGGGGAGGTTTGGTGGGGGATGAATTGGGAGATTGGGATACCAAATGGTGCACTCTAAATATATGCTGTTTACTGTCTGTTAACTGTATCTCAATAAAAGTTCTTAACAAAATAAAATAAAATAAAAAAATACAAAAAAAAAGGCTATTCTTGCAGGAAAAAAAATTCTGTAAATAGTCATTCATCTTTTGTATTTGGAAAAAGGTTTAATCAGGTTAAAACCAATTCCTAAACAAGTACAAAATACTGCACGCACAAGTATACAGCCGGAATTCGTTCCACTGGCAGCAGGAGACCTACACCAGTCGATGCTCGTGGTCCTACCACGTAGGGACCACCTGGACAGCAGGTAGTTCACCATCCCATGGAGCTCCCTGCCTGGGAACTTCTTTAGTGATGAGTTATTACTCACATAGCAGCCTTCAGACTCTAGAGCCACCTTCTTCAGTGCATTTAAAGCCCCGTTTCCCAGTGCAGACCTGCAGTGGTTTGCGTCAAGCTGTGCTCGTGGGGTGGTTCCAGTCCCGCCGATTTACAGGCAAAGCAGTGACTCGTGACCCGCTAGTGTGGCGACATCAAGGATGACGGTAACTGAAAATCGCTGAATTTAATTTATAGCTTCTCCTGATGAGCCTGTGACATTGCCACACAGGAGGCCTGGGCAGAGTTCATTAGGAGAGGCGGGCGATTCCAGCAGCACCATGAGCCACGGTGATCTTTCAGATAAATTAGGGTTTTTTTCCAGGTCCCTATGAACGTAAATGACAACCTCGGAAGTGATAAAATAATTTCATTCCACTTTTCCAGTATGAAGGAAGGCTGAAAATATCTGGGGGGCGTAAGACTTGCTCTCTTGTGTGCGGGGCTGCTCGTGTGTGACGGGCGAGTGACCCAGGGGCGGCCAGTCCACAGGGACAGGCCCCGTCAGTGGTGCGTCCTCCGGCCCCAGACACCCTTTGAGAAATGAAATCGCCCTTGAAAGGCGGGCACTGCACGGTCATCGGCAGAGTTGCTGCCTGGCCTCTAAATGCCAGGAGCTCTCTGGCCGCAGCACTGACTTTTCTGAACTACTGGGGTAAAACACACACACGTGAACTGTATCACTCGGCCGTTTCACGCGTGCAGGCCAGGGGCCTTGCACTCGCACTGAGGTGCCACTGTCACCACCGTCCGCCTCCAGAACTTTCTCACCTTCCCAAACCGAAACGCTTGACCACCTTGAATTATTTCTTTTGCTCCGCCTTGTCCCACCGAACAGACTGTTCAGTGTCTTGAGAACAGGACAGAGTCTCCAGGGGTGCCAGCACGTGTCCTGTACGTGACAGGAGCCGAGCAAGTATTTGATGCCTGTGGTTTGCATCTTCAGGGAGCCCGCTTAGCTCCTGGCCACTTCTGCTCTCCAGAGAACAGCCTCCTCGTTCTCAGAGTCCCTGTTTACGAAGATCAGCCTCAGCTCTCGGGCTGTAGCCGACTGCACCAGGGCTGCCCCCCACCCAAGAAGGCCAGTTAAAGTCACTCCGCGAGGCCTTCCTCGAGGACAGAAAGAGTCAAGTTAGTTCTGGTAGTGACAGGACATGCAACATTCGAACGGAAAAGCCACGGAGTCCCTAAAAAAGCAGCCCGTGTGGGAACCTGGGATGAGATGAGAGAGGGGAAAAGGGCGTGTGTGAAGGAGAGTCAGAGTGTGTGTGTAAACGAATGCATTGGAGTGTGTGTGAAAGCGTGTGCATGAGGCTTTGTGCAGAAGAGTGTGAGGGAATGTGAGCGTGACAATGCGAGGAAATGTGTGAGCGAATGTAAGTGTGTCGGCGAGTGTTGTGTGAGCGTGTGTGAGAGAATTGTGTGTGTGCGTGGTTATGACGGTGTGTGGCTGTGTGTGACAGCAGTCGTGAGAGACTGTGTGAGAACGTGAACATTTGTGAGAAGAGTTGTGTTGAGAGGATGTGAGGCATCTGTGACAGAGTGTGTGCGAGAGTGTGTAAACGTGAGTGTGGGTGAGACTACGTGAAGGTGTGAGAACGTGTTTGGGAGAGCGCGTGTGAACGCTTGTGAGAAAGTGTGGGCAGGTGTGTATGAGAGTGGTGGTCATACTGTGTGTGAGCAAACGTGTGTAAGAGACTGTGCGAGAACGTATGTGAAAATAAGTAAGGGAATGCCTCCCAGAGTGTGAGACTGTTGAGTGTGTAAAAGAGAACGTGTGAAAGCTGTGTGAGAGAATGTGTGTGTGAGAGAGACTCTGAGTGTAAAGAGTGTGTGAGAAGAGCGTGGCAATCAGCTATTGCTTCTGGTATTTATCCCACTGTTTCTAAATATCCGTGGAAGATAAGGATACAGCTTTCTTAACATCCTGTCTTTCCTTTCCCCCCGTAATCTCGACTGCTTATTCTTACATTTTGGGGAACTCGCAGACACCAGGAGACTGGAATGTTCAACTGCGTCTTTGTTCTTGTGCTCAGTCAGCAGTTCTCATGGAGATCTCCTCCTGTGAGGTCATCGTGTCTGCTCAGAATTGTCAGGACGTTGCTCCACCATCCTCTAGCATCTAACTCTGCTTTTGAGAGGTCCAGTGCCACTGATTTCTGAACGTTCAAAAAACACCATGTCTCTTCCTCTTTCTCTCTCTTTGGGGAAACCCTGGGACCCTGTCTCCACCCGCACCGCTCTTAAGCCGCACAGGGATGTGCTGCATGTCCGTTCGTTGGGCAGATGCTTGGTGGTCCTTTCCACCTGGAGCTGTTGTCCTGCAGTTTGCGGAACTTGTCTGGTATTGATTCTTTTATGGTTTCCTCCTCCATGGTTTTTTCTTTCTGGAACTTCTGTTTATCAGCAGTTGGACATCCTGAATTTGTCTTCTCTTTTTATGTCTATTTTCTTGCACTAGTTTCTGAGAGATTTCTTCAACTGTATCTTCCAATATTTCAATCAATTATTTTATTTCTGCTTTTATATTTGAATTTCCAAGAACTCTTTTTTTTTACTCATCGATGCTCCTTTTATGTGACATCTTGTTCATGTTGCATGGGTAAAATATATTTTCCTTTCTCTGCAAGGACGTTGATTAAAGAAATACTTTTTGAAATTTTCCTCAGCTGCCTGCACTGTCTTCTTTCCCCAGAGTTCCTTTTCTATGTCTGTTTTGTCTCTGTCTTTCACGATGGAATATTTCCTGAAACATCCAGCAATCTTTTTTTTTTAAATTTTTGTTGGAGTATAGTTGATTTACCCGGTCGTGTTAAAGTGTACAGCAAAGTGAATCAGTTATACATATACGTGTATCCACTCTTTTTTAGATTCTCTTCCCACCCAGCTTATTTTGGTAGGGTTTCAGGAGGATGCCGAAGCATTGCGTGTGTTCAGTTTTCCATGTTTAACCAAAATCCTCCTGGGACGTTTTCACACGTTGACGAAGGCCGTGGGGAGGGTGAGGTCAGGAGAAGGAAACATTTCAAAGGAAAAGAAAACAAAATGGGAAAGAAGAGAGGACTGAGGCCAGAAAGTAGAACATTTACCTTTTGGGTTTTTTCCTTCTAAACAGAGAAATGAAACGTTAAAGCCTCTGTTACGTTAGCCTTCATTCTCTCCACATTAAAAAAAACAGTAAGAAATGAAATAATAAACAGCATTGAGAGGTACATTTTGCCTTAGAGGCTGGAGCTGAAATACAGAGAGGTTTCTCTGACTCACTCTCTCTGTATTCGCGCTCAGAGAAAGCCCCCAAAGTTGTGCTAAACATGAAATATGACCTTCTGAGACCATAACTTCTGACAACAGTCCTGTTTCTGACGATACTGCAGTCTTTCTTTCCTTCCCCGGGAAATTCTAGGGCAGGCATCACGCTAGGAGCAGATGGAAAGGAAGCGCGGCTTCAGGGTGACAGGGCTGTTCATCACTGCCGTCCCGGGCCAAGGTGGCATTGTTACTCCTGCCACGCAGGAGGAGCCCAGCGGCTCCCTCTGACAGGTTCCCGAAGCAGGATTTCATGCCATCAGGACTAATTTTATACAGGTAAAATGCCATGAGGCTCTTTCAGAATTAGATAATTGATTTTTAAAGTGCTGCTTTTTAGAGAAAGAAGAGAAAATAATAATGTTCTAGAAACAAAAGCACAGCATCACATCACCCCCACGACGCCCGCCTTTCCTCCCGCGCACACACAAGCGCGCGCCACCCAAGCCCACGACTCCTCCCCAGACATGTACGAAGTTCTGTTACCTGACTTATGGGTGAGCTCGCTTAGAAGGTCCGTCCGTCTGAACACTGGCCGCGTAGGAACCCTGGAGCCAGGCACTCAGGAGCTGCCCGTCTTCACGGGGTGAGAGCCCGGTGAGAGAGCCTGCCCACGGCGTCCCCCGGCTCCGAGGTGGCACACGGGCAGGGCCCTGGCTGTCAGGGAAGGAGTTCGGCCTGACCGCGGGATCCCAGGCTGCTGCCAGGAGGCCAGGGCGAAGGCAGGGACCAGCTCATGCATCCTGCAGGCCCAAACCCACTGGCTGTTTATGAGCTGAGATCACTGAAAACAGAGACTTTGGGTAACTTGCTCGAGGCCACCCTAGAAACTGGGGGAGCCAGGGCCCCAGCCCAGGCAGGGTGGCCCCGAGTCCTGTCATCTCTGGCAGGACTGTGCTTGCAGCTCCACGCGGCCAGAGAGCCAACGAGGAAGGAGGTAGGACGAGACCCGATCCCGAGGTGGGGAGCCGACAGCCCCCAGGCGTGAAGGTCACCGGTTCTGGATCCACGCTGCTCAGCGGGGCAGCGGGTCCCAGATGAGCCACCCACGTGCTGGATCCCGGCCTCATGAGCTGGGCGAGGCGGCGGGGCCAGCTCATTGGGAAGACCCCCCTCAGCTCTGCACTTCCCTGGTTCACATGCTCGTCCTCTGTGGACTTCACTGTGTTCTGTGGTTCTTTTAAATTATTTTCTGTGAAAAAGAACACAGACTTTTTTTTTAATAATTAAAAAAATTTTTTAATTTATTGGCTGTGTTGGGTCTCTGTTGTTGTGCCCGGGCTTTCTCTAGTTGTGGCCAGCGGCAGCTACTCTTCTTTGTGGTGCCCAGGCTTCTCATTGCTGTGGCTTCTCTTGTTGCAGAGCATGTGCTCTAGGCATGCGGGCTTCAATAGTTGTGTCATGTGGGCTCAATAGTTGTGACTCATGGGCTTCATTGCCTCTGTGGCATGTGGGATCTTCCCGGACCAGGGCTCGAACCCGTGTCCCCTGCATTGGCAGGCAGATTCTTAACCACTGTGCCATTAGGGAAGCCCCAAACACAGACTTCTTAAAAGAAATAAAATGCCTCAGAGGCCAGCTTATATAAGTTACAGGAATGTTTCCACTTTGGTTTCTTCGTTAATACACTTAATATTCTGTGCAGCTTTCAAACTGTTCATCAAACTGTTGATCTCCTCCCTCCAGCACCATGTTCCATCCACCACCCTCGCCCCGAAATATGCAGAATCTGCCCTGAAATATGCAGAATCCTGATATCACCACTTGGCCCAGCTGCCTTCAGGTCCACGCTCCTTCCCTCCAGCCACACAGCTGGGCAGGCCAGAGCGTGGCTCCGAACACCAGCCAGGCGTGTAACTGCCCTGCTTGCACACGCACAGCCACTTGACAACACACTGTTGTAACTCCTAGCCCTAACCTTAAGAAGCTCGGTGTGATCTGGCCTCTCCTTTCCTTGTTCTGTGCCATGTATGTCAGCCTCGTGGATGTTTCTGATCCTTAGAGTCCATCGTTTCCCACCCCTTGAGCTTTTTCCCTGATTGTTTTTTATTAAAGAAAATTCACGTCACGTGAAATTCACATCCTGTAACCATCTCAAACTGTGCCACTCGGTGGCGTTTGGTGGATTCACAGTGTTCTGCGACCATCACCACTGTTTGGTTCCAGAACCTTTTCTTCGTCCCGGGTGGAAAGCCCACACCCTTTAAGCCGTCACTCCCATCCTCCCTGCCCTCTAACCCCCAGCACTCACTAATCCGCTTCCTCTCTCTATGCATCTACCTATCCTGGGTATGCCATACAAGTGGAGTTATGCAGCACGTGGCCTTTTGTGTCTGAATGCTTTTGAGTGTCAGTCGTGGTGTAGCAGGTGTCAGGACTTCATTCCTTTTTACGGCTGAATCATATGCCACGCATGGATTACTGCACCACATTTTGTTTACCCATTCATCAGCTGATGAGCGCTTGGGTTCTTTTCACCTCCCAACTACTGTATATGGTGCTGCTAGAGCATGTGTGTGCAAGGTTTTGCTTGAGTCCCTGTTTTCAGTTCTTTTGGGTATATACCTAGAAGTGGAGGTGCTGGGTCTTATGACTGAGGAAACAACAAGCTGTTTTCCACAGAAGCTACACCATCTTCCCTTCCCGCCAGCAGTGCACAAGGGTGTCAGCTTCTCCACAGCCTTCTCAACACTGATTACCCAGTTCTTGATGATAGCCATCTGAGGAGGTATGAAGTGGTATCTCACTGCAGTTTTGATTTACATTTCCTCATGGACTAATGATGTTAAGCATTTTGTTCTTGTGCTTATTGGCAATTTGCGTACCTTCTTTGGAGAAATGTCCATTTGAATTCTTTATCTATTTTTAGTTGGGTTGTTTGTCTTTTCATTTTTAAGCTGTAGGAGTTCTTTGTGTGCAATAAATATTAGCTTCTTATCAGATATGTGATTTGCAAATGTTTTCTCCCATTCTGTAGGTTGGCTTTTCATCTTCTCGGTACTGTCCTTGGATGCACAGATGTTTTGATTTTGATCAAGTCCAGTTTATCTACTTTTTCTTTTGTCACATGCTTTTGGTTTCATAGGTAAGAATCTGCCGGGATGTTGACAGGGACTACATTGAATCTTACATATCACGCTGGTGATGCTAACAGCAGAACAGCATCTTAATGGTTTCAAGTCTTCAGTCCCCCAGGTTTTCATGAGGCTGGCTCCTCCTCCTTACTCAGATTTCAGCGCTTAACTGTCTCCTTCTACTTTAACCTCAGGTAATACCTGCCACTGCACAGCACTTTCCCTATTTACTTCTGTTTTTGGTTGCTTCTGCTCCATCTTTGTCCACTGGAATGCCGCCTACTCGACAGCAGGGTCACACCTGTTTGTTTGCTGCTTTATCCCAGCACCTGGAATCATGCTGCACCTAATAGACACTTAACAAATACGTGTAATGATGAATGAATGGATGAACCGGTGAAAACCGGCAGGGCGAACAGAGCACATTTGCCAGGAAGCAGAGCCGGAGAATTCCTCTCTCCTAACTGGAAGTGACGGCAGGGGGATCTCGTGCTCCTGACACGCAGACACTGCAGACAAGCCTTGTCCTGACAGCTCTGAGCTTAGGAAATGGACTCACCTTCAAGCATCCGCTGTGAGAAAGTAGGTGGGATTGATTTCCGTGGTTGTTAAGAATTCACGGAAGGCACCTACTTGCTATAACATTTACATTTCCTCCCATTTTGTTCGAAGCTGTGTTTTGTCCATCAACCTATTGATGCTACTGAAAGCCGAATGAGCTGAAACGTGTGTTTTCTCCTCAATCTAGTCTGGAATCCCTGTGGGAAGATGAGCTCTTTGCATCAAGGGGCTGTAACCAAAGCACCTCAGTGCTCCGAGCAGCAGTGTGGCATCACAGGGGCTGCCTAGACAGTGGCTCCCCGTTTTCCACCCTCCTGATGTTCGTACATCACACACCCACTCCCGGTGGTATTTCTCCCTCACTCACCGACTCTCCACGGGCGCAGACACACAGCATCCCAGACCCGACCCCTAGTCGAGTCAGTGGCGTGTCATTTCGGGTACAGAGAGTAATAGGAGGGGCCACCAGAGGGGCTGGTAATGGAGCCTGTGTGCACACGGGGTGGCCAAGACTGACGTAGGGGCCTTTGAACCCAGGTCCGGGTCTTCACAGAGCAGATCTCAGCAGCTTATGCGTGAGCACAAAGCAGAGGCCAAGGCTAGGGGATCACAAGAGGCAAAGGAGCAGGTGTCTGTTCTGAGGCCCAGAACAGAAGCTGCCTCCGAAATCCAGGAATCTCACAAAGGGAGGAAGACTCAGGCGCGTGGCCCGGGCACCTCCGGGAGCCCTGCGGACCAGGGAGAGCGATCCGGGCAAGTGGCTGATTTCTGACCCTCTCTGCTCTCGTTTCCTCTTGCTTGGGAGATGGGGTAAAATGTACAAATATACAAACGTATCCGGAGCCAGGAAGATGCTGAGGCACGTGGGTGCCAGCCGGACCCGACGGTCGCAGCCGCTGCAGAGAGCAGAGCGCCCCTGAGGCAGCAGCCGGCACAGTAGAGGTGCCCCTGTCGGACAGGAGCAGGGCTGCTCAGAATCTTGGGGCACGCTCAGTGGTGGGCCTGGGCGAGCAAACGCCCATCAGTGTGTCCTTGCCGGTTACGCCTTGCTGCTCCAGTCACGGCAGAGGTGCCGGGAGTGCTGGGGGTTGGGGGGCACTGCAGCCCTGCCGCCCCCCAGGTCCTGCACCCACACCTGGAGCTCCCCCCCTCACCGTCTCCTTCCACAGCATCCTCAGTCCCACCCACCCCTCAGGTGTATTCTCTGGAGAGAAGGGCTGGATTAGCATAATTGGAGGAAACCACTTTCTTTCCTGTTTCACTCAGTGAATCGGTCAAAACAAGAAGAAGGAGTAAAATGGAGAGGATGCTCTGACACAAGGTGGGGAAGGAACCACCGGCAGGAGACTGGTTACATCCCTGACCGCTGACAGGTGTCCATCTGCAGCACATTTTAAGGATGAGGTCACGTCTCCATTACAGCAGCCGTGTGAAATCTCTCCCCCATTTATAAACATACCTTGGTTTTACTTGAAAAATAGCAAGTGATTTAAGCAAATCTCTCTTTAGTAGCATGTTATAAAATGATTTGGGTAGAAATGAAAATTTATGTCTTTCTCTTTTAAAGGGAGTCGTATGCTGACCTTCGAGGAGGCCAGGACATTTCCCTGTGCTTCTGCCCTTTCCTTTCTCTGCTGCTCTGCTCTGCGCATGTCCCCCCCATCCGTCCTGGGGCCTCCTTCCCAGTGTTAGACCATGTGTGGGGAAGGACGCCTTTGCGTAGTCTTCACATGGGCCCTGAGTGTGGTGTGGGCGGGCTGGTGGCCCACTGACTGGCCGCCTGTGCACGGGTTGCTCTGCTCTGGCTGTATAACTGACACATTGTCCTCAGCCTCCACGAGGAAAGTGCTCATGATGTCAGGATGGGAACGAAGAGTGGGCTTCTAACCAGGACACCATGCGAGTTCACGGCGCATGTGAGTCTGGACACAATGGGAGCCTTTCACACTTCAGGGCAATCGAAATGTCAAATAATTCTGGAAGCATAATGTGCGGCTTGTCACCCCCTCAAACATCTTCATGCTCTCTGTGTGCTGAGGAGGATGCCGTTGGGGCAGGGGGCGGTGAGAGGGGGCGTCTGTCCAGAGCCCCTCCCACTGGCGTGTTTGCCCTGCAGCACCCGGAGCTCACGGGCACACATGCCCCCGCACAGCGCGTTCCAGGGCAAGGACAGAGGGCCCAGCGTCCTCCAGGGCTCAAAGATGTACCAAGTTCACATGCAGAGACCATGGAGTGCTTTGAATGAGTTACTGATTAATCACCATAGCAGTGTTCTCATGATTAATGTATAAAATACCCTTACAGATTAATAAGGAGGCAACCCAGTGACTCCACTCCCACAGAAAATGGTCAGAGATGCAAGCAAGTATTCACAAAAGAAACACTGGAAAGGACAACGAACAAAAAGAAAAAATCCAGCCTCACAAACTGCTAAAGAAATGTGAAACGAGAATGTGGTAACACGCACCTTGTGAGCTGTGCAAGATGGTGAGGGTTTTTCTCCCCCAAATGGTGATGCTCCGTGTTCCTGAAGGTTCCGGAAGCAGGCACACGGATGCGCTGCTGGTGGGACACAGGTGGGCCATGCTTTCTGGAGTGTGGTTCACGCTCATTGGTATGGACAGAGGCTCCGCTCCAGCGAGATCACGTCCGCATCACTGCTCACCCTTGGGGGACGCGTGTATGAGTGTGACGTGGGCATCTCTCCATCACCATGCTTTCCAAAACTGAAAACTTAGAAAGAACCTAGATGCCAGAGGACAGGACCCCCAGACCCTGCGGGCAGCTCTGTCTCCTCTCCCTTCCGCCCACAGGGATGGGACGTGGTTATGTTTATAGCTATTTTTTCTTCCTGGATTCCTGTGCACCAAATGGAATTAGTCACCATCCTGGGCTCGTGAAACATTGTCCTGCTTAGCCCACGCACAGCGCTTTTATAAATGTGTGCCTTTGTACAATAACACTGTAATAAGCACCTAGGAGCCCACCACTGCCCACGAGTGCTTGAACTTGGCAATAACTGCGTCCATAATATATTAATCCACGTTCCTATCGATGAGTATGTGAAGTGTTCTCAGGTTTTCGCACCTGAGCGCATATACAGCATTCCCACATACACCTGATGGTGTACCTTTGCAATTTCTCTCTCTTGTGTTAGTCTCTCTCCTGGGCCTGTCATAACAAAGTACCACAAACTGGGTTGCATAAAACAACAGAAATGTATTACCTCACGGTCCAGGGACCAGAAGCCTGAAGTCAAGGTGTCGGCCGGACCGTGCTCCCCAGGAGGAGGGATCCTTCCTCATCTCTCCCAGATGCTGGGGGTTCCTGCTGATCCATGATTCCATGTATATAACATTTTTTAGATAACAACATTTTAGAAATGGAGTACAGACTGGTGGTTGTTGGGGTTAGAGATGGTGGCGGGGAAGGTAGGTGGGCCAGAAAAGGGATCATTGTGGGACTGTGTGTATTCAGTGTCTAGACTGGGGTTGGAGGATGTACCAACTGTAACGTGGTAAAATTAGAGGGAACTCAGCACACACACAAATGAACGTGACTGACTGGGGAACCTGAATAAGATCACGGAGTTGCAGACTCTGGTTGTGATTGTGGGGCTAGCCTTTTGCAAAATGTTAGTGTTTAGGATCAAAAAGTGGATCTATTTCCCCCCACGTTTGTTTATATCTTTTTGGAAGAATTGTTTGCCATTAATACTAGGTAAGTAAGCAAATAAATAAGCAAATCTGCTGCCCCTCTGCCCGGGGCTGCCGCCCAGGCCTGCTCATTAAACCATTGGCAGGAAGAGCAAACCCATGCTTGGCGGGTGGGATGCCTGCCTTGACTTTCAATTAGGGCCCCAGGTCAGTACCACTGCTTGCGTTTCTCTGCCCGCAGCAGCTTGGTAGGTGCCGCGTTTCTCTCTAGAGGAGCAGGGACGTGCCTGGCACTGCCCCTCAGGTTCAGCCACTCAGGAGGACAGCTGCCCATCTGGATGAGGACCCCTGGCAGCCTCCAAGTTCAAGCACATGCTGTAGAGCAAGTACATCACCCACCCTAGGGACAAGCCGTCCAACTTGTGTTTCCAATGCAGTCATAGATGGATATAAACCTCATTTTATTTTCAGGAGTATCTCCTTCTGGTGCACGTAAGCAACTGTGACTTCCTTCTTTCCTGTCTGTTTTGCACGTGTTACACCAGCAGGAGGTGAGGAGGAAATGCAGGGGTAGGGAAGACACCTGAGGCAGGCCTGGGTTGGTTTTGGTCGGCCAGGTCCAGAATCTCCTGGGGAGCCTGACCTGTCCCATCGCTGTCCTAAGCCCTCCCCATGTTTGTAGAATAATGCTCGGGGGGAACCTGCAGCCCCTCTCAGCATCCAGACACCTGGCAGTGAAGCCCTGAGCCGGGAGGTGGGAGGTGGTCCAGGCTTGGAGGCCCCCGTGGGGTGGAGCACAGGGGTTCTCCAGTCTGGCCTGGTCGCAGTGCAGATGGCTCAGACCCGGGACCAGGGCATGAGCCGGGATGCAGCTCCACCAGACGGCAGAGGAGCTCGCTTACCGTCCACCTTCTGCATCCGCCCTGTGAGCATTTCCCGCAAATCATCACTTTAGCTGTCTCAACTGCAGGAGCCCAGATACCAAACCTCGGCTCACAGATCAAGAAATAGTCTTAGAGGGGCCATCCCACCTGCCGCAGATCCCGCAGAGCTGAGATGGGGCTGAGCCCCCGCGCACAGATAAGTGATGGTCCTGGGAGCTGAGTCACCCCTGGCAACGCCTGCGCGGCTCCTCCTGGATCCGTGATGTCCCCACGGCCCCTGCAGCAGCCGCCGGGCTCCCTCCCCGGCCAGCCCAGCTCCTCTGTCTGCAGCCACGGCTGCTTGTCCATCTGTCCTGCTACTTCTCGTTGTCCACATGGTTGCGGGGTGACGGGGAAGCTGGGTCCCTCTTGTAGAGTGAAACGCCTGCCCTCCAGGGCGACGACTGCTGGATGCGCGGAGGCCTGCTTTCGTTATTTCCATGTTGGAGGTACCGGTTCAGATGACCGTGGTCAACAAAAATAGCCGTGCCGTGTCCACGGCAGTGCCCGTCTGTGTCAGGCTTTACTTGGTCAAGACAAGACACTGCTTTCTGGCTGCCCGACACCTCCTCTGCCCTCACCATCCAGCACTTTTGTCTCTGTCGTGGCCCCAGGCCGACAAGCCCTAACTTTTATTTTGGCCACAGCACAAGGCATATGAGAAACTTCTGGCTAAAAGGGTTGTTTAATGCAAAATCCAGCGTCTCATCCATGTGACTCTTGCTGGCTTCCCTCTTGCCTTCTCTGCTTTGCCTGAGTGGAGCCGTCCTGGTTCCAGCAGGTTTTCAACCACTTAGCCTGACTGTGCCCTGGTGTCCGGTCTCCCTGAGTCTGAGTCCAGCCCATGTTCTCCCTGCGCCCTCTCTCTGACTTGCAGCCTCCAACAGCCGCCTGGTCCCCCCGCACCGGAGCCGGGCCCATCCCCCCCAGATCCCTACTCCAGGCCAGCAGCCCGGCCTCCGCTCTCTATTTTCTGCTCGTCAGCTCCAGTTTGTGACCCTGTACCTGGTGCTAATAAGCCTTTCTGGTGTTTCTCTGCGGTGCCGAAGCCCTGTAAGCTTGAAGACCTCTCGCATGGGCTCCTCCGCCCTCTCTTCAGCATCCTCTCCGTCCCACTTCACTCCACCTTCCGGGTCCCACGTGGGCTCCGTCGTGTTCTGCAGAGCTGCAGTCGGATGGCACCCTGCCTCACGGGCAAACCACACACCCTCCCATGTTCACAGCCCAGCAGTGTGGGCTTAGGAGGCCAGAGAGTGGACTTCTTGATCAAGTCCATGTGGTATGACTGGTACCCATGTTCTAAGTGACTGGCAGATCCTCACATTGGCTCCTTGTCCTCAGAAGCAAGAGACATTGCTGGTAGGAAGGGCCAAGCAGAAGTCTGTAAAATGAACCCAGTTCCCTTTCAGCCCCCAGCCAAGTGGCCGCATTCCTGGAAGGGCTGCCCGAGGTCAGGGCCCCTGCTGAAGACAGGATGCAGGCAAGATGTCCCCATCACATCTCTGCTCAAATCATCTGTCCAGCAAAAGATTTGTCCTGAAAAAACACACAAGGAAACAGACAAGGAAAGAAAACAAAAACCACCAGGTGTATTGTGGTGAGTGATGGCGGACAACCGTGAGCTTCGCCAGGTGGACTGGGTGACTGGGACCCCACCTCTGCTGTCGGCTCCCATGCCCGTGCAGCAGGCCAGGCCCCGAGTAGCTGCAGTGACAGCCTGGCTCCCTCTCCAGGGCCGAGCCGGTCCTGACCCTGCAGGGCACCCACCTGGATTGTCACTGGACCCACACTGAGCCCCCCAAGGGGCCATCTGCAGGGGATTCGGTGGCCGCTTGGTGGCAGCTTGGACTGACCAGATAGGTATCCCCACCTGGCAGGGATAGTAACTTGTCCTTCCTTCCCGGACCCCAGTGGACAGGAATGGACCCCAGTTCTGGATGGTGCCGCCCTAGGGCCTCTGAGGAGGCCACTCACGCTGAGGCATGTCCCCCCAAAGGGCTGATGCAGGGAAGTCCCCAAGAGTTCTCTCTCCCTCAGCCGGGCAGGTGGTTCCAGGAAGCATTTCATAAGGCTCCTCAGAAGGTCCCCGGGGGGTCCATGTGGCCCCAGCTGGAGACTGCGTCCTCGGGTGGCCTCCCTTCCCTGCTTCTGCTCCCTGGGGTCACCTTCCCAAATACGCCACCGGCACACAAGGCTTCTTTGCAGGCTCTGCTTTTGGTAGAACCAGGCTAAGACCCCTCTACTCCCTAAATGCTCACTATATGGAAAACAAGGGCATGATGGGAGGAGTCCTGTGCGTCACTGACCGAGGAAAACGAATTCTCTCATTACCCCTTCCCGGGCTGACGTGAAGCTTCAGAGGCTGTACAACATTACGTGCCTCGCCGCATTTCTTCTGACATTCTCCCTTTACCGCCAGGGAAACTGCTGGGCACTGAAAGGATGAGGTCCTTGGGAAGTTGAAGAGCATAAGCCCCTGGAGAAGGGAGGCGGACGAGACGGAAGGAAGGCCTCCAGGCAGGGCAGGGAGGGGTCCAGAAAGCAGGGAGGGGCGAGCCCGGGCCAGCTCCGCAGCCAGCAGGGTGCCAGAGCCCAGAGGCTTCCACAGCGGCCTGTCTGGCATAACGAGGGCTGATCTTCACCCAAGGCGGTCCACGTGCTCAGGGCTGCTGTCAGAATTGCACACACGTCATTCACAATTCACAACAACCTCTGAGGGAGGCAGACGGGAAATGAACAAGGCAAGGGTGATTCTTCAGCCCGCTGGCTTTTCTCCAACACCCAGGGCTCGGGGGTCCAGCTCCGGGGGCTGGGCTCTCAGGTCACCTTGGGCTGTGGATGTTAATTGTCTGAAGTGAGGGCAGTTGTCTGATCCTAGACTGAGGTTTTCATTGGCATTTTTCGTGTTTTACTCATATTTGTTTCCGGTGCTAAACATGTTCCGCCCAACACGGGCACACAAAGTGGTCGTCACGCCATTGTCACAGTCCCTCAGATGCGCTTGTGATTTTCTACCTACAACTTTGCTGTCTGTTTCAGATCTGAGCTGAGGATGAAGTGAAAGCTTCAATTTCCTTCCTCTTGTGGAGAAATGTCAGGCTTACCCTGCAACTTTTGCAGACTTTTTAATGTAGCAATTTCCTGTGTCTTAAAGGTGAGCTTCAAAAATTCTTGAATCATAATAGTGCTAGAACTAAAGGGAACATTAGCAATCACTTTCTTTATATTAAAAGAGACATGGTACCTATATATATATATATATATATAGGAATATTACTCAGCCATAAAAAAGAATGAAATAAGGCCATTTGCAGCAACATGGATGACCTAGAGATGGTCATACTAAGGAAGTAAGTCACACAGAGAAAGACAAGTAGCATATCACTTATATGCGGAATCTAGAAAAAAATGATACAAACGAACTTACCTACAAAACAGAAACAGACTCACAGACTTAGAGAATGAACTTATGGCTACTGGCGGAAGTGCTGGGGTGAGGGAGAGACTCATAGACTGGGAGTTTGGGATTGGCATGCACCCAGGGCTATATTTGAAACAGATAACCAACAAGGACCTACTGTACAGCACAGGGAACTCTGCTCAAAATTCTCTACTAACCTAAATGGGAAAAGAATTTCACAAAGAATAGAAAAAAAAAGCAAAAATAAACTTAACTTCTTGAAAAAAAAACTTGCTTTATATTAATAAACTGAGTCTCAGAGAAGCTAAGTGCCTTACACCACGAGTACCTCTAAGTCACCATAAGAACTCTGGCCTCCTATCTCCCATTCAGGGGTGTCACTATAGAGAATGTCTCTTGGAAAGATCTGGTATGCAATAGAAAGTTGTAGTATCTTTGCTATATATCGTTGGAAATTAAAACTCACTATGTTATTAACGAGACCCACCTCTGGGAGCAGTAGGTATTGTTACTGTCGACTGAAAGGAAAACGCACAGCATAAGTGCTGTGAGTTTAAATTTTATTCAGGGTCTTACTGAGGACTGTAGCCTGGGAGACAGCCTCTCAGGAGTTCTAAGTAAACTGCTCCAAAGAGGCTGCGGGAGAAGCCAGTGCTTTGGGGCTAGAGAATTCGTGACATCAAATATACATCCTGGTAAAATGTTACTGCTGGTCACAAAGAACAGATATCTCAGGTTAATGATGTTACTACTTTTCTGTGTACGGGAAGATGCAAGAATCTCGTTCATTAAAATTCTTCCTGAGATATAAAACCTACCTTTCTCGGTGGTCTGCCTGTCCAAGCACAGAGCATCCTGTTTCTATCACTTACGAGGCAGTGGGCACTCTAGCAGGTTAACCCTTACAAAACTGGGCGGTGAGCAAAGGCCCCTGTTCTTCTTTGTTTACATCACGTATGTTAAGGTGTTGCTGTGGACTGAATGTGTGTGTCCCCCCAAAATTCATGGCTTGAAACCTAACCCCCAGTGTGACGGTGTTAGGAGGTGACGCCTCTTGGAGGTGATTAGGTCACAGAGGTGGAGCCCTCATGGTGGGACTAGTGCCCTTGTAAACGAGGCCCCAGGGAGCTCTCTCTCCCCTTCTGCCATGTGAGGACACAGCAAGAAGACAGCCGTCTGCAGCTCAGAGGAGAGCTTCCCCAGAGCTCAATCACAGCAGCACATGATCTCAGGTTCCAGCCTCTGGAACCGTGAGAAATAAATGTTTGCTGTTTATGAGACATGCAGCCTATGGTACTTTGTTATTGCAGCCTGCATGGAGTAAGGTATTTAAAAACTAGGAAATACATATAGTTTAAATCTGCACGTAAGTGAGTTCCCAGGCAGACAGTGCAGAGTGAATGTTGGTGTGTGTTAAGCCTCCTGCTCCAAGGGTCATAATAGCCCATCTGTTTGAAAGTAGAGACGTAACCGAAGCTGCAGCCTGTGAGACATGAGCGTCTGTAAGTGCCATGAGGGTTGTTTGGCTTTAATCGTATGTCTGCAGAAATGGTTCTGTGTTACTGCTGCTATTTCACTTTAATTGGGAGATTCAAATAATATACCCCAAAATGTTGTATGCATACAACAAATGGTATAGGAAATAATTTCAGGCAACAACCCAACAAATATGTTTCATTTAAATATCTCTGTATTTATTTCATATGTATTAAAATGTATTGCAAAATGCATATTGTTTAAAAAAAAGGTACCCAAAATAAAGTTAAAACTCAACAACAAGATAATAAACAACCCAATTTTAAAAATGGGCAAAGATCTGAATAGTTACCTCACAAAAGAAGATATGCAGATGGAAAATAAGCATATGAAAAGATGCTCCGGGTCATATGTCCTCAGAACACTGCAAATCAAAACAGCAGTGACACAGCTGGACACCCCTTCTCTGAACGGCAATCCGGGACTTGGACAGCACCAAACGCTGGCGAAGATGTAGAGCAACAGGAACTCTCACTCGCTGCAGGGAGTGCAAAATGGTGCAGCCTCTTTGGAAGACAGTTTGGCGGTTCCTCATCAGACTAAATACAGTCTTATCATGTGATCCAGGAAGCACGCACCTTGGTATTTACCCAAAGGAGTTGAAAACTTATGTCCACACAAAAATCTGCAGGGATGTTTATAGCAGCTTTATTCAGAGTCGTGAAAACTTGGAAACAAACAAGATGTCCCTCAGCAGGTGAATGGATAAGCAAACTATGGCGCATTCAGACAATGGAATATTATTCAGCAGTAAGAAGTGAGCTATCAAGCCACACAGAGGACATGGAGGAATTTTTTATTAAAGAACTTTGATTGAGATACAGTTAACAGACAGTAAACAGCATACATTTAGAGTGTACAATTAGGTATCCCAGTCTCCCAATTCACCCCCCCCACCCTCCCCGCTTTCCCCACTTGGTGTCCATGTGTTTGTTCTCTACATCTGTCTCTATTTCTGCCTTGTATTTCCTCTTTCATAGTTGTTAGCATTTGCCTTATGTATGGAGCTGCTCCTATATTGGATGCATATAAACTTATAATTGTTATCTCTTCTTCTTGGATTGATCCCTTGATCTTTATGTAATGTCTTTTCTTGTCTCATAACATTTTTTATTTTAAAGTCTATTTTATCTGATGTGACTATTACTACTCCAGCTTTCTTTTGATTTCCATTTGCATGGAATATCTTTCTCCATCCCCTCACTTTCCGTCTGTATGTGTGCCTAGGTCTGAAGTGGGTCTCTTGGAGACAGCATATATATGGGTCTTGTTTTTGTATCCATTGAGCCAGTCTGTGTCTTCTGGTTGGTGCATTTAGTCCATTTACATTCAAGGTAATTATCAATATGCATGTTCCTATTACCATTTTCTTAATTGTTCTGTTGTTGTTTCTGTAGGTCCTTTTCTTCTTTTATGTTTCCGCTTAGAGAAGTTCCTTTAGCATTTGTTGTAGGGCTGGTTTGGTGGTGCTGAATTCTCTTAGCTGTTGCTTGTCTATAAAGCTTTTGATGTCTCCATCGAATCTGAATGAGATCCTTGCTGGGTAGAGTATTCTTGGTTGTAGGTTCTTCCCTTTCATCACTTGAAATATATCACGCCACTCCCTCTGGCTTGCAGAATTTCTGCTGAGAAATCAGCTGTTACCCTTATGGGAGTTCCCTTGTGTGTTATTTGTCATTTTTCCCTCGTTGCTTTTAATAACATTTCTCTGTCTTTAATTTTTGTCAGTTGGACTACTATACGTCTTGGCATGTTTCTTCTTGGGTTTATTCTGCCTGGGACTCTCTGCGCTTCCTGGACTTGGGTAGCTATTTCCTTTCCCATGTTAGGGAAGTTTTCAACTAGAATCTCTTCCAGTATTTTCTCAGGTCCTTTCTCTCTCTCTTCTCCTTCTGGGACCCCTACAATGCGAATGTTGGCGCGTTTGACATTGTCCCAGAGGTCTCTTAGGCTGTCTTCAGTTCTTTTCATTCTTTTTTCCTTATTCTTTTCTGCATCAGTGATTATCACCATTCTGTCTTCCAGGTCACTTATTCACCCTTCTGCCTCAGTTAATCTGCTGTTGGTTCCTTCCAGTGTATTTTTCATTTCAGTTATTCTGTTGCACATCTCTGTTTGTTTGCTCTTTAATTCTTCTGGGTCTTTGGTAAGCTTTTTGATCTCTGCATCCAGTCTTTTTTCAAAGTCCTGGATCATCTTCACCATCATTATTCTGAATTCTTTTTCTGGAAGGGTGCCTATCTCTTCTTCATTTAGTTGTTCTTCAGGGGTTTTATCCTGTCCCTTCATCTGGTACAAAGTCCTCTGCTTTTTCATTTTCTCTATCTTTCTGTGGCTGTGGTTTTCAGTTCCACAAGACAAAATACTGCTGATACTGCTTGATACAGCTGTCTGCCCGCTTGTCAACATGGAGGAATCTTAAAAGCACATTGCTAACAGAAAGAAGCCAATCTGAACAGGACACAAACGGCATGATTCTGACTGTATGACATTCTTGAAAAGGCAATATAGAGACAGTAGAAAGATCAGGGGGCGGTGGGGAGAGAGGTGCTTAGGTAGAACACAGCCAGCTGAGGGCAGCGACCTAGTCTCTGTGATACTATAATGTGTGTACATAGCAGGCATTTGTCAAATGCCATAGAACTGTACAAAAGCGAACCTTAAGGTATGAAATTTGGTTAATGTTAATGTCATTAATTGCATCAAATGTAACACACTAATGCAAGGTGTTACTAAGAAACGGTGTGTATACTGGGGGGAGAGTACATGGGAACTCCCTGTGCCAGACGCTCCATTTTTCTGAAAATGTAAAACTATTAAAAAAAACTTTATTAATGAAAACAAGCAAACCCTCAGGGCCGTCGCTCAGCGCACACTGTCGTGATGAGCGGGGGTGACCCCAGCGCGCACCGCGAGCGGCCGGGGCTGCGTGGCTCCCGAGGACGCGCGGCGCCTGACCTGCCGCCAGGTGGCGCGCCTGCGCCCCCGGCGCGGCCTGGGTCCTCGTTCCCTGTCCGTTCTCTCCGTCCCGCTCCTAGCGTCTCTTTCCTTTCCGCGCGGACACCCTCATCCCGGCCCTAGCCGCCTGGAGGTGGAGCCCCCTGCCGTGTCCGCGAGGGCAGCCCCGGCCGGGGCGCTGGGCGAGGGGCGAGCCCGCTCCACCCGCATCTGTCCCCGGGCCGGGTCGCATGCTCCGCCCACCCCGCCCCTCCCGGTGCGGTGACTCTCCGCACCCCGCGGCTCCCTGGCTGGGACCAGCCTCCCCCTACAGGTCCGCCCGCCGGGGGGCAATGAAAACCCAAAGCCCAGAGGGGAGACAGACCCCGCGCTAACAGGGCAGCGGGTATCAGGGTGACGGGGTGACTGTGGGGCTGCGGGCGGGGCGGGGAAGGGGGCCCCAGAGCGGGGACCCCCGGGTCAGGTCGCCGCAGCGCGGGGGACACAGGCCGCGGGGCCGGGCGGGGCCTCCGGGGGCGTGAGGAAGGGTCACGATGAACAACCGCGATGCTCCGTGGGATGGGCGAAAAGCCGGGTCCACGAAATCGCGCTGGAATTAAAACCTGAATTTCTGAAACGAGAAACCAAAATAGGCCACCGAACGGAAAGTCATGTATAACACACTTATCGGATAAAATATTAGTGTTCAGAATATATAATGACTATAGATCTTATAGTAAAGAATATAAACCTAATGTGTGAGGTGGGCAAAAAGAGGAACAGGCAACTCAGTGAAGAGGGAAAACACATGAAGAAAAGTTCAACTTCACTAAAAATTAGGAAACCTGAAATAAGACCCCAGAGGCGGACAGAAGGTGAGTCTGGCCGCCGCAGACGGTGAGGCGGGGGTGTCCAGACTCGGCTGGTGAGACTGTGTATTCCTGGGATCACGTCGGAAAAGCATTTCGGGTCTAACTCCGCGCCTACCACCCGGCCTGCGTACAGCCGCGTGCCTAGGACTGTTCAGGGCAGTATGACTCTAACAACAGCAGCAACAGAACAGAGACAGCCTGAATCCCACCGGCGGGAGCACAGCTGAGACAGCGGCGGCGGGAAGGAGCGCGCGCCCGCACGGGCTCCGGGGCGAGGCCGCCCGCCTCCCCGCGAGGGGCGCGGGGTCCCCGCGGGCTCGTGACACCTCGCGGCCCGGAGCCGCCCGCAGCCCGGCGACGGGGACGAGCGGGCCGCCGAGCCTGGCCCCGGGAGCGCGCTGCTCGGGGCCGCCGCCGCGCCGCCGTCCGCCCCGGCGCTCCCTGGAGAAACGGGGGCTGCGGGTCCCCGCTACCGCCGCTCGAGGCCAGAGGGACGCCCGACCCGCGACGGCGTTTCCCGGCCGAGGCGGCGGGCCTCGCTCGCTCCCGGCAGCTCCGAGGCTGCGGGAGGAAACGCTGCAGGTTTCCCAGCAGCGGCTCGCTCTCCTGGCGTCCGGGGGCCTTCCTCACGCTCGGCCGGCAAACGCGGTTTTCCGGGGCTCCAGCCCCGCGGCGGCCGGGCCTGACCCACCCCGGGCCGCCGCGCTTCCCCTTCCCGCGGGGCCCGGTCCCCCGCGCGCGCCGCGGCCCCGCGTCCGAGCGCTGTTTCCCTCACGCCGCTCCGCGCTCCGCCTCAGCTGCCTGTGCCCCGTGAGGTCGCCCTCGCGGTGGCGGCCTGGTGTGCCTCGGCCCGCCCCTCACAGACCCGCCCCCACAGCCCACTCCCCCCACCCCCCACACCCCCCTCCCACTACACCCCTCCCCCCCACAGCCCACTCCCCCCACCTCCATACCCCACCCCCACACCCCCTCCCACTACACCCCTCCCCCCCACAGCCCACTCCACACCTCCACACCCCCACCCACCACACCCCCACAGCCCACTCCCCGGCACACCCCATCCCACCCCTCCCCCCACCCCACCTTCCCCACCCCCCACACAGCCCACTCCACACCCCCACCCCTCCACACCCCATCCCCCCACCCCCACAGCCCACTCCCGTCCACCCCCCACCCCCGACTCTCCAGTCGGTTTCTGGCTGTCCTCAGGCAGGCGGGTCCGCGGGGGCCTCTGCCGTGTCCTCGAGCTGCTGAGCGCTTCTTGAGAAAGCGGTGAGGCAGGCAGATGCGTGTCACCGCAGTTCTAGCTTGTTCCTAGTAACCATTGTATTTATCTAATTATCATGTTATTATTTCTGCTATCATGTTATTTCAACTTTCTAGGTGCCCAACTAACTCGGCTCATTTCCGGAAGTACTGCGGGCAGTGTCACCTGCAGGCAGGTGTCGGAGCCTAGCTCCGTCTGGCATCTGAACTCAGCGAGTCTGGCGGGAACTCCGACGCCCGCCCAGAGCTCGGCGGCCGGTGGCGCTTGCACGTGCTCGTCGCGTGCGCGGGAGCCCGCAGGGCCCAAGGCTCCGGGCGCCCACGGCTCCCGGCGCCCACAGGCCTGCCTTCCACGATGAGCTCCAAGACGTGCTGCGTGCCCTCAGGCAGGTTATTCAGCCTCTTGCAACAAACTTTCCTAAAGTGGGAGTCTCCACTTCTATTCCTGGAACAACTGAAAGAGGTTAGACATGTGCCTGGTGGTGGCACGTTGATACCCAGCGTTTTTGTTTCCATCTTCATTACCTTAGCTTGAGAACTGGCTGCTGGTGTTTAATTCTTGGCAGATGAGAAACAAACAACAACAACACATCAAAGAACCTAAACACTATTTCTGTGACTTGAAAACTGTGCTAATGCTAAACTCTTCCATAAAATCCAAGTGGAAGGAACACTTCACAAGTCATTCTATGAGACCAGTATTACCCTGATACTAAGAGCACAAAGACACATTACAAGGACAACTACAGACTAACATGCCTCATGAACTAGATGTAAAGGTTCTTAACAATATTTTAGCAAATCCAACATTCATTCATAAAAGACACTCTCACAATCTAGGAAAAGAAGGGAATGTCCTCTACAAAAAACCTATAGCCAGGGGCTTCCCTGGTGGTGCAGTGGTTAAGAATCCGCCTGCCAATGCAGGGGACACGGGTTCCATCCCTGCCCCAGGAAGATCCCACATGCCATGGAGCAACTAAGCCCATGTGTCACAACAATTGAGCCTGCACTCTAGAGCCCGTGAGCCACACCTACTGAGCCCATGTGCCACAACTGCTTAAGCCTGCGTGCCTACAGCTCCTGCTCTGCAACAAGAGAAGCCATGGCAATGAGGAGCCGATGCACCACAATGAAGAGTAGCCCCTACTCACCACAACTAGAGAAAGCCCGTGTGCAGCAACGAAGACCCAATACAGCTAATAAATAGATAAATAAATTTATTTTTTAAAAAAACCTATAGCTAATACAATTAATGGGGAAAGACTGCATTCTTTCTCTCTAATATCAAAGAGGAAGAATACATTTGCTGTTATCATGTCTATCCATTAGTACTAGAAGTATTATTAGAGGTTCTAGCCAGTGAAACAAAGCAAGAAAAAGAAAAAAGAAAAAAAAGCTCCACATTGGAAAATAAGTAAAATGTTTATTTGCCAAAATCATATTCATTTATTTAAAAAATCCTTTGGAATCTGCAGAAAAAGCTAGAATGACATAAATAAGTTTAACAAGGTTTCAGGATAAGGAGACAATATTGAAAAATCAAACAATCAACTTGAAGCTAATAAACAATATATTTAATAAAACATTAAAAATATGAAACGGGAGGGATATATTTGACAAAAGATGGCAAAAGTTGATCACTAAAAGCTACAAATTATAGCAAAGAGAAATTAAAGGAAACTTGAATAAACAGAGATTCTGTGGTCATAGGTTGGATGACTTAATATTGTTAACGTGTACATTTACTCCATGTCGATCTAAAGATTCAAAGTAATTCTACTCAAAAACTCAAAATTTTTTTTAAGAAATTGACAAGCTGGTTTTAAAATTCAGGAAATGTCAAAATGACTTAGAATACCCAAGACAACTTTGCAAAAGAACAAATTTAGAGAACTTTACATGGTTTCAAGATTTGTTATAAAGGTACAGTATTACAGACAATGTAGCATTGGAGAAAAGATAAGAAAAAAAGTAATAGAACAGAATAGAGTTCAAAATAGACTGATACATGTATAACTAATTTTAAACATGGCATTTCAATGGAGAAATGATAATCTTTTAAATAAATGGTGCTGGAACAATTGGATAGCATACTGACAAAAATAAATCTCAACCCTTACCTCATACCACATACAAAAATTAACTCAAGTTGGAGAAAGGCCTAAAAATAAGAGCTAAAACTTCCAGAAGAAAACACAGAAAATCTTAATGACTTTGACAAAGTTTCTTAAAAATGATAAAAGACATGAAACAATTGGTAGTTTGGACCTCAAAGAAATGAAAACTTATGCTATTCAAAAAATACTGTTATGGAAATAAAAAGGCAAGCCACATACTAGGAGAAAATATTGCAAAACATATCTGACAAATAAATTATATTTGGAATATATAAATAAGTCTACAATTCAATAATAAGATGACAAACAATCCAATTAAAACTGGGCAAAAGATTTGAACAGACACTACATCTAGGACAATACACGGACAGCAAATCAGCAGATGAAGAGATGCTCAACATCATTAGTTACTAAAGAAAGGCAAATTAAAACCACAGTGAGATACCATTACACACCCACTAGAAAGACTAAAATTCAAAAGGCTGACCATTCCAAAATGTTTGTGAGGAAGTGAACCAACTGGAAGGTCAGGCACTGTGGGTAGAAATGTAAGATGGTACAACCACTTTGGAAAGCAGTTTAGCAGCTTCTAGAAAAAATAAAGATATGACTACCATATGACCCTGCCACACCACTCGGTATTTACCCAAGAGAAATGAAAGTTTATGTCCATGCCAGGACTTGACACAAATGTTCATAGCAGTTCTGTCTGCAGGCAGGGCTGGTAGGAGGGCAAGGTAAGTGGACACTGGCACAAACCCCACAGTGAGCGCCTCCTTAAGCTTGTGCACAAGGTGCCTTGTTTCTCTTACCCTAGTCTGCATCCTGTTTATAAGTCAAAACCTGAAAACAATCTACACATCCATCTAAGCTGGGTGGTTAGAGAGACTGTGCTATATCCACACAATGAAACATTATTCCGTGCTTGCTTCAACAGCACTAAAAATGGGACAATACAGAGAAAATTAACATGGGCCCTGCACGAGGATGATGTGCAAATTTGTGAAGCATTCCATATTATAAAAGAAATAAGTCCTAGGAATGTAATGTAACTAGAGTTACTAATGGTAACTATAGTTAATAATACTGTGTTGTATATTTGAAAGTTGCTAAGAGAATAGATCTTAAAAGTTCTCAGCATAAGGAAAAAAATTGTAACTGTGTGGTAATGGAAGTTAACTAGAATTATTGTGATAATTTCACAGTATTTACAATTGTCAAATCATTATGTTGTACACCTGAAACTAATACAATGTTATATGTCAATCATATCTCAATACAAAAAGAAAAGAAATACTATTCAGCAATAAAAAGTAATCAATTATTGGTTCATGCAACAACATGTATACATTTCAAAACAATTATTCTGAGTGAGAGAAATTAGACAAAAAGAATACATATTGTATGAGTTCCATTTATACGAAATTTTAGAAAATGCAGTTCATCTATAGTGACAAAAAGAAGATGAGTGGTAGCCAGGGAAATGAGGAGTAGGAAGTAGGGGAAGGAAGGAATACAAAGCAGAATAAGCAGGTTTCGGGGGTGGTAGGATATGTTCACACCTTGATTGTGCTGATGGTTTCACATCTGTACATGTGTCAGAACTTACTAAACTTCACTCTTTAGTGTGTGCAGTTTATTGTATGTAAATTATATCTAAATAAAACTGTTAAAAATAAAACGAGGCACAATAAAAACTTAAGCCATTAATCCTTATTGGATCCTGATTGGGAAAACAAATTTCAGAGACAACTGGGAGTATTTGAACATGGACTAGGTATTAACTATGTTAGGAGATTACTGGTAATTTTTGTAGGTATAATAATGTTATTGTGGATATGTAAGAAAATGCCAGAATTCTTAGGAGATTTATGCTGAACTATTTAGGGATAAAATGTGATGTCTACAACTTATTTAAAATAGTTTGGACAAAAAGAAAGGAAAAATTAGATAAAGCAAATATGGCAAAAAATGTAAGACTCTTGAATCTAGGTATCAGTATACGGGTGTTCATTTGACTATTCTTTCAACTTTTTTTGTACGTTTGATAATTTTACCATTAAAAAGTTGGAAAAACTTACCAAATAAATTTGAAAAAGAACCAAATTACAAGAGATAAACAGAAGATAACTGAATTATCAAACTCAGTGAATAGATTTAACTGAAGACATAGCAGAAGGTAAAATTGGTGAATTGCAAAATAAATCTAAAAAAAGTATCCATAATGCACTACAGAAAGAAAAAGAGGCAGAAAATTTGAAAGAAAAGTTAAGAAACATGGAGAATAAAATGAGAAGTCCTATCATATATCTGGTTGGGATTGCAGGAGAAAGAAATTTCATTTATAGTTTCAAGGATTCCTGATGAATTGTTGAAAGTGTAAATGGAAAGAATCCACACTTAGGCACACCATGGTGACTCTGCAAGACACCAGTGGCTGAGAGGGGCCTTAAAAACTTCCAGTGAAGGTGATAACCTCCAAAGAACAAAGACTGATAACTGACTCTTCATCACCCACAACAGAAGCCAAGCTAAAAATGGAACGTTTTCAGTGAATTGAAAGAAAGTGATCATCAACCTAGAATTATTTAACAATAAAAAGCTCCTTTTAAGAAAGAGGACATGGGGGGGGTTGGGGGGGATGAATTGGGAGATGGGGATTGCCATATATACATTACTAATAAGAAAAAAAAATCAAACTGTAAACTTTAAATATATGCAGTTTATTGTATGTCAAAAAAATAAAAATACTATGGAAAAAAAAAAAGAATGAGGACAAAAAAAAATTTTCAGGTAACAAAAAATGAGTGTTTGGCACTAGTCATGCTTACTAAGTGAAATTGTAAAGTAAGTGTTTGAGACAGAGGGAAAGAGACAGCAGGTGAAGTGAGATATACAAGGAATGTGGAGAACAAAAGAAAATTACAACACGTAGGTATATTTAGACAAATCAGATTAAATAAAGTAATATAATAATATCTTCCAAAGCTTAAAAGTAGCATTAAAACACAGAACAACAATGGTATGTAAATTAGGAAAAGGGTAAAGATATTTAACATTCTACTTTCATAAGTACCATCTTGAAGTTTCTAGGGTTCCCTCAACAGAATAGAGTATATAACTTTCAAATTAGTAAAAGGGAAAAAGTAGAATGAGAAAAAAATGTCAATCCAAAAGAAGGCAAGGAAGTAGAGAAAAGTAAACTTAGATGATGGGAAAAATTGAAAGCAAAAAATAAAATAATAGGCACAGATATCTTTCATACTGTATTTAAAATATCAATACTGGAAGGCAAGTACAAGACTACTCATAGCAGCATATTGATTTAAAAACAAAATCATATGATCCTGCAGTCCCACTCCTGGGCATATATCTGGAAGAACTCTAATTTGAAAATATACATGCACCTCAATGGAATATTACTCAGCCATAAAAAAGAACAAAATAATGCCATTTGCAGTAACATGAATGGACCTAGAGATTGTCATACTGACTGAATTAAGTCAGACACAGAAAGACAAATATATGATATCACTTACATGTAGAATCTAAAAAATGGGGTACAAATGACCTTATTTACAAAACAGAAGTTGAGTCACAGATGTAGAAAACAAACATGGTTATGAGGGGATAAGGGGTGAGGGATAAATTGGGAGATTGGGACTGACATACACACACTACTATATATAAAACAGATAACGAATAAGGACCTGCTGTACAGCACAGGGAACTCTACTCAGTACTCCGTAATGGCCTGTATGGGAAAAGAATCTTCAAAAAAAAAAGGGGGAGCGGTGGTGGATATATGTGTATATGTAACTGATTTACTTTGCTGTACACCTGAAAGGAATACAACATTGTAAACTGTAAATCAACTATATGCCAATAAAAATTAAAACAAAATCAAAAACAAAACAGAACTTGACATAACCCAAAAGTCCATCATGGGTTGAGTGGTCTATGGTACAGTCTCACAACGAAACCCCATACAGCAGTGACAATAAATGAACTACAGCGATGTGCATCGGCATCAGTGAATCTCATACACAACACTGAGCAGAATTAGGAAGAACTTTAAGAAAACGTTCCAAAGCTGGGCCAACTGATGAATACTCCATTTATTTAAAGACATCTAAATGGACTGTACAACCATAAAGGCGAGGGACATCACAGTATCAGGAGAGCAGGTATCTCTAGGGGGAGGACATTCTCCGTCAGGATCACATGTGGAGCTTCCACAGTGTCAGTCCTGTTTTCTAGCTGTGCTCTGTGTGGTGGTTCTGGGGAGCATATGTTTTATACGCACTTTTTTAATGTCTGATATAGTTCTCAACTTAAAAATGAAAAGGAGGAAAAGAGCGGTCTTCCATGGAACTCTCTGACATCCAGGAGGATGAATTTAGAAAACCAACCTACATACAACCTACTAAGGCTGAATCATGAAGAAACAGAAAATCTGGATAAGCCAACAATGAGTAAGGAGATTGAAACAGTAATCAAAAACCTCCCACCAAAGAAAAGCCCAGGACTAGGTGGTTTCACCAGTGAATTCTATCAAATATTTAAAGAAGAATTAACACCAGTCCTTCTCAAACTCTTTCAAAACACTGAAGAGAGGAACACTCCCAAACTCATTTTAGGAGGCAAGAATCATCCTGATCCTGAAGTCAGATAAAGACACTACAAGAAAACTATAGGTCAATACCTCTAATGAACACACATGCAAACATTTTCAACAAAATAGTAGCAAACGGATTTCAACAGCACATTAAAAGGATCATACACCATGATCAAGTGCAATTATCCCTGGGAAGCAATGGAAAACTATAGATACACCATATTAACAGAAAGATAGAAATCATACATTCATTTCAATAGATGTAGAAAAAGCACTTGACAGAATTCAACATCCTTTCATGATAAAAACCCTCAACAAATTGTGTGTATAAAGAATGTACCTCAACATAATAAAGGCCATATGTGACAAAACCACAGCTAACATCTTACTCATGGTGAAATGTTCGAAGGTCTCCCACTATGACCAGGAACAAGACAAGGGCGCCCACTCTCACCACGTCTACTCAGCATTGCACTGGAAAGTCCTAGCCAGAGCAGTTAGGCAAGAAAAAGAAATACAAGGCATCCACATCAGAAAGAAGTAAAATTGTCTCTGTAGATATGTGTAGGTGTGCGTGTATGGTGAGAAAAGAATCCTATGAAATTACATATGGGGTACACTGATAGGGATACAGCTCTCCTCTATGGATAAGTGAGAATCTTGTAACTAAACATGTCTACTTCTCTACTTGGGCTAAGAAATCTGGAGTCTGATTTTCTATTTGCCTTTTATAACTACATAGGATTTTATTAGTTTAGGTGCTTACTTTATTTTCTTCCATGGTCCTGATTTCCTAATCTATTTTACCCTGATATGGATTACTTCCTTTCCAGAACAAAATAGGGTATACATGCACACATACCATCATGCAAGTGGGTTTATAAATGGCCAAGGATTCTATCTGCCTCCAGTCTATTTTCTCAGCCTTACTCTAGCCCTAATAAGCATATGCTAGTACTGTCATATTTTGTCTAAACTTATGTAGACTGCTTCAACGCAAAGGAGCACAGGATTAACAGGTAAGCAGATTTGGTTTGGGTCTTGGATAACTTGTTTACAGGCTGTGTAGCCTTAAACAAACCATTTAATCTCTCTGAACCTCATCTGTAAAACAGCACCTTGAAGGAACGTTGTGAGGATTAGAAGTATTTTATGTAAGGCACTAAAACATACTAAATTAAAAAACCAGGAAATGTTAATATTTGCTAAATCCCATTTGCCATTCACTGGCGGGCTGATGTTGGAGGTTGAATAACCTGAGCTTGTTTCCTTTTACGACTGTAGTTTTTTCAGGAACTGGATGTATTCTTTTCCTTCTTTACCCTGTTGCTTCTACGTAGTAAACCCTTTACCGTCTGTTAGAATCCAACCACTTACTAAGTTTCAGTTGAGAGGGTCTTTCGTATTTTTCTCAAGGTTCTCTGGATCTGTGTCTGTCACCCCATGTTCCAAGTTTCCTAGGGGGACAGATTCTTGTTGCCCTTTGCATTCCCCCATAATACCCTGCATATAGTTGGTGGTCATTATTTATGGCTGTGAATTAATTTTCCTTAGGATACTAACATAATGTTAGACTGCCTTCTTTTGGCTTACTTGACCTCACCTAACACTTTGCTGTCATGTTCCTGTCAGGATTTTGTGAAAGTTAGTATGGGCAACAACAACAAAAATGAAAGCTCAACACATTTCAAATTGTAAATTTTAATGCATCACATCAAAGGATAGGGACATTAATGACTTCTAGGTACGTCTTCCTCAATCCAAGATCCCCGTTTTGGATAGATTTAGGCTCCCAGGCTTCTTGCCCTCGTGTTTTGCACAAGGGTGTTCCCCAAGGCCTTCCTGAAACAACCCCGGGAGATGAAGCGCTCGGCAGTTTCCCTGGAATTACTCGAGCGCAGACACACACAGGACGCAGACCAGGCACGCGGCCCAGGAAGGACGCTGGCTGGGTTGTTTCTTTAACCTGCCTCCACCTGGAAAGCTCCCTGTCACCACCTCTGCCCATTACAAGAGCACCTTTCCTACTTATTTTCCCGACGACCCTACCAGGTGGGTGACCTCGGCTGCCCAACACCTCCGGAGGCGTCGCCGCCAGCTGACCGCGGCCGCTCGCCCCCAGTGCCGCCGGCCGTCCGTCCGTCCCGAGGCCCCGCCGCCAGGTGACCGTGGCCACTCGCCCCCAGTCCCGCCGTCCGTCCGTCCCGAGGCCCCGCCGCCAGGTGACCGCGGCCGCTCGCCCCAGTCCCGCCGGCCGTCCGTCCGTCCCGAGGCCCCGCCGCCAGGTGACCGCGGCCGCTCGCCCCCAGTGCCGCCGGCCGGCCGTCATTCCCGGGGCCCCGCCGCCAGGTAACCGCGGCCACTCGCCCCCAGTCCCGCCGGCCGTCCGTCCCGAGGCCCCGCCGCCAGGTGACCGCGGCCACTCGCCCCAGTCCCGCCGGCCGTCCGTCCCGGGGCCCCGCCGCCAGGTGACCGCGGCCGCTCGCCCCCAGCCCCGCCTGCCATCCGTCCGTCCCGAGGCCCCGGCGCCAGGTGACCGCGGCCACTCGCCCCAGTCCCGCCGGCCCTCCGTCCCGGGGCCCCGACGCCAGGTGACCGCGGCGGCTCGCCCCAGTCCCGCCGGCCGTCCGTCCGTCCCGAGGCCCCGCCGCCAGGTGACCGCGGCCGCTCGCCCCCAGTGCCGCCGGCCGTCCGGCCGTCATTCCCGGGGCCCCGCCGCCAGGTGACCGCGGCCACTCTCCCCCAGTCCCGCCGGCCGGCCGTCCCGAGGCCCCGCCGCCAGGTGACCGCGGCCACTCGCTCCAGTCCCGCCGGCCGTCCGTCCCGGGGCCCCGCCGCCAGGTGACCGCGGCCGCTCGCCCCCAGTCCCGCCGGCCGTCCGTCCGTCCCGAGGCCCCGCCGCCAGGTGACCGCGGCCACTCGCCCTCCGTCCGCCCAGGCCCGAACGGCGGAGCGCGCATGCGCACGGCGCCGCTCCCCGCCCCCACCGCGCGCCCGCGCCCAAGGCCCCTAACGCGGCCCGCCGGGCCATGGAACCCGCCGAAGTTGGCGCGGTTCGAGCTCTCCCGTTCGGTCGCTCGAACGCCTTCCCGCCGTGAGGCCCGCGAGCGCTCGGCTGGGGCTCGGCGGCCGTGCGGGCCGCTCCTCCCGCCTCCGCCGCCCGGCCGGGCGCGCGCCGCGCCCCCGCGCGTGCGCGCTCCGCCGAGTGTATGTGTGTGAGTGTGTGCGGCCGAGGGGTGGGCCGCCGCCGCCGCCGACGATGCCGCGGGGCCGCCCCCCGAAGCCCAAGGAGAGCAAGGCGCGCGGCGACACCGGTAAGCGGCTCCGGCCCGGCCGGCCGCGCTGTGCCGCTCCGCGCGAATATAGTCCCCGGATGCGGCGCGGGGGGCGCCGGGAGCGGGCCGGGCCGGGGGCGGCGGAGCGGGCCGGGGCCGGGGCCGGGGGCCGAGGCGGGGCGCCCCGCGCCCGCTGCCGCCACCGCCGCCGCCTGACTGCCGGGCCGCAGGGCGCGGGCGGAATGATACCGGCGCGGCGCGGCCGGCCCCTCCGCCGGGCTGGGCCTACTTTCCTGGGCCGCGCGGGCGGGCGGCGGGGCCGGGGGCGAGGCGCGCGCCGCCGCCCTCCCCTCCGCTCCCCTCCCCCGCCCTCGCCGTCCTCCCCCCCCCCCCCCCGTCCTCGGCGTTCTCCTCCCGCTCCCCCGCCCGCCGCCCTCCCGGCCCGGCTGCCGCAGGTCGTGGGAGGCCGTTCTGACGCCAAGGCGCCGGCCCGGCGTGCGGCCCCGGGGTGGGGGCGGGGGGCCCGGGGGACGCGCGATTGGCGCCTGTGCGGGGCGGGCGTCCGGGGGCCCGCGGGCCGGGCCCGGGCTCGGGGGCGCCGCGGCGGCCTCCCCTCAGGCGCGGGGCCCGGGCGGGCGCCGGGCGAGGCGGCGTGTGGGGACGCAGGCCGCCGCGGCGCCCTGGGCCCCGGCGCGTGTGGGGAGAGAGGCGGGAGGCGCGCTGCACACTCCCGGGCGCTGTGGGGGCCGCCGCCCGGAGGCCCCGCGCGCCGGCGGGAGTGCAGGCCGGCCGCCTCGTGCGGGCCCCTCGCCGCCTGGGAGCGGGGCTCGGCGCTCGCCCCCGGCCTTGGCCTTCGTCTGCTCAGGGTCACATTTTTTTGCTGTTTTTGTTAACATGACTTCCGCAAAAAGCAGCGTGCAGTGCAGGGGCTCTCGGGGCTCAGTTACTTGGATGAAAGGCGTAGGGTAGAGGAAGAAGGTAGACCCGACCCCGCAGGAGCGCCCCGCAGTCCCTCCCGTCCGCCTGGTGCCGCCCGCACCCCCAGACAGCCCCTCCGCGCCCCCGCGCGGCATCGCCCAGCTCCGGAGCGGTTCCCTCGGGCCCTGCCCGCCGCTTCGGGCGGCTGCTGGGCCCCCGCATGCTCTCCCAGGCCGGCGCCTGCGGGGCCCTTCCCGCGGGCCTCCGGCGGCCGCCTCGCCTGCGCGCCCGAGGCGCCTCTCTCAGGTGGGATGAGAGGGCCACACCCTGATGAAGCCCGTCCCGAGGCGCCCTCGTCCCTCGACCCTGAAGCCCCACTGCTGCGCGGCCCCGTGGGGCCGGCCCTCGTGCAGCGCTCTTCGCCTGCGCGCGGGCCTCTGGGCCTCGACGGCGCGCAGCGGGCGCCTGCTCGGAGACGCGCGCTCGCTCCTGCGGGTCTCAGCGCCTCGGCTTCCTCGGAGGCCGCCTCCCCCTTTCAGAAAGGCGCTGCTCCCCGCCTCACACCCGCCCTTCTCTACCTCAGCGGTCCTCGGGGTGTGGTGCACGGACCCCTGGCAGGTCCTGGAGGCGGGTTCAGGGTCTGCAAGGTACCGGGACCCTGTGGCTTTTTCACTTGGTTAACGTGTGCACTAAGCGTGCACAGGCCACGAGGGGTGACCCTGGCGACCCCGCGGCTGGAGGCAGGGTGGGGGTGGCGCCACCCCCTGCGAGGCTGCGCAACGTCCCTCTGTTCGTGTATCTCACGGGGGACGGCGCGCTGCGGCGGGGGCGGGGCCGCCTGCGGGGCCGCCTGTCTCCTGGTAAACCAGACCCCGAGAGGCGCTGCGAGAGTGAACGCCCTCCTTACTCATGTTTTGGAGAGTGTATTTTTCATAAAAATACATATTTATGTTAACACGTAATAGGCATATTTTTCAGTAAGTGTTTTAAAAGGTGCCCGGTTTTAATTTCTAATAGGGCGCTTGTCAGTAGGTATAACCTTTCTGAAGTTAAGGTCTTTGGTATTTGATGTTTAAGAATATAATGACAGTTAAGAATATAAAGGGGTCCTGAAGCGAGAAGGTTTGGGGACTGTGGTGCCAACAGTTTACGATTTAATGTTTCTCATAATCGGAAATTATTTTGTTTTTCTGTGTCACCCATTATGAATTTTATTTTAAGAAAAACCTGGAAGGTAGGTGGGGCTGTTTACAGATAGGGAAAATGAGGCTCAGAGAGGTTAAGTGATTTGGGAGGTCCACCCAGCTAGTAAGTGTCAGAGTTGGTTTGTATCTACATTTGAATCCAAAGTGTGCCTTGCATTGTTCTGCCTTGATAAATATAAAGCCCTATGTGGGGGTTAATTCATTTATTCAACAAGCATTTTAAAGCACTTCTTGTCACAGGTGGGCACTGTGCTGGGGGTGCAAGGGTTAAAAGCAGTAGGTCTCTGCCTTGGGTCTGCCCCGCCCATGGCAGGAGCGCTGTTTACGGCAGCTGGTACAGGCCCAGGAAGTCTAGTCTAGGCTTCCTGAGGAAGGTGATGTCAAAACTGAAACCTCCAGAATGATTAGGATGAGTTCTACTCAAAAACATTTCCCTTTTTTTTTTTAATGCAACTTGATAACATTTTTAAAAATTGAATTATAGTTAATTTACAGTGTTGTGTTAGTTTCAGGTGTACAGCCAAGTGATTCAGTTATACATAGACATATATTTTTTTTCAGATTCTTTTCCGTTATAGGTTTTTGCATGGTATTGAGTAGAGTTCCCTGTGCTATACAGTAGGTCCTTGTTTACCTGTTTTATATATAGTAGTGTGTATATGTTAGTCCCAAACTCCTAGTTTATCACCGCCTGCCCCCATCCCCTTTGGTAACCATAAATTTGTTTTCTAGTCTGTGAATCTATTTTTGTTTTGTAAATGAGTTCATTTGTATCTTTTTTTTTAAGAGTCCACATATAAATGATAACACGTGATTCTTGTCTTTCTCTGATTTACTTCACACTTAGTATGATAATCTCTTGGTTCATATGTGTTGCTGCAAATGACATTATTTTGTTCTTTTTTATGGTTGAGTAATATTCCATTGTATATATGTACCACATCTTCTTTATCCATTCCTCTGTTGATGGACACTGAGGTTGCTTCCATGTCCTTGCTGTTGTAAGCAGTGCTGCTGTGAACATTGGGGTGAATGTATCTTTTGGAATTAGAAGTTTTCTCCGGATATATGCCCAGGAATGGGATTGTAGGAACATATGGCAACTCTAGTTTTTTAAGGAGCCTCTGTACCGTTCTCCATAGTTTACATTCCCACTAACAGTGCAGGAGGGTTCCCTTTTCTCCACACCCTCTCCGGCATTTGTTATTTGTGGACGTTTTGATGATGGCCGTTCTGACTGGTGTGAGGTGATACTTGATTATGGCTTTGATTTTCATTTCTCTATCATTAGCGATATTGAGCATCTCTTCATGTGTCTGTTGGTCATCTGTATGTCTTCTTTGGAGAAATGTCTATTTAGGTCTTCTGCCCATTTTTTGATTGAGTTTTTTTTTTTTTTGATATTAAACTGTATGAGCTGTTTACATATTTTGGAGATTAGTCCCTTGTCAGTAGCATAAAAATGTTTCTTAAAGTAATAATTAGCATTAGGACATAAGTCAGGAAGTAAGCCGCCTCTGTGAATTGATGGGGGAGCGTTTGCTGAGCACTTGCTTTCTGCCTGGCACTATCCTGGGGGTATAAAGATGAGTGAGATAGGATTTTTTTTTTATCATTGTTATTTTAGTTTACTCTTAATGAGTCATAATGTGATCTTGGTGAAAACTACATTTTGGGATCTTGTATGGCTTCCGTCAGCTTTTCCAGCAGAATGGTTCAAACCTTTTTTCCCTAGCTTGAACCTTTAGTTGGCCTCTTGCTAAGTTTCTGTTTTCTGTTGAAAGGATATTTGTAATACTTCATTTCCAGAGAGCTGAGACAGGCAGACCTTGAGCCAAATGAATAAACAAGTCCTTTCTTGCTCAGATTACCAGTTCAGGCCATTTTAGATTTTCTGGGATGAAGTCAGGAACTCTGTACTCTTCCTTCCAGGGGAGGAGACTGCTAGCATAGCTAACAGAAGTGGAGCTTGAACTTCTTACAGGGCAGCAGGGGAAATGCTCTGAGGCTTTAAGGGGACTCTGCTTCTCTGGCAAAACTAGATGTTATTGGTGGGTAACAGTTAAGGGGAGATAGATTCTGCTTAAAATAATTATTTTCTATCAATATCAGGTAGTGAAGGATGAAAAGATTCCTTCAGAAAGGAGCAACATGTACTCTCCATAATAGAATTTTTTAGGTAGACAGAAACTTGGAGTATTTAGTATTTTGAAGAAAGTGTGATTAGATAACACACAAAATCTAAAGATTTTATGATCCTGGAATCAAGTAGTTAACATGGGTTCAAAATCTTGGTCTTTGACACAAACCTAGCCTGGGAAGACCATAGTGACCTAATTCTTCATTAGATAGAGTCAATTCAGCAGTTTTAAGTGCTTATTGTATATCAGAGTTTTTACATTGTCTCTACACACAGAGACAGTGCTCAAGGAATTAGCAGTATTTTTCAAACTTCTTTTTGCTAGTAGAACTCTCTTATGTGAAATATTGCAGCAAGGCCTCCAGTGGTGGTTTTCACCCTTGGAGTACATTATGGAGTCACCTGGGGAGCTTTTAAAGCTCTCAATGACCAGGCCTTGTCCAGTGACATCCCAGCCTATGGTGGGACCCAGGCATCACGGCTTTTAAAGCTTGCAGGAGACTCGACTGTGTGGCCAAGGCTGAGAACCACTCTGGTTGAAGGGAGGAAGGTTGGGGGTTCAGAGATGGCCTCACACCTCCGAGGTGCTTTCCCCTAACGTTTCTCTCCGAGAACTTGAAAACTGCTGCTTTCCTGGATTAAAATAAAAAATGTATGTAATCTAATAAACTGGAGGAACACACTGTGCTCTCTTAACACAGAATTCAAAAACTGAGTTGTCTGTGGGTCAGACACGAATGCATACTAACAAGGCAGTTAGAGGTGACAGGTGACAGCAGTTAATAGCTGGCTCTGGGGATTTTGCAGAATTGCAGTTCCTGTTTTTTGCACAGGGGCAGGCTCCTACTTTGCTCCATGTGATTATTGCTATAGCTAATGATCTTTTTCAGGAGAAGCCAGACATGTGTTTTTTGAAACCCCTTTATTATTGTATTTGGGTGATTATTTTCATTGAACATCTGTGTAGAGAAGTGCATAGATTTTAAGTGAACAGCGTGGTGAATTTTCATATGTAGCCAGAGCCTTAGCAGTACCTTAACAGTTCCTCTCGTTCCCTCCGTTACTGCTGACCCTGCTGTCCTCTTTTGATGCCATAGGTGAGGTTTAGCTGTTTTTGAACTAAATCGAGTTCATAGTATGTACCTTTTTGTTTCTGGCTTCATTCATTCAGTATTTGTTTTTATGAGATTATCTTTGTTATTATATAGCAGAAATTTGTTCCTTTTCATAGTTGTGTAGTTTTCTGTTATATGAACATACCGTCATTTCATTTATCCTTTCTACTGTAGATTTTTGGGTTGTTTCCAGTTTGGGGTTATTACAAAGAAGTCCTGCTAGGAACCTTTGTGCACGTGTGGGTCATGGTGGGCAGTGTGACTGTACCAGCTTACCAGTTCACCAGCGGGGTATGAACGTTCCACGTGCTCTGTAGCCTTCGTCTTCTCACTCTCTTTGCACTTGGTATTGTTTGTCCTTTTAATAATTTAGCCCTCCTGGTATGTGTAGTGTTATCTCATTTTGATTTTTAATTTGCAGTTCTGTGCGAATAAGGTTTTTATGTTTATTAGCCATGTGTTCTCTTTTGTGAAGCCCGTGTTTAGCCTTTTCCCATTTTTCTACTGAATTGAGCGTTTGTCTTTAGTTAATAGGCTTTTTAGAGCAGTTTTTAGGCTTGCTCAGAGTTGAGCAGATAGTGCAGAGTTCCTGTACACTCCTTGTTTTTTCTTCTCACAGTCTCCCCTCTGACTAACACTTACTTTAGTGGGGTCTGTTTGTAACAAGTAATGAACCAGTTTTGATACATTATTATTAAAGTCCATAGTTGACATTAGGGCTCACTGCTTCCCTAGTTTTGCCTGCTCCAAAATGTCATATAGTTGGGATCATATAGTAGGTAGCCTTTTCAGACTGGCTTTTACTAAGCGATGTGCATTTCGAGTTTCTCCATGTCTCTTGGTGGCTTGGTGTAGTTCGTTTCTTTTTATTGTTCAGTAATATTTGTTGTATGGAGGTGCCACAGTATATTTGTTTACATCTTGAAGGACATCTTGGTTGCTTCCAGTTTTGGGTGATTATGATAAAATTGGTATAAACGTTCATGTGCAGGCTTTTGTGTGGACATAAGATTGTAGCTCATCTGAGTAAATGCCGGGGAGCATGGCTGCCAGCTCCTACGGTAGGGCTGTAAACGGCTTTGTGAGGGATCGCCAGGCTTCACAGTGGGGGCAGCATTCTGTTCTCACAGGAATGAGGGGGAGTTCCTGTTGCTCTGCATCCTTGCCAGCATTTTGTGTTATCGATTATTTTGGATTTTAGCCCTTCTAATACGTGTGTTATTGGGTATCTCATTGTTTTAGTTTGCCGTTCCCTAGTGACTTACGGTGTTGAGTATCTCTTCACATGCTTGTCGTCTGTATGTCTTTGGTGAAGAGTTATGTGTATTTTTATTCTTGATGCATGGGAGTCCTTTGTGTATGCTGCATGTGAGACCTTTGTACTTTCCTGTTCACTCTTTTAAGGATAGTCTTTTGATGAAAGAAGTTTTTAATCTTAATGTTGTCCAGTGTATCAGTCCTTCATGCGTAGTACTTTTGGGACCTGTTTAAGGAATTTTTGACAATTGTAATCATGAAGATATTTTCCTATGTTTTCATCTAGAAGCTTTATTGTTTTACTTCCCACATCTAGATTTACACCCTATCCAAAAGTGATTTTTGTTTATGGTGAAAAGGTCAAGATTTTTTTCTTGTGGATGTCTAATTAATCTGCACTATTTGTTGTACACCTTTGTTGTAAATCAGGTGACTGTGGAGGTGAAGAATTGTTTTTGCATTCAATTCTCTTCTATTGTTTTTTGGTTTCTGCCTATTCAGTTTCTTATTGTCTTAATTACTACACTTTTAGCCCAGGTTCTGGTATCTGGCAGTGTGAGTGTAAGTCCTCTATTTTGGTCTTTTTACTTTCTTGATAGCATCCTTTGATGCACAAAAGTTTTAAATTTTGATGAAGTCCAATTTATCTACTTTTTCTGTGGTTGCTTGTGCCGTTGGTTTCATATTTAAGAAACGGTCACCACTCCATGGTCATCATACTTTTCCCCTTTGTCGTCTTCTGAGAGTTTTATAGCTTTAGTTCTTAAATTGAGGTCTTTGATCCATTTTGAGTTATTTTTTGTGGGTGGTGTGGAGTGAGGGTCCACATTAATTCTTCTACACATGGGTATCTGTTTGTCCCAGAACCATTTGTTGAAGAGACTGTCTTTTCAGTGACTGGCCTAGGCCCCCTTGTTGGAAGTCAGCTGGCGATGGGTGTGTGGGTTTGTTTCTGGATCTCAGTTCTGTTCCATTGGCCTGAATGTCCGTCCACTCTTGGGCCTCCCAGTCCTGCATTCTTTACTGTCTCCCTGGTCTGGACCTGTGACCCATATTTTAATCTATAGGTACCTCTGTTTTAAGATACATACATTGATACCACGTGTACTGTGTATGCATGTTTTATTGGCAGTCGGGACTGCCTCTCGGAGTGAGCTCTCCACGGTTCTCCCTGGCGCTGTAGAGCTCTGCTCATTGCTGTCGCTGTGCTGCATCAGTTGTGTGTTTTTGGAGATGAAAAACAGAATAGTGACAGCAAGCAGATCAACAAGAAATTGTTCTATATGTTATAGAAAGTTGATTTTTTACATTGTCAAAGGAAGCACTATACTCAGCGGTGCACTGCTAGATCATTCTCATAAAAGCTCTCTTCCGTCCAGACCTTGAGCCTAGAATTCTGTGTTTTAGCCAGAAGGTGAGGCTATAGATAATTAGGGTTTTATTTTGTTATAATTTTAACATACTATAGTTTTGTTAAATTTGGATAACGTATGTGTAAGTCTGAATGTACATCTACATGAGTTTAAAGTCTTTCTTTAAAAATAAAAATTTACAGGTGGTAAAAGCAAAGATTTGCTAGAGGGTTGATAATCCTTTTAAAAATAATGAGAGAAAGTATAGTCAACTGAAGCATGATGTCACACGTACAAATACTGCTAGAATAGGCGTCGAAAGCACACCTGAGTAAAGTGAGCTTGTTCCTGGGAAACCTGGGCTGTGAGAACACGAGCAGCCTGGCCCTGTGAGGGACCAGGGCTATGATGAGCGTCTGACCAGGTGTTTATCTTCTGCTCTGTCACGGGAGTATCTCACGTCGTGTATTTGTGGCACCAGTACCGGTGCTCCGTCTCATTGAATCTACTCGTGCTTTTGCCAGATAGGGACTATGGCTTGGCTCTCAGAGGATGTATTTTATCTAGAAAGGACATAAAGAGGCTTAGGCTTACTATTGATATGTGATGCTGTTGATAAAATCCAAGTTCATCTGCTGTTTTGCACTAGGCACAAGGTGGAAAGTGGGGTCTCACCTCAGAAACCATGACGTTAAGAGGTGTGGAAGCATGCCAAATTAGCCTTGAATTCTGAATTGAAATGACTCCTGGTTGTGCCACTGGCTAATTGTGTGATTTTTGACCAAACAGCTTAACTTCTCCGGAGTCTTGGTCTCCTTAGCTGTGAAACAAGGATGGACCAAGTGACTCACCTTTTCCCCAAGTAGATTTTATTTACTTTTAAATTTATTCTTTTTGAATAGCTAATACATTACAGTTTTTCAGAATTTGAAAATATGGAAGTCCCATTTCCCAGCTCCATTCCCTAGTCAGATAGTTGCCTTTTATACGGGCAACTGATCTTATACATATTTTTTTGTAGTTCTACAGGGATATTTTATGCCCATATAAGCAAATGCATGGTATATGTCTGTCCCAAGAAATGATAGCATCTAGAGCATACTGCCTTTGCTGTGGGCTATATTTTGAGGATTACTTTTCCATGAGTATATTTCATTTCCAAATGAGTACTGCCTTAATAGTAAATGCATTTAAATAGCTCATAGGTAAAATTCAAAAAGTACAAGAGTCTTTCCTGATGCTACCCAGCTCTCTTGGTGCAGGCACTTTTGAGTTGACAGATGTTTGTTCTTTCCTAGGGGAAGGCAGATGCTTATGACTGGGGCTGTTAACCCAGAGTATTTGGTTTTCTGAGTGAGATTCTACAAAGAAAATAACGTAGGTGCATTTCAGCTGGCTCCTAGGAGCAACCAAATGGCCGAGGTATACAGTTGGCCCTTGAACAACCTGGGTCTGAACCACATGGGTCCACTTATACGTGGATTGTCTTCTGTGGTAAATACTACACTACCATACAGTTGTGGTTGGTTGAGTCTGCAGATTTGGAGGAACTGTGTATTTAGACGGCCAACTCTAAGTTACTTGGATTTTCTCCTGTTGGAGGATCTGTGCCCCTGACCCCGCAGTATTCAAGGGTCAATAGCATATGTACAAAATAAGAACAGTTAGTAGGTACATAACGAGCTGGAAGAATGTTAAAGCTGAGTTGGTACTTCTGAGGTGGAGGGCATGAATCAGTGAGGCTAAAAGTAGAAATAGACATATTGGTCTTGGGAGCCTCAAACAACTGGGAAGAGACCGAAATAGTCATTAGCTTTTGTCTTATCTCCACATGTTTAGCAAATATTTGTTAGGCACACATTATAAGGCAGGCCTTGTGTGAAGCTTTGGAGATACAGTGATGAAGCAGAAAGGGCCCATAGGCCTAAACACTTCAGAGTTTTACCTGAAAAAGCCCAGCTGCCCTGAAACCTGAGTGTTTGGCAAATGTGGGAGGAACAATAGAAAATGGGAGGAAAGGAAGTAGAAAGGGATTTTTTTTTTTAAAGTAGAAAAGAGGAGAAACAATGGTAGAGATTAGCCAAGGTGGAACCAATTTGAGGTAGGGGTGATGACTGTCCGCCTTCCCAGAGGCTTGCTGGTGACTTCAGAGGGCATTATGGTGTCAGAGGATGACAAGTGAGAGCAGGGGTGGACAGCTAGAGAGCTGGCTTCTTGGAGGAATGTAGGGAATGCTGGGAAGAGGGAAGTGAGGCTGGTGCCTATGGAAAGCAGGGGATGGGAGATCAGCTCTATTTTGGAAAGAGTTTTGTTCAAAACAAAATAAAAACAGGGTAAAAGTTTAGGGCTTAGTTACTTCAGAAACTGAAAATGCCTCATCAGGATTTAGGATAGCTGAGATCTTAAATGCTCAGTGCTTAAGGGTCTAAGTCAGGAGATGCAAATTTGAGTTAAATCCTGGAATGCTATCAATGCAGTAGGTTTTGCTGGAACTGGGTGTCCCATCAGAGCTGTTTTGTGTGGAAGGGATGGACCTAGGTTCCTCAGACTGGGGATGTGGACCACCTTTGCCATGAAGGTTGGCTGGCTGGCCTGAGCGCTGGGACTGTTCTGGGGAAGAGCAGTGTGTAAGCTGGCTCTTCTTGTCCCCAGTGCTACACGCCAGGCCTGCCTGTGTGTGGACAGTTATGGGAGAGTGTGGTTATGGAGTGATGAGTAGGGTATCGAGCAGCAAGCGTGAGTGTCGGAGAAATGGCTGTGCTCCTGGACGGCCGATAGGCTTTTGTCCCTGTAGCACAGCTCTGCGATAGGCGTTAGTTATTTTGGGGTGGTAGAGAGACAACTATCATTATATACTATTTAGAATCTCTACGTAAAGAGTTACACTGATTTTGAAACTGGTCTTCAGGTTTTTCTCAAGGAAGTAAAGGTGCTCAATTTCTGATCTTCGTATATCAGTGTTAAATCTTGATGGTGATTTGGAGTTCTTGGTAGCGGGAAGGGTGAGCAATTGAGGAGAGTGGTGGGCGTGTCTGTGTGTGTGTGAGGGGATGGTCTGGGTCCACTGCCTGGGATTCTACCTCCCGAGGCGTCCTTGCACCAGGGAAATCTCCTAGTGATTCCTCCCGTCCTCTAAGGGAGGTGGGGGGTGGGCAGAAACACATAGTTGAAAACTGCTGTTCTGGATGAGCTCTTAGAGTTGAGCACTGCTAAATGCAGGTGGCTTTGTGCTTATTCCCATTCCGACTCTAGAAGCCTTAGGACTGCGTGCTGCCCGACACCTCACGGGAAGTTCTCGCAGCCTCTTAGAAGTGCCGCCGTGCTCAGGAGGACTGATGTGAACTGATCACACCTCACTTAGATCCCTAGGCCCTTCACAAATCCGGGTGCCCCTGTGGCTGCAGAGATCCCCCGCACAACCACAATGGATGTATGCATATGCATGTGTGTTTGCGTGTATTTTCTCTGAGTTGGTGCATCTCCTGAAGCCCATCTTAAGGATATGTGAATGTCATAGGCCTCTTTCTGAACAGGTACTCTGGGGACCAGACATGTGCATGAACTTGAAGAGGTGGTGCATAAAAGGGGGTGTTTTGAGGCCTCGGACCCTCCTAGAAAGGGCCAGCTCTGAGCGGAAAGCGAGCCACGTGTGGTGGATAGTGCCCCAGCCCCCGCCCCCAGCCCGAGAAAGGATTTGCTCTTCAATGCAGAGAGAACAGCCGCTTTTACAGTGTTTCCCTGGAGCAAAGTGCAAGTCTGGAGATGCTGTGGATTTTAAATTATACTCAACGTGGAAACTAAAACGTTTTTTCCCCCTTTACAGTTATACTTTAATTTAAATTATTGTTGTTTTAAGTTTGTCTTTGAACCAAATTAATATTATATTATCACAGAGGGAAGGACTTACTGAAAAAATAATTTTATTACATTTTGAGCTTTGTTAAAGAGCAATGTCTTAGTGCTTAAAACTATTTTCTAGAAAAGTCTTAATTCATAAGCAAAATGACATCATTTTTCAGTTTTAAATGGGTTGTTTCTTGTCTCTTAGGGGTTTATCTATCAATTGCAGTTAAATTAATTCTCATTTTAAAATAACATACTATGTATTTTCAACATAGAAGCTAAAATAGCATTTTAATTTTGCATTTTAGAAATTAAGTTGAAGGGCTCTTTTATTATTGTATTCAGCCTTTAGGTTAAAACACTTGCTACTGAGTTCTTAAAACACGGTTTTCAACAGATGTTTTACTTATTCCTTCCTGACCTCTGAAGTGTTTCTTCCCATAGTACAGACTTTTCCAAAGGGAATAATGTATTAATTAATGTGTTCCCAGCAATCATTGTATTTGGGCCTGGGGTGTCATACAACGTTTTGTCACTAGTTTAGTGTAGAGATTTTGAATGTGTGGGCTTTGGATAGAATGTGGGTAGAGCTGAGGGTGAATAGAGTAGAAATCGGGTTCATCTTTCCCTTAGTGGGCCCATTTTGTTTATGAATGAGGTTGCAGTCCTTTGAATTACATTTGTATTTCTCAAAACCGGCGTTGGCTTTTCTCGCGGCTCTGCCAGGAGAGTTTTTGAAGCTGTTGTTAGCTTTCTCCATCCCCTTCTTCTCTTCCTCCAGCATGGTCTCACCCCGCCTCCCATCCGCAGGAATTTCACAGTTCTTACTTTTAGGCAGATTCTGCTGTAGACCAGGAGGACTGTTGGCCAAATAGGGAACTGCAGGCTGTTTGCTCAGAAGAGGGATGGAAAGGTCTAGAGAAAATGCTGGAATGCTGTGTTCACCACATGGGTGTTTGAGAAATAGAAGAGTTTCCTGAGCTTGACTTAGTCTTAAAATTTACCCCGTACCCTACTGCCTCCAAATTTCTAAACTCTAGTATTTGGGTCAAGTTGGACACCACGAGCCATGTGGCGCTGCTGTCCCTGTAGGGTTAGTATGCGTTACACTTGTGCCCAAATTATAAGGCGTAGAGCACATTTACTTATTTTCAAGAATGGAAGAGGTTTAGGACATCTTTATGACATTCTTGGTAAATTTTTTTGATTATTATATATTTATTCTTATTTGAAAATACTTTTAGGAGTTCAGCCATTTACCTAAATGGGTTTATAGAAAGCAGACGGTAAAACCTGAGGACTGTCCAAAGCACCGCAGACCTTTCTCTTCCTAAACCGTAACTATGTAAGAGAACAAAAGTTTTTGCCTTTTTGACTTAATCTTGCTTTGCAGCAGTTGTCAGAGGTAGATTGAGTGAGTGCATTAGCTTTTATATTCCTACTAGAGTTTTATTTACTGAGTGATTTAAGAAACTAGATTATCGATGAACTCTCAAAGTGACTTAGAGGAGAAGTGCGTCTGTGGCTTGTTGTGACTTAGAAACAGTATTGAGCAGGCGGGAGAGGCTAAGAAGCTTGATGGCTTCTGTGTGTGGTTGCGTGGGTGTCCAGCCTCAGGGGCTTAGTTCCAGGGTTCTGAAAATCCTGTTCACAGATGTTCAGAATCCTGTAGTCCTGTGTCTCAGTCATCTCAACACTTCTCATTTCTAACTTAAAAATATGTCCGTTAAAAAGATCTAAGATACCATTAGTTTCATCTGAAATCTCTTATAAATCTGACATAATTTTGTTTCAAAACAATAACCAAATAATTTAGTTTCATTTATGTGCTGAGAATAACAACTGGTATTTATTGTTTATACTTATGCAATTTTATAGATGGAGTTTTAACATTGAATGCGGAGAACGCTAATTATGCCTATCAAGTTCCAAACTTCCATAAATGTGAAATCTGTCTGCTATCTTTTCCAAAAGAGTCCCAGTTTCAGCGCCACATGAGGGATCACGAGCGGGACGACAAGGTATGTATTTTAAGGAGGGATGTCGGAAGTGTGAGCGTTGAAGCTGGAGGAATTGCAGGAGTCCACATGTAAACGCTTTTCTCCTAAACTGTGGGCCACTCCATGTCATGTAATGACTATTTTGATGTTTTGTTTTTAGTTGTAGCTCTATTTCTAGCCATCGTTAGGTAATGAGAGGAAGTGAAGAGCGTCGAGTGCATCTAATGAAGTTATTTATGAGTGGATAAAGAAATAATTGTAAAATATGACTTTCTTCAGTAGTTTCATTTTCCCATATCTTGATGTGCTTTTCTCTGGTCTTGCATTTTAAGAAGGTATTTGAGATATTTTAGCTCATATTTCTGTAGGGAGCCGCACTCTGTTAACTAGGGATTGAATCCTCTGGCGGCGCCTCTTGTGGGTTATGTCAAGAGTTTTAGTGTGCTAATGGAACGAGCTGCCTGATATTTGGAAGGTGGCCGTTAAAAGTACAGTGGAAAGAGTGATTGCCTACTTTTCTCTAGGTTAGGAGGATGTAAGCTAGTGAGCCACCTGAGAGCAGAAAAACACCAGGGATCTCTTTTCTGGTGGACGGACGTGACCGGCTCTGGCCGTGCTTGCGGCATGAATGACGGTGCTGTAACTATGATAAAGTGCTAGTGACACCAGCACCTGCTGGCGTTACTCTCCCAAGTTGAAAGTCTGAAAGTACTGACCCGGCAGGGTCTTGCTATTTCCGAGAGAAATACCAGTGATTACTTTACCTTTCTAAAGTAAGTGGCAGAATACCTGCCCTTTGGGGGACATCTTAGATGGGGAAAAGCAACTCTGTTAAGATCTACTAAATGTTTTCATGATGCTTATTTTACTTGAAGCAGTTTTGTTCATAGCAGTGGAGTTGTCTTAAAAGAAGGGAAAAAATCCCACCCTATGAGTTGAAGTGTCTCACTTTTATTTTCATAGAGGCTACATTCTGATACATTTCTTAGTAGAGATATTTTCTACAGGATGTAGTGTCTTCTTAGACTCCTTTGAGAAATTCTGTAAGGAGCTTTACAGTGTCCATTTTGGATTTATTGGCTTCAGGTCCAGAAGGACTTCAGAAGTTGCTTAGAAAGCTTATCTGTGGGTTATGGTGCTTGCTAATATTTGCATGACATTTATTGTGGAAAGGTTGTGTCTCAGTGGCTCTTGCCTTTTCTCTCCACATAGCCACACCGATGTGACCAGTGCCCCCAAACCTTTAATGTTGAGTTCAACCTGACACTTCACAAATGCACCCACAATGGGGAGGACCCCACCTGTCCCGTGTGTAACAAGAAATTCTCCAGAGTGGCTAGTCTCAAAGCACATGTTATGCTGCATGAGAAGGAAGAGGTAATTATTTCGGCCTGTACTTTGTTCACTGATTTTTAAAATGCTTCTAATCCTTAGGAGGATTTTAGGTTTAAACTAGTTTTAAAAAGCCTTTCGTATAGGTTTCAAGAAGTCAGCTATCATTAAGTTTGCCTTGGCTAGTCTCCAGGTCACTGGTAAAGCGTTTATTTTCAGCTCACGTCAGCATCTTAGGACAGAGACATTTTAGTGTGTAGGATATTTGGAGGATCAAAGTATGTCCATAGTGGCTGGCGGAGGTGACCCTCCTTTTTTCCTTAACAAAAATGAACTTTTGTAGGATTTGAGTGGCCAAAAGGAAATTTTCTGCCTCTGAAGATGGTAGACTCTCCTTGCTTGGCTCCTGGGTCCCCTGACATGTGGGAACGTGGGAGCAGAGAGGCCATGCGTGATGACGCCGAGCAGTTTACGCAGCACGGTGCGTAGTCCGGAAAGGGCCACAGGCCTAGTCTTGGGACAGAGTGGAGGAAGACCGGGGTGCGCTGCTGATGTGCACAGAGAGGCCCGCCTGCTCTTAGGGTGGGTGGGCTCACGGTGACGTGTGAGATATCAGCGCCCCCACCCCACTGTTATCATAGGAGATTAGGAAAATGCAAATGTGAAACGGAGAAAGTAAGTCGCCTCTAATTCAACCACCCAAGGATAATTACAGATAACTGTTTGGTTTAGTTTCCTCCTGAGACAGAAAGGCATACAGTATTTACATTGCATATATAAAATTTGCATCCTGAAAATTGAGTTTATACTTCTTATATAGGTTTCTGTCCTCTTTTTATGTCTTTAATTTTTTATATAAAATAATTTATTTTTATCTTTTAAAATCTTATTGTATAAGTAATACATGTTTATTTTGGAAAAAGTTAGAAACTAAAGATCAACAAAAGTAACATAAAAGAACCAATATCGCACTAGTGGAAGAGACCCTTGAACAACGTGGGTTTGAACTCTGCGGGGTCCACTTAAACACGGAGTGTTTCGGTAAATATGGACGACCGTGCTACGTGGTTCCAAGTGGGTTGACTCGAAGGATGGGGAATCCTGGATGGGGAGGGCCCGCTGTAAAGTTACACTTGGATTTTCAGCCACATGGGGTCAGTGCCCTAACCCTTGTGCTGTTCAGGGGTCAATTGTGTAGTCTTTCAGAATTTTTTTTGGCTATGCATGTGCTTGCCATAAAAGTTTATATATTTAAGAATAGTTTCTTTAGTGCAAATATAGTTATAGACTGTTTTGTAACATGCTCTTTTCAGTTAATCTATTGTGAATACGTCTTTCCCTCTTTGACTTTTACTGAACCATGAGTGTTTTCCCCATGTCACTGTTTTAAATTGCCTTATTAAAGTCTTCAAGCATCTGGATATAGCGTCCTGATGTTTTTACCATTTCCTTTCTTATTTAACATTTAAGTTGTTTATGCTTTTTCAATATTATAAATAATATATCCTTGTATCTTTGTTTCACTAGGATAGATTCCTACAGTTGGATTTACTGAATTAACAAGGCTTTTTCAAGTTCTTTGTAGAATACCATGTTATGTTCTAGGAAGCATGTGCTGCTCTATACCTTCTCCTGCAGACTGTAGGCCTGCCTGTCTCGCTTAGCTGTAGCATGGCCTAGAAATGGCCATTGTTTTCTTTTTAAAAGACAGAAAGTGTTTAATATGATATATTAAAATATTTTGGAATAAGTTCACATAGTAAGACTCAAACAGTAGAGAAAGGTTTAGAGAGTGAAAGTTAAGTCTCCATCAGCCCCCGACTTTCAGTTCTCCAGCCAGGAGCAGCTCGCATACAGTTTCTTCTGCATCCTTTCAGGGGCATTCAAAGCACATACACATCTCCGCATCCCCGTTAATACCACCCAGTAGTAGTATTCTGGGCTTTTTTCTTCATTGACTGTATCTTAGGTATTGTTACAGCAGCCACATGGTGTTACATTGTATGTTGTATACACCTGTGTCATATAATCAGCAGGTCTCTGTGTAGATTGTTTCTGCCCTTTGTGTGTACAGGCAGAGCTGCAGTGAGCAGTCTGTTCTTTGACAGGTTCTGGGTCTTGTGATTTGCTTAAAAATACTTCCCAAGAGTGAAATCACTATTTTTTAAAACCCCACCGTGTCTTCTAATGCAGGTCCACACGGTGCAGGGCACACGCGTGTTTCAGAAATGATGAGTTCTCACTCATGCCTCCAGCCCCAGTCTCTCTGCCCCCCAGTTCCTGTTTGTGTGTCCCTGCCTCCACGTTGGGACATGGCTCCCGGCAGTGGCACACCTTCCTCCCCACATTCACTTGGTCCTGTGTTATACCTGAAATTGCTTGGGCCAAACTCCTGTAAGTGAACCCACTGAAGTGTCTTTCGGATTTGAAGTCCGTACAGGGTTATTGCATCTGTTTGCTTTCTCTTTTAGGCCCACCCCATTCCTGTCCTTACGATCTTTGGCTCTCAACGTACTGCCCTCAGTTAGAGTTGGGCTAGTGTGGCCAGAGACAGCTCCATGCAGGATAGGGATTGAACGCCGGGGAGTTCGTCTCTGAATATTAGGGTAGTAACTGTTAGACGCGGAGAAGACGCAGACAGGAGGCCCTCCTTTCTGTGCCCGCCCCATCCTGGGCTTTCAGCTTGTCTTTGCTGTGTTTCCTTTGTGATGATCAGCAAGTGTCTGCATATTCCTTGTCTTACTTCCCTGGTTTATTAACGTGGACTTCAGAATTTTGCCTGATTAAAAATCAGTTGGTATTTTAATTTTGATTGCATTCAATTTTTAAATTGTTAAAGGGGAGAGTTGTGTTCAGTATTGTCTCCAGTATGGACTCCTGTTGTCAGGACACCATTCAGTGATGTCCTGCTCCTGTGGCTTCAGCACAGTGTTCACATTTGTTCTCAGGTGTTTCAACATTTTTAAAAATATCATTTTAGGAAGTCTTTCAGATGTATGTTATTTGTTATTTGTCGGTAGGAGAGGGGTACATTCTTGTATATTGGTTTTGTAGCCTTCTCTTCTGCCAGATTCTCTTTGAGTTTTCAGGTGTACAACCTCATCTACAAATAATTAGGTGTTGAGATTTGTTTTGTTTTGTTTTGTTTTCACCTAGCACATGGGGGTTTAAAATAAACCAGATCTCAACCCCTTGAATTTTCGAACAATTTTAAAATAGCTGCAGACAGCATGTCACTACTTCACCTCTAAATACTTGAGTTTTATCCCCTAAAAACAAAGACACTTTTCCTCATTATCCCAAAACAGTTCCCACACTCAGGAATTTAACACAGCTCTGATAATCCAGCTGCAGACCTCCCCATCAGGAGGGGCAGGTCACTTCTGTGAGAGTGTGCTGGGGAGGTGAGTTGTGCGCAGAAGACTCACCTCTCTCTGTGACCCCAGAAGAGAAGCGTGAGGACGAGTTTGGAGGGAGAGAGGATGCAGGGTGATAGTGGGAGTCGAGGCCCTTCCTGCTGCCTTAGGGCAGGTTTCCCTTTCTCAGTTCACAGCTTCCTTAGTCTCTGTGTCTCAGTAAGTTCTTCACTGAGGCCAAACACTGAGTTCTTTTTATTGAGTAGTTAAATCTAAGCAGCCTAATGAGTCTTTGTGTCTTAAGAAACTTAGTCATTTGAAAAACTACCACATGTAAGTTGGGTACTGCATGACTTTTTAACCCTGAAATTTCCTGTTTCACATTGCTTTTCACTCGTTCCCTGCTTTTTAACCTAAGCAACTGCCGAAACCCAGCTTCACAAAGTTACGATGTCATCGGAAGTGGACGGTGTTGAGCCAGTCGTCTGTGTGACGCGAGACGGTCGTCGAGGGTTGTGTTTCCCTGAGAGTGTCTGGTGTCCCTTGGCCCCTGTGAGTTTGTCATGGTCCTCGGGCTGGATTGGGCTGCACGGCCTCATTTTTCTCTGTGAAGTGGAGACATTGCAGGTCTTCACAGAAGAATGAGGTGGTTGGAGAGAGGCGTGGGAAGCCTGCTTTTTGGAAGTGAGAGCAGAGCCTGACCAAGGACAGGTCCGTGGACTGTGTTCCATGGAACACAGGGACCCTGCTGCAGACAGATCTGTGTGTGTGGCGGCGGGCGGCAGGGAGCAGGGGATGTATGGTTTGTATGGTTTCCTTGCATCAGCCCCGGTGGGAGTCAGATGGTCGTTTGCATCAAGCTTCGGGTTTATGAAGTGTGTGTGATGGGACAGCAGGAGTCAGGGTGTCAGCAGAGGGATGAAATGATGTCACGTGGTCTAGGGTGGATCAGCAGGGAGGTGAAATGAAGCCTGGTGTGTGTGTGTGTGTGTGTGTGTGTGTGTGTGTGTGTGTGTGTGTGTGTGTGAGAGAGAGACACACACACACAGTCCTCTAGCGGGATGATGGCAGTGGGGTGGGGGGAAGATGGGTGAAGCAGTCCCACCGCCCTGGCACCCTGGGCGGGCCCAGTCCCGGGGGTGGTGGTCCAGGGCGCGAGGGACACTGAGCGAGGCCTCTTGCACCCCCGCCAGCCTCAGACCGCTGACGCACGTCAGCAGGACAGCAAGACCACTGTGCTCCGTCCTCACGTTCGTTTCAGATACACCTTCTGAAAGTTTCTCTACCTTCCTCCATGACTGGAAAGAGACTTGACAGTAATTTATCATTTCTAGGCGCTCTTAGGTTTTCATACGTTGTTTTCAAAATCTTCCCTTCATTTTATTTCCTCTTCCACACACTTTGTCCAGATTGTTTTCCAGTTTGTTCCCCAAGTGGAGCTCACAGCTCTTCTAATGTCTGCTGTTTACCCCGTGTGCTTGTGTCAGTTTCCCGTTGCCGTGACGTCGTCTCCCAAGGTGGTAGCCCATCACGTGCAGCAGCTGTGACGGCAGCTCACGCAGCCTGGTCTCATCTGAACCTTTTGTGGCTTTGATGAAACTCCAGCCGTCTTTGTCTCTCACTGTTGTGGTTGTAAGAACATAAACAGTTCATAGTTTCTGACTCCCAATTTTTTTTTCCAAGAGGCCTTTGAAAATGTGTATTTTCTGAAACCAGTTGATTTTACATTTCTGTCACTGCTAACCTGTCATCTGTTTCCTCTCTTAGAATATAACAGATTCTCTGTTAGATCAATACATAATCAGAGAGGAAAAGGTGGAATAGCCAGAAAAGAGGCTTTTTGTAACTGTGGTTTGAAGCTGGGAATGGAAACTGTGAAGTTGCTTCATCTTCTTCCCTTGCACCACCATTTGTGCTGCCAGGGAGAAGGTTCTGGAAGTTGGGGAGTGATATTCAGTAACTTGACCTTAGTAACCCCACGCTGAACAGGAATTCAGGACCAGTGATTTCACATGAGCAGAACAACAACGGAAAAGCTTACTTTGCTGTGCTTATTTCTAATGTGAAAATTTGTTGGCAATATATGAAAACGGTGCTCTTTTTGAAAAATTGGTTGTGTTAGGGTACCGGTTTGGAGTTTCCTGCTCTCACCTGCCAGTCTGGTTCGTACAGCACAGAGCTGGTGCGCAGCCGAGACAGGCCAGGACCCCGCTTGCGTGCTCTGCTCTCTCTGAATGTCACCTGTGCCATGGGGTGGCTCGCAGTGGATGGGGGGGAGGTGGGCCTGGAGGCGGAGCATCAGGCCTGCTGCCACCCCATCAGGTGCAACACAGTCGCGCAGTCATACCATGTAAGAGAGGAAGAATAGATATGGGAACACAATTATCAGTCTTTTCCATGTGTGTTAAATAATACGTTTTAGCTGCCTTTGCCTATTTTGTATGTTTTGTTTCTCAGTTAATTGATTTGAGTATGGTGTATTAGTATTGACTACAGGAATAATTCCTTACTGTTAGTAGTATTTAAAAATAACTGATAAGAATCTGCTAAGGTGAAGTAGACCCTTTGTCCCTGCTCTTACAGCTGAAGATACCTAGTGATGACACAGCGGAGAGATATAGAAGGACTCTGAAAGGTAGAAAGAAGGGGGTGGGCAGCTGGGGGGTTTCAGGACTTGAGGAGCAGTGTGGCAGTGAGTCCCCTGAGCTGCTTCTTTTCCTTGTGTACATCTGGACAGGATGCTGCCAACAGGCATAGATGAAAATGCGGCAAGAAAACTGGTTTCCCCACGGCCAGAACTGGGCAGAGGGTGGTCTCAAATGAGGAAATCTTGTTGACACTGCCAACCCTATTCCAGCCAGATGCCCACTGAAGACCTCGGCAGGGCTGAGTGGAGCGCGATTGTCTACCCCGTCCTGTCCCTCGGAAGCAGATGGCTCTCTGGTCCCCTGACCCCCTGGCATTCAGTAGGGAGCTAATCTTGCATCCCTCTGCTAGCGGAAGGAGGTGGCACACAGGTTCCCCCCAGCGGTGCTGGGGAACCAGGCTGGTCGCTGGCCTTGCGTCCTCTGCCGGCAGAAGCAGGGCATGTTCTGCTTCCCCGCCTGCACCATCACTCCACCAGCAGCCCTGACTTAGCCGCGTGTTGCAGGGTGGGCCAGTGTGCATGGCGCTGTCCACCGCCGGTGGCCGAGAGGCCCTGTGGGGTGGTCCTCCACTCCCCGCCTGGTTCTGTGCTCCCTCTGAACGGGGTGACGCCTGCTAAGAGACGAGCCTGGGGGACTGTGAGGGGCCCAGTGCTGCCGGTGCTCAGAGGAGGGCGGCGTCCTGGGGGTGGGCTCAGGTTTCCCTCGTGCACTATAGAAGCTCCTGTCAAAGGGGAAATGGCTCCCGAGAGCACCTGGGTGGGAGAAAGGACAGCATTTGGACATCAGAGCCTGGGGGCTCTGAGAGAAGGAAGAGGGGTGCAGGGAAAGGTCATGGGTGGCCCTGGAGGAGGGGAGGCAGGAAGGGCAAGTGTTACAGGGTGAGTGGCCTAAAGCAGTTAGTATTTATTGTATTTTATACTCTATTTGACTTTAAAAAATTCTTGTATCTTCAGCCAGATGGGGGCTGACAAGAATGCCATCCAACCCTGGGTGATCTGCTGGCCACAGAGCGATCACTGAAATACCCCAGGACCACCTGCTTCTGGGGGAGGCACTAGCCGCTGCTTCCACCTGGAGGGCCTGATGGGAACTCTGACTGCAGCGAATGCCATAAAATGGACAGGCCGCCCGCTGCCCCACCCCAGACCTCTCACTCCCCACTAAGCCTTGCTCGGGGCTGCCAGGTCGCAGAGAGGGAGGGAGGCCCACCCTGGTTCCCGGGACTTGCTGGACATAACACAGCGGCAGCAATGAAAACCTTCCATCACGTGGCCTGTTTACTTGTTGGCCCAGCATGTACTTGGTCCTGCTTTCACCATATGAGCAAATTGTACATAAACCAGAGTTTTCACTCAGAAAATTCTGACAAGTTTCTGAGTAACATCCACGTGGGTGTCTCCCAAATATACTAATCTGCTCATTTGGTAAAAAAGTGCGTGAAAAGAAGGTGGGTCTGAGCCCGAGCAGTGAAAGAATAGGGTGGGGGTGGGAGGTTGATTTCGCGATTGTAAGTCTTAGTGAAAGGCAGTTCAGGGTGCGGGTGTCCCCAGTGCTGCATTCAAGACAGGGGGCAAATTTTGTTAGGTGTTTTTTTTAAGCTCTTTATTGGAGTATAATTGCTTTACACTGTTGTGCCAGTTATTGCTGTACAACAAAGTGAATCAGCTGTATTTATACATATATCCCCATATCCCCTCCCTCCTGCGACTCCCTCCCACCCTCCCTATCCCAGCCCTCTAAGGCATCACCCATCGTTGAGTTGAGTTGCTCTCTCTGTGTCATGCAGCAGCTTCCCACTAGCTAGTTTACATTTGGTAGTGTGTATATGTCAATGCTACTCTCTCACTTTGTCCCAGCTTCCCCTTCGCCCCCCCTTCTGCCCTGTGTTCTCAAGTCCGTTCTCTACGTCTGCATCTTTATTCTTGCCCTGTCACTGGGTTCATCAGTACCATTTTCTTAGATTCCATGTATATGAGTTAGCATACGGTATTTGTTTTTCTCTTTCTGACTTACTTCGCTCTGTATGACAGCCTCTAGGTGCATCCACCTCACTACAAATAACTCAATTTCATTCCTTCTTATGGCTGAGTCATATTCCATTGTATATATGTGCCACATCTTCTTTATCCCGTTAGGTATTTTTCTAGACAGTTTCCAAGAAAGTGTTTTCTTTACTATCAACAGGATACTAACAAAATAGTAGTTCAATGTTTCCTTAAATTACTATGATAACACTAATTTAAAGTTATTTAAGGTGAAGTCACTACAAGATTGCTCAAAGTGTTCCATTCACCCACATCTTTTCCACAGGGGATACTCTGAGTAGTGTCAGTGAGCAGCCTCACTTTAATGCTCTTTCTGTGCGTGTGCGGGACTGTCGGGTGCAGTGATGAGAAGCAAGTCTGATGGGAGGAAATAGCTGTATACTGTGTTGTTTGGAAATGACAGTTTATGCTCATTGACAGGTCACACTCATTCTTTTCCATGTTTGGATCATTTAAATAAGTACCTGTAGTATGGAATGTCACATGAGTAAACTCACTGAACTTTGTACTAAGTCGGCAGTTCATTATTGAGTACTTCCTCTGTGCCGTGCACCGTTCAGCATCTTACATGCCTCGATGCACTTAACTTTATAACAACCCTGTGAGAGCAGGCATTGCTGTCGCCACTGTTTCACAGACTTCAAGCGGTCAGCACATGCAAACTCATACAGCTAGGGATTGGCAGCCTTAATGTGAACCAAGACCCAACTCCAGAACGTTTGGAACACCACTATCCTAATTGAAATATGAATAGTTGAAAATTTATAGTGGCTATATTTTCAATTACATAATTTTCAAAAGTTAAAACAGATGAAATAAATTTTAACATACTTGTGAAAATATATCCAAAATATTCTAATTAAAATATTAAAAGTTACTGAGCTATTTTACATTCTTTTTTTTTTTTCCAGTAAGTCTTTGAAATCCTCTGTATGTTTTATACTTATTCCACAGCTCTGTTCAGGTACTTAGCCAGGCATGTCTGGATGGGGTCGCAGACTTCTGTAATCAACTGCCTATAAACCAGATTGAAAGAATGATAGGTGTTTCCATTTAAAAATTTACCAGCTGTCATTTTGTTTTGAGGTAGTCTGTTAAACTCTCATCTTAGTTTAAATTCTTTCCTGACCCTTTTGTGGTGTTGAAGTCATTCTGCTTCTCTTTAAAGTTTTCACAGCATAGATGGACAAAATGCTGTTTACCTAGCAGCCAATTTGATACAATTCACTTTGCTCAAAAATTGTATTGTCCTCTCATCTTTTTTTTCCCTATGTTTCTGTCAACAAAGAAATTGCTTTTATATATTCATATTTGGACATGATGGTATATTTTTTTGAGAGGGAAAATAGCGTTTGTTCCAGAGGAAAGTATACTTTGTGTATCAGCCGTTTACAGCACGAGTTCTTTTAAGATGTGATGGTCCTGAAGCGTTTGCTCTGCTCACGGGTGGTCTTTCCTTTGCAGAACCTCATCTGCTCTGAGTGTGGGGATGAGTTCACCCTGCAGAGCCAGCTGGCTGTGCACATGGAGGAGCACCGCCAGGAGCTGGCCGGGAGCTGCACTCACACCTGCAAGGCCTGCGGGAAGGAGTTCGCGACGTCGTCACAGCTGAAGGAGCACATGAAGACCCATTATAAGATTAGGTGGGAGCCTTTTCTCAGAGTAGAAAAATATTGTACAATATATTAAAAATTGGCTTGCTTTGCTCTGATTGGTTTAAAATCTTGGGCTGCTTTGGAAACAAGAACAGGGCAACTCATCTGGTGTGGTGTGGGGATGTCTTTTATAACGTGTTATGTGTTGTGTCTACAGTAGGACAGATAAGGTGGAAAATCAAAAATAAATGTCAGGCTGTAGGGGTAGAAGTTTTTAGCTGTATTATATGTTAAAAGCTGTAGAACAAGGTACTGGCAATACATTTTCATGGGCTGGTAACAAGGTGTGTAGAGTGGATTTACAAGCACCAAATGAGCACCCTTTTTAATGAACTGGTTTATTTATACCACCTAACTATGTAGAGCTCAGATGTGTCCTACACTGTGCCTAGTGTGTATGTAAATATATAAATAAAATGTCCTTTAATCATTACAGACAGCCCTTCAGGCCAGGGTACTTTTATATCCCCATTGTGCAGATGAGAAGACGTAGGCTAGAGAGACCAAGTAACTTTCCCAAGGTTTTACAGCTCACAAGTCAAGTGTTGGGGATTTAAACCCTAATAGTCTGGCTTTCGAGCTCATCATATGAGCAGCCACACCTATATTTAAGTACGTATACACATTTATTCCTAGTAAAACTTAACATGTCTTCGAAATTTTATATTTGACCTATTCCTGATTATATGTTTTTACTGATATTTCCTTTTCTTTATCACATGAAATACAGAGTTCTTCCTGGCCCTTGGTGCTAAGTTAGCTAATAGTGGTGATCAGTGGTCACACTCATCGAACTAATCTCTACAACAAACTGTAAAAGCCAGTATTAATTAACTTTTTAACGACACTGTTATCAGTTTAACTTGCCACCATTCCAAGCTCCAATATTTAGGAAATACCTATACTTTTTAACAACCACCACCACGACAAAAAGTCCCACACCAGTTAATAAAGTTTGTAAAATGCCTGAATACTTTGTAGTATTTGTTTATCCTCTTAGGCACTGTGTTTTGGAAACGTGGACCGAACATCTCCATGTGATCCGGGTGCTCTCATGTGCCCCACTCCCTCCACCTTACTGATTGTTCCCACCGAACACTTCATCATCTCAGTGACTTTACCCCCAGATACTGCTTGCACTCTATCACACTAGACCTGTTTTGAGGAAGTTTTAACCCAGGTACTTTTGACTTGTCCCCAAAGGTTTGGGAGAGATGATTGGCGATCTTTGCGTGCTCATCATGCACTAGAGCACTCTGGCTTCCGGGTCTTCTGGAAGCCAGGCAGACCACCTCCCTCTCATGGAGCTGTTGTCTCACAGGGAAGACAGACAGTGACCAAGCCAGTGGGTTAGTCAGGCGACAGTTTGGGACCGTGGTGGTGCTGAGGAGGAAGTGAAATTGGACTCGTGGAGGGATGCTCCATGGGTGGGGCAGTTGGTGAGGCCCCTGTTTGGTGCAGACCTTCCTTAGGAGGAGCATTTGACATGGGACTCGGGTGAGGAGGAGACTCAGCCCTGCAGGTCTAGGGAGGTGTGCCCCTGGCATGGGGGTGGGGGGTGGGGGGAGCACATGCCACAGTCTGAGCCGCAGGGGAGACGGGATGATGAGAGCCTGCTTTGGTGGGGGAGGGCGGGTTCGGAGTGGCGCATGGGGCTGTGTGACGAGGATGTTATCCCAAGGGTAGCAGGAAGATTTGGGAGGGTTTTACACAAGATCGGGCTGCTCAGCCTTCAGGATGTGGCGTGGCTGCTGTGTGGCCGGGATTGAAGCAGGGAGACCCGTGGATCAGGGCTCCAGAAAGACAGCGCTGTTCTAAGGCCACAGTGGTACCTGCAGGGTGGAGAGATGGGAGCTTCTTTGAAGGTGTTTTGGGGTGAGACCAGCAGCTTTTGGAGATGGACTTGAAGTCAGAGGTGAGGAAGAAGGAAGAATCCAGTGCAACTTCCAAGATTTAAACTTCACTCCTGGGAGCTGCCGTCTCCTGTCATGGAAAGGAGCAGGCTGAGAATAAACGGTTTTATTTGGGACTTGCTAGGCTGGAGGCTCCAGGTGGCCTTCAGGAGGTGTCAGGTGAAGAGTTTGATGCCTGGGGCTGCTGTTGGAGGAGGGATCCGAGTTGTTGGGGGTGGGACTTTGGAGATCATCGGCGTCTGGGAGGAGCCTGCAGATGTAGGTGTCATACCTGCACAGGTATTTCTGTTTGATCCTCATAGGGAAAGCTTTGTCTAGAAGGGACATTGTGACCCCCCAAATGAATTTTATGGTATTGCATACACAAAACTAATACATGTGTGTATGTGTAGGACACATACGCATTTACATGTGGTTGATTTCTCCTTGAACCACATTCTGATGACCAGTCAGCTAAACTTTCCGATAGGATTTTAATTTAGAAGTGGTGGCACAAGGGATTCGACTTCTGAGCACTTTCCCTCTGTTTATACCAGGGTGTCGAGTACAAGGTCTTACAATCGGAACATCGACAGGAGTGGCTTCACGTATTCATGCCCGCACTGTGGAAAGACGTTCCAGAAGCCCAGTCAGCTGACTCGGCATATTAGGATACACACAGGTATGAGAGACGTTTACTTCTGGGTGGTTTCTGATGGGGCCTGAAGGGAAGAACGTGTGCTCTACAGCCAGCTAGACCTGAAATTTAATCTTGGCTTTTCCATAGTTTGCTGATAACCTTGGTGTTATGCGTGAGATTTTAAGTGGACAGTGGGATGTATGTCTGTGGCCACAGGGAACTGTTCTGCCCGGAGGGGTAGGTTTGGGGTCTCGAGTTTGGGTAACTGAAGTATGTGTGTTTTAATCCACGCGAGGCGCGTGCGGTGTGGAATGTTGCTTTGACCATCTTCTCCCTCTCCAGGGGAAAGGCCATTTAAGTGCAGCGAGTGTGGGAAGGCGTTTAACCAGAAGGGGGCGCTGCAGACGCACATGATCAAGCACACGGGAGAAAAGCCCCACGCGTGTGCCTTCTGCCCCGCCGCCTTTTCTCAGAAGGGCAATCTCCAGTCGCACGTGCAGAGGGTTCACTCAGAGGTGAGCCTCCCACAGGCTGCAGGATGGCCCAGGCCACACGGGGCCCCTGAGAAGTTCTGCCTTTTAGATGTAGAGGAAGTGTGTGCAGAGCAGACCCTGTTTAAAAAACATACATGTATATGTATGTAGACACACGTACATGCGCACACATACATACATATATAGACATATATACACACACACGTATGAACCTTTGGCTTATACATGGAAGAATTATAAAATACTATTTTCTATCATTTTACCAACAGTGTTGTAGCTTTGATGAATAAATATTTGAAAATAATCGTAATGCGGTAATTATGAGAATTACGATTAGTTACGGTCCAGTCAGCTGCATGTTAACCTATGCAGTCCCTTCAGTGAACCTGAAACACAGACACTTCCACGTGTAAGAAATGGAAAGACAAGAAATGAAATTGAGGAGAAAGTGTCTTTCTTGTGCTAGCATTGCCGACCTTGCGTGTGGGCCCGTTCACATTTCCTGTCAACAGAGTCCTGGGTGGTTTCCTTCGCTCCACACTGCATGTTAACTCACTGTCAGCAGAGCCGATGTTCCCAGTCTTTTGTTGTCTCCAGGTGATACTGATTTGTAAACCTCTGGAAGTATTTCTCTTAAGCTGCTTAACCTCCACTCTTATTAGCTGTCATGACTTGGTGTCTTGTTGAGTCTAATTGTAGATTATGAAGAAATATTTAAGCAACACAAACACTTTTATCATGGATCATTTATTTTATATAACTATTTCGGAGGACCAGAATTACCACATTCCTTAAAGCAAATGTGTATCTTTTAATTTTTCCCTTGGAATAAATCCTTAAGTAACACTAAAATGAAGAAAACCCCACATACTTCATACAGTTTATAAACAGACTGAGAATTTCATATGCAATGAATTACTTTTAAAGACTAAGTTTTATTATCTAAGACCCAGAGACACTAGAAAGAGCACACACATATTCATGAGATTACCTTTCGATCTGAGAAGAATAAATTTGGAATGCCTCTGCTTAAAGGTGATTGCTGAGGAATAAGTGATTTAAACGCACAGCCCCTGGGAAAATGGAAGCTTAGGACAGTCCTGGGGTGAGCGTGTTGGTGCTCCTGGGTTTAGGAACCCTTTCAGGGAGGTGGGGACACCTTGGACCTGCGGTGGGGCAGACTTGAATGTTCCAGGAACACCCTCTGAAGAGTGTTTGTGATATTACCTAGTCCTGAGATGGTTCTTAGCAAGATGCTAGGTGGAATGGAGGTTTTACCCAAATTCGAAGCTGGCCAGTATAACTCTTAACAGTAACTAGCGCTGGGTGTGAGTGATGGGGAGAGGATATTGTAGATGCTTTCTCTGTGCCTGGGTGGCCTGTTCGTGTTACTGCTCTGTTGTCCACGTTTGGCTCGGTCATGGTTTTAGAAAGTGGTCACTGATGTGGACAGTTGGAATCAGTGATGAAAAACGTGTACGTTGTACCGCCATCCTCCCTGCCTTGTATGTTTAAGGCTCAGAGTAAGATTATATCTAACTGTCTGGCCTTCATAGTTGAACACTGTGCTTCACCATTTAAGGAATTGAGAACACATCAGATACTTTTTTTTACTAGAGCACAATAACTGAAAACTGATTTTTCACTCCTGAAACAGTTCTAATTCATAGAAAAGACTGAAATTTCAATTAGTCTCATACTGGCAATATTGATTAAAGAGTTGGGTCATTGATTCCAGACCTATCTAACTTAAAAGGTATGATAAAGGGTTAGATTATTTCTGTCATTTTAATTGAATGGTAAATTATGATTTACTGTAATTTAAATATTTTAATCTAACAATTGTAAAAAATTGCTTTTTCTTTTTTTTATTCTTTAAGGTCAAGAATGGCCCTACCTATAATTGTACAGAATGTAGTTGTGTGTTTAAAAGTTTGGGTAGCTTGAACACGCACATCAGCAAGATGCATATGGGTGGGCCGCAGAATTCAACAGGCGCTGCAGAGACTGCTCACGTTTTAACGGTAAGCTTTGTAAGCTGATTGGTAGGAGGTATTCCTTTACCAAAATCTGTCATCTTAATTATGACCTTTAAAATGGAATATTATTTGGAATAGTATTTAGTATCATAAAGATGCTATGAAAGTTTCCTGTATGGAAGTATGATGCTAACTTTATTTGCTTAATTAGTGAAAGAAAATCAAATTTTTAAGTAATATTATGTGATTCCGATTTATGGGCTGTCACCTGAACCAGTTAAAAATAAGACACAATGTAATCATGAATTTATGAAATTGTGGTTCCTACAGTCTGGGTTACTGATGGTGATGATTGAGTAGTCTTCACCCTTATGTTATAACGTAAGGGTCACTTCTCTTTCGAAAGTAATATTTCTCCAGATCTAATGTGACTGATATTTTTTCCTGAGAGCTAGACTTTTGGGAAACTAAGTTGTATTTTCCAGTACACGTATGTAAAATTGCATGACTCCACACATACCCACATTTATTCCTTCTTTGTGGACTTTCGTAGCTGAGCCTCAACCTCCTGCTTTTACTGCCCTCCCAACTGATCACAGATGGCAGGGTCTAATCACGGAGGGTGGTGTCCTAACCAACAGCAGAGACTTTGGACACACGTGTCTCAGGAGTGCTGGGGTAGCTCATGAGCGCAGGCAGCCAGTGGCTTGTGTGACTCAGCAGCTGCCTCCTGACAAGCTAGGCAGTAGGCCCAGGGGGTATTCGGTTCCCAAGCCTGAGGTTCACATTTAGTGTTTGCTTTTTCTTTTCTTTTCTCACAATATTTGCAGCTTGGCATGAGTCCGCAGATTGCTCTTGATCAGGGAGAATGTTGTAAAGAAGTTCCAAAACTAGAGAATAATTAGAGTCTAATAATTAGGGCTTAAATTCTGTTTTGGACTGAGTATTTTTTACATAAACTTTTCAGTGTATAAATCAAGCAAATATTAGAGTTTTTATCATTTCCTTTGGCAGTATGCAAATTAAATATGTAGGTGTAGTGAATTACCTGGAATGATAATCCAAATCATTTTTAAAATTTATATTCTTAATAAAAAACTGAAAATATTGTAGAGGGGTTTGGAAACCCGGGATCCACCCCACCTTTTACCCGCGTTTGCGTGTGTGAGAGCTCTCCGTCAGGTTATACTTGCTGTCTTCCAGGACTGTCTAAGGGTCAGTGTCCAGCCTCCTGAGCACGGTCTCTTATTTTGCCTCTCCCATTTTCTAAATCTTGACCTTTTTGCTTTACTTTTGAGGGTTTTCTTCAACTTTTTCTTATAATTCTTTCCTTGAATTTTTTTTTAAGCTAGTAAGGTTTTTAACTTCTGAGGTCTTTCCTCGTGATCTGATTGTTTCTTTTTCAAGATATTCTCTGGTTTGATGCACGTTTCTTCGAAATCTAATTAGCCTTTTCGTTTAGAAACTCTCTTCTACTCACTGAACTGTCTCTCCCAGGCGTCTCCCCACTCCTCCCTTTTCAGATGTCTTAGAGCCCTGGTTTTCTGTATGTAAGACGGGAAACTGCCGCTGAACTTATTACATGTGAACAGAGCTGGTTGATCTCAGGGTTACTTATGATTGGCCAGGGAGCCAGCTCTTAAAATTGGGGTTCCTGGTAGCAGAATGTAAAAGGTTTTTTTGTTTAATCTAGGGAACTGAGGGCCACAAAAGGTGCCCTAGTTCTTCCCAAATAGTTTTTTCATTTTTATCTGTTAGAGGCAACCCCCCATTTTTTTGTCTGAAGGTGAGACATCTGCCTGACTGCCATCTGTTCTGTGGAGGAACACAGGAAGTGCATTGTCAGTCTTAAGTATTTTTTTTTTAAGATTTTTTTTGATATGGATCATTTTTTAAAGTCTTGATTGAATTCGTTAACCACTGGACCATCAGGGAAGTCCCTTAAGTATTTTAATGAATAGACTTTATTTTTTTAGAGCAGTTTTAGGTTTACAGTAAAAGTGGGCAGAACATACAGAGCACCTTGTAGACTCTTCTCCACCAGCTCACACAGTTACCCTGTTTTTACACGTTGCACTCGTGTGGTGCATTTGTTACAGTTGATGGGTAAATACTGATATATTACCTAAAGTCCACAGTTTATGTTAGGGTTCACTCTTTGTGGTGCATGTTCTATAGGTTTTGAATGATGTGTAATGTCCTGTTATCCACCATTATAGTATCGCACAGGGTGGCTGTCTGCCCCCACCATCTTCTGTGTGTGCATTTCAGATGCCTGGGTTTCTGAGGAATCAGATCAGCTCTCTCCTTACATATTCTTGGTTGTAGCTTTACAGAGCATTTATTCCTTCAACGCCCCTATTTTTCAGGAATTAAAAAAAACTTTTTTAGACCACAGTGATTTCTTTCTTCTTTTCTGTATTTTGTAACTCTTTTCCTCCTTCATTTAATGGACTGACAGGGAGATGAGGGTTGTGTGCTTAATCCCCCATCTTGAGGTGAGTCTCTGCCACCACTTACAAGACTTAAAAAGGCTTGTAGTAGAAAAATTCATCGAATATGTTTTTAAGAGCCAGTTTTGTGTCTGACTTAGTGAGGCAGTTTATTGAAAATTTATGTTTGGGATAGGAATTTTGAGATTTGAATGCTCATAAGAAAGATATGCCTGTTTCTTTCCTTTTTTAAAAAATTGGTGTACAGATTCACATAATTGTTTGTGTTTTTAACTAAACGTTGCTGTGTTTCAGGCCACGCTGTTTCAGGCTCTGCCTCTTCAGCAGACGGAAGCCCAGGCCCCGCCCGCTCCGGGTCCTCAGAGTGCGCAGGCGGTGACCGATGTCATCCAGCAGCTGCTGGAGCTGTCGGAGCCGGGGCCCGGGGAGCCCAGCCAGCCGCCGCAGGCCGGCCCGCCGCTGAGCGTCACCGTGGGGATCAACCAGGACATCCTGCAGGTGAGGCGCACGTGCCTGCTCCTGTCTGGGTTTGCCAGGGCCTGGGTATTGTTGTTGAAAGCTAAATGTTCAGGGCTTGTCAGAGTAAAGGGATCTTCATTAAAATGTGTCCTAAGTGAAGAAATTATATAGAAACAAAATATGCTTGTTTGATTACTTATGGACAGTGCAGAATTTGAAATGATTTATTAATCTATAAATAAAAAGTTTAAAATGCCTGTTTTTCCTCTGTAAGTGAATATTCTTGGCAAGTATAGGCTTTTCAGAACTTTCTTGTCTGCTCCTGTTGATAGAGGGTACGCAACACTTGACTCTTTCCCGAGCTCCTTGGAGACGCTGCCGCCTGTTTTGACAGCGTGTGGGCGGCCCTGCTCGTGTGGGGCGGGGGCGGGTGCAGCAGAGGGCTCTTCCGGTCCTTCCTCCCCAGCCCAGTTCCACAGTCACTGTCTTCATCCCCAAACAGAGACAGCCTTCCTGCTCCTCTCGCTCTGTTTACCTACCAGTCGTAAACACTAACCTCTCCTGTGCCTCTGTGGTGACACGTTGGCCAGGGTGTGAGGAATCTCAGCATGTCACGACAGCCGATGTCATGAGGCTGAACCCACGGTAGTTTCAGACAGTGCTTCCCAAATGTGTTATGACAGCTAGAGTTGTCTGAGGTAAAGTGTCTGAAAGGAAGGTGCTGACCTTTAATCCCTTTAGTGCAGAGATTTGCACACTTGCCATGCCAAAGTTTGGGCGGAGGTGAGATGTCAGATGTCAAAAGGGTGCTTCAGCCTCCGAGAGCTGGACGTTTCACTTGTAGATGGCGACTGGGCGATGTAGGTTTTATGCCTAGTGGGGAGGAGTCAGGCTTGAGCGCGGCTTTGTCATTGACTTTGGCGGGCAGGTGTGGGCAGCATGCGTCCTAACCTCCTAGTTCTGTTCTGTCTCAGCAAGCCTTAGAAAACAGTGGGCTGTCTTCAATTCCAGTTGCAGTGCATCCTAGCGACCCCAGCCATGCCAAGGCCGCAGCAGCTCAGGGGCAGACTCCGGACGCTCCCAACGCTTCAAGTGAGCCGCCTGACCCTACAGACACAGAGCAAGAAAAGGAGCAGGAAAGCCCAGAGAAGTTGGATAAAAAAGAAAAAAAGATTATAAAGAAGAAATCACCATTTCTGCCTGGTAATTTTAATGCTTTAAGGTCTAGACATTTTGGGTGGTATATTGCTGCTTTTTAAGAAACGTGCCCTCCTTCTTCCTTCTGAGGGTGGTAAGTTTGTTGAAGGCTCTGATAGTAGCTACCTAATAGCATTTGTTTGCCGTCAACTGTGTTACACGTACTTCTTCTTGGGCTGCCAGCATCCCACGGCGTGGTTCAGGCCCCTCCTTCCCTCCAGTCTCTGCCCCTTCGCTCCCCGGTGCAGCCACCTGATGCTTCTAAAGCCCCTCTGCTCAGAACCCTGGGCCCTGTCCCGCCATGCCCAGCTCCGTCTCTCGGCCCACAAGCCCTCCGCTGCCTGCCCCCACGTGCACTTCTGTCTCCCCTCCTGGTCACCTGGAGGCAAGCGTATATTATGGTGAGGGTGGACTCCTGCTGTTTTCTCAGCATTCTCGTGTCTTCTGAACAGCACACATTTCCACTGGCTTTTCTGCATCACGGATGTCTTCCTCCCCACCCTCCTCTCCCGTTCTCGGTCTAGACTCAGGCAGTTTGCTCTTTTATCTAACACTTTATACTTCCACTTTTTTATCCATTACAACGTGATCACAGTGATATGTCCAGTTACTATCTGTACACTTTCATATTTTAAACCAAGTCTTTGACTCAGTTTTATTTTTTTGTTTCCAAATGAACACCCAGCTGCCCAAACACCATTAATTGAATGTCACATTTTCTCCACTAAAATACAGTGCTGCCTTTTATCATATCTTACACTCTCAAACCTGTATGGATCTTTTCTGGACTTTATTCCAGTAATCTGTCTTTTTATTCATGTGTTGTGATACCAAATGGGTTTAGCTTTATTGTGTGTCTTATAACTAGGATGCCTAGTCCTCTCTCATCATACTTTTTTTAAAGTATATTTTTTACTGCTTTTGCATATTTATTTTTTCATATGTACTTTAAAAACATCTGCTAAACTTCCAAAACGAGTTCTAAAAAAATCTTATTGGTATTTGCATATAAGTGATTTAATTAGAGAGAATTGATGCCTTTATAACTTTTTGTCTTTATTGCTAAAGAATAGGGTTAATACGGGATTATATGAAATCATGTGTGTGAAACTTTTGAAAATTGTAAAACACTATGGAATTTAAAGAATCTTTCATTCAATAAAAAGAATAAGTTAAGAAAAAAGAGCAGAGTATGCATTTCCATTCACTCAGATCTTTTTTTTTCCGTATTTTAGTGGTGTTCCAGCATCTTCTTCTGGGTTTTGTTTGTAGATATGAAGGATGTTGATTTTCATGTAGTAAAATGTGGGCCTCTTTCTGAGTTTTAGTTTTTTAGGTATATAATTATATCATTTGTAAACAATGATTTTACCTTTTCCTTTATTGCGATTACTGTGTATTTCTTTATCTTGTCTGGTTACACTGACTAGGACCACCCAAACGTGACAAATTACTGGCTGTGTAACAGTGGACTTTTTCCTGACCTTAGTAGGGTTGCTTTTAGTATTTTCCTGTTAAGTCAAACGTTGTATTGGTGTGTCTTATTCACCTCCTCCTGTTTTTAGGCAGTTTTTTAAAACTTAAAACTAGATGTTGAATTTTAGTAAATGCCGTTTCATCTTGAAGATGATTATATATGTTTTTTCTTCTAAAATTTATTAATGTGTTTGAGGAGAAAAACTATTGCCCAGTACCTGGAAAGATTGATATGTGGGAATGCAGAACTGGTTTTCCAGATCATTCAGTTTATCAAAGGGTCAGAAATCTGGATTCAGTTTTCCTTTTCTAACACTGCCTGGGCCAAACAAAATATATGCAGGCAGGTTTGGAGACAGCTTCAGGTTTGAAGCTTCAGCTGCCATTTTGTTCCAAGAAATAATTAGAACCTGGTGACCGTTTTATGTCATCTTATGTAATTAAAGATATATTTTCATTTTTGTTTGGGAAAAAATCTGATTTGGGGAGATGATTTCCAAATTTTAGCTAATAGATATTATAGTTCTCGCTTATATTTTTGTACCTTGCTTTTCTGATTTATAATGAAAAGACCTTTTGGTAATTATTGCACTTTTCTAAATTAATTTCTACCTATTAGTTTTAAGCAATCTTAAGTTTTAGACTTCCTTAATATAAGCAATATCACCTTAAAAGAAGTTTGTTTCTCTCACTTTAAAAACCATTTCCTTTGTTCCCTGCTCTTTTTTCCCCACTCATGGTTTGTGTATGTTTTTAGAACATAAAACATATGTTCTGTTCTTGTTTTTAGAAAAATATTTTTCATTCTTTTACATAACCTCTTTCTCTATGTTAATTAGTCCCACAAAGAGCATTATATTCAGGAAAATACATTTTCTCTCCTTACAGATTCACTTGCACATAAGGAAAATTTTTGTATTTACTGATAGCAAAAAGAAGGAAACAATTTCTTTTTTCCTAATAAAACTATGTCTGTAAAGATACGGTGAAAATTTTGTGATGAATTTCATCAGTGTGGCCAAAGTCTCTTTGATTTCAAGTGGATTCTTTACCTTATTGTAGGTATCTATTTAATTTCTGATGAATAAATCTAACTGAAGTTTAAAAAGGTGATTCTGCCAAATTAAAAATTTGCCAATTTAGATATTATTTTACTTATTATGTTTGCATAAATTCTACTTGTGATTTTTCTTCTGATAGGACTAGCTTTAAACGTGGTTCACGGTTGAACAGTAATGTTTAGGGTTACCAAAGAATCTTCTGCATTTGCTCATGAATCATGAACTCATTCGTGATCAAATACACTATTTCCTTTTTTTAACTGTTTATCAGTTCCTTTCTGTAGCATAAGAACTTAACCATTTCCTCATTATTTGTATTTTTTTTATTAGTGGTAGCAGGTCGGCTCAGACAGTATGTACTGTAAGTTCACTCCTCTCCATGTGGAGTTAGTCTTGGAGCCACTGGATCACACGTACTGTTATTTACATTTGTAGCAGACTGAGTCTGCACTGCTGATTCTTGATTTATATCACAGTACCTGTCTAGCTAGTGTTCTTATATCTCCTGGGCTATGATCTGTGTTCTCACTGGGCTGTTAGGGCTTCTGAGAGACTCAGTCGTAGCGGCTGTCATTTCAGCTTTTATGGAAGTTTCAAGGTTCTCCACAGTTGACCATATATCCTTTATAGGTATGGTGTGCTGTCCAATCCTAAGCGTAGAAGGACATTAATGTTTGATGTAATGCAGTTGCGAGGCCATGTTGGACCGTTTTTGTTGTCATTTTCCTCCAGGGTCGATCCGCGAGGAGAACGGTGTACGATGGCACGTGTGTCCCTACTGCACCAAGGAGTTCCGGAAGCCCAGCGACCTGGTGCGCCACATCCGCATCCACACCCACGAGAAGCCCTTCAAGTGTCCACAGTGCTTCCGGGCCTTCGCCGTGAAGAGCACGCTGACCGCCCACATCAAAACGCACACGGGCATCAAGGCGTTCAAGTGCCAGTACTGCATGAAGAGCTTCTCCACCTCGGGGAGCCTCAAGGTGCACATCCGCCTGCATACAGGTGCGAGGGGCCCTCCCCTCTCGCGCAGATGGTTCACGGAGGGGTCTGCGGTGACATCTGAGCACGTGGAGTGCCCACTGCTCTTTATTTTAAAGACCGTAATAGTTACCTTCTGTAGGCTGGGGACACGGTACATGCTGCTGACCATGTGCCCTTGGTCCTCGTGGAGCCGATGGCCTCAAGAGGGAGCATTAAACTGCAGCGCTTCTGAGTGAGGGCAGGAGGGCGGGAGTGAGGAGGGAGGTGCTGTGGTCGCCGGCTTCAGGTGCAAACCAGGAGGGCTTCCCCAGGAGGAGGCGGGCATCTCCCCTGGCAGGGCCTCTTGGTTTTCGCTGCCATGCGTCAGGCTGGGAGCACTTGGCTGAGACCTCAGGCAGGGAGGGAAACCTTAAGACCTCCTCTACGTTTCAGATATTTTTAGTCAGTATTAAGGCACGAAAACTTTCATATTCAGGCTCCAATTTTGTTTATAGTAGCTTTCTTGGATATAATTCACAAATCATAAAATTCACTCTTTTAACGTGTGCAGTTCAGAATTGTGCAACCCCCACCACTATCTAATTTCGGAACATTTTTGTCACCCCAGAAGAAACCCTGTACCCATTAGCAGTAACTTCTCCTCACCCTGTGGGCTCCTGGGCTGAGCTGAGCCTGTGGATGCGTATTCGAAAAGCTGAAATAAGACTATTTTGATATATGTCTTTCTTTGGAGTCTGCATTTTCATTTACCAATAAAATTATACGTGAAGGAAACTTCCTTCAGAAAAGGGCAGTCATAGGAGAAGAGTGTTAAGAGGATGTCATGACTGGCACCAGCAGCAGCGGCATCTTTATTTACAATCAGTAACAACCACCATTTACAGCTCATTACTAAACACAGCATTCCAAACACAGCAGCAGGCCAGTTACAGACGTGAATGGTTTGAGAGAGGAGAGCAGCCCTACACATGTTAGTTGTTAAGGACTGCTAGTTGTTTGAACATCCACTTTACCATTTTAGGCTTGTCATCCCCAAAAGAAACCCTGAAAATAGTAAATGCTCTTTTTTACTTAAAATGCTCTTATTACATGCCTTAACATCTATGATGTGCACTATATACAAACAAGGGAAAATAAGTCTATTTTATAATATCCATGAAATTATATACATATAGCATAAAATGACAAGGTGAGTATTCAGATTAATATTAAAATACTAGAATTTTATGTTGTCGTGAACTGAGATGTATTTCTTTGAAATAATTCTACAGTCTACTTTTATTTTTATTAGGAGTCAGACCTTTTGCTTGTCCTCACTGTGACAAGAAATTTCGAACCTCAGGCCACAGGAAGACTCACATCGCTTCTCACTTTAAACACACGGAGTTAAGGAAGATGAGGCACCAGCGTAAACCTGCAAAGGTTCGTGTTGGCAAGGCGAATGTTCCAGTCCCCGATATTCCTTTGCAGGAGCCAATTCTCATAACAGACGTAGGTAAGACTCTTCCCTTGGTACCTTGCAAAGGGCGTGTGAATGTTACGGTGCTGCGTAGCTAGGCAGTTGTATGCGTGGTGTCAGCAGAGTTGTTGTTAAGCATTGTTTTGCTTTATGGGCCAGTGTGTCCCACAGTCAAATTAAGATCCTGGTCCTCTCTCAGCTTCTGCTCAGATTATGTTCTTGGTAAGAGGAAAGTGGTGTGTAAGTGAAGATGTTAGTATGCGTCCTCACCGAGGAAGGCTCTGCTGCAGTGGACCTGTCGGGCGGATGGGTGTCCTGAGTGGAACCTGTAGCGTGCTGTGTCGTTTACATGTTAGAATCCCTGCCTGCTGTGTAGTAGATCATTATCCTGGGCTGCTTTAACCTGTGAGTCAGAAAGAACATCTGCCAGCTTGTAAGTTCTTTTTAGGCTTAGTGTTGTTATAATCAAGGTAAATTATGAGTTTGTTCACTAGCTACAAAGAAAACACCATTTATGAGAATCTTCAGCAAAATGTAGGTCCTAGAACAGAATTAAAGAAAACTCATTAAATTCTGTGCAAGAATTTACATTTTTATGCAATTCCTGTGTTTCATCACTGTCTTAGGCAAGATAATCTAGTCTGTGAACAAAAGTAATATCAAACAAGATATGATTTAATATAAATAAAGCTTAAATGATATAAAGAGATATTATAGATTAATGTCAGTTATAGTCCACTAATAAGATAATCAACAGTCATGAGCTTTTATGTATCTAGGAGCTTAGCATCCAAATATGTAAACCAGAAACAGAAGAAAGGAGAAGTATTCAAATTCTGAACCATAGTGAGAGATCTTCAATTAGATCAGTTTAAATACAGTGAGACTGAAGAGGATTTGAAACACATGTATAGAAAGGGTTATTTAATAGCTTAAAAATCTTTTTCTCCAAAGTACACACTCTTTTAAATATGGATGAAATAGAAGTTGATCACATTCTAGGGTATAGAGAAATAATCAGGTTTCCAAAAATAGATGTTGTGCAGGACACGATCTTTGATTACAATTCAATGAAAACATATATTAATAGAAAATAGCTATCTGAAATTTCATTATATGGAAAAGAAAGACTCAAAACTGTAGTTACATACTAGAAATGGGAGCATTTTATAAACAGATTGGATGGACCAAAGCTGTTATCAGAAAAATTAAGACTTTTAAGAAGTATTTCTTACTAAAAAATAAAAATGAAAAATGAAATAGTAACTCGAAAAGGTAGAAAAATGAAAAGCAAGTAGCAAAAAGTAATTAATAAGTATAAAAATTTAAGACAGAAGACAAGATTCTAGTGAACATAATTTTACTGTTTTTAAAAAGTAAACAGTAAAATAGATAACTTGACATGTCTCTAGTAAACTAAAGACTGAGAAAATATAATATTAGGAATGAGAACCAAGCTATAAGCACAGATACAGATGAGATGAAAAACGTTTGCAAATACTCTACAACTTTTTGCTAACACATTTGAAAATTTAGATGAAATGGGTTTTTTTCTAGAATAGTGTACTTACCAGAATTGAATCTAGAAGAAATGGAAAACCCCAAAGGACAACAAGTTTGAGAGCACCCTCCCCAAATACCAGCCTGCAATGGTTTTATGTGTGATTTCTGCTAAGCTTCCTAGGAACTGTGATTCTCAGGGTGTGTAATCGTTTGGGGTATGGAAGCTGGTCGGAACTCCCCTGGTCGGTTGGGATACTTTGATGTCATTGTGCAGTTTTGGCAGCTCACAAAACAAAGCAACAGACCAGCTTCACTTAATGTGTATTTAATCTTCACCATAGTATCTAGGTTCTCAGTGGTTTGTGTTATTCCTAAAAAGTAAAAAAATCTCTAAAAGTCAGGACAGATTAAACACTTATTTAGCAGCGCTAGAATTACCCTTCATGCTTGAGGGTCACCCTCAAATTACCCGTTTTTTCAGGTTGCCATGAATCAGGTTACACACCTGTGGGCTTCTTGCCGTTAAGTTTACAAACCTTAGCTGAGTTAAACTGGAGCCCTGATTCTCCAGACTTCTTCTGAGGTTAAATTGGGGAATACTGTGCTTTTAGCTTCACAGGCATCTGTCTCTTAGACCAGATTAGCAGAAGCAGAATCCTCCTTTGTCCCAGGCTGAGCAGAATACCTGGGGGAAGTGATTCACAGACTGGCTTCACATTGTAAAATGTAAAATACTTAAACATACGTTTCACACTTTGTTGTTATTTGTGTTTGTCTCTTCTCTCAGAATCTGAGCTCCTTGGGGCTACATAGAAAAAATATGACTGTAATTACATTTGGGGGACAGATCTTGATAAAAACATGACAGAGAGGGTTTAGCATAGATTAGTTACAATTATTTGACTTAATTGGGAGAGGAGGTGTTCCAGTTCAGTCTAGTTACTTGATACACAATATGTTTTACACTACTGCTGTCATTTAGGAAACTATTAGAATGCATCAAAAACTACTACACTAAGTAATTTAATCTCTGCACATGAAGGGAGTGTTGTTGGATGGAATAGTCCCATGTAGTTGTATAACTGTAAAAACTTCCAGAGCTGCTTGGGAACTTAAAAGTAGTCTTTCCCAGACTTGTCTACACTGCTCTTCATTTTCACAGATGTGAAAACTGGGGCCTAGAGAGGGTTCTAACGTTGCTTTTAGGGCTCTACAACTAGAGCTCAGGGGAAGAGAAGCTGTTCAACCCCAGACCTCCTGGTACGGAAAAGAAAGGAATAACTAATCATTCTGTTGGTGGGACCTGTTTATGATGGAGAACTTGTTGCCATGGAACATAGGCTCCACAGGAGAAAGCTGGGAGAGTAGTGGGGCTGGAGGGGGGGACCCTGCACAGAATGGGGGTGACACGGAGAGGAGGGACATCTGTGGGCCTTAGAGGGGCTGACAGCTTCAAGGCCTGGCGTGGACAGCCAGTCTGAAGTCTCCAGGTAGATTCTGCCATCCGGCTGCTTCAGTGCAGGCTGGAGGTCAGGCCTGAGGCAGCACACCGGTGGTGAGCTTCCTGAAGGTGCTAAATCAGCTGCAGCCTGGGGCCTGGGACCAGGAGTCCCGCCTGGCTGCTCGGTGCAAGCTGCACAGCTGTGCCGTCTGCCACGCTTTGTGTCTACACTGCAGACTCTGGGGAGAAGTCCACCCGAAATCCTGCTTTATTAACTGGCTTCAGGTCTGATGAGTAGGTAAGCTTTTGAACCCCTGCCCCATCCACACACACCCAATAAGGCATATATATATATATTTCCCTATGAAACAGATGTAAGACACAGTAGGAGGGCTTTTTACTTTTCAAATATTACCGTGTGAATTTCATTTACTTTATCTTCTTCCATAAATCTGTATAATTTATATAACTAATTCATATAACTGCTTAAATTATTTCACTTTCCTATGTTCCTTTTCAATGTATATCTTGTCTAATAAAGTATATAAAATTAATTTCTCACATTTATGTATTTGCACAGTTCATTTTAATTGCGGGAGGAGAGTCTAGAACATTTTTGTTGGTGTTTTTCTTAGAAATCACTCGTTCTGTGAAGCTCAGCAACGAACAAGAATATGGCTTGTCAGCTGTTGTTCGGACGCACAGTCTTAATCAGGTGGTACTTTTATGCTAATAGTTACTGAATCTGTTTGCATAAAATACCGAGTAACTGTGCCTCATGGTCAGTGCTGTGTGACGCATGCGCCCGCCCCGCTGAGCGCTTGAGGCCCACAGTCTCCTGAGCGCAGTGGTGCCCGGAGCCGGCACTCTTGTGGTTGCCATCGTGGAAGACGCTCGCTTGAGTGTCCTGTTCTCTGCGTAGCACCGAACATGATTCCCTCAGAGTAGATGGCCCGTACCGGTTGACCGTAAGACCGTGGATAAACGACCCTGGTTTGGAGTCGTGCGTGTTTCTTTCTTTTCTTTCTTTCTCTCTTTCTTTCTTTCTCTGATTTTGTGGACCCTGAGCACAGGGTCATTCATGTATTTGGTCACACCTCCGTGTCCCCCTTGGCAGGTCTCTCTGGCTCAGGGCTGCATCCGTGACCTTGGGGCAGGCCCCAGGCTCCAGAAGCTGTAGCCCAGGGAGTGGGGAAAAGAAGAAAGAGAGCCAGCAGCGACAAGCACTGGGACAGAATCAGTGAGCCTGTGGAGGTGGGAAAGTGAGGGCTTGTTCAGAAGCGCAGCTTGACGCTGGCTGCATAGGGCATGGAGAGAGATGGGGGCCCGTGCCGGGAGGCCAGGCCAGGTGGCTACGGTGGTTCTGTTCCTGGTGGTAGACCATGGGAGGTGTTTGAGCAAATTGCTGTTAGGGTCACAGCTCACTGTAGTAGGAACATTTTTCTGTTGGTGGTACGAGAAGGCAGAGCAGAACATTAAGGAGGCTGGTCTAGGTGCATATCTGACACAGAGTCACGTAGAAGGGAGAATGTGCGTCTGGGTTTAAAAATCGGCCCTGGTACGGCCACCTTGCCTCTGGGCACCAGGCGTGTCATCCAGTCTACGGCAGACTTAGTACGTGTGTCCTGGGGAAGGTGGTGGGGTGGCCTGAGGGACTGAAGTTTTCTCTTTCGAGGGAGAGAGAGGAGGTGTTGGGAACAAGCAGGGCGACGCCGCGAAGGGTAGAGTGATGCTGGAGCTGCCCGAGGGGGGGGTCTCTGCACGGAACCCACGCGGCTCCCCTAGTCCTGAATCCTGCCGAAATGGCAGCTCTTTGAGTGTGAGCCATGTGGATTGTACACACATCGTAAGGGAGGTTCCGAATTCTCTTTGAAAAGTAAGTGGGCTGCTCATGCAGCATCGGGAAGGGCAGGTCTGTTCACTGTGAGCAAAGCAATTTCTATGTATATACCGAATCTCTGCAGCCTCGCCGTTTCCCCCGTTGCTCGAGATTGGTGGCAGTGGAAACAGAAGTGAGGAAACGAGAACGTTGGCCAAGTGTGAGCTCCAGGGCCGGCACGTGGCAGACTTAGTGAGCGGCCTCAGGACCCTGAAATCCTGGCCCCTGCTGACTAGGAGGGTGGGCTCCTTACGCACAGCTGGGAGGATTGGAGGAAGAAGAGGTTTGGGGGGATGGGGTGAGCTATATAACCTGCACTGTTAGGAACAGTATGTTCGAGTGAATGGTGCAGCTGAAGGAGCAGAGGGGCTGGCCCAGAGTCTTGGCCGGTAGCCGCGCTGTCTTGGCGGGAGGAGGAAAAGCCCAGGTAGAACTGACAGTGTACAGCTTCCCCTTGTTGTTCCAGGTAAATATTAAGTAATTCAGAGGGTTCACATGTATGTGTGTCCTGAATTGTGTAAATAATTCAGTGGCTTGATCAAGACATACTTACTACATGGTCAACCTAAGGGAATTCTTTATTCACTGAGAGTATGTAAAACCCGAAATATTTAAGATTGTAATTTTGCTATTTGCAGATATTCCTTTAATAAAATTTCTATGAAAACCCTGACTTTTTTAGAACAAAAGATCATGTTGGAATCATTTCTGTCTTGAGTTTGTTATGGTACCTGGGGTACAGTCTTCATATTGACCAAATAAGGGACCTAAAACCCTAATTAACCTAGATGTTGATGTAATTGTTTAAATTTCATGCCAGTAGATGCTCATATAGAAAGTAAATGTAGAAATCCATGAAAGATTCACTCTAGAACAAAGAGGAGTACTTGTGACGATATAAATATTTCTTATGTTGAAAAGAATATCTATCTTATATATTAACTTTATAAGTATTTCCTGATAGGTGTTTTTTAAGTAGCCAGTTCCTAGCATAATTAAAATAGCATTTAGTCACAACATTGGAATCTAGCTTCTCAGGATTTTTATCTTCTGGGTAAAGCAGATGCCTTTTGACGTTTAACCTTTTTAGTAGCATTGACGGTGAATTCCTGATTTTCTTTTGGTTTGTAGGTCTTATCCAGCCCATTCCAAGAAACCAATTTTTTCCAAGTTATTTTAATAATAATTTTGTAAATGAAGCAGATAGACCATACAAGTGTTTTTACTGTCATCGTGCCTATAAAAAATCTTGCCATCTTAAACAACACATCAGGTAAGGTAATATAGATGCAGAGATGGAAATTTATCGTTACAGTGATTTAGTGATCCTGTGACTTGTGGAAATACTAAGAATGGTAGTGTTAGCTATGTTATTTAAAAAGTCAGTTTTGACCCCAAAATGTTTATTGATAATTGATATTTTCATTCTTTAGTGGCTTGACCGAAATGTTGTACCCACAAATTGCCGCTGAGTTTTATTGCCACTCCTGCTGTGTTTCAGTATTTGCAGTTTCTAGGGCGTGCCGAGGAAGTGCTTAGTTTGTTTCATTAGGAGTGTGCTCTTTCACAGTTTTTCAGGTGTGTGCATCAGAGTTTAGATTAATTCTTGGTGCTAGCACAGTGAGAAGGAGGTAGAAACCCTGATCACAAGCGAGAGTGAGGGGTCATGACAAGAGGACAGAATGTAGAAGAGAACATGGGTCTGGTTTTGTGTCGGTCATGTCTGAGCCCCAGGACTTCAGATGAGTCAGCTGAGTGCTGTGTCTCAGGGGTCCTGTTGGGGGGACGTAAGAGCTGTGTCTCTGCTGCTGAGCTCAGAAAAGGGGTGGTCGAGTGAGGTCATTACAAGCATGCGTTCCAAATTACAAAGTGCCTGAAAGCGGAAGATGCTGATTCATTCCCATTTTTATTCTTTTTAGATCACACACAGGTGAAAAGCCTTTTAAATGTTCTCAGTGTGGAAGAGGCTTTGTTTCTGCAGGAGTGCTCAAAGCGCACGTCCGAACGCACACTGGACTGAAGTCTTTCAAGTGTCTGATATGTAACGGCGCCTTCACTACAGGTGGCAGCCTGCGGCGACACATGGGCATCCATAACGACCTGCGCCCCTACATGTGCCCCTATTGCCAGAAGACCTTTAAGACCTCACTAAATTGCAAAAAGCACATGAAAACCCATAGGTGGGTATGATTCCCAGATGACGGGGGCGGGGGGGGGAGTGTTTTTAAGAAATAGTTGTCTTTGTTTCCTATATTATTACTTCTAGCTTGAGGTGTATGAGCTAAAGAAACCTCTATATCAGTGCTTAAGGATCTATTGAGAACCACAGACTAAAGCATAACATTTTTATTTTTAATGTAATATCGAAGTAGTTATGTTGGGCCAAAGGCTTTGTAAACTCTCTTAAAACTGATAGTCAGTAGTAGGTAAAATGCTAGGTAGTGTCTACTATAATTAGGTAATGGAGGTTTCAAAAAGGAAAAGCTTGGTCAGCTCTGTGCCTTCCAGGCATATCATTAGTGTTATCTGAATGGTACTATTCTAGGTTGTTGACAAAAAGAACATAAGTTTTAGCTATCACACAAATCCATCATTAAAGCTCACTTAGAGTTTTGCTCGATTAGAGGCCTGTCTCATCTCTAAGTGGGGGTGACCCAGAGGGCCCTTGCAGAGATGCGTTTCTGACTATATCTGAGCTTATTCAGTGGGTGTTTCTGTGAAGCCACAGAACTCTGTATTGTAATGGAAAGCCTGGACAAGGGGACCACATGCTAGGAGACTTTGAAAACAAGACTTACCAGGCTGACCGTGAAAGAATATTAGCCTCTGCCCTAGAATGTTTACCTCTGGGCAGTATTTTAACCCAGGTGTCTCTGTCCAGGTGTTACTGACGAAACAAGACTCCCCACTGTTAGAAGAAGGTGACTGTGAGGAACAGTGTTTTGGTTTTATCTCTCTGGATGCTGAAGCACACATGACAGAATTGATTTCCTTGATGTTGGCTCAGTTAATCGCGTAGCAGAGGAGTTGAAGGGCTTCTCGAGACCGTCTCAGGAGTATGATACTGGTGGTGCCAGTTAGGGGACTCTTGCCAGTTGTATATCCAGTTACACTTTACTGCATTTTATGGGGGAAGTTCTGTGCTCCACACGCATTCAGGAACTGGGGGATTCATGGGTGCAGAGACACTTGGGGCCCCATGTTCCCACTCCCTGTAGCAGGACTGCCTGGGAGCAGTGCCCTTGAGAGAAGTGGGCTGTGGGTACGGCTTGCCCAGCGCACAGTGGATAATGTTAACAGTGTTTCTCTGTCAAGATGCCTGGCCTTCATGGTGTACTTCTGTGGTAATGTCGGGAGTACAGTTGATGGGCTCCCATGGTGGCCTGTGGTGTAATTTCTGGGAAGAGGGTCAGCTGATTTTAGCCAGATCATCTCTGTTCGTGGAGAGCTGCTTTGACCGCTGCTTGTCAAGAGTTCCTCTGCAGGACACGTGCCACACTTACTTTAGGGGTGAGCGTGTGACTTTGAGGTGACAATCTGAGGGGTGGGGGTGGGGTCTGTCATCACAGAGCTGGGGGTTTATCTTATAGATTGTGTGTACTTTGAACCTGCCTGCAAGTGGGCAGCAGCTCCAGTGTTTGATTCCTTTGTTTGAAGTCTTGGAAATTCCTAAAATGCCATATACACTTACATTAAAAATAAATTACTGTCGTGAAAACACTCAGGCAAACAGAACAAGGCTCCACCAGTTACGACGGGGTGACCGAGGCCCCGTGAACCCCACGGCACCCCGGGGTGGTGGCCGAGCCCCCGTGAACCCTGTGTTACCTGGTGCAGTCACCCTGTGGTAGAGGTGTGACGGTGCGTGTTCTTTCCTTTGCTGCTTCTTCGTACATTTTTGTTCCCCCTCCTCAGTAAAAGTAGTCGAGAAATGACTGTTTCTGATATCAGAAAATGAAGAGGAAAGACCTTGTTTGAAACTAAGAATGGAATTCTGAATCGGCAGGTTCACACCATTCTGGAATCCAGCATGCAGTGTAGAGCTTGTGTGAGTCTGACCGGAGTAGCCCTCACAGCTGAGATATTGGACAGCCTGTTAACCAGATCATTGTTTGAGATGGTTTTTTCTTTCTTTCAGTTTTTTGATTCGTTCACTGAATTCATTGTTCATTTTTCTCTTTGAAAGAGAAATTGTTGGCCTTGATGAAAATATGCTGTGTATACTTTCTATACGTAAAAGTAATATTAATAGGAATAATAATCTTGCAGAAAACCAACTCGGCCACGTGCCTCGTGGTCCAGGTTCTGTAGCCTGTGGACCACCGGTCAGTGAGCCGTGCGTGGCCCCGCGGGTTCCAGGACTGCCTGGCCTCTCCCCATGTGTGCATAAGACTGAAAGCAGTCTATAGGGGCTCTGTCTCGTTTCATGCAGTTCTTCTTTTGAACACTTTAGCTCATTGCAGAATTTGACTTGGGCGAGTTTTACTTTGAAATGTGGCATCTTTTGTATTTTTTTAAACTTTAAAAAATTCCTTGTTGCCTTCAGGTCCCTATAATCTGTGAAAGTGCTTAAAGATAAGGGAACATGATTTTTCTTTCAGAACTATTAATAGTGTTTAATTTTCAACTGGATTGCCGTCATGACTTCAACATGAAATACTTTAGAATAAAAACTGTTGTTGAGTAAATTGTCACCACGGGTGCGCAGCCGTGCTCCACGCAGGTGAGGTGACACGAAGGCTCTCGTTGCTGGTTTGAAGGTATGAGCTGGCCCAGCAGCTGCAGCAGCATCAGCAGGCCGCCTCGGTAGACGGCAGCACCGTGGACCCGCAGGGCGCGCACGTGTCCACCCAGATGCAGGTGGAGATGGAGGGCACCGCGCTGCAGCCCAGTGCCGAGGCCGTGGACGCCCCCCCCGGGGCCGTGCTGGAGCTGGTGCCGCCCCCTGGCGTGGGTGCCGAGGCGCCGGGGCCCGGCCAGCCAGCGGCGGAGCAGCCTCTGGAAGCCGGTGAAGGTGAGTGTCGCAGGAGGTCTTGCTACTCCAGTGCACGCTGGTCCTCTCGTCTCTGCCTTATTAAATCACAGTTTGTGCTGTGTCTGTGTGTGAGAGAGGTAGTTGGCCGTGCATTTAGGATTGTAGAAACCGGACCTTTCAACCTGTGCTTTTTTGTAACCTGCTTCTACCCCTGAGAATAGCGAGGACGTCTTTGGTTTTGTTAAGTGTCCCTGTGCATGACGGTGCACGTTCTGTTATGATGACGCCTGACTTCTCAGGGTGGGGCTGTGACCTGGGCGCTGCTGGCCCGGGGGCTGAGGCTCCTCTCCCAGCGCGCTGCCTCCCTCAGGAGAGTCGCTGCAGAAAGATTCCGGCTGCCCTGAGGGCAGTGAGCTCAGGGGCAGAGCTGGCCTCCGGCTTCTGGTCTCCTACGGGTCTAACAAACAATTGGTCGGTCAGCTTGCTGTTTTGTTTTATGGGCGTCCCCAGATGTACTTGGTCTATGAGCAGGATTTTGTACTTCTTATCCAATATATATAAATTTATACACTATATATAAATTGTCTTCCTACTGTCTTTTCAAAGCAGGGAGGCTATTCTTTTTTTTTACGTTTTTTAGCAGAGTTTTATTCATTCATTAATCCACTATGGGGAGACTAATTTTTGAAAACTCACTAAAGTATCCTTTTGAACAAATTGGTGGATCTGAAATGACTTGCACATTTATAAACTGTCCCCCTGACTTTTGCATTTTTGTCTTCAGATAGGTTTGGGGCCCCGCAGCACACCCTGCAAGGGCACGTGGACCAGTTTGAAGAGCAGGCTCCCCCACCGCAGTCCTTCGAACCGGCGGGTCTGTCACAGGGTCAGTGGTGGGTCTTACCTGGGGCTTTTCAATGAGCTGTGCCTGGTTGGGTTTCATTTTGCAACAACCTTGAGTGTTTCTTTCCATGCTCTTCTGAAATGTATGGTTTCAACCCAAGTAATCTCTTGCATGGATAGTGTGTGTGTGTGTGTGTGTGTGTGTGTGTACATGTGCACGCGCACACTATTTTGTAGCCTGTTCAGATTTTCCAGAAAGTGACTTTAATAACCATTCTACCTGTGGTTTCTAGCCAAGGAAAGGTACTTGAGTAGGAATTGGGACTTTGGGGTAAGTGGGTATTTGTGGCTGGACTGTCAGCCTGCCCTGCAAGGATGGGCGCTGAGCGCAGCCTCTTGCCTGTGAGCAGAGCGCTAGAGAGCCTGATTCCAGTTCAGAAGGTGGACGTGTTCCTTCAAATATCTTTATTTGTAAAACTCTGTGTGTGTGTGTGAGACTTTAGTATTTTTTTGTAGAAGTCGTGTTTTCTCGTTGATTTCAGGTTTTGCAGTGACTGATACATACAGTCAGCAGACCCAGTTTGCACCCGTCCAGCAGTTACAGGATTCCAGCACTCTGGAGTCTCAAGCCCTGTCCACAAGCTTCCACCAGCAGAACTTACTTCCGGTTCCTGGCTCTGATACGATTAACGTAGTGAGTGTTGTAGAAGTGTCATCACTGACCAGATTCTGTTGTATTCTTCACTGTAATTGTTTAAAATTTCCGTACTTAAGAGGGCATACTAACTTGTTGCAACTTTAAGATTATTGCATCACCTTTGAAAACTTAAATATTTATCATATAGGGCTTCTTTTCTGTTAAAAAAATTTCGTTTAACTTCAACATTTTATTCCCATGATGTGGCTTTACCTTTTTGGTTAAAAGTCATGAAAGTCAGGAGAGTGTAGCTGACTTCCACACCATCTGAAGGGTATCATGTTGCTTTAGCGACGAAACCTAAACATGTTAGAATCTTAAACATGTTAGAATGAAAATAAGATTATAATATAACAAGTGCTAACATACTAAAGATAAATATTTAATGCATCATTTAAAGATATTGTCTCTTAGTCAAGTTGGAGGCATTTAAGTTTTTGTTTTGATGTTGGTTTTGCCACTTCTGGAAATCTTTCAGTAGTGATGAAAATGATGGCCAATCCTTTTCTCTCTTTAAAAGCCCCTGTGGGCAGCTTTTGCCTAGTGGGGGACCTGGACCCTCCAGTGAAATTTTCAGAGTATTTTTTCCTAGCTCAAAGCTGCGTGATTGGCAGCAGGTGCTGAGTCTGGGCAGTGGGGGGCAGCCTCTGAGCACGACTGCACCCCCACTCACTGGAGGTGCGGTGGGGCTCATCGGAGTGGGTGCCAGAAGCCGGAACCACGCAGGCAGGTTCTCCGCTGTTCCGGCCTGTCCTGCGCCTGCTCCCGTGTCGTGAAGGTCAGCCTGGCCTCTGTCCACCCAGCATGGGTGTCTGCTGCAGACCTTTGCTCTGTCCCTGGGCTACACCACCTGTGGCTGTAGGTGTGGGTGGAGGGGCTGCTGTCTGGAGTCCTGCTGCTCCTGGGCTGGGAACATGCTTTCTCCCCCGTGATTTTGTGACAGGCGAGAAGACTTAATATTTCAAGACAGCAGGGCTTTTTGTTCACCCTCAGTAAGAGTACAGCAGGTGAAAGGGTCATCTCTTAATAGACGTAAAAAAATGGAAGGATCAGTTTCATGCTCAGTTAAACTTTTTATTAAAGCAAGTTAATGGAAAATAAGTATTTCCTTAATAAAATTGGTATAAATGATTTTTGTTATTAATCTGGCCCAAGTGACTGCAGTGACCTAATTGGGGTTTCTCCCTTTTAAGTCCACATTTATGAGTGTTCTTATCCTTAGTTTTTAGGTGTTTATAGTCATTCATAGATATTCAAGTAGTCTGTTCTGTGCCTCTGCTACATTTTAGACAACTCGTTTGATTCAGGAGTCATCCCAGGAGGAGCTGGACCTGCAGACTCCACGCCCCCCGTTCCTGGAGGACAGCGAGCAACAGAGCCGGCGCTCTTACAGGTACGCAGGCCCTCCAGGTACGCAGGCCCTCCAGGTACGTACCGCTCCGACCGCAGCCCTTCCTGCTGCACCCAGTGCCCACCTGCACCGTTCCTGCATCTTCACAGAAGCTCTGTGAAACAGGGTCTGTTATACCCCCATTTTGTAAAGAAAGTATCTGAGACAAAAGAGACTAACTTGCTAAAGCTTCTACAGCTCATATGTGACTTGGGCAGGGTTTGGATGCAGCAGCCGGTACCGGTAAACTGCTCTGCTGTAGCTTCCTGTCCCCGCTGTAGGCTGCTGTTACCATGTTGTCAGAAATAACTTACATGTATGTTGTGCCTTTTTGTCCAAAGCTCTTTGTGTGCTTTATATATAACCTCCTGGTATTTTATTCACACTTTCATTTATTCAACAAGTTATTTGTTAATGTTTAATTTGGGACTTTGCATTAGTATTTTTAAGTGAGATTAATATAATGTTTTCTCGTGATTCCTTTGTGACATCTGCTGGGGCATTCCTGGACTTCTAGCCATTCGTTCATTCAGCATTTATTAAGAAGTTGCCCTTCTAGAGAGGATTTTGGCAAAGCTACACATGTGCTTACCTTTCCACCCAGCAACCCCACTTTTAGCTGTCCACCTTCAAAATACACCCTCCATCAGTTTACAAATACATACGCACAGGGTATTCCTTCGAGCATTGTTTGTAACTGCAAAATCTTGGAAACAATCTAAATGTCCACTCATAAGAAATTAACTCCATAAGCTGTGTGTGCAAGGTAGGGTCGTGGCCTCTCAAAGATATGCACATCCTGATATGCAGAATCGATGAGTATGGTGTCATGCATGGCAAAAGAGACTGTTGCAGTTGTGATTAAGGCTAAAGACCTCAAGGTGGGAAGAGTATCCTAGATTGTCCAGGTGGGTTCATTCGAGTCACATGAGACCTTTCAGAGAGATGCAACCTTGCTGGCTCTGGACACAGGAAGGGAACCACGAGCCGAGGAATGTGAGTGGCCTTTAGAAGCTGGAAAAGGCAGAGAACGCGTTCTCCCGTAGAACCTTCAGAAAGGAACACAGCCCTGCCGACATCCTGATTTTAGCCACAGAAGACCTGTATTGAACTTCTGACCTACAGACCTATAAGATAATAAATTTGTAAAAAAAAAAAAAGAACTTGTGTGTGCTGAGCTGTGAGCTCTGCATGCCTTCCTATCACAGAGTAAAACTTGGAAATGGAAAAAAATAGGGAAATAAAATGGAATAAGCTTTCTAAATTTTTTTTCGTTTTTAATAATATGTGAATAGGAATTTTGAAATTTATAATTATTTCATCCTTAATTTTAATATATTTCATAACAAATGAGAGGAAAATAACACTACATATTTATATATTATTCAAAATAGCTCTAGTAATATCTGTTTTGTAAAGCATTTTAGCAGCTGAAGAGTATATGAAGTGACATTTCCAAGTGTCTAGACTCAGAGGTGATTCTGACCCTAACGCAGCAGAAGAGTTGGCAGTGTCTTATGACTTAGTAAAGAAAACAGCACATAGTAAATTTCCTGTTATGTTTAAAGGAATAGTTTCTAATTAATCAAATATTATTTCTGCTGGAGGATTACTATAGGTTTTACTAACTTTGAAATAATAAAATATGTTTAAGGCTACCGCCTGAGCAGAATTTGATCTAACAAATTTTTATTGCTAATATTTTTGAGTTTTCTAAATGTTGGAGAGCAGACCTAGTTTCTGTAACAATTATGCCTGATCGTTTACTTATTTTTCTCCCATTCTCAGGGGTTGCATTTATGATCATGCTGTGAATTAACGTGGTCTGTGTTGTGTGTACAGATGTGACTATTGCAACAAAGGCTTTAAGAAGTCCAGCCACTTGAAGCAGCACGTGCGGTCACACACCGGGGAGAAGCCCTACAAGTGCAAGCTCTGTGGACGCGGCTTCGTTTCCTCTGGGGTCCTCAAGTCTCACGAGAAGACGCACACAGGTCACTGTCTGCCTGGCCCCAGATGTCGCGTGGTTTTCTGTGTGTTCACGGGTTGTGCCGCTGTCACCACCACCTCATTCTAGAGCGTTCGACGCACCCCACAGGGCCCCAGCCCCAGCAGCCGCTGGCCTGTTTCCTGTGGGTGTGAGCTTGCCTGTTGGGTTTCTCCTATAAGCGGAGCCATGCAACTCGGCACCGTTTGTCACTAGCTCCCTCACTCAGCATGTGTGCAGGGCCCAGCCCTGTTTAGGGGGTGTCACACTTCACTCATTTTTATAGCCGGATAGCAGTCCACTGTGTGGAGATGCCACGTTCTGCTTGTCCAGTCTTCAGTGGCTGGACAGCCGAGTTGTGGCCATTTTTTGGCTATTCAGGAATAATCGTGCTCTGAACGCCTGTACGTTTCTACGTGGATGTAAGTTTTCACGTCTCTATTTAAGAGTGGACTTGCTTGGCTGTATGATAACTGTTTAAACCTTGGGGTTTACCAAACCACCTTCCAGGGTGGCTGCACCACTTTCCGTGTCCACCAGCAGTGATTTCACATCTTGTCAGCTCTTGTTACTGTCTGTCTGCTTCATTATGACCATCCTGAGGGCACTGCGCCAGTCCCTAAAAACAGGAGACCACAGCGAGTGAAAGTTCTTTGATTTTGTGGCTTATGCAGCGCATCTTTGATTACATGTGGTTCTAACTTGAGAAATGTGTTTCGCCTCGTTTCTGGTGTCGCAGGAGTAAAGGCGTTCAGCTGTGGCGTCTGCAGCGCTTCCTTCACCACCAATGGCAGCCTCACCAGGCACATGGCCACGCACATGAACATGAGGCCCTACAAGTGTCCGTTTTGCGAGCAGGGCTTCCGAACCACAGTGCATTGTAAAAAGCACATGAAGAGGCACCAGACGGTCCCCTCGGCTGGTTCAGCACCGGGAGAGGCAGAAGGAGGAGGTGTGATCCCTTTGTTGATTCAGGTTTATTAACCAATGCTAATGTAGTGATTAACTCACTTCAAGATGATTTGTATCAATATATTAACTTACTTCATTTTCTGATTATGAAAGGAATACGTGCTCTTTGAAAGAAAGATTCAAAGAGGAAAACATCTTATCCACTGGTCACCATGCACCAAAATAGCAGCATCCCCACGCAGGGCAGTCTTCCTCCCGTGCATGCTACACGTGTAGGTGGATCTTAACTTCCTAACCAAGAGGAAAGCGTGTCACGTGCAGTATTGTCCGCTTAGTTTTATTACAGACATATTTGGTGTTAGTGAGCACAGGTGTGCGTCAGCTCGCACGGCTGCATGGCGTTCCACTGTGTCTCGTTACATGATTTCCTGTTGCTGGATGCACAGCGGGTGCCCTGTGTTGCAGCGTAACAGGAAGAGTTGGCGGTCAGGGGGCTTCAGCCCTCGACACACATTGTGTTTACCGTGCACATTGTCACCTAACTGACATGAGACACCGTGCCGCTAACCAGACAGCAGACAAGCAGCTGTGCCGCATTCCCACACCAAGTGTAGTGGTCCCAGCAGGGTTGTTTTGTGCTTATTCTTTTTTGTACTTATCCAATGATTTCTTTTTAGCAAGTTCCACAAGCGAAATTACAGTGATTAGAAGGTGCACATTGCATTTTCTGACACTTGACACCAGTACACAGTGTTTTAATTTTTTAACCGAGGTTGTTCCACACACAGTGTGAGTTACACCCGTTTACATGGCGTCCTGGGGCCTGGGCTTCTGTCTGTGCCGTGGCCCAAGGACACCGCGGCCAGCACCGTGCACGCGCCCCGCTGGCACTTGGCGCTCGCCGAGTGAGCGTGCCCGTCAGTCGGTCTTCAGTTCATTGTTTTGGCTCTAGCCACTGTCAGGTCCGTATTGCTATTTACTGTTTCTGTTTTTTAAAAAATTTTTCAGCCATCTGTGCAATAATGATGCCCCTACCCCCGCCCCGCCCCTAGCCAAACCTTTATTTCCCTCTTGGTTACATTTTAACAGCAGCTTATTCTTGTTTTTAATGAATGTAAATATATCCTTACATTTCACTGAGGGAATACTTAAACATACATTTTTTTTGAGGTTTTTTTTTTCCTCTCAGTAAGTCTTTTTAATCGGGGAATGCTAATTATCAGTGTGGTCTCTTCTTTCAGGCTGCTTATTTTCTTACGCTAATTCACTTTGTGTCTGTATTGCTAAACGCATGTCTGTGTGTGTGAAGACGCTGATCGGTTCAGAGCCCGCTGCTGGCCTGGTGGCAGGGCTGGGGGGACACTGCCAGCCACAGCGTCTGCCTGTCAGCCCCGCCCCCACCCCCCCCCCCCCCCCCGCTGTTTTCCCGGTGACCCTGACCAGCTTTTCCATCGACAGTGATGGGAACCCTTACCATCCAGGATGTAGCTGCATTGAGCTGCTTATTTTAACCTTTCACATTCAAGTTAAATGTGTAGTTTTGGTTGTTTTGTTACAGTTTAGTTTTGTATGTGGATTTGATCCTTTTTCCTATGTTTTGTCTAGAGGTGGGTCTGGAGGAGGAGGAAGACAGCGCTGAAAGGTGCGCCGCTAGGAAGGCACGTCCTGAGCTCATCACCTTCACAGAGGAGGAGACGGCGCAGTTGGCCAGGATTCGGCCGCAGGAAAGCGCCACCGTCTCGGAGCAGGTGCTGGTGCAGTCAGCTGCCGAGAAGGACCGCATCAGTGAGATGAAGGACAGGCAGGCGGAGCTGGAGGCCGAGCCCAAGCACGCCAACTGCTGCTCCTACTGCCCCAAGAGCTTCAAGAAGCCCAGCGACCTGGTCAGGTGCGGCGCGGCCTGCTGCCCCCCTGCCTCCCTTCGCAGCGGCGTCTGGACCTGGCGCCTCTTCTCCCGAGTGGCTCGTTCCTTTCTTGAGTTGTGGCTTCAGGCCACCACATGTGTAGAGGCGTCCTCTCAAGCTCATTCAGCGTGTTAGTTAGAAGTTTGCTTGCTCTGTACATTGCTTGTGCTTATTTCTGTGTGACTGTGGTAACAGTGGGGAAAAAAAGTAAATTTACTGAGGAAGACATGGCACAAAGCTTTGTAGGTGTGTAAAACAGCTGCAGGGGCCCGCCCGCCCCCAGGATGGCCGGTCTGTATGGCGCGAGGGCACGAGCACACGGGGAGGTGGCTCGAGTGCTGGGGTCGAGGCCTCGTCAGCCACAGGCAGTAGTTGAAGTGAGGTCTGGCAGAGGGTGGCTGACAGAAGGCCTCCAGGAAGGATGGCTCTCTTAAAACATCTGAAGGTGTGTTATGTACAGTATGGGGGACACATCGTTTTTGCTTTAGGGGGTGGAACTGGTGGTTGGAAGGTGTAGGGTGATTGAAAGGAAGAACTGTCAGGGTTTCTTCATGGGTAGTAGCAGAGCCGGCTGCATCAGACACCAGGTGGGTGTCTTCCTGTTCCTCTTTGCGCAGAACCCTGCACGTGTCGAGAGGGCACACGGCTTGCTGAGGAGCTGCCAGGTTGGAAGGGCTCCTTCCGTGAGCGCAGCAGGAACCGCTGCTTTCACATTTCAGGCCGGGCAGAAGGGGCGTGGGCCAGTGAGGAAGGGATGGGCGGGCAGGCGAGGGGCTGTGGACAAAGCCAGGCCCAGCTTGGTCGCGGGGCCGAGACAGCGTCGTGTCCCAGCGGGTGAGGAGGAGGAGTAACCTAAGAAGTCGACAGTGTAACCCTCCGAGGCCGGGAGTGAGACGGTAGAACCCTGGACTAAAGAGAGGACCAGGCGGTGGCCACCAGGAACCCACAGACTGGCTGTGGAGAGAGGCAGGGTCCCCGGTGGGAGGCAGCGGTGCGAATCGTGGGGCAGAGGGCATCCTCACGCCACCATGAACCTTGCAGGGTGGGCCTGCGGGCCGTGCTGACAAGTCGCCAGCCAGGCCAGGGGGTGAGGGAGGAGGCGGGCCTGCTGATGCGCACGTCACCTGTGAGGAGGGGAGATGGCAGCTACTCCTGGAGACGGCAGTGTGGTACAGCCCGGCGGCTGACTCCCCTTCTCGTTCTGTCCTTCATTTAATAATCCTCCAAGGCTCAGCCTCCCCCGGTGTCTACTGGGCAAATATCCTGGTGAAGCAAAACCACAGAAAAACAGCCTAGGAGGCTACACAGTGAGAACCGCCCCTCCCCAGAGACAAGCACTATCAACAGTTTCTTACGTGCTTTTTCCCAGAAACGTCCACACATATGTTAACATGAACTTCTGCAGTTCAGGTCTTGGTTTAATGTTGATGTATCGTTGAGTCTCAGACAACTTTCTTAGCTGGTATCTGCAAACCTCTTTCATTTTTAACGGCGACATTGTGTTCTGTTGCGTGGGCATCCCAGGGCTTATTTCACCAGACCCCTGTTGATGAAGGTTTCGTTTTCAGTGTTTAATGGCTAGGCCAGTCTCACTGTGCTGTGCTCCGTGTGCGCCTGTGTGGGTGTCCAGGGTCAGTGCGGATGGGTACCCCTGCTGGCCTCCGAGGGCTGTGCTGTTCACGTCCCCAGTCTCTGAACGCCTGCTCCCAGACCGCCCAGCCAACCGTGGGTCGTCGTCAGACGGATGGGAAAGGGGTATCTCGTCGTTTTAACTTGCTGCTTTTAAGTCCTGAGTCTGGGGGAGTAGGCTTTTCATATGGTTTTTAGATGGGTGTGTTTCTTCTCTGAGCGGCGTGTGCACTGCCTGTCTTTATACTGTGGTGTTTCGTATCTCATTGCTGATTTGTAAGAGCCCGTTGGTCTTTCAGAAAGTTAGCCCTGTTTCCATTGGTCTTGCCGGTTACTCTGCTGCCCTTTGGATTTGTTTATGGTATTTTTTATGGAGAGTGAAGCTTAAAAGTTTTATTTTGCTACATTTGTTCAGTACGTAGTCACACAATTTTTACGTATGCGGATAGGTATAAATTTAAAATCAGGAAGTTGTTTGTAAATGTGTATAAAGTTAAAAAGAAAAACACTTACTTGCAAATGCTTTCTGTCTAGGCACGTCCGGATCCACACTGGAGAAAAGCCATATAAGTGTGACGAGTGCGGAAAGAGCTTTACTGTGAAGTCCACGCTGGACTGCCACGTGAAGACTCACACGGGTAAGGGCAGGCGCTGCTCTCCTGCTCGGTGCCTCCCGACAGCATTGGCTCCTTGTCGCCCCCGTGCATTTTGCACACAGACTTTCAAGACGATAGAAAGCTTAAAAACCAGGAGCCATGAAGAAATAAATAAAAGGTTTGTGGTTCCAGACACGGAGAAAACGGTCTCTCGAGCCCTGAAGGAAAGGAGCGAGGTCTCAGACGCGGGGTCGTGAGCTGTCTCACTCAAACTTCAATACCTCAGGCCAGAGATTCAGTTTGTTGAAATTTTGTGAAAACTAGGGAGTTCACAAATTTGATTGCAGTTACAAGGTAGCAATTCTGTTTACACAGGGCAGGGGGACATCCTATAAAGGGAAACAATTAATGTACAAATTTCGTGGCCATTTTCTTCATCTAGTTGGAGGAACTGAAGGTTAACCGTCCTGAGTCAGATGTCTTCAGCCTTTGCTTCTTGGGTCTGTGCGGTGTGCCCTCGTGGGTGAGAAGCGGGCCCTGCGCCTCTGCCCGGGCTGGAGTCTGTACTCACGCGGAGCCTCCCGTTCCTCACGTGGAAAATGGGGCTCGTACGAGTACCCCCCCCGCAGTGGGAGTTTAAATCGATTAGAAAAGAAAAGTAGCACCTGGTAAACACTGAGTAAAGATCAGAGCTGCCGAGTTCTGTGGGGTCATGGTTATCAAACCAGTTGATGCTCTTAAGTTTTGGCCATAGCAGAATCAGCCAAAGGAGCGCAGGGGGAGTTTCACACGCAGGTGTAAAGCCCTGCGATTCTTTTCTGATGGGTTCATATGTGGAATTAAATAAACAAGTACGTGAACTTAGCCTCTTCTCTGGGCAGTTCTGTTGTTTCCTTAGGATCCACGCTTCACCCTCTTGTACAGCACTGAGAGCTGCTGAGGGTCGGGAGGGACCAGCTTGGCCTCTGTGCCCCGTGGGCCTAGCATGACAACTCGCGTGCCAAGTGCCGGCAACACTTGGGACGCCTCTTGCACACCGGGCCTCCGTGCCGGCTGCAGGCACAAGGACTAGAAAGAAAGTCTGAGAAAACACCTTTCAGGGCCTCCCTCTCAGGCAACTTCCGAGGCCCCGAGAGTGTGAGGGCGAGTCCCGCTGTGCCCACAGCAGGTGTTGGTTTCCGGGAGCAGGAGAGGGAAGCACGAGCCAGCATGTTCTCTCCTCCCAGAGACGCCCAGGGCAGGGCCTGTGCTCTGACCCTGCCCCCAGCTCTGCCTTCCTGGCCTCTTCCTCGCGCCGCATGTGTTCCAGCACCCACGCCCCAGCAGCTGGGCACGTGAGCTCGGAGCGCAGTCTCCTGGGCAGGTTCCAGCTGTGCTGGCAGCCTGGGCGCCCCCGTGTTCGAGAGGATGACGCGTGAGGTGCGAACGCGTCCTTTGTGAAACCAGGGGGCAGAGGCCGAGGTGCAGGATGGGCCCCAGCTTGCGTCAGGCCTCAGCGTGCCTCTGTGTCGTGGGGAGACTGAATTCAGATCGTCAGCAGGGAACTGCGCTTACTTTTAAGTTTTCCAGCCACGTATCCCACAGGAACAGGAGGTCCTGGGGCGTGGGGGTCGGTGGATGCAGCGGTACAGCCTGGCCGCTGGCTGACGGGGCCGTGTGCTCGGCGGCTGCTTACTCTTGGCTCCCCCTCACAGGTCAGAAGCTCTTCAGCTGCCACGTCTGCAGCAACGCCTTCTCCACCAAGGGGAGCCTGAAGGTCCACATGCGTTTGCACACGGGAGCAAAGCCATTCAAGTGTCCCCACTGTGAGCTGCGTTTCCGCACGTCTGGGCGGAGGAAGACTCACATGCAGTTTCATTACAAACCAGACCCCAAGAAGGCCAGGAAGCCCGTGTCCCGGGGGTCATCGGAAGGGCTGCCGCCCACGAGTGTGGCCCCGCCACCCTCCTCTGACCCGGGCGTGTTCATCATGAACAGCCCCGTGCTGACGGGGCAGCTGGACCAGAGTTTGCTGCCGCAGGGCCTGCTGGGCCAGGCCGTCCTTCCCGCCTCCGTGTCAGGTGAGCAGGGTGTGCAGGGAGGGGTCTGCTGGGCACACTGCGTCGACAGCAGGACAGGGAATGCGACAGGATCCGGCCCTTGCGGAGATTTTCCCATGAGGCAGTGGAAGATTGAAACCCCATCTTTCAGATGCAGCTGCTTTCCCATTTCCCATTCTTTCTAACATCGTGTCTGCACGTCACACTGCGGCGCGTTGTTTAGTTTGTTGGACTTGAACCTGTTTCTTAGTATTCTCACAAACTTAATAGTGTAATTTATAGCTACCCATAAACCTTGTTTTTAATGTACTAGAGTTATCTAATTGCTCTTGGGTGACACGGTGTTTGAAAACATTAAATTTTAGTAGGGTTTTTTGTGTACTTACAAACAATGCAGCGAATGGTAACAGCTGTTAGACATCTTAAGTAGCTTCCTCTCTGTGTCTTGACCCATGGCATGGTTAAAGCGCAATAAAACAGTAATAGCATTTGTGTTAAGTCTTGGGCTGATCAGTGTAGTCTCTTTGAGCCTAGTTTCCTGATGTGTTTAAAATGGATGATATTATTATCTATTTCACAGGGTTTGTTTTGTGACGATTAAATTACATATATGTGTATATGGTGTAAAGTAAATATTAGTATATGTTAACTAGATCATATTGATATGTGTTTAAAACTTAATGTATTTAGAAATCCCTATATAGAATGAGTTTTTTTCTATTTAAGAAGGTTTTCTGATACCCAGTCATCCCTGTTCTTTCTCTGCAGCTGGTGGTGACTGGACTGTGTCTTTGACAGATGGAAGCTTGGCCACCTTAGAAGGCATACAGTTACAGCTGGCTGCTAACTTGGTCGGGCCAAATGTTCAGATCTCCGGAATTGATGCCTCCAGTATTAATAACATCACGCTACAGGTATGACACCTGCCAGGCTTTTCTGTGCTTTTAAATGGTCTGAGTCACACGAAGGACGTGGACATTTTCATCACAGGACCTCTGTGCTTTCAGATTGACCCGAGTGTCCTGCAGCAGACGTTACAGCAGGGCAGCCTGCTCGCTCAGCAGCTGACCGCGGAGCCTGGCCTGGCTCCACAGAACAGCTCCCTTCAGACAGCGGACAGTACAGTCCCAGCCAGTGTGCTCATCCAGCCCATCTCAGGCCTGTCTTTGCAGCCGACGGTGACATCTGCCAACCTGACCATAGGCCCGCTTTCGGAGCAGGATTCCGTGCTGACCACCAGCAGCGGTGGTGAGTCGCCACTTGGGTTGATTGTGACGGCTGGAGTCGCAGCGCATTGCTGACAGTCACAGATTTGATGCTAGGACACTAGGATGCCTTTTCTTTTCTGTGTAAAGCTTAACAAATAAAGCAGATATCCTGGGAGTAAAGTAAGCTCTTCTTATGATAAGTGATGTGTAATCAATATATGCACAGAGATTATCGCATTCATAGAACTGGCTTCCTATTTCATCATGAGGTGCTTTTTTTAAAAATCTTTCTAGATGAAGGAATTAGAGATGACTGATATTGTATTTCGAATCTTTCTCTTTTTAAAGTAACAGTTTCACTAAAATATTTTAATATGAAAAAGGAGAAAATTATTATTTTTTTAAACCCAGCTTTGTTCTGTTTTGTAATGATGACCAGGGACCCAAGACCTCTCTCAGGTGATGACATCACAAGGCCTGGTGTCCACCTCCAGCGGTCCCCACGAGATCACCTTGACCATTAACAACTCGAGCCTGAGCCAGGTGTTGGCTCAGGCTGCTGGGCCTGCTGCTGCGTCGTCCTCAGGGTCCCCGCAGGAGATTACCCTGACCATCTCTGGTTAGTCTTAAAATTTTTTAAATCCTTTCACCTGCAGTTTAAGTAAATCCTATTTGTATTTTTTTTCTTGCAAGACTGAGCTTTGCATAAATCCAGTGCTTCAGGAAGTGTTTGTAATTTATGTGAGAAATTCCAGCTTAGTGAAAATGTTCCTACAGTTCACATCTGATACTGGGAATTAAACGTAGTGGTTCCTCATGGCGCTTCCAGTTTGAGCCTGTTAGTTTTGTCAAATATTTTTTGTTTAACAAAGAGCAGAAAACCGTGGCTTCATAATTCTTATCATGCTCCTTTGAATTAAAGGAGTTTAATTGGTATAAGTGGTACACTAGGAGGTTATAGAGACCTACTCTCCTGGCCTTTTCAGAATTCCTCTTGGATTCTGTAGAAAATTATTGAAAAGTAGGTAATGGGTAGAAAATACCCTTTGGCAGTGCAGGCCGCCGAGGTTGGCAGGCCTGTGACATGCACGGTCGGTTCTGCCTCTTACAGACCATCGGTTCTCACAACGTGTCCTCACCTAAGTTAGGCTGAAGCATGTTTTACAGGCGTGCTTTGCCCACGTGCGTCTTCGCTATGAACTCTTCGTGTTCACTGAGTCATTCTTAAATTTAGCAACAAATTTTTGATCCTTACTATGCGCCAGGTCCTAGTCTAGTAATTTTGACAAATATCAACACATTTAAGTCACATAACAACCTTATGAGATTGTTAAAAAAAAAAAAAAAAGAAGAGAAACATTTCGCTGGGAGTCAAAATAACCTCCCTGGAGATCTGGTGTGATGGTGGGAAGCCCCCGAGTTTTCCCTAAAAGCACAGGGAGTGTAGTGGCTGCAACACCGGCCAACAGCCGTGTTTCCTGAGATTTCTGCAGACGTCATTATTGGGATAGAAAGAGCAGTTATTGAGAAGGAAACCAAAAGCTTTCTTTTTTAAGGGGTGTCTGTTCCTTTCACTTTGCATGAGAAATTTGAGGAACTATTCCTAGATGGAGCTTTGCTTTTCAGTGACATGCAGTGGTTTTTAGATGCTTACAGGCAGCAGAAATTAACTTTGAATTTCATCTAATTCAGTAACCTTTTTATTTTTTATACATATGTATATTTGAATTTTAATGTTAGAAACATGGAAGAGTTATTTTCAGAAAGCTATTTTGTTGATCGAATTAACTTTTGAGTAACCTTGATATGAGTTGTTCTGCTAGTCATATACAGAAAACACATCATGTGGGATTCTTGCTTATAGTTCAAAAAATATGCTTTAGTGTTTGTGAATTGTACTTCTGTTTCTCCTCTGTTTTCCTGTTATCGATCATTTTGTTATTTTATTGCTTTTTTGTGTATTAGATGAATGTAAATGTAATTTTAAGAAACAAGCTGTAAAATTTTACCCTAGGAGAAATCTTTATTCGTTGATGAAATAAGGGTTGCCCAAACTTTGGGCTTAAGATTTATTTCCTCACTTCCCATTACTGTGTGTAATGAGAATTGGCTGCGGTGATTCCGAAGTCAACATTTTCTTATCCCATTCTGAGAAGTCTAGAAAAACTTTTGATTTGTGGTCACCTGTGGAAAGCATCTAGATACGGTATAGAAAGTTTTAGCTATTTTGTAGAATGTTCTTTTTTCCATTAATGCATAGGATTATAAATGCTTGTGAATGCTAGAATGCAAACATTACTTCAGTTAAGTTGTACAGACCTTTAACACAGCTTTAGCACAAACAGGACCTTTAGCAATCCATAAGCTGTTCGGAAAACAAATTAAACATTGGGTAAAAGGTGAGGATAGGCCTCAGTCTCTCCCAGTGATCTTGTACAGTAAAAGTCCTCTTCCCTGGTGTCTTCAGTCCAGTTATTAATAAAAAGCCACATCAAGCAGAGAGCCAGGGAAGTGATGCCTACGTGATCTTGATGTACCCGCAGGTCTTTAAAAATGGGTGTGCTCTGCTGGTAGGAGTTCTGCGTTTTTTATTTTGCCGACACTTCTGCCCCGTTGCACGTCTTTTGATGCCTTTTCCCCCTCCAGTTTCATACAGTTGTCTTGCTTCCATCTAACTTGACAGCAGATTTTTTTTAAAGCAGCTCATCTTTGTCAAATCTTTGCAAAGCATTCATTCAGTTTGGTTTTCATTGAAACGGCAACAGGTTTTTAATTTTCATGTTCCTCTATTTCCATGCTATTTGATTACATTATAAAATTATAATAGCTAGTGAAGCTGATAGAGGCCACGTCTCTCAGTGGGAGTGCTGAGAGCCCATGTTTGAGCTTACTGTGCACATCCAGAGCGCCGTGGGGCAGTGACCCCCCCCGCAGGAGGCCTGCAGCGGCCACTGCTGCTGCAAAAGAGGTCCTGGTGTCCCTCCCTCAGGCCCCTCGATGCTGCAGCTGGAAGTCCACCACGTTTGGAAATATTTCTAATTCAGTTTAAGTTTTGTTCAACAAAGTGTGTAGCTTTAGATGCCTAAATGCTGAGTTAAAGTACAGCTCTTAACAAGCACTTAGAAACTTTACAGCTTAAAAAGTGTGAGCAAATAGTTTCATTTATGGAAATGTATTTTGTGGTCTTATTTTCATTTTTTTCTGTAAATGTAATTAAAAATGAGATACCTTTCATTTTTCAAAGGATGTTATTATGTGTTTAACGCAATTGCCAGTATGTAAATTAACATGCTCCTTTCAGATGTCACAATATTAATTTCTCTTTAGGTCAAGATCTTATTCAACACAATTCTAATGGAAGTAGTGAACTGAATGGAAGCATAAGATTGTCAGCACCTGCAATCAGTAATCAGTCTACAGGTGCCACCTTGACAATAAGCAATGAGCAGCTTCTCTCCCAGAGTGCGGCATTAAACTCTTCAGGTATGCAGCTACGACCGAGCCACGCAAGGCTTCGTGATGTGTCATGGTTACAGGGCTGTGCTCCTAGTCAGCGGAAAGAAGTCACCTGTCTTTTCAAGTGATGAATGTGTCAGCTGCATGTTCTAATATGTATGTTTGATGTAATTCCATGATGATTAGTGGCTTATGTGTAATTCTAAGACACAGAGCTCTCTCGAGTGTTGTTAACCTTTTAAGGTTGTTGCTACCTTCTAAAGAGTAAAGGTAAATAGTGTTATTCAGATATGCAAGGCACTGTGTATGTCTGCAGGTTAGCACTGATGAGTCCATCACAAAGCTGTTCCTGTCTCACCCAGGCTGAGAGTTTCTCTGGCTCATTACTTTGTGCCCTGCGGTGTGAATGTTTTGGCACCAGCTGACTGTAGGATGGCAGAATTAAAAGAAGGCATCTTTCTAAGGTTTTGAAGTACAGACTTTAATGAAAAAATAAAAGTAAAGGGGCTCAATCAAAATAAAAGTAGATCTCCAATAAAATAAATCATAGCTTTGTAAGTAACTGTTAACAGTTTAGAATGACATACCTGTTTTCTTTACCTTGTAGAGCTTTCATTACTTTCTTAGCTCTCTTACTTTCCAGTCCTGTATATCATTTTTTTAAAATTTTTTTTATTTTTTGGGGGGTACACCAAGTTCAAAAAAATATGGAACGCTTCACGAATTTGCGTGTCATCCTTGCGCAGGGGCCATGCTAATCTTCTCTGTATCGTTCCAATTTTAGTTTACGTGCTGCCGAAGCGAGCACCTGTATATCATTTTTTGAGGAAAAAAATTTAATCTTTAGATATATTTGTACCCTCAGCTAGACTTTTTTTCATGCTTAATTGAAATGCTTTCTTATCCAGTGATTCTTTTATTCACTAAAAGATTGTGGTGTATACTGTACGGTAAGACTTGTACTAAACCTGGGTGTGTAATGTTGAGTGAGGCAGGTACGGTCCCCTTGCATCTTGTATCCTAGAAACTAATAGAGCAAGACATTTATTGAAGAATCCATACTTTGGAGTAGAATTATGGCCATGGTATTGCATGAAGGAGAGAGGAGGGTGTTCAGGGAGCAGGTCACCGGGATGGGGGTGGGACCCGGTAGGGGCGGCTTCCCAAGGTGGGAGCTCTGGGCTTGGGGGAATGTTTCTCCCCTGCGAGCGAGGGATGGATGGAGCTGCCTGGAGCAGCGGGGTGGGGACTTGCTGAGCAGAAGCCGGCGGTGCGCTGGGGCAGCAGCATGTAGTAAGGTTCCACTCAGGACCCTGAAGGACTTTCTGTCCACACTCCACTTTGCTGAAGGGGAAACGGACCCCCGGGTGGTTAAGAGCCTTGTCGGAAAAGAGCGTTGTGTGAATCATGCACTGGTAGATCCGGGCAGACCCCAGATCTGGACTTCCACTGCGCCACTGCTCTCCGTGTTTTCCTGTCTCTGCTTTGGTCTTCCTCTGTCTCCTGTGTCAGTTTGCGTGTTTAATTTGGGGGCCCTAAGAAAATTGTGTCATAGAACTGAATCGTTTTACTTATTGAAATGAGAGGCTTTTGTTTTGTTTTCAATTAAGGGATATTTTGTTTTATATTCTAATTGGCAATGAAAGCTAGTACTTTCAGGTTATGTTAGTCTGTAAAAGGTAAGACATCTGCAGTATGTCATGTATTCCTAAAGTTACATAGTGAACTTGTTTCTATAGATTTTTCCTGAAAGTCATAGTTTGTGTCTCTGTAAAGGACTGGACGTGTGTTCTTTCTCACCATCTCCAGGATTCTGAGCATCTCCCCCACCCTGTGTGGTGTGTGGTGCGCAGTGCGTGTTGCGACATGAAGATGTGTCTCTTGTGTTTGGCCCGAGTGAGTGGTGTCACGCTCTGGTGGGGGTTTCTGTCCTGGAATGTTGGGAGGTCAGGCTCTCCCCACCTCCTGCTTCCCCGCCGAGTAAACTGGCTGTAGGTGGTGGAATCTGACGTCTCCCTGGAAGCTCTGCTTGGTGTCTGTAGTGAGTCCTGGGCAAACCGATGGAAAGACGAGAGAGTTTTAGATGTTTCCATTTAAATGGAGTGGTGTTTGTGCTACTTGGTGACCCTGGACATTCGCTGGCTTGGCAGATTACTTAAAGTTGGTGCTGTTCTGATCAGAATGGAGAAGGGGTGGAGGGAGAGCCCAGGGACGCTGAGGGCTCTGTTCTGGCCACCAGTATTTCTTTAAACCTCTGTCCTCTGTTAGTCTGACCTCAGGTGTTTCACGTGTAGCACAGCCCAGAGCAGTCGGTTGTGTACAGGGCTCCTGTGTGTTTCTTTAAAAACAGCAGGCATGCCTCTTTCTCCTGATTTAATTTTTTCTTTCCTTTAGACTTATTGTTGTAGAGCCAGCTGAGAACTTTTCTCTCTCTTTCTTTTTGATGCAACTTTAGCTTAAATTGGTGCCTTATTAAAAATGTTTTTTCAGGAGTTCAGTTATATTATAAAATAAAAGATGGGCTCGTAATTAAAGAACATTTGTTTAATAATGTAGTATCAGTTATTATAAATACAGGATTAATTTTATATAAGGAAGTTGGTTGTGTTATGATCTTAAATACCTCTGGCATCTTTGGATAACCCTGAATATAGGAAAAGATTTTTGTACGTTGAACCACTCGACCCTTGATGTTAAGTAGATGTTTTTAGGGAGGTTTGCATATTCCACTCATGCTAGCTATAGTTACGTAGCTGGTCTTATCTGTATCCTATTGTCAAGATATTGCATCTTAATGGGCAACATTTTTCTTAGAATCAGTCAGTCCCAGACCGAGCTTCAGGCCACACCAGTAAGAACTGAAATTGAAAATGACTTTGAGATTAAATGTGCCTCTTCTAAGATAAGCACTGAAGTACAGACTCTCGGTGTCACCGTAGAAACTTCATGCTGCGGGTCCTTCTTCAGAGCATGGTGTGCTTCTTGTTATTTTTAATTCTCTTTGTGAACAGGATGTGGTTAGGGCTTGTAAGCTTCTGGGACAGCTTGGGTGCTTTGCTTCTAAGTTGAAAGTAAGCTATTAACCATTTAGGGATTTATGAATAAATTGAAGTGCAACACTGAGTCAGAATGTCACATCCAGGACGAAAGCACATGCTTTTGTTCAAATGTGTGATACGGGTTTGAAGACCATTTCCAAGTTCAATCCAGATAACGCCCATGACAAAGGGTTTTCCTAGAAAATGGTCAAATATGTTTTAAGTACCCTTATAGAGGTAGAAAGTTACTGTTAATGGAGGCTTGAAATTTCACACAGCTTTTTAAGGAGTTTATCTTAAATTGGTGTTATCTTTTTGTTCTTACCTGAGTCTGTTTTTAAGTTAATTTTGATGAATAAATTGAATTTTTTTTTTAAATATTTATTTCTTTATTTATGTAGGCTGCAGTGGGTCTTAGTTGTGGCACGCATGTGGGATCTAGTTCCCCGACAAGGGATGGAACCCAGGCCCCCTGCATTGGGAGCTTGGAGTCTTACCCACTGGACCACCAGGAAGTCCCAAGTTCTGCTTTCAGTGAGAGGAAAGATTAATTTTTTGTTTACTAGTTCTTTGTGAGGTTCTTTTCACCTCCTTTCCTCCTAGATTTAAGTACAATCAGTTGCTTATTTCCCAACAGCTCAGAAATGTTACCAGTCCCCATTTGTGGGTGCACTTAAAACTCAGACACTCGTCCCACTCTGCCTGGGGGTGAGCGCCAGTCAGGGCATCTTTCCTGTTCCCGACTCCCCGCCTCCTCTCGCCATAGCTTTGTTAATCTCAAGGAAAAACTGGTCTCACATCCTGTAAACTTGTGATGAAACCTTCCAAAGTTATCATTGTTTTCTTAGAGGCTTGGAAACTTATCCCAACAAAGATTTAAGACAGGTGGGTTTGATGACCATGGAGAACTTATTCATCCTTTAAAAGTTACTATTTTTGAGTTAGAATCGTAAAGTGAGTAGGGTTTAGATGGCTGTGATGTGTCCTAGAGGAATAGGAAAAATAAGAAAAAATAAGTGGAAACTAAGAGTCTACAGTCTTTACTTCAGTATTGAATCTTAATTTTCCTGTTGAGTAATTTGAGTTTAAAGTTGTGGCTTCTAGAGCTTTAAACAAGTATTTTTGTATTACTAGGAGCTATATATTAAACAAATATAATTATAGCTTTTAATTACTTAATTGCATGCATAAGAAAATCTCAGTTTTTAAGCACAGGTTCTTTTCCACCATATGGAGGCTAGTTCTGCTTAAACTGGGAGCATCCTTCTTGTAGGAAACCTCTTGAATTAAGAACATTATTAAAGTTCCATTCATGACAGTGTTTGAGTTGAAGCATGAACTCTGGCCTTCCCTGAAGTTGCTCAGTCTTTTCTCTGAACTGTGTGTCATGCTTCACCTTAGTTAATGAACCTGCAGGCTTCTGTGTTCTCTTTGCGTTCCCTGTGCTGCACGTCCTAGAACCTTCTACCACATTAACAGTCCTCAGGAAGTCAGACGTATTTCACTGGCTGGAAGGGGAGATCTTGGGCTCCTTAATTTCGGGAGTCGGCGTGAGATGTGGAGTCCTGGCGGCTGAGCCGGGCTGAGCCCTGCCAGCTTGTGGTTTTGCTCTTTGTCAGCGTGGTCCTCACACCTCGGTGCTTCTCCCAACCCAGCGCCTGGCTGGCCGACCCCAGTCCTCTCCTTCGTGATTCTGATGGAACAGTGACTCGTGTAGCTGGTCCTGGCCAGGCTCTGCAGGATCCGTCTTATTCATCGTCGCCCCCCCGGGAGAGTCACACCTGCATGCCTTTGTGAGAGTTTGGGGGTGTGGAGGGGACATCTGGTTACGAGGCGGCCCGGGTACCGCGCCCTCCGCAGATCCACACTCCCCACCCGTCCTGGCGGGCCAGGCACGCGCTGAGCAGACGCGAGCGAGGGGGGGCTTGCGAGGTCCTCGGGAGCCGCGTGGCTGCTTCAGAGCAGAGACTCCCAGCCTCCTAATGGTTGTACTGCTTTTGAAGGTTCCAGGTGTGTGCAGCACAGTGTGGGACTCCGGGAGTGTGGATCTGTGGAGGACGCCAGTTACAAGTAAGTAGCCTGGTTCCCTGCGCCCGATCGGGCAGACCCAGGTCTCAGCAGAGGACCCGCGGGAGTCTCGTGGTGTTTTGTGTTCAGACTCAGTTAGGGAATAGTGTTTGGAGCATCTGCGTCAGGTGTCGTCTTGGGGTCTGGCACCTGGCAAGGAGGCTGATGCAAGTGGATGGTGTCACGTTTGTTAGGTGGACGGACGGGCAGCTTGTGAGAAGTGTGTTTGTGCGTGTGTGTGTGTACACGTGCATGTGCATGTGTGTTGTGCCTACGAGTGGAAGCTCACACTGTGTTTCGTTGGTGCCCACCGCAGCACTCTGCGAGTCCCACGCTAAGCCCGTGTCGTTTGCCGGTAGGTGCATGAGCTTCTGTTTTGTGGAAGAGAAGGCCTCTCTCTGCCCTGTCTGTCCCGATGTCTTCCTTTCTCTTATAGCATTAGCTACAAGGGGAAAATTACAGAGTTTCGTCCTCTAAAGAAAATTAAGATGTCATGCAGGATAAATTAATAGTTAAAGGATTGCATGAGGTTTATCTTGATCACCTGTGTTTCAGATTAGGTAAACGTAAAGGGTGGTGGGATTGTGAATGCAGGCAGAGATGTTACATGCTGGAACTAGTCGTCGCTCAGTGGGCCCCATTTCATTCCTCTCTTCAGGCTGGTCTCTGGTCCTGGATGAGGACAGTGTCCTGGAAATTCTTGTCTGAGTTTCCGTCTGCGCTGGCAGCAATGACTGGGACTGTAGGGTTACTTTTTCACTCTTCTTTTACTGCTCTTTTCTCTGTATTGTACTTAAGAAGCAGAGTATATTTATGTATAAAGATATGCAGATGTTTACAAAAGCCTTGCTGTAATATTACAATCAAAGATGCTATGATTTCTTGATGTAATTTCACAAGCGTAGGCAGTGTGAATGCTGACTATGACAGATACATTCCTTATGAAAACTGTCTTCCCGTGCCGATAAAACACCTGCTTTTCCATTGATCTACTTATTTTGCCCTTTTTGTAGAACTTAATACCACAGCTGGAAGCCTGCCTTCGACGACACCGATGTCCCCATCAGCCATGTCTGCCCAGAACCTGGTCATGTCCTCGTCGGGAGTTGGCGGAGAGGCCAGTGTCACGCTGACCCTGGCTGACACTCAGGGCTTACTCTCCGGGGGGCTGGACACGGTCACACTCAACATCGCTTCTCAGGTGGGTGCCTGTGTCCCCCCCACCCCACGGGGTCGTCCTGGGAAACTCTGCGTGTGCTTCCTGAAGTATGTGTCCCGAATACTTCCTTTCAAAACTGAAGTGGTTTTAAATTTTAAAAGTGGTTTGTTAAAGGAGAAGTGGGGAACAGAGGGAGGTCCAGACAGTACAGGGAAGCACCCGAAGCCCCCGCTGTGCGGATGGGCCGCGGTCGGCCCGGGTGCTCTCGTCCTCCCGAGCCTCCTGTGTGCGCGCACACACGCGTATGCAGACGTCCTCACGCCCGCGGGAGCGAGCTCGTGTGATGTCGTGTGGTGTGCACGTGCCCCCTCATGTCGATTATGCTCTGAATATCTTCCCATCAGCGACGTCGGCAGTGCAGATGTTGTTACTGGCTGCACCGCTTTCCATCTTAGAGATGCGTTTACTGAGGGGCGTTAGGCTGCATCCAGGGTTTTGTCAGTGGTGTGGAGATTCTCGGGCTCTTTCCCGCTTACATTCTTAGATGAACCCCTGCAGTCGACGTGCTGGATAGAAGGCTGTACGTGTTGAATAACATGTGGAGCTTAAGGTGTCGAAAAACCTTTCCGAATTTAACTGGAAACGTCATGAGAAATTACCATGAGTTATAGTGAGGAATTACTGTAATAAAGCTCTCTCGGAGTTTCGACAGTGGACCTGTCTGCTGGTCCCCATCTGTGCACACCTGCTGCCAGGAGGCAGACTGTGCAGCAGGGTAGGAGCTTACCTGCTCTTCTGTCTGGAGCCTCACCGTCACCTCCTAGGCTCGCTGTGCAGAGAAACGCTGACGGCCGTGGCATCCAGAGCACGTCGGCTCTGATCCTGCCACAGCCGTGCTGGCTGCTTGGACTCTGGGAAGATGACTTAGCTCTTCTAGGTTCTCCATCTTTCTGCATGTAAAACGGTGACGTAGTCTAGAATCCAGATGACTTTGTAAGTTTATCTTCTGCGCCCTGTGTCCCATATTCTATCCCATTTCCTCTGTTTCCCTGTCTGCCTTGGGTAGTGTCTTTCCAGTGAGAGGTGTACCTGAGATTCTCTGGTGGAAGAAGTGTCAGTATTGAAAAATGCCATCCTGCTTGTTTTTCACCTCCCACCTGCTCCCCAGTTCTCCATCTTCCCTGTTGGAGCTCAGCTCGTGTCACTCCCGTGAGGACACTAAGAAGCAGCCCTCACCTCCAGCCGCAGGGTTCCAGCAGCATGGGCCATGTTCTCTGTGGGGGGCTGAAGTGTTCTCGGTGACCTGTTACCCCTTTAGCATCATGCATCGATGGGGATTCTTCAAATTCATGGTTCCAAGCGCGTGTTCTGATTATGTGTGGAGTACGCTTAGAATCAGCTTTGACGTGAGCAGTTTGAGTTGTATGCTTAGCACAGACTCAGTATTTGCAGCACGACGTCGGTTCCTTTAGGTCGAGCTTCATCTCTGCACTTGCCCCCTGCGTCCCCCAGCACATCCGTCCTCTCTCTCTGTCTCAGGTTCATAGTCAGTAGATAGAGGTATGCGGCGTGGTAGTGAGACTCAACGTAGTTTTGTATAGTATAGCAAAACTGTATGTGTATTTTTAAACAGATGTTCTATATATATGTGTGTTTTATAAGGTTATTTAGATAAAATATATATACCGTGAAGTTCACCCATGTATTTAAAGTGTGCAGTTTAATGGTCTTGAGTATATTTGCAGAGTTGTACAGCCATCACCATATCTAGTTTTAGAACAGTTCGTCACCTGAGAAGAATCCCTGTACCATTAGCAGTTGGCAGCCACTCCCCAAGCCCCTTCCCCTACCCCAGGCCCACCCCAGCCCTGCAGGTCTCCCCCAGCCCTCGGCAGCCACCGGTCCTCTGTCTGTGTGTAGGCTTGCCTGTTTTGGACACTTCCCATAAATGGAATCGCAGGACATGTGGTCCTCGTGGCGGGCCTCCTTCGCTGGCTGGCGCACGTTGTAGCTGCGTTGTCGTTATTCTGTTTGATAGACGAATACTGTCCCATTCTGTAGCTGAGCCGCATTTTCTCGACCCAGTGATCCATTCGTGGCTGTTGGGGTTCTTTCCCCTTTTCGACTGTCGTGAACAGTGCTGCTGTGGACATTCACGGACAAGGTTTCAGGTGGATGTAGGTTTTCATTTCTCTGCGCGGCATTGCTGAGTCACGTGGTGATTCTGTGGTTAAAGTCTGAGGACCTGCCGACTTGTTTCCCAAAGCGACCGTACCATGGGAGAGCTTTTAAGTTATGACTGGATGTGTGGTGTTCCAGCTGGTAAAGCAGTGCTCATCTCTGCAGGGTCAGCAGTTCCCAGCCTTACTCACGGACCCCTCTCTCTCGGGCCCGGGGGGCGTGGGCTCGCCCCAGGTCATCCTGGTGAGCCCCACCCCACAGCCGTCAGCGGCCGCCTGTGAAGAAATCGCCTACCAGGTATACAGCACACGTTTTATCCACGGTCTCTCATCGTTTTCCAGAAACGCAGCTTCAGAAGGGGTGGGGTGGCGGGTCCTGGGGCGTCCCGCGTGGCCGGGCTTGGGGCCGGCCTGGGGAGGTGTGTGCCCCGGGGGAAGAGCAGCTGCTGAGGGGGAGGGCCCGGGGCGGGGGCGGGGGGCGGCCACCCTGGGTCTCATCCGTCCTGTGATTTCCCCGTAATGTGAGCACCGAGCTTCACGTTCACCACCATCCTCTTCACCTGCCCACCGAGCAGAGTGCAGGCGGCCGTTTCTCACCTCGAGTTCTTTCTGCAGGCTTTTCTGGGATACCTTCGCTGATGCTCTGAAGTCTTGTTATACTTTTCCATGTACATGTTTGTGTGTGTAGATGACCTGTTTGTCATTTGACTAGTCTTTTTTTCTTAAAATGCATTCTTTGGCGGGGGTGGGGGGTGGGGGGTGGTTTAAAGAAGCTTTAAATATTATGCTTAGGCAGTTTTAGCAAATGAGTTTCAACATAATGCCTTATTAGTCTTTCAGTGGGGCCAGGCCTTTCTCCATTAGAAGTTAGACGTAAACAGCAGTGGGAATTTCCCCTCCCTCCGAGCCGAGTAACCAGAGCCCTTCTAGCTGAATTTCAGTTTGTATAACTTTAACACATTTGCCTCAGGGTCCCCAAGACCACGCTCAAATTTCAAGGATGCGCTAGAAGGACTCAGGACTCAGGACTCAAGTTCTGTCATCCTCCTGTTTACGTGTATTGAATGCTCACTCCTTGTGAATGGAATGTGCGATTCAGAAACCATTTTCTGTGCACGCTTTAGTCGCTGTAACCCTTGACACATGCGTGCATGTTAGGGTTTTGTTTTCTGTCATTTTTTTTTAATCAGGTGGGTTTTTACCCGCAGTTACAGGACAGCCTTGAGTATCATTTATTCCAGTGGTTTTCAAACATTTTTTGACCCAAAGAGATATATTGTGTGCAATGAGCTGAGCACACGTATGTGTTCTGCTGTTTCTTTTCTTTGCTCGCGCAGACACGCCCACGCAGACACGTGCACACCTGACACAGGAGTCAGTACACTCGCTTTCCTATGGATGGGACATACCTGCGTTATCTTTGCTCTTCTGATCTTTTCTGTTATATTGCTTTTTTCCATTCCATTCCTTTTTTTTTTTTAACTACACCACAGGTTAATTTTATTCATTTCTATTTTAATATTATGGAAAAGTATTTGATAAACTGCACATACTAAAAATGTTGACAAATCTCATTCATTTTCCTTATAATTGTTTGTAATTTTCTTTCTTTAATCATCACTTACACACTTTCATCTGCAAAACTGAAGTGTTATTTACCAAAGCCGAGGGATAAACGCCTCCTGCTCTGATTGTTTACTGACGTTCCAGATGCTGAGGGCGTCCCATCAGAACGACTTGAAAACCTACTCATGGGTTGAGATCCCAAGTTTGGGGGAAATGCTCTAATCACTCAGAAGCTGTGAAAATACCTTCTGCTACTGAGTATTAGTCATAGTCCAGTTTGTTGAGGAAGCTCCTCAGCCAGAGCAGTGGCTTCTCGTGGCAGTGTTCTCACGTGGGCTAAGCTACACCGGCAGCCCTGGCAGCCCCTCATTGCAGCTGCTCCCATGGGAGGCCGCGCAGCCCGGCCGCCCCCCAAGATGGCAGATGGGCACGCGGGCTGGGGTTCTGGGGGTGGGGTCCCTGTTCCCCTCACGCCAGTCCCGTCAAGTCGGGATGTCTGACCTGCTCCAGGTGACGGACGTCTCTGCCAGCCTGGCCCCGGGTGGCCAGCCCGAGAAGGAGGGCCGGCTGCACCAGTGCCTGGAGTGCGGCCGCACCTTTACCTCGGCCACGCTGCTGCTGCACCACAGCAAGGAGGTGCACGGCCGGGAGCGCATCCACGTCTGCCCCGTGTGCAGGAAGGCCTTCAAGCGCGCCACGCACCTCAAGGTACGCTGCCCTCCCGCCAGCGCCACTGCTTTCCTCTTAAGCTCGGAGATGCTGAACGGGTCTAGGGCTTAGTAAAGTCGAGAATCTTCCTAGTGAGCCACACAATTCCCGTCTTTTCGAGGTAAACACATTTACAGATCACCTTGAGATGCCGTTTCTCCCATCAGAGTGGCAGATACTAAAAGCCCTGTCAGCACCTCTGAGCAGGGCTGTGCGGAAGCAGGACCTTCCTCGCGAGGCTGCAGCTTGGCCTACGTCCTGCAGGGAATTAGGCGGTCCCCAACCGAGCGGTAGCTGCGCCACCTGAAGGCGGGTGCAAAGACATACACCCGAGGTCAGGGGAAGCGTCGCTTGTCGCTGCCAGTCACTGGGACGGACCTGAGGCCCACACGTGGGGACGTGGTTGACTCCACCTGGGACGCCCACGCAGTAGAGGAAGGAGCGAGGAAGGTGCTGTGCTGTGACTTCCAGGACCGCGGTCGGGGGAGGTGCCGGGCGGGGGCCTGCTCAGCCTGTGGCTTCTAGGCCAGAGCCCCTCCCCTGCTGCTGCCTAGTCACCCAGCGTGCGGGCTGCGATGCTGCCTTCCTGCTCGGTGGATCCCGGGCTTCCTTTTCCAGGGCCCTTAGAGGAGTCCTGCAGGCAGTAAACCCAGTTTCTGTTCTCCAGGCCTACACCTAACGAGCACCTCTCACCTCTTTTTCTACCTTGTTTTCTGAGATGAGAAACCCCAACATTAATGTGTTTTGAAAAGAGGACTGCATGTTCGTTTTTAAAGCAAAACCCCGACTATCGACTGACGTCTTCTTGCGAAGGCTGCTGCCGCGAGGTTGGCGAGCACTGCTCACGCTGAGGGGCCCCCGCCGTCCACCCTCCCGGGGACTCGACGGTCACTCAGAATCTGTGCTCTCGGTCAGGCCGTGTAGCATCTGCAACTTCAGTTCCCTGATTTGTAAAATAAGGACGTTAATACCTATATTTTATGGTTATTTTGAGGAATATAAAGTACTTAGCACTACACTTAGTTCACAGTAGATAGTACAGAAATTATAGCTGTGGTAATATTACAGCCTGATAGAGAATAAGTCCTTTTAAAGAGAGAACAGAATAAAAATGGTTAAAGAAAATTTAAGATGTTTAATATTATATATATTACTATATATAAGGCATAACTTTTCCATAAACATTCTAAAGTGGTGTGTTATACAATTTGAAAGACGAAATATGACATTTTAATACTTGTAAGTTACTTTATCTTGATAACCTTCAGAAATTTGGAATTTTTTAAAAATTGCATTGTGCCAGAAAATAAGGAAGTACCCATCTCACACACACACGCACATGCTCACACACACACACACGCGCACACGCACACAGAGCGTATCTGTGACAGGACCATGTCAGAGGGACATGGGGGCAACTGAAAGTTCTTGGGGACCAAAGCTGGAACAGTTGGAGCAAGAAAATAAAGTAAAATTGGATTATAAGCCACAGTACAGAATACCATGGGTCCTTCCTGCTGGAACGTGACTGACTCAACACGTCAGTCTCTGCAAGGCCCCTCCTGAGGGGCGAGCGGCAGCAAGAGCTCATGATGGGAGGGGTGCAGGCGGGCCCCCCCTTCCCTGGAGAAGCCCGGCAGACGCCGCCGGCCCGATCAGGGTCAGTGCCGGCAGGGCGACGCGGGTTGCTATTATGGGATGGAACTGGCACGGTCCCTCCTGCAGCCCGCAGCCCACAGCCCTGGTCTAATGAGAGAAGCATCAGACGCATCTCCGTTGAGGAGCACGCTGCAAAGTCCCCAGCCAGGCACCTCGACACTGTCACAGGGCCGACAGGGAGGGAGGCCGAGACGCCGCCCCGCCCGGGGGCGGCCCGGGGGCTCGGGGGAGCCTGGGTCTGCCCGGCGAGCCGCAGGCCGGCCCCCGCCCACTGCCTGCCCCTTCCGACTCTGCTCCAGGAACGTCCCCGAGGGTCCTGGCCGGCGGCGAGCCTGTGGCCCTCCCCCCGCGGCCCGGCCTTTCTGTGCCGGCTTCCCCCCTCCCGTGTCACGTCTGTGGAGTCTGTTACGATCTTCGGGTTCTTCTCGTGTGTTTGTCTTTACCAGGAGCACATGCAGACACATCAAACCGGTCCTTCCTTAAGCTCCCAGAAGCCGAGGGTGTTCAAGTGTGACACCTGTGAAAAGGCGTTTGCCAAACCCAGCCAGCTGGAGCGACACAGCCGCATCCACACAGGTAGCCGCGGGCTGCGGGCCCCATTTAGACAGCTTTGCGGCAAGCCGCTGGTCGGTAAGAAGATGCAGGGCCGCGTGTAAATGGTCCCTGACGGCACAACACATCATTTGCGAAGCAGGGTCCGCTCATTCACTGTTGTCCTAGTTGTTCACCAGTTTATCTCGCAGCTAGTGCCTTCGGGCAGACGCTGCCGCTGTGCACGTCGTGAGCACAGGACACGGGCTGTTGGGCCGGCACCCCTTGCAGCCCTGAGCCTGGCCTCAGCGCTCCTTCCCGCCCTCCCCCGGGTTCCGCCTCTCTCTTGCGTGTCTTCCAACTCTTCTTTCCTGACTTTCCCTGTCGCCACCTGTCTGCTCAAGTTCATCTTAGAGGGAAAACAAAAACATGAAGGAGCAAACACCGCCTCTCTGCCTCCTGGCCCGTCTCTGTGACGGCCTGCCTGGCCCCGTCCCCACCCCCACGGACATGCTCGTGCCACCCTCGGGGCCTCTGCTGCTCCCTCAGGAACGGCGGCATCCTGGACTCGGCCTGCACCCTCGCCCTGCGTTGGGGCCACCTGGAGCCTCGGGACCACAGGTCCAGCCTCCCTCCTGCTCTGGTCTTCCCTCCCCCGCTCCATCCAGGCCGTGTTCACACGGCCACCGGGCTGGAGCCCTAGGAGCCTCCCCTCTGAGCACCCGGCAGAGCCCCGGCCACCGGCAGGTCTCAGGTCCTCCCGTCCCCTGTGCCCCGTGTCCTCAGGGATGCCTTTGTTTGTCTGCATGGACCTGGCACCCACCTGGTATCTAGCAAGTAGCTTTTGAGTGAAAAACAACCGTGCTGTTACTTCATAATGCATTTATTCAAAAACATAATTAAGAGAAATGATTGTTTGCCCTTTTTAATAACAGATGCACATGAAGGGTTTGGAGAGACCCACTTTATACACATTTCTGGGTCCCTTGTGGCCGTCATTGGGGCCACATCCTGCTTGCCGGGTACCCTCTCCTCACTCCAGGTCCTGATCTCTTCAGCTTCCCCTTCTGTCTCCAGAGAACCATCTGCTTCTCGAAGCGGTGTGATTAGAGTGAGCCCGCGGGAATCTCCCACTTGGTCACCCCCAGTCATCTGAGTAGTGACCTTTGGTTCTTCTGTGGCCATTCTTTTCCTCAGGCATGACGTCCTCCTAGTCCCAGCCCCAGGGAATAGGGCAGGAGACCTTGGAGCCACCTTTAGGACTCTGCCTGCCTGGGCGGGCTGTGGCTGTGCAGGGGTGGCTGGAGGGTGAGGACTGCAGTCGTGCGGGGTGCTGAGCAGGGTCCAGAGGGGAAGCCAGGCAGAGCACGTGGGAAAGAACCCTCTGGGCCAGGGGACAGGAAAGGGCCTGTCCCTGGGGCTGGGAAGTGGGTGAGGGACGGCGAGGGGCGGGAGCAGAGAGGGATGCTGCGCAGCGACAGGCCGGGCCCCGCAGTGTGGCTGTGCGGCGGGCGTTCAGCTGGGCAGGTGTTCACCTGGACGGGCTCCCAGCGGAGGGCACGCTTGGCCACTTTTCCTTCCAGTTTTCAGTTTGCATATCAACGTGAAAGCAATTAAGTGACATTTTAAAAGTATTGTCTAAATCATACTTTTAATTAAGTGGATTTGATATTCCCATTTCCTTAATATCTTTTTGCTTTTCTGCTCAAAACGTATAAGAAACGTTTTGCTTGAACCATATGTGCTCTAGCTCTATTTCTGGATGCTTCTAGGACTTTCTGTAGCTTTTGATTAAGTGGTCTTCCGTGTCTCCCTTGGAGTGGCCTTGCCGGAGCCCCGGGGGGCCGCAGCCTGGGTGAGGAACGTCCCTGGGGGCTGGTTATGGTCGCGTCCCTTCTGCGGAGTTCCTGCTCTGTGCGTGCTGCGGGGCGCTGTCTGTCGGGGTGCTGACGGTGCCGTGTGTCCCCAGGCGAGCGGCCGTTCCACTGCACCCTCTGTGAGAAGGCCTTCAACCAGAAGAGCGCGCTGCAGGTGCACATGAAGAAGCACACGGGCGAGCGGCCCTACAAGTGCGACTACTGCGTCATGGGCTTCACGCAGAAGAGCAACATGAAGCTGCACATGAAGCGGGCCCACAGCTACGCGGGTGAGGTGGCCCGAAGCCTGCGTGTCCGCGTGCAGGGGAGCCGGCGTGGGCTTGGGGTCAGAGTCGGGCCTGGTCTGCACCCGGTGGCCCCGCAGACGGGCCTCCGTGTCCCCACGTTGACGCCCCGACGTTGGTGCCGGCAGGGTGGGGCCGTCACAGTGGTGGCCCTGCTGTGTCCTTCGTCACCTGGGAACGCCTGCAGCCTTTAGGAAGACAGGCCTGGGGCGGGGTTGCTGTACCAGGAGTGGGGCTGGAACACAGTGTCCCCGACAAGTCAGGGAGGGTGAGCACCTGCGTCTCAGGCTCTCCCTGGTTGTCTGGGCGCTGTGGCCGTGAGTGGACGTGGACGGCCTGAGCGTGGTGGGGGGTGGTGCCCAGGGGTTTCCGAGAGCCGCAAGGGGTAGGACCTTTCACGTTGTGCAGTTTTTGACGAAGAGAAAATTTATTCTCCGTCTGCACTCTAGCGCTTCGTGCTGTATCTTCTGTCAGCAAGACCATGCCCGTGTTGCCGATGGTGTTAACTAGTGCTCGCTTGTCAGTGGCGCCACGCTGTACAACCTTTGCGGCACACGCAGTGCGTGAGCACACGGGCCACGTGCTCTGTGCGCTCACATGCAGATAACGGTAGTTGTGGTCACAGACAGGATCGCGAAGCCTGCAGCACAGATGGTTCTGTTTTCACGGGGATGAAGAACAAGTCGACGTAGGAGTTTCTCATCTCCGAGTTGTCCTTATTTAAACGGGAATAACTTTGTGCTGCTGCGTATCTGTGACTTTCTTTGTCATCACTGCAGGAACCTTGCAGGAACCCACGGGCCCCCAGGAGCACGGAGGGGAGGCGCTGAGCCGCACGCTCCACCTGGACGAGGTGGTACCGGAGCCCGCGAGCGAGTGGCAGGCCCTGGCCAACGTGTTCTGACGTAGCCCCACCGGAGAATGTCTCCAGGGTGAAGTGTGGAGGAGAGCAAAGCACTTGGGATTTCAGTTTTGAAGCCTCAAGTGTTAAAGATGTTACCACAATAGTTTTTTTAGCTATAAAGTTGTCTAAAGAATCACTGACTTTCAGACACTTACAGGAAGAAAGCTGGGAAAGGTGGAAGCACGTTGTTCTCATGTGTCTGCAAATCACTGAACTCAGGTATTCCATCAGCAGTCTCAGCTACTCCGTGGCCAGTGCATCTAGTTAAGAAGGAATTAACTGGGTCTTACTATCATCGTAGTGTGATTTCTTTGTATTAGCAAAGACAGAAGTTTATGTGGAAAAAGTCAGATAGGTTTTCCTTCATGCTTTCTGTTATAAGAAGCATGGCTCATGACACAAACATAAGATAGGTGCATGAAGTTCAGAAAAAAAACATCACAGGGAATTTTTTTCCATTTTTTTCTCTGTGAGTTTTGAAATTAGTAGAAACTGACTCTTTTTCGTCTACCGTAAGTTCATGTAACTAGTACCTTGAGAGGTGGCTGGACCAGTTCTCTCTCTGTTACAAATATCTAATCATCAGTGAGGAGAACGCAGTATATGGGGCGTAGACACGGGGAATAGACGAAGCCTGACACCCGAGCGCGGAGTCCACGTCCACGCGGGACGATGCCGCTGGCACTTCACGAGTGACGTGCGGCTGCGTGGGTTGGGCTACCGCAGAAAGCACAAGCCTCTCCTGGAACAGAGGGCCTGCAGCCCTGGCCGCCTCGATAGTTGCGAAGCGTGTTTGTGCTCTGAGGAGAAGAAGCTGTAGGAGCCCCGCAGTTTCTCTCGTGCACAAGCCGGTGTATGTTTTATTTCAGGGAATTCTCTAGTATCATCCATGGTGCCACGTTGAACATGTCCCAAACCAAATCCTACCCCACGCGGGGCAGAGTGTGCGTCGTCCCTACAGCATTCCAAAGACGGAACCTTCTTTACTTCACCCGAATCTCTCCTTTGAAATTATTTATATGTTCTATATATAAATACGTATGTACATACACAGATCTGTGGGCCTCTGTGTGGCTGAACAGTATATTTTGTAAATAAGCACTAGTCCCGGTTGCAGAGAGCAACAGAGTTTTTACCTCCTGATGAGCACTTCAGGTCAGTATTGTATTCATCTTATTAATAAATAGGCATCCTTGTCATTGTGACATCAAGCTGGGGTGGGATTTTTTGTTTTTGTTTTTCCTGAAAAATAATTGCCTTTATTTTCTCTCATTGCCTCACTGGTTTCAGAAGAGAGCAGTTTTATTATAAATATTGTATGGACTTTGTATATTAAGAGAGGAGTTCATTTCAGATTCCTGAAGACGGAGACATTTCACTGTTATTTTTTGAAGAGGCGTCATTAGGTTTTTGTTGTTGTTCACACTTTTGGCATCTGTATATAAGTAATATTGACGGTGATATAAAAACTTTTGTTATGTGAAAATATTTAAGTCAGAAAACTGTTAAATAATATTACTTTTTTTTTCAAACTGCTTTGTGTATTGTATATTTTTTTAAGGAAAAAAAAAAAAGCCTTATTTGACTTATTCTTGTGATACTGGACTTATATATCCTGAGGTTTTTCTCGAATGTCAGTGTGTATACCTGGCTGGAGTCAGTATATTCAGAATAACTGTAATTGTGCCAGAGTTTTAAAGGTTCTGCTTTTAATGCACTTTTCTTTTATAATTTTGTATTAAAATATTTTAGAAATGTTGATTAATTTTGGTGAACAAATATCTCCAAAGGTGAAATTATTGAAATTTTAAAAATTTTGTTCTTGCTAGGTTATTTATTTTGGTTTTAGCATTACCTGTCATCTCAGGTCAGTCTCTAAAAGGGATTTGTTTAATTCCTAATTGTATAGAAAGCATAGTTCAGTGAATTGTATTGGTGCACTGCCTGTTTAAGAAAGGCCTTACCGGGTGAATCTAAAGCCTATTTTTATTTTGGTTAAAGAAAAAAAATATCAATAATCCATTTTGTGAGTTTTCTCAGTTTATTATCAGGCAAACACAAGACATTAATGTATTATTTTTATTTACTTCCTAATTATAAAAGCTGCTTCTTTGCAAAACATTCCTTGAAAAGTAAGGTTTTGTGAAGACATAGTTTCACTTGAACTTTTGGTGGAGTGGAGTACAGGTTGATCTTTATACTTTACTGGTTGATAAAAAGTCTTCTGACGAGATTTCTAGTCTCCTGCATAACCAGGGTTTTGAGGATACGTAATTGTATTTTTTAAAATATCTCATCATAGCATATCTGCTTTGGAATAACAATAAATAAAAAATGAAGTTAGGAAATGTGATTAATTTTTTTTCTTTTAAAATATTTAATGTGAAATAGTTTGGCACATGAATTCATTTCAAGTTCAGATATGTTTTTACAGAAAAGAACTTTCACGATGTTTTCCTGTACCCCTGTGCAGCGCGCATGATGAACGCGACCCTTGCAGGGTCTATTTAAGATCTTCAAACTTGAGAAGTCAGGATATGGTTTGATGACAGGCACACCGTCTGTTTGAGCTAAAAGTGTCTGTTATTTTCGCTGTTGGCCATATTCAACGATACCCTGGTCGTTGAGGTGCCTTTAGAAAGGGCGCTGCTGTCTTTAACTGTCTTCTGTGGTAAAGTAACTGTGTCGCTCTTAAGTGAGCGGAAAGGATGAGTCCCCTTTCCCTGGGTACTGAACCGGAAACGGGGATGTAGTTCACGTGGCGCTGCGGGGGCAGGAGGAAGCTGCACAAGTGGTCATGTGTGCGTGAGAAGGCAGGAGATGAAAATGAAAACATCTTTTCAGAAATGTAAACTCCAGCACCCTGCCCCCAGCTCTGCTTTACCCCTCCTAAGTTCAGGCACGTGGCCGGCTGGCCCTGGAAGAGTGGAGCTTAGCCTGCAGCCTGTTGGTTCACTAAGAAGCCTCTCAAGCTACTCTTTATCCTCTGACAGTGAGTTGCTGATAGAACGAGGAGAATCCGTCCTAACGAGTAGTTTCCATCCTTCCATCGAGATTCCATTTCAGCCAGTGTCAGCATTTAACTGGCGAGTATTTCTTTAGAACAGTATTTTCTAATCCCTACCCGTTACTATTTGTAAGGAAGTGTGAGCTTGAGTTTTAGAAGAATACCAGTATTTACGCACAAGAGATGCACGCAGGAGTACAGGGGGCGGGATGCTAAAGAGGAGGTGTGTGTCTGTTATTCCCGTGGGTTTTCCTCTTTGCAGAAGAATATTCATTACTTGTGAAGGTACACATTTTCAACATTAAAAGGTCATGCCTCAGATTTATGTAAATAACATCTTAAGAAAATGTGTAAGATACATAGAACTGCTTTCTGCTTATTTTTAGAGATACACCTGCTTTTTGCATAATTTTTTTTCAGATGTTTATTTCAAAGTCAATACTGCGTCCACTCCCCCACCCCTAGCCCCCCAAAAAAGTCAATCCAGGGGTTGGTCCCTGCTAGTTTATCCTTTTTCTGAAATCTGTTGTATAAAGGCAGGCAGAGATGAGATTATACAATTGATACTTTTAGACTACTCTTTTTGCCACTTAACCCCTATTCATGTAATGTAGGTATTTTGGAGTTTTGGGAAAAGAATTTCAGGAGTGCCTATCAACACATTTGGGGCCTCTGTATCTTTACCTCACTCTAATGAAAAGCAGCTTTTTAAAATCTAGTTGCATCTCCTTCGCCTTTTAGAAAGTGGAGGCACACGTCTTGGTAAGGTCAGGGGCCCGCGCAGCCGTCACAGCGCCTTTCCTTTCTCCGTGAGAGTCGCAGACCCTGTCACACTTGGCCCATCTGGGCTCGCTGTCCTGCCTCAGGCCCCGCCCCCGGCACACCCACCACCCCGGGAGAGTTTTCTACGGATGACGGGTAAAATAAGTCACAAGAAGAATAAAGAGTGGCGGCAGGCACAGGCAGTCCCCATGAAGGTTTTCCTGTTTCACCTTTTCTGTGTGCAGCGCTTCACGGCATGAGGGCTTGTCTGTTAAATCAAGACTGAAAGTCTATTTGACAAATTCTAAAATGACATAGTGATTTCACTCTTGATTCACTGCTAAAGAACATTTTTAAAGTTAATTTTTTTTTCATTTACAGACGAATCCTGTTTTTTCATCTTCAAAATTGTTTCATGGTCTATATATATTGGATGACATTTATTTAATCCAATTTTGTATTAGAAATGGATAGTTATGCCAAAAGCCACTGTGCTGGCTTTAAGAATAATAAAGTTAGTTTTTGTATTATTTTAAAATCCTGTACATTTACTCATTTGGGTTTTGGGTGAGTTATAACTATTTAAAGATGGATGTTTTTCTCTAGGTAACATTTTCAGCATTAACACAGTACGATGCTGAACTGGGATCGAGGGGTTTGAATAGTCTGAGGGTGTCTTGTTTTCCATCCTGGAGGATATTTTCCACTTCTCTCTGTGTAAGGTATTTGACGGTGACTTGAAATCAAAATCAGTCATAATACCAGTTTCTCTGTTCATGAGATGGGCTATTGGATTTTCCCAGAAATGCCAGTGGAGTTAGTATATATTATAGTATCTAATCCCGTTTAAAGATCTCTTTCCAAACTTTTGGAAGTTCATAGTTGGTAGAGTCATTGTCCTAGTGAAGTAACAACTAAGGGTATCTTTTCCTAAAACAGAGTAGGGGCTCCATACATCTTTTGGACTGAAATAGCTAAAGTGATTTTTATTTTTTCCTGGGCTTTGCTCAGAGGGAATGGCAAGAAATGTGCTGTTCTTATTGCTTGTTTGTACGTGGAATATTGCTCTATTAGTGTTTAAAATATGGCAGGTGGGGGAAGGGGACTGTTCTTTTAGAAATGATCAATTATGGCTCATTTTCTCCCTCTACCGTGGATTGCAGCGATTTGAAATGGCCCAGCTGAGTTTTTCCAGAATGCTTGGTTTTTTGGTGGTGTAAGAGCGCTGATATTTAAACACAATGAAGGGTATGAGTTTACAACGCGTCTTGTGCGTGGGCCGAGCTGGGAAGTCAGGCCTTGGGGCCTCAGGTCAAATTAGCTGGGGCAGTGACTGGCCCCCTGTCTTTGGACAGCTCAGTTCACTTCTCTGGTCTGTAAAATTAGTTGATTAGATTTCTTCCTTCCCAACTTGAGAACTGATTCCTAACGAGCTATGATGTTTCCAGAGACAGTTCTCAATGGGTCTGTCTCATTTCTGCAAGTCTTAGGAGTCAAGCAATGGCCACCTCTGCCCCATGACCTTTTCAAGGCTGTTTGTGCACAATACGACCTCAGGAGAGAGGACCTCTTCCTCCAGAGCAAAGCGACGTTTATTTACTGACCAGCACAGTCAAGAGGAGCCTCACTGAGGCAGAGGTCGGGCCAGCTTGCTATGTGTGATGAAAGATATGGGTTCCCTAAGCCCCGGCTCCTCTCCTGTAACACGACACTGCGTGTGTGGGCATCGCCTGGCCGCTGTGGGCTGTGTCTGGGGCTTGGCGTCGGGTATCAACACGAACGCCGGAGCTCTGGCACCTCCTCTCGCTGTGAGTCATCAACCCTTGGCTTCTGGCCTGGGAGCCTTGGCCTCCCACCAGCACCCAGGGAACTGGCAGGTCTTGTAAACTGGCAGGTGGGCAGAACTTCGGGTGTTTCACAGTTGTTAGCAATATGTTGTCAGTGTACTCTGGAGGCCTTAAAATAATCCCCGCTCAGCTTACTATGTGAATGGAAAGTTTTGTTTACAAATGTCAGTGATTAATTTATTCTACACCATCCATAATGTTATTCTATCACCGCGGGGCTTTTGTTGTCATGCAGTACCTTTAAAGTGTGAAATCCTTCTAGTCTCTAAGGAAAAAGTGAAAAAAACAGCAGCCTCTACAGCCACACACATGCCCCCCCAATAAACAGATGTTTCCCTGATTTTCAAATTCTGAATCAACCAAGAGAGATGGTTCTGTGCCACTATTTTAGTATCAGAACAAAGTAATTGTAGGTTACCCTGGTAACCAGCTTCAGGGGAAGAAATTCTTAGAGATCAGCACAGAATAGCTCATCTTGGCCAGCTCTTTAGTAGTCCTGGGGAAAGATGGACAGCAGCTGGCCATCTGCCCCTTATTACCACGCATTTGTTCTAGGTTCTCCCTGAATTATCTTTCTCAAGTTTAATAACCCGGAATCTTTATCCTTTTTGTGTAAACTCTTTGAAGCAGCTTCAAATGTACAGAAAAGTTGCAAGAGTAGCACAAAGAAATCTTCACATACTCTTCACTAGAGACCCCTTTCTAGTGCTGCCAGAAGTGTGAAGAGTGAGATCCCAGTGCCTGGCGCTCAGCTCTCAAGTCCCTCCCCGCCCCCCCCCCCCCCCCGGGGCTGTAATTACCCTGAGAGCCACGGGCCCATCATTCAGCAGGTCCCCCCACCCATGTCCCGTGTTTCTTCTGGTTGGGCCGGGCCCTGCGCCTGCAGTCAGAACATCACAGAAGTGATGCTGTGCTTGCTGCATGTTATCAAGGTGACATGCAGTGTGCATGTGTCTGATGACGGATGCTGTTGACGTTCACCCTGTAGCCATCTCCCCTCTGTAACCAGTAAGTATTTGTGAGATGCTCTGAGACCACACGGCCAAAGCCGCATCGCACTGACACCCTCCGCTGTGGTGCCCACATTTCTCCCCGCCTGCTGGTCCCTTTATTCCCTGCAGCCGGGAGCTGTGTTCCACCTTAAGGATGGGCTTTCCGTTCTCCCTTGGTGATTTATTCTCCTGTTTATATTAGTTTGGGCTCGTGGCTTCCTATTTTACTTAATGGGCTCCAAGCCATCAGGGTCCTTCCTTATTTTGGCCCTCAAATCGTCCTGGATTTGCCAGTAGGGCCTCCTTCAAGGTAGCTTTGAGTCCTTTTGACATGGCCACGTTACTCTGTGTGCTTTCTTACTTTCTGGCCCAATAAAGTTATTTTTCTCTGTCCCAGCCCCGGAACCAGCCATTTCTTCTAGAAGCACTGGTTCCCTCTAGTGGAAAGTGGTATTTAGGAGCCAAGAGCTGAGTGGTAGGGGGGGGTGTGTGTGTGTGTGTGTGTGTGTGTGTGTGTGTGTGTGTGTGTGTGTGTGTGTGTGTGTGTGTGTGTGTGTGTGTGTACGAGCACGCATGAGCTCATCAGCCATCTGAGACTTCACCCGTCTGCACGTGAAACGGTGGGTTCACATAGACGCTGCAACACTGCGGCGCCACCCCTCCCCCTCCAACAGTGAGCGACCCGCCTCCGCCCCCCCAACACCTGCTGCTGCTGCTTCCTGTCCGCCTGCAGGCCCCGCCCCCCTCCCCTCCCGGGTCCTCCACACCCCGTCACGAGCACCCTGGGTCGCCGGCCTTGGTCGGTGCAGCGCGTCGCTCTGAGGTCCGGCTGCCACAGTGCAGAGAAAGGCGTCTCCCAGGAGGGCAGGGCGCTGCCCACCTGTGCGGCAGCCCCACCATCGTAAGTGGTTTTCCACGATGCGTGGCAAGGGAGGCCGGCCGGCTGCTGACCTCTGGATCCAGTGGGCGTCTTCCACCTGCAACCCCCCCATCCCCGGGGGGCCTTGTTAGAGGACGGGTTCTGTCCCTGGAGGTGTGGGCAGGGCCCCAGGCTCTGCTGGCTCCAGGGCTGCGCTGCTGCTGGTGCAGGGACCCCGAGCTGGGAGGGGACAGGCAGGAGCCATGGGCCCGGCCCCCAATCCAGCACCTCCCGGGCCGCCAGGACACCCCTCGGGGGCTCTTCCGCACCCTGTCTGTCGCTCTGACCGCACTGTCCTCTGAATCTTCTCTCCTGAATTTACCACCAGAAGCTGGAACTGGGCTGCAAACAGCAGGGCCCCGCCGGTCTGGATACAGTTGAAGGACTGGTTACCTTATGCGTGCTCTGGGGTCTTGACTGAGTCGTGAATTCCCGGAGTTTGTAAGATGTGGGAGCTGGGTGAATGTGTGTTCTTTCACGGGGCGGGGGGTGGGGAGTGGGGGTGGGGGAGGGAGTCGAGCTGAGAAGAGACAGGAGGGGAGGAGCCCTCACCCTCGCCCGGGGACAAAGTCAGATTGTGGGGGAGGCAAGGGAGAGCCCGGGCTCACTGCAATGTCCTGTGATTTAATTGAAACACTTGCCAAATGGGGGTTTAGGAAATATTTGTTGTCACACGAGAAAAACACAAGCGGTTGTGGACTGCGTGGTGCCCTCCCCGCACAAATCCACTTGTCCGAGCCGTGACTCCCCACGAGACAGGACTTCCAGGTGCTAATTATGGTTTAGGTGCAGTCATAAGGGTGAGGACTGGTGCCCTTATAAGAAGAGACACCAGGGGTGCATCGTGTGCGCAGAGGAGAGACCCCAGCGGGCAGGCGGCGTCTGCAGCCCAAGGAGAGCGGCCTCCCCAGAACCCCCTGCTGGCACCTTGGCCTTGGGCTTCCAGCCACCGGAACCCTTGAGGAAATAGAGTTTCTATTGTTTAAGCCCGCAGTCTGTGGTCCACTGTTACTACAGCCCTAACAGACATAAGTAAAGGCTTGGCTCCCTTGTTTTCAGTTGCTACAAGAGGACTTTTCTTTCCCCATTTCAGTGTTTTCCTCGGGCCCCAGATCTCTCTGCTCACGAAATCCCAATTCCAATTTATGGTACGCACCCAATTTATAAAGCCAGGTCCCATGCATGGAGCCAACACCCTCTCCAATAACCTCTAACCTGCTCCTGACCTCGACCCTCCGTCCAGAGCTTGCTTCCTCCGGGCTGGGGACCCTCGACCAGCTCCTTGGACCGTCCTCTGCCTGGATGGATGGGCAGGAGGCCACACACGGTTCTCAGTCTGGACCGAGTGGCATGGACACGGCTGTGCAGGTTGACACGATGTCTTGGAAAGAGTGATCGCTGTGCTTTGCTGTTCTGGTGGAAAGAGACTTCCTCGGCTCCGTAGACCCTCCGGACACCTCTGGACTCTGAGCGGCAGTCCTCGGGGTGAGCACGTGAGGAGAGGAAGAGTGTCCCGGCTGGGCCTCCAGCACTCTGTTCTCCCGGAGCTCCACCTGGTAAACTAACTTTCCTTCAGCTTTTTAAAAATAATTAATTAATTAATCTGTTTATTGGCTGCGTTGGGTCCTTGTTGCTGCACACGGGCTTTCTCTAGTTGTGGTGCGTGGGCTTCTCATTGCAGTGGCTTCTCTTGTTGTGGAGCACGGGCTCTAGGCACGTGGGCTTCAGTAGTTGCAGCACACAGGCTCAATAGTTGTGGCACACGGGCTTAGTTGCTCCACAGCATGTGGGATCTTCCCAGAGCAGGGCTCGAACCCGTGTCCCCTGCATTGGCAGGTAGATTCTTAACCACTGCGCCACCTAGGAAGTCCCTCTCTCAGCTTCACAGGGATAACACAGACCTCTTTGGATACATGCTCAGTGAGAACACACCTTCTGTGGTTCATTTCCTATTTTGCATTTTTTATTTTAATGTCGCATTATCATGGTAAATGCTGTGTTATTCTAGGACACCCCTTGGCTTACCATTTAATGAATTTTCTATACATGCAATGTTAAAATAGGTCAACTAGAAGGGCAGAATTGAAAAATGTGGTCTTTGCATGCTTTTCCAAATTCCTCGGTCTGAAGGGGTTTGGGGGTTGGCATGGCTTGGAGTCTGTCTCCCCCACGGGTGGGGCCTCAGGCTACTGAGTGGGGTGGCTTTTGTTGTCAGATTGGAAGCGCAGGGCATGTTGAGCCTGGGGGCTCCCCGAGGGTGGCCGGTGTCACCCCACAATCCACCAGGAGGGGGCTTCCCTTGCTGGGACTCCTGAGTTTCTCAGGGCTGCTCCTGAGACAGAAGGGAAGCAGTGGTTTGTTACAAGCAAAACAAAAGATCTCAGTTTATCTTTTTGAAATGACTTATTGTTGCCAGTGTCTCCACGTGGCAAAAAGTGATTTTTCAAAGATTCTTCACTTCAAGTTAACAGGGATCTTACACTGGTAAGATAATAAAATGTAAATATACTTTAAAAGATTGTTTAAAGATGAATTAAGAGTTATTTTCCTTGTGAGTTAGAGACTCACTGCCCTAATAGTGACCTCTACTCCACTTTCTCTTATCGACACACAAACCATCTGACAGTTCACCTCCTCAAACTGGTGCCGACACACAGCTCTGTCCTGTGACAATAAGACACCTACTCTCATCAGCTCTGAGTTTTGCCCTACATGGGCTCACATCCTGCAGACCGGGATAAAAGTCAAAGAAGACAGCCATGCAAATATCAGTGAACGTGTATTATTTTATTTCAATATTCAAGAACAGTGCATACTTTCCACGAGACCCATGGTCACAGCTCTTGCTGCCGGGTGTAGCCACGGATGGAGGTCACTCAGTCAACAGTCCGCTCAAAGATGCAGCGTGTGTGTCGAGCAGTTTGGAGGTTTTGTTTCAGAAATTGTATTTCTCTTTTTTCTCACCCTCTCAAATCATTGAGGCTATATATTAATAGACATTATATGAAACCCACAGGAAGCATTCAGAATTAGAAGGGGATTAAGAGTCGCGTTTGGGCGCTACGTGGACTCTCCCTCACTGCCGTCCTAAGGGGGCTGACGCCAGTGCAGGGGCTCCTTGGAGGGCTTGTAGGAGAGATGCTGAAATCAAAAGGCAGGAATCAGTAGGTTAGGAGGGGCGCGCAGGGCATGTCAGCTGGCGTTAGGGAGAGTGGGGTCGGGGGCCGCCCGCATCCCCGCGTGGTTGGCCGGGGCCGCAGTCCCCCGGCGACTGGGGAGAAGCCAGCGCGCTGGTCAGTGGATGTCTAGGAGGAAGCGGACGGGACGGTTAGGTTTCCGCGAGGGTTAGTGTTCGCCGTGTGCACCGCCGTGCTGAGCACGCCACCTGTCACCTTCGCGCTCGCGGTGACCCGCCCGCCACCGCGAGGCTCCCGGAACCTCGTGCCACCGCTCCGAGCCGCGCCCCTGCCGCCCTCCCGCCGGGCCGGGACCAGGTCCCGCGCCTGTGCCGCCCGCGCCTGGGCCCCGGGGGCCCGGCCGCGCCCGCCCCGCGTCCGCTCTGCGCTCCGCCCTCCGGCTCCCCCGGCGCCTCCGGCTCCCGCGGCGTGAGCCGCGCCGCCACGCGGGGCCCTCCCAGCTGCCGCCGCCTGCCACGTACCAAGCGCCCGCCGCCAAGCCGCTCCGTGCCGCCGGGTTAGGGAGGGGGGCTGGGAGGGAGGGGCCCGGGGGACCCCGAAGGAAGCCGGAGCCGCCGTCGCCGCGCCCGCGGCCGCCCCGGGGGCAGGGCGAGCGCGGAGGGTCGCCGGCCCCGCGCCGGGGATGCCGCTCGTCTCCGAGGGCGCGGCGACGGCGGCGCGGCTGGCCGGAGTCGCCGGGGTTAGGGGCAGCGTCTACACTAGGGATCTACGCGACGCGGTTAACTTCCAGGCAGCTGGATTAAGAAGCTGGGGACGGGATTCCGGGAGGGGGGGCAGGGCTTCAGCGTCTCGCCATCGGGGACCCCGAACGGCTGTCTCTTCCTCCCTGAGAAAAGGAAACAGAGCGTTAGGGGCGCCGGGGCCTCCCACCCGCCCCGCGTCCGGCCCTCCCCGGGCCACAGCCGCGGGGCCTCTTTCCTCTGATCTGCTGCTAGAAAGGATGCCTCCGCCCGGGGCTGGCCTTTGACCCCGTGCCTCACAGCATCCTTTAGCTCACCGGGCATCCGAGCGCCATCCAAGGGCAAAGCGGACACAGAGAGCGGGCGCCCCGTCTGAGAATGCCGCGTTTCCGGGGCTGAAAAGCTCAATTGATGTATCATTGTGTTTCGTTGGTTTGTTTAATAAATTTATTTATTTATTCATTTATTTATTTATTGGCTGCGTTGGGTCTTCTTTGGCGCGCACGGACTTTCTAGTTGCGGCGAGGGGGGGGCTCCTCTTCGTTGTGGTGCACAGGCTCCTCATTGCGGTGGCTTCTCTTGTGGAGCATGGGCTCTAGGCAAGCGAGCTTCAGAAGTTGCAGCACATGGGCTCAGTAGTTGTGGCGCCTGGCCTTAGTTGCTCTGCGGCATGTGGGATCTTCCCGGACCAGGGATCGAACCCATGTCCCCTGCATTGGCAGGCAGATTCTTAACCACTGCGCCACCAGGGAAGTCCCATCATTGTTTTTGGAATGAGTCCTTGTTTCCTCCTTGAGATTTCTGGGACCAGGGGAAGCTCATCTGTGGGAGGCTGAGGTGCTGACAGGGAGGGGCCCACCACTCAGCTGGTCTCCCCCGGGGACAGTCCCCTCCTGTGAGGCTTATTCTGTGTCACCAAGAAAACCAGCCTCCTGGAGGGGCCGTCCACAAATTTCGACCTCAGGGTCTTAAAAAATGTGAATTGATGTGTTTTCTGGACAAATACAATTTGCAATTAAAAAAAAAAAAAAAAGAGTTGGCAGTCGTGGTGGTGGAGATGGCTGAGCAGGCTGGCTGCATCCACGGAGCGTGGCCAGGCGGCGGCTCCGAGAAGTTAGCGCTTGTCACCCCAGATGTCACTTAGGTTAAGCTGGAGAAGGGCACTTTTTTTCTTTTTTGCATTCGAAATTTCATTCAAACTTTAGTCTCTTTGGATTTCCCTTTTCTCTTAGGTTATGAATGAAAACTTGACCTCTCAAAGATTCCCTTGAGACTGCGAGCCCTCAGAAAGCAAGAAAGACGGGACATACGCTGTTGACCAGATGGCAGGTGGGCACTGAGGGGCCTTGTCCATGGCTCTGCCCCCCCACGGTGCCCAGAAATAGGCACTAAAGCCCACATCCTGACAGTTTACAGTCAACCAGAGAGATGGTAATTCTGATTTCTTGGGGTTTTGTTTTTTCCACAAACATCCGTATGTTGCTAAACAACCCGCTCTAGGAATTTTTTTTCCACAAGTGAGACGGTTTGTGGAATTCTAGCCTCTGAAGGCATCAGGAATCTAGCATCAGGCATCATCCGGAGAAGCTCCCGCCCAGGGAAGGGGCTCTGTCACCCCTGCCTCGGGGCCAACCGCTTCAGCGGAGGCTCGGGTCTGGACCGTGCGAGCCTGGCTCCGCTTTGCCCACTGAGTCCTCAGAGCCGCTCCGGAGTGGCCCTGATCCAGTCTGCACGGGCCCCACCTTGTCCTGAATTTCCGGAGATTAACCCGTAGGGCTCCCCTGAAAGTGTGAGTTATTCCTGCACGGAAGGAGCACCACTGCTCCATCCGACAAAGTATAACACACCTGTGCGGGACAGACTCAGTTCCCCACACCCTTTGCCAGACAATCCACACGAGACACCACGGGATGTCCTTAGGGCTCCTTTTGAAGTGAAAAATGGCAAATGTATGGGTTTTCTTGTCTATCATTGTACGCACAATTTATCGAGTATCTCCCATGAGCTAAATCCTCTTGTGAATGAGTAAGCCACCCTGGAGGGCGGTGTTCTCGGCATCCCCCTTGCCTAGTAGAGGAGCCAAAGTTCAGAGAGGTTGTGTGATTTCCTCAAAGTCAGTCAGCCAAAGGGGAGCCGGGGTCAGAACCTCTGATGAGGAGGGAAATCGTTCCAGCTGCAGATGTCTGCATTCCGCCCGAGGACACTCTGGTTCGGAAGTCTTGGGGGCCCAGCAATGGTCTGGGCATGGCAGGCGACCCCCTGGCCAGCTTTGGGGTCCCTGGTGGAAACCCTGCAGTCCCGGGTTTAGACCCAGAGCCCCTCCAGGATCTGCGTGCTCGCCATCTCGTTGCCGTGTTTCAGCATGGAGACACACAGATCGCGATGGTCTCTGTTGCTTGGACGTTTGGAATAGAATTTATTTCCTTATCAGATTAGCCTCAGAATTGACATTTTGAAGAGTGAGTCCTGCCTGCATTTCATCTGACACGAACCAACTTAGCAATGGGTTACTCACCACTCACTTCACGTACTTCAGGTTTTTCTCAAAGCTGACTCCTGCCTCACGTCACCCACGAGTGTCCAGCACCTTCTGGAATCTGGGTCGCTGAGTCTGTCCGAGCCATGGGTGCATCTTGACCCCCTGACACACCACACATGGGACTTGATATTGAATTAAAGATTAGGTGACCAAATTGATGAGTCTTTGGGTTCCTGACCCAAAGAAATCATTTCACCAGCAATTGCAAAATATCAACGTTTTGGTGAGCTAAGTGGGAAGCACACTTCCGCTGGTCGGAGGTCAGAGGTCAGAGGTGATTCGGGTTGAGGAGCCGTCGTGCTTTGCTGGTGGTGACTGAGCCCTCGAGACAGGGCAGGTGGGGCTGTCAGATCTCCTGGTGACATGACCATGGCCAGGTACCTCGGGACCTTCTCCTGTTAAATCACATTGTGACCTGCCGTGCCTTCGGCGGATGTCGCCCAGGAGGCGCTCCTGTTCTCATCCGAGACCACGAGCACCTGGGAGATCAGCTCCCCGGATGGCCGACAGGCTGAGGACATGCATGGGTGGGGGAGGAAGAAGCTGCCCCACGGGGTGAGAATCTGGGATGCGATACTGACACCAGGATGCTTGAGGACGCAGGACGGTCCAACATCTGGGAACCGAGCAGACTGGCTCCCCTCCTGCTGCGCGACCACGGGTTTCCTTTATCCGCAGGGAGCACCCGATGGTGCTGAGGGCAGCGTGGGTGTCATGTCCTTACCATGCCGCTCCTGTCATAACAGACGGACTCTGTCTTTTCCTGGTTGGTGTCTGTCTTCATTATGACATCTCTTCCGGCTGGAAGAGGAGTTGGCTGGGCCCTTGTAATGGTCAGGACCGCAGTCCTAGTTGGACGTCGGCAGGGAAGTGACGGCCTTATTTGGATCAAGAGTCAGCGAAAGTGGCAGCTGGGCTGTTACTCTGACGAGAAGACAAGTGGGACCTGGATTTGGTGACGTCCGTCCCTGCCAGGCTGCTGTGTGAACACAGTTCTGTATCAGGGATGGACCCTGCCCTCAGGGAGCCTCGAGTCGTCGTGGAAACGGCCCCCGCTGTGCAGGATGCTCGCTGTGGCTCCGCGGGGTCACCCCTGACCCCAAGCCCCTTCCAGCTTTAAGCCTGAAATGCTGACACGTGGTTGGAGCCTAGGCCCAGCCGTCAAAGCCCTGGATGGACGGCCACAGAAGTCCACACACGTCTCCCTTGTTATTTGGTCCAGGCAATGCAAAATCAAGTCCCATTTTTGCTAGTTTCTGCCTGATGGTCTTTCAACATTAGAACATAAGTCACACCATGTCGCTAGACCCCAGGGACCTCCCTGTTCAGGACCAAGGTCAGAGCCCTCAAGAGGGTCACGGGACCCTCTGTGGGGGCAGCCCCAACCCTTCCCCCCGTCACTTGGTGCCACTCACCGTGGCCACCGTCCTCCTCCTGGGACTCAGTCAGGCCTCCCCATCCTCCGTCAGCCGGGAGCCCTGTCCCTGTGCAAGGCCAGCCCTCACCCCCTTTGCATCTTTGCCGCCTGCCACCAGCTCCGCCAGGCCATGTCTGGCCCCCTGCCTGGAATCCTAACGGCCTCGTGGACACAGAGGGGCATGTCTGAGCTGTGGCCCCCCTCACGACCACACGAGAGGCGGTGCTGGCCTCTGTGTGTGAGGCTTTCCCTGCACCTGAAACTGTGCAGAGCAGGTGCTCAGCAAACCCAGGGGCAGAACGCGGAGAACTGCAGAGTCACCACTGGCCAGGTACCTGGGACGCCCGCGATGCGGCCGCAGGGGCAGAGCCCGCTGCCCTCTCCCTGTCTTCTCAAGCCCCACCTGGGTGCTCGGGCCCTGCCCGTCGGGACGGCCAGGTCTCCTCTGTCTGAGGAGGAGGCAGGGGCCCCGCCCCGCAGTCAGCGTCCTGGCTCCAGGCCCCTCCGCCTCTGGGATGTTCAGTTTCCTTACAGGTGAGCTTGGCCTGGGTCAGAAGACAGCCCTGGACGTAGGCGCTCCCCACCACCCCGGGAAAGACCTGCACCCTGGCAGCTCCGGGAGGAAGGCGTCCGAGAGACCTCGTGTGAGGGGTCACTGCTGTCCTCTCTGAGCTCCGCCTGGGTGTCTGCTCCTGTCTGAGCCCAGAACCTTCCCTTCCCTCTTGCAGGCGGCTCAGGCTGGGGGTGTGGTGCCCCGTCCCCTATCAGAGCCCCTTCTGAGATTTCAGATGTTCTGAGTGAGGCTGTCTTGTCATAGCTGTGAGGGCCCGTTTCATGGGGGATGGGGCAGGGCGCCCTGCAGATGGCATCGTACCCCCGCCACTGTCACAGTGGCTCCAGCCAACGTCACCCCGTCCTACTGACGAGAAACTGAGCCTCAGGCAGGCCGGGCGCCAAGGTCACTGACTGACGGACGGGGGACCTGGGTCTGTGTGGCTCCGACGTCCACGTTAACCAACAGGACAGATGCCCGTGGTCCCGGGGGCCTCTCGTCCATCCACCCATCTTTCCGTCTTGTCACCTTGGCTCCCTCCGGTTTCCTCCGGGGCGAAGGTGCTGCTGCCTCGTCCAGGAAGCTGCCCGACCTTGCAGACGGGGGTGGGGGTGCCCTCCAGGCCCCCACCCCTCCCGGGTCCGGCTGTAACCACGACGACCCCCCTCGTCCTCAAGCTCCCCGGGGGTCCTGGCCTGGTACCTGGCGCCGCACCTGCTCAGGTGAGCCCCGGAGCAGCACCTGCCCGGGAGCGGCCGGGGTGCGGAGGAGGAGCTCCGGGGCAGCGGCGAGAGGCTGGGCTGGGGGTGCTGTGCCCGCGCCCGCCCCGCGCCCGCCCCGCGCGCGCGCGTGAAGAAGGTGCCTTACCAGCTTGAAGATTCTGGAAAGCGTGCCCTGGGCATCGTGCCCCTTGAGGCCCTTGTGGGCCGCCTTGTAGTCGGAAGCTCTGCCTCCGTAGCCGAACCCCGGCTTCTGGCCCTCGGCTCCCTGCAAGACAGGACGGCCGCGCTCAGTCGGGCGCTGCGCCCGCGGCCCTGCCCCCGGGGCCACGTGCATCCGGCCCGGCCTGGGCGGCGGAGCCTCCCCTCCGCCGGCGGCCTCCCTTCTCCACGCCGCGTGGCTTCCGAGAGCAGATGAGCCCACACCACGCCCAGCGAGCTGCAGCGCCTCTGCCCGCCGTGTCTGGAGGCCGGGGGCCCGGGGCAGCGGAGCGGGTGCGCTGCCCGGTGCCGGGGCCTCTGGCGTGGGCAGGCCCCTCACCTCTGCTCCCGGGAGCCGTCAACCACCTACGGCTCCGTGACCTTTGGGGCGCCTACCTTGCTAACTTGCGGAGGCAACATGCCCAGTTCTCCGGCCTGGGGGAGCCTCTGGGGGACCCGGGCCAGCGCCCCTGGCCGCGGCGTGGGTGCCCCGGGCACGCGCGGGGAACGGGGAGCGGGGCGGCACCCGGGGCTCCGGGCAGGGGGCCGCTCCCCGTGGGGGGCGGGGGCAGGTCCCGGCTGGGAAGCCACGCCCCCCAGGCTGTGCACCGGCTCTCGGCCCCAGCGCCGGCAGCCTGGACGGGTCTCAGCAACCCCACACCCTGGCTGTGTGACCTTGGGCAAGTGTTGGACCCTCTCGGAGCTTCAGTTTCCTCTTCTATAAAACGGGGACACTGGACACGTTGCTCTGGGAACGGAGCCTGTAGCTCCTGCTGTTGCTATGGGAGGGCCCCTCCCGGCAGCCCCCACCCCGGCCTCCAGCTGCCCCAGGAGCCTCCCCGCTCACTTCAGGGCAGACGGGGAAAGCTGCCTTTGTGGCATGTAGCAATGGTAAACGATTTCTGAAATGTAAGGATATGTGTGTCTCTAGGACCAGTTTGCATCTAATGCACTTTAGCTTCAAAGGGAAACTTGCACTGTGAGCACGAGAAAGGAAGGGGGGAAACTCCGGTGCGCAGACAAGATGAATGTTGGCATTTGGGGGTTACGGCGTCCAGCCTGGGCTACAGTGTCCCTTGGAGGGCGGGGCGGACCGCACAGCCCGTCTGCCTCAAGGATCTTATGCAGCGGACAGGCTCTGAGGTCTCACGGTGTGTTTTGCCAACAAGAAGTGGGAGGTTCTCTGTCTGGGCCTCTCCGGAGAATTCTGTAAACAAAATAAAACCGTCTCCAGATCAAGACCCCAGGACCCTCTGCCTGAGCCTACAGTCCTTTCATAGTTTCACGAGGCGGGTCTTAGGGCTGGAGGGAGCTTGGGAAACCGTGGGACCCATCCCTCTGGTTTAGAGGTGCTGGAGGTGTGCTCTAGGGGGTTCTACACCCTTCCAGTCCACCTCTCTCGTGTTTGGACTGAAGCTGGACCGGAGCTATCTGTCCAGGCGCCCCCCCACCCCCCGAGCTACTTCTACGGTTTCCTTCTCTTCATCCCAGGCTTGGGAACAGACACTGGCCACTCAGAACCAAGGCAGCTACTGCCATATGAAGATTTGGTTTCAAGGGACAGGGCAGTGAAGATCCAAGACCACATACGAGAGGAGCCCAGCGCTGCCCCTGAATCCCAGAGGTTTCCGTGGACACATTCCCTCCATCACGGTCTGGGGGTTTGGGGGGGACGGTTAAAGAGGACTGAGCCGAAGGACAGACACAGCGTTGTAGACATCCACGCTTTCCCACACAAAGCTAAATCGTTCTCTTACTCTGTTGTTTTTCTCCAAAAATAAAGAGCTTCTGAGAAGTAAATTCAAGGATTGGTTTTCAGATTAATAATCTGCTTAATTTTTCTCCTTTCAAATTCTTGGTCACTTATATCTTTGGACAACCTAGAATTTACCAGAAAACATACAATGTAGTTTAGAAAAGCAGTGGGACATTCAGGAACTCCAAACGGGAGGACAGTCCTGTGGCTCTGGGAAACCGACAAACCAGCTCACGGAATACAGAGGAGGATTTTGCTTTGGGAAAAAAGAGAAAATTAACAGACATTAGTGGGACATGGAGGCATGCGGAGGCCGTGCTGTTAGCTGCTGGGCTGACGTGGTCTTAAACGACTGGAAGAAAAATGGTCTCTTCCCCCTCCCCTCCCCCCAGCGTTCGGCGATGGCTTTGCCCTGGTCCACGCCTACAAGGTTAGCAGGCAGGTCAAGCGGTTACTAAAATAAGATTTCTGGGTCAGAGATGGATTTCCCTCTTCCATGTCATCTTTGTCTCCTGCTGCACAGAAGGTCCATCATCAATTGTCTCTGAGGGCTGACCCGTGTCGATCCCCCACATTATTGTACCTTTCTGCAAACTCGTTAGATCAGGAAAAGCCTCTTGTGGATGCGTATGAAATGTTCCAGCCAATATCTCAGTTCATACTTCAGTGTAATGATGTGTTGGAGCAGTTCGTGGAAGCCTCCTCTGCCTTTGCCCTCCCCCCACCCCTTTCTCTTTCATCCTAAATCCATTCATTCATTTCTAGGATGCTTATTAATTCAGCATCAAGTGCATGTAGGCTCTGCACTAGAGAATGAGGACATTGTGTCTCAAGGCAGAAACAGTTCCTGGCCCAAAGGTTAGTGGTTCTATTTCTATTCTGGAAATTTTATAAAATAAAAACAGTATCTAATATTTACTAGCAACTATGGTCAATAGATTTGGTTAAAATACAGATAGGCATTTAAAGTTGGCTCAGACACCAAATTTTACTAGAAAAGGAACAAATTCCACCATTTAAAATCTTCACGGACACTTTGTTCTCAGAAATTCCTGAAAAGGTTTTCCTGGATGGCTTGGTATCCAAACTTTAGTTATCACTAAATCAAACCCCAAACCAAACTCTTCTGGATCACTTAGGTTATTATAAACCAAATAACCGAAGGTAGAATCTTCCTGTCTTGTTAGCAGGGTCATTTTTTCTCAACAAAATGTCAACATCTGGTGTGGGTGGGGGCGCTGGCTATTTGGACAGGTCCACATGCAGACTGCAGGGACCGATTTTTCCTCATCTGTCCTCTGGGAAGGAAATCAGGCATTTTCTCAAACGTGGAGTTGCTCCCTCCCTGGGGAGGAGCCCAGTGGTGTCTCCTCGGAGCCCTTTGGTGCCTGGGCCCCGGGACGCAGAGACGGGAGTGTGACCCCAGCTGGTAGGAAGGGCCAGCCGCGGGGCAGCAGCCAGGGACAGGCTGCGCGGGATGCGAAGGAAAGTGGGCCCAGAGGGCAACTGAAACAGAGCAGAGCAGAACGGCTGAGTGGCCATGAGCACCGGGAAGGGGAGGCAGCGGGTGCACGTGCGTTTGTCACCTACCCAGCTAAATCTGCTGAGGGACAGTCCTCGCCCCTGTGTGAGGAAAAGAAAGAGTGACATGGTGGTCAGTGTGGGAACAACGTTCTCTCCAAAAAGCAGGAAGCACCGTCAAAACAACACAGCGCTGAGACGGCAGACAGGTTTTGTCACACGCGCCGTATCCGTGGTTGGCCGTGGCCCCCGGCAGCTGCCCAGGGGGGATTTCGGATCGGGGTTGAGAGGGAAGGGAGCTGCGGTGGCGGGCACTGTCTGCCCGGCTGCGGGTGGGAAGGGATGCCACGCACGTCTCAGCCTATGCTACGTGGGCGCCATGTGGCAAGATGTTTTGGGACGGAGTCCGAGAGCTCTTTGAGTCCAGCTCTCTTTTTGGTCCACTTAGGGGTCTCAGGGGAGAGCCCTACAGGGACGATGACGCAACACGTCCGGAGCGCTTACCTTTCCTTGCGATGGAGGAGGTGTGCGAGGGGTCACCTGCGAAGACACAGGAGAGTGGTGAGCTGGGGGGTCCCTCCTTCACAGCAGCCTCACACTGTCACCTTGTCACCTCACGTTGTCACCTAGCTTGTCGCTAGTTCCCAGCTAGCTCCTGCTTGCCCGGAGGGTGTAAGAAGCCCCCCACGCAGTCTCTGCCCGGCCCCCCCATTCTGTCCTGGCTGAGGGAGGAATGTAGGATTCGAGAATCTGAAAGTATCCAACGCTAGCCAGATCTTCCAGAACATGCAGAAAGTGTGTGAGAGGCTGGGAAACACGCCAAAGGCTCTGCAGCCACAGAGGCGACTCCTCGTGGCGTGTGCTGCCGGAGACGGTGAATGTCACCGAGTTCCTTCCTGGGGCGGGCAGTAACGTGCCCCTGGTCTTTAGAGCTTCGGGGGTGCGACTCCTAACCTCCCACATCAGCAGGAAAATGCCATCTTAGGTGCTCCGCACAGGACGTGTATAGAGAGAGCCTGTGGGTTTGCTTCTGTTTCTAAGACTTCATTTTTTGGAGCAGTTTCAGGTCTCTAGAAAAACTGCAGAGAAATTGCGGAGAGTTCTCCCGACGCCTCTGTCGTGTGCGCCGAGGCCCCTGGCTTTCGTGTGGCCCACCTGCTGCAGCCGGAGACCCAGTATCCGCACGCTCCCCGAGGCCCGGTGCGTGCCGGGCTCACGGTGCTGCACGTCCTGTGGATGCTGACGACCGTGTGTGGCGTCTCCGCCGCCACAGGGTCGCTCAGAGGGGCCCCCCGCCCCCGAGTCCCGCATGCTGCTCGTCTACTCACCCCACCTGCCCCCGCAGCCCTCATCTTCTCACTGTCTCCAGACTTTTACAACGCTTGTATTTTTGAACTAGGCATCTCCTAGTAGTTTGATCTCAAAAGGAGTGTGTTCTTCGGTAGAACACAAAGGTCCGTGGGTGACAGGTGTGGCTCGGACCTTGGGACCAGGTGCTGGGCCTGAGCTCCCGTGGTCAACCGCACCCCGACGAGTGGGAGGCACTTGGGGACATGCTCAGACCATCCCCCCCCCGTGGATGACAACTGTGTCACCTGGGGATACACTCGGACACCCCCCACCCCTACCGTGGACCAGAGCTCACTGTCACCTGGGGACATATTCAGACCACCTCTCCCCATGGATTAGAGCTGAGCCACCCGGGGACGTACTCAGGCCTCGTGGACGGGGGCAGGGCCGGGCACCCCTCCCCCTCCGATCCCCTCCCCCCCGCCCCCCGCCCCATCCCGCGGCCACCACTCACGATGTTCTTGAAGAAGTGCACTACGGGGTTTTCATCTTGGGGCCGCCCGTGCTGGGCCTTCTGGGGCAGGGAGCCGTAGTGGGTGGTTCTGGCCGCATGGTGTCCATCCTGAAAGACAAGGCATGGGGTCTCAGGACAGGCAGGACCCCGTCTTGTCCGGGGAAGCTGCCTCTGCTCCGCTGTGGATCTGATGCTCTCGGAACCAGACAGACCTGACTCCACAAGACGCACCTGGGCACGCGGAGGGTGGGGGTGCTGTCGCCGCAGCCCTGCAGGCCCCTCCTTGGCTGACGTGCGGGCCACCTCAGACGCCTCCGCGGGAGCCCACCCGACGGCCAGGCCAGGCCCGGCCCAGCCCCCCCAGACGCGGCCTCCACCTGCAAAAGCGCCCGGAGCCTGCGCGCCCGTGGTCCCAGAGCCGGGGAGGCGCCCAGAGTCCCGGCCGAGCGGACGCTGCCTCCCTTTCCAGCCCGGGTTCATTTGCAGAGGGTGCCCTCCTCCTCTCTCCCCCCACAGCCACCCCTGCCTCTGCCTCACAAACGGAGCCTCCTCTCTCCAGCCGGGGACGGGGGGCAAGACCTGCCACCGTACAGCACCTCCAGGTTGTCTCCACTTTCTGAGACCTTGTCTTGGCGCTGAGTGGACTGGCCACCTCGCTGTCCTTTGAACGAGG